>NC_142152.1:3225000-3850000 GCF_024610735.1 Ursus americanus | reverse complement strand
TGAATGATGAAGGGTGGTCTTAAGAGTCTTCTTCAGATTCTTTCCAGTGGATTCCTTCTGTACTTCTTGGCCTGTTGGTGCCCCCCGATTTGTGCCTTTTGTTTAAGAAATATGTAGAGTGATTTTCTTTTCTTTTTTGAAGTAGGCGGTGAGGGGAGGCTCCATCACCTTGATGAGCAGGGCCACCCTGTTTAAGAAAAGATGTAATGAGCTGAATGGGATCTTGTTTCTTTTGCGTCACACAAGAGCCGTGATAAAGCCCTGAGAGTGTCAGTCATTTATTAGCAAAGGTAACTCATAATTGCAATCTCTACCTCCAAATCTTTTTTTGTTTTCTCCACATGGTTCTTAAAGTGACCATAGGATATATTTTTTGTAGGGTAATAGCTATCTTTTCTTTCTTTTAAAAAAAGTTTTTAAAGACTATTTATTTGAGAGAGCGAGTCGGGGCAGAGTAAGAGGGAAAATCAGGCTTCCCGCTGAATAAGGAGCCCAATACCAATATGGGGCTGGATCCCAGGACCCTGAGATCATGACCCCAGCCAAAGGCAGATGCTTAACCCACTGAGCCACCCGGTGCCCCTCTTTCTTTTTTTTAAAAAGCACTTTCTATGTGTCGGGCACTGTGCAGGTGGCTACACATATACAGAACTGCTAGCTCCAGTTATCGAACGGATGAATGATACAAAGAAACAGAATTAATGGTTATAAAAATTAAATGCGCTACATCGTAGTAATTAGATAGTGTGCTTGTGACCCAGAGTTTAGCACATAGTAAGTGCTTATTAACTGGCTTCAAAATTATGTAAATCCACAAAGTAGATCTTATTTCCATTTTCCAGATGAGGGAGCTTAGGTTGAGAGGGTTGGAAAGGTACTAAGGTCCCTGAGGTGTTTCTGATCCCAAAGCCCGTGTTGGATCCTCACCACCACCTGAATGCTGCAGGGCTCTTCCAGTTCTTAGGTAAATAAAAATGTTGGCGGTTAAATGAAAAGTATGTAAGGATATTTAATGATAATTTTAGTAGGTTTCCCTCTAACATTTTAGAAATCTAATCTTGGAAGAATTCTTTTTGGCTTGTCCATTTTAATCCTATGTGTAGCTTGATACGGCTTGGCTGCTTCTTTCCATTGGCATTTTTTTTTCTTTAATTAGTGAGAAGCATCGATTCAGACATTTCCCTTCCTGTAAGGAAGACTCGTGGAACGGAGGCTTCTGCCACCTGTGCATGAACAGGCAGGACCTGGGGAAGGAAACAGGCTCTGCAGGCTGCAGAGAAGAAAGAATGAGGAATGTGTTATCTAATAGCTCATGGCATCCTTGACGTTGACAAACTAGCAATTGATGAGCTGGGTCAGAATCTCCTTAGGATCTGGAGTTGGGCAAAGCACCAACTTGAGGGCTGTAAATCAAAACCAGCTCTCCCATTGTTTGTAAATGGTGGAAAATTTCTGAAGATTAGTTTAGGAAAACATATGTTACAGTTGGCGTAAGAGTGAGTCCTGCTTCTTTCATTTTCTAACAGCATAAAATTCAGGAGGTGGGAGAGACTTTATCTACGGCAGCCCCTCTTTTGAAGATTTGGGAGGACTGAGGTCAGCTGGGGGTACTTGCCAGTGGGAAAGGTCTGGTGTTACTTCGGTCGCTTTCCGACCATCTGTGACCTAGACCTTGGTATCGCACCACCTTCCTGTGGCTGCCACGGTCACCCCGTTCAAGGATTATTTGCTGCTGTGTTTACCTGAGTGTCAGGGCTATTCATCATGGTGGTCTCCTCAAAGTCATGTCCACAACTCCCTCCTTTTCGTTTCGTTACTCCCAGTAAAGCACAGATTCGTTTTTATTGGAAGATGATTGGCATTCGTATTTTGAAATACCAGAGAGTTACAGCGTAGAATGGTTTGGCTTTATTTTAGCATCATCACAGTTCCCTAATGTCCTCGTGTTTTCGGGGAATCTGGCTCGGCCGCTCTGGAGTCACTCGAAATCCCAGCAGAGAGCCGGGAGTTGTTCATGCCTGTCCCGTGCCTGGGGGACGGATCTCATTCACTGGTTGGGGAAGCAGTTTCTGTGCATGGTGATGTGGTGGACCAAGCACGGCTCCTCCCGAGGGGGTCCCCCGGCCCCTTAGGGCTTGCTGCCACCCTGCAGGTACGCCCTTTGTAGCACCAGTCACAGGGCGTTGTCACTGTCCACCTTCCAGGCTAGCCTGCGTCTTCCCCACTTTCGCCTGCCAGCTCCTAATAGTGTGCTCGGCGCCTAGGTGGTCTCAGTATGTTTTGTCGAAAGAATGGTGAATGAGTACAAAGAAATTTAACTCCTAGCCGTAGCCCACAAGGGGTTTACATCTCGGTTGTGAGGAAAACCTAACCGCAAAAAGATTTAATAATAAAATAGGACATGATGATAATCCCACTGCTGGTACCAAGAGGTACGTGATAAAGGCCAGATGAGATGAGAGAAATAGATGCTGTCACTTTTCAGTCCCTTCCAGAAGCCCCGGGTTGGGCTCTTGGCATCCTTTCTTAGAAGTGTGTCACCTTGTAAACGTTATTTAAATTCAGAACCTCCGTTTCTCATCTGTGAATGGAGCTACCCCTCTGCAAGTCACAGGGCTACTACCAGGACGAAACAGGGTTATACATGCATATGTAGGACTCTGTAAACCGCACCCCCTTATACAAATCCAGGCTGGCATTATTCTCAAAGGACTCATGAAACAGAGGGATACGAAATTACGAATGTGAGTGTTTAAAAGGTCTGGGAAAAGATAAGCATGGCTTCTTTCTCAGAGCTTTTGCTCGTAAGCGAGATTCTCTTGGTGAACACTGGCCACCTCTGGGCCTGGAAAAAGGCCTGAATCTGATGATTCGGTCAGGACTTAGAGCCTATGGCCTGCAGTCCCCACAGCCTGGCCGGGCTGTAACTTTGGTCAAAGTTCCGTCTGTGTCCACTTCCATCCTTTCAGTTGGTTAGATCATTGGGTGCATTCTTTTTGAGTATGAAGGACTCAGATGTCAGGGCTAAAGAAGGTCTTTTGGGGAAAGCTACCTAAAATGCTATGTTGTGACCATTGTCCTCCTGCCTGCAGATATTACCGTATGAGTGTCCATGAAGTCACTGAAGGCTCAGGGATTCTATGCACAAATCGGCAGGTCTGGATTCTTTAAAAATTTGTGATAATTACAGTTTCAGTTTGGTTTGGTTTGGTTTTATTATTAAAGAAGTAACTCCTTATAAATCCACCTTAAAACCATTTAGTGGGAAACCTTTGCATATTTTTGTATATCTCAGCTAAACAAGAAAATAATTATGCTTTTTATGCTTTAGTATTACTTCCGCCTTTACCTGTAGCCGAACAAGTGTTAGTTGGAAAAGGAGAATGGTTTCTTGTCATTTGTTTTTAACAAAACCTCCCTATTCTCACATTTCCTTTTTGCGGCAGAATGAGCTGTGTTAGCACATTTTCCGGATTACTGTGGTACTTGCAGATGATCTGAGCACAGTTAAAATATCGAAATCGTGAGCTTGAAGGTCGAACTTGAGCCTCCGATATTATGCTGAGGGGGGGGAGTGGTTACATGGAAATAATTGTGGCGTGTATACGTTGAGTTCATGGTATTGTAGATAGAAATAATTTGGAGGTGAATCGCTGCTGTTGGTTTTCTTTAAGACTCTCCTTTTCTCATTGAGAGAGGGTGAGACTCCAAGAGGGAGAGCAGGAAATGCCTGGATATTTTGTCAAACAACTCGAGAGTTAAAATGGCAAGTGGTGTTCATCAGCTATGGTTTGGTCCTTGGATAGAGTGGACATGGGTGTGTGAAGGCAAGAAAAGGAGGTGCCCCATGGTCCCCGGTGCTCCCACACCCCCTCTACACATCACCAGCTCAACACCTAGCACGCTGGATTGCAATTACTGCGTTAGCTGAGGAACTGTTCTGGAGTAGAGGAAACCTACAGTGAGGGGGCAGCTAAGTGCAACATGGGGTTCTGGATTGGGGAAAAAACAATGCCATAAAGGATAGAGGGACAGTTGGTGAAATTTAAATGTGGACTCTATCTATTATAGAGGATAATGGGGATAATATTATACAATTTTAAATTTCCTTCATAAAACTATACCTTGTTCACATCAGAAGATGTCCTTATTATTAGGAGACGCGTACTGAAATGTTTTGGGATAAAGGAACATGATGTCTGCAACTTACTCTCAAACGGTTATATGTAAGGTGACAAAGATGAAGAATTAGTGAATCTTGGTGAAATGGATATGAGAGTACATTTTTTAAAAATAAAAAGTTCAAGATGTTTACCTTTTTATATCAATATCCTATATTGGCACGTTGGCTCCCAGAGGGAAGGGCCTGTGCTTAGAGACCATTGCATGGCTGCCAGATTAAATATAGGGCATCCAGTTAACTTGGAATTACAGATACCCTGTGAATTCGTGGGGGCATACTGATAGCGAGTATAGTGCTAAAATACTCTTTGCGGTGGGTCTGCAATTCGAAGTTAACTGGGGGTCCTGTATTTTCGTTTGCTGTATCCAGCAACTCTGTCCTGGACGAACAATGCCCCTAGTACCAGCAGAGCGAGTGACCCCTCGGAGGTGCTCCTCCGTTCAGGGAATGAATGATGTGTCTTTTCAGAATTCTATTCTGTAGCTCCTAGATAAAACTCATTGTGTCTGAGCATGGAGCTGGGACTTAACCTGTTCTTGGACACGACCTCTTCCTTGTCCTTCTCTCTGTGAATGATCTTTTCTCTTGGAGCTGCTTCAAGCTTTCTCCATTTCGCTGTCACTGGTGGAGTCAGCCGGGTTACATTTTATACTAAGTTACCCACATCCTGACACTCCTGACAGTTTTAAGATCTTCTCCGCACACACTTGAGTAGAATGGATACTGGAATCTATTTTGACAGCTGTTGGAAATCTAGGCTGTTGCTACAGCAGGCTAAGGAGGTTATTTGTAACACTGACATTATTCAGTGAACTTTTGGAAAAGAGGTGCACACTGCTCAGGCAAATAGTATTTTATAGAATTTTAATGATTAAGATGTTCACAGTTAAATTATGAAATATAATGGTCTTAGAAATTATACGCTTTGTAATAGTTTCCGTTAATTTTCCCCCACCGATGTAGTAATAGTGTATTACAATGTTCTCGATTACCAGTGCCCTTTAAAATGCAGGTGTGGAGTCTTTAAATACAGCTAGTTTATTGCCAGCTGTCCCATTGATAACCTTCCCCTTCAAAGTGACCTTTGAGCAATTTCATAAAGAATGAATATTTATAGTATTTTGTCGTTGAGCTGCTAAAAGAGGGGTCTATGCAAGTAACAGGTGGCTTCAGTTGGCCTGCTTTCACTGAAATGCGATTCAAATAAAGCACAGCATTATTTTACCATTGAAATTGTGATTAAGTGCTAGACTGACTTCATCTTTGGCAAATTGTATTTCAGTGTTGAGGTTTGGGTTTAGGGTGGGGTGTCTTGCATGTGCGGGAGTTGGAAAGACATAGCAGCTGAGGGATAAAAAACATCCAGGGTCTTTATGCAGCAGAGGAATTTTTACCAGAGGAACTGTTCTACTGTGCTTTAGGCTTAAGGGCAACTGTTCAGATTAACCCTCTAGACTTGAATTTTCTTTTATCTTGGGTCCAAAGCACTGAAGAAGGCTCTGTCAAATTAATGATCAGTACAGGGCTCAGCACATAGTGGGCACTTGAAGTAAAATTTGTTCGATGGAATGAACTAGATAATTATGTTTGGGTTATTATCGAACTTTTAATACGATTTAATTACTTGAAATAGAAGATCTTTCAGTTACTGCCCTTTACCCAATTGCTTGGCAACACAATTGTTAACATGTTTTCTGATTAAAATAAATGTTCCAAGCTAAGTTTATACTAGATCAGATTATAATATAAAGAATTAGAAGCATTAAATGGATGAGATGGAATTTGACACAAAAGCTATTACTGAGAAGTCTATTTTATTAAGTATACTTTCTCCTGTGTCTGAAAAGATTTATCGAATTGTGCAAATCAGGCCCTAGCAAATTGGGTAGAAGAGTTCTTAAAAATACAGCATTCTTGGAAGAATTGCATTGCTATGATAGAAAAATTGAAAAGGGGAGAAAATCACGTACGTAGTACCTATGATCCTGTTTTTTCTTTTATTGAATTCATTTTGTCTTCTTTCCTAGCACAAATGCACAAATAAATGTGTTGACACACATACACAAAATTAGGACCACATGAGCATACTGTAGTAGTATATATGTGTTTATGTGCCGTTCTGTGGAAAAATCTACTTAAACTGCCTGTTTAAACTTAATTTATCATTCGTATATTACTGCATTGCCATGAATTGTCTTACAACAATAGTTTTAGTGACTGTATAGCATTTCACGGTATGGTTGTGCCTTCCATGGTCATTTAGGTTATTTCCAGTTGCTTGCAGTGCTGCGATAAACATCCTTTAAAACATGGTTATTACTTTGGATCTATGCCTGTAAGTGTAATTTCTGGATCTCACACTCTTAAAATTTTGTGTATGGTGTGTTAATCGTATCATCCTTCTGAAAGTTTGGCCCAGTGAACGTTCCTGTGAACATTTAAGTATTGACTTTCTGTACACTTTTTTCTACAATGGCTATCATCCAAAACAAGCAAAAGACATCTTTTTGATAGGCTCTTATTTTTAGGTGCATTTCTTTGATGGTATTTTTCCTATATTTATGGTCCTGTTGTAGTTTTTATTCTGTGTCTCCTTTTCCATGAGGGCATCTGTTTTTATTTTCTAATTTATTTATTTATTTATTTATTTATTTATTTATTTATTTTTTAAAGATTTTTTTTTTAAAATTTATTTATGTGACAGAGAGAGAGACAGCCAGCGAGAGAGGGAACACAAGCAGGGGGAGTGGGAGAGGAAGAAGCAGGCTCATAGCAGAGGAGGCTGATGTGGGGCTTGATCCCATAACGCTGGGATCACGCCCTGAGCCGAAGGCAGACGCTTAACCGCTGTGCCACCCAGGCGCCACTTACTTTCTAATTTATGAGCACTCTTTCTTACGTATGTTTTTTTTCCTTTCCGTTCTTATAGTGTGACTCTGCTGGGAAGTGTTAAATTTTGATGCAGTCTGTTGGTAGGAAAACAATTTTTGAGAACAAGTGATATTGCTATCAAAAGCTTATTTTTCTCCCCCTGTGTGGTGTCATTTAGTTTTCCAGAAGGAAGGGAGAGGAAATTGCTCAGTTTTACTTTAATCCTCTCAGGAAGGTTTTAAGTTATTAAGATGTATACAGCTTATATATTAACAGTCAAGACGTTTCTGTATTTGCATTGTCTGTCTGAACAGTACGTCAAAGAGCTCAAATTAGTACTTTACCCTAGAAAGTTCTCATTTTAGAGTTTGGTCTGTTTTATGCCAACTTTAGACATTAGAGGTGGGACACACTAGAGGTGGGACAAAGGTTAGAATGGATCAGTGATTTATTGTGTGTGAAATTTTCTAAAGACAGACTAATTTATGTACTCATCTATCAGGAATGCCTAGAGATGGATAGAAACAATGACAACTGTGGACCTTTCAAAACTTATGGTTTTCTGATTCATAGACACCTGTTAGGTCAAAAAGCTTCATTTCTTCACTCCAGTATGTGGAATCTTATAGCCATATGTAGTATGGATACTTATGTTGGATTTTCCACGTTGATATTTTTCTGGTCTATTCTGCATCAAACTTATGTTACCAATTTAACTGGCAAGATTGAACTGTAAGCAAATTTATTTGAGGCCAAATGATATTAACATCAGTTAGAGCCAGTGATTCTCAATATGGGGAGGACATAGGTCCTTCCAGGTGGTAATAAGGTGGCTTGTGTTATTCATTTATTCAAAAATTTTATTTTGTGTCTATTCAGAACTGTTCTTTTTGGGGAAGGAACACATACTGTGTTAGAAGATGAAGATACAGCTGTATTCAAGGCATAGCCTCTTCCTTCCATCATCAAGTCCATTCCTTTGATTTTTTAATCATAATATATCTTAACTTTAGTTTTCAAATAAGACAGGAGTTCCCTTTGATTGCTCTTTCCTTAGATGTGTGCATGGGTCACTCCTTCACGTCCTTCAGCTCTTCACAGTCTCAAGAGAAGCCTTCCTGACCACCCTCTCTAAACGCCTTGTCCTGATTTATCGTATGTTAGGCATGATGTCCATCACTGTAAGATGTATTACATTTTGTTTCTGTCATTGAAACCCCAACCCTAGAATGTAAAGCCCGTGAAAGAAGGGTATTGTCAGTTTTGTTGACTGCTTTTCCCCAGCATCAGAAGGAGAACATCAAATATTGCAGGCATGCAATAAATATTTGTTGAATGAATTATTTCACTGAATATTTCCATGCCTGTGGTGTGGTTGACACTATGGGTGGTAAAAAGTGCTATGAAGAAAAATAAAGCAGGTTAAGGAGACAGAGAGTTCTTGAAAATGTCTGTTTTCAAAGGGCCTGGGTTATAAAAGGTGGGAAGATGCTGATACGGCGGCCTTATCTTGCCTTTTCTTTCTCCTGAGTGTCTTTGAGTCCTCCCCCCTCCTCTCCCCTAGCCTGTCATGGCCACTCTGTCAGCCATGGTGAGTCTCTCAAAGGAGTCACACCACATTCTTTTCATGCCTCACTCCAAGTTGACCTTCCCACTTGAATGGCATGAAAACCCAAATGTGGTCAACTCTTGAACATCGTACTTCCCAGACTCCCGGGTAACAGGCTTTGTAGTAGTTAGCTCCTTCCAGAAGTAGCCAAAGGCTACGTTAGGGATTGATAGATAGTCAGGTGTTAGTAAGCCTTCACAGATCCTTTTATTATAGTTTTCATTTTCTGTTCACATGGTTCTGAACTTAATTTCTTTGACAGATGCATCATAGATTCATCTCTTTCACTCAGTTGTGTAACTTGTCATTCAAATCTTCCAAGATCTCAGTTAGCATATCTCAAAGGCAGAGGAGTAGCACCCCAGAGAGGATGGTTGAGGGGCTATTTTTTCGGTGATCACTGTGACTGGATTTTAGCACCTGATGCAAGAGTACCCAGCATCCTACAATGCAGGAGATAGCCATGCCCTAGAGAAATTGCCCTGTCCAGAATGCCAGTGGTACCCCAGCAAGAAATGCTGATTCTATCCCCATGGTTTTCAGCAAGACTGGTTGTGGTCTTTGGGGGGGGTCCTTTAGAAATTTGTGGGATGCTGTTGGTTTTCACAGCATTAAGGGGTGGTTTACTAGTGGCATTTAATGGGCGGGGCAAGTGATGCCAGAAGCCCTGCAATGCACAGGGCACTCACCCACCCCGGAGAATTGCCCCACATCCCCCTTGACATTCAAATGTCCACCAGGCAACAGAGATGTGAAAAGCCCTATTGATGATTATCAGAGACTATAACCAACTCTGTAAGAAAGGTGTGGTTTTTTGCACTATTTAAGTAGATGGAAGTGTGTATTTATTTTCTTTGAGGCTTTTTTTTTAATGATTTTTTATTATATTATGTTAGTCACCATACAGTACATCCCCGGTTTCCGATGTAAGGCTCGATGATTCATTAGTTGTGTATAACACCCAGTGCACCATGCAATATGTGCCCTCCTTACTACCCATCACCAGTCTAGAATTGCTTCCCACGTTGGCACCATGACTTGTGGTTTGTAATTGGCATATATGTCAGCATGTGTGGCTTTGCATCGCGATTGTAGCATAGGGGCAAGGATCTGACCGCTTCGTTATGTCTTCTAGAGATCTCGTGCCTGAAAGGGTACATATTATAATGTCTGTTACACAGTTATAAGTTATTTTCCTCTTATTTCTTTTTTATATCATAGCTAGGCCATAACATTGATTTCCTAGAATTATGTGTGGCTTAGATTATGTTATCTGTGATTTTCATTACAAGATTATAAAAGGGGCAAGGAGTCTGATGAGGTTGAAATCCTTCATTCTAACCTAATCTGGCAGCTCCATTTCCCACTATTCTACTCAAACCCTGTTTCAGCCAAAGTGATTTGCTGTGTGTCATCAGTTTTCTCTTGCCCGATGTGCGCCTTAAACTCAGACTATCCCTCTTTCTCCAAGTTCCTTCCATCGCCCCCTCTATAAATCCCACTTGTCCATCAGAGCCCAGCCTCAGGCGGCCTTGTGAGGTCATTGTTCCTCAGCCACTAGAGCTCTGTGACTTCCTTTTTTTTTTTTAAACTACTGTGGCACTTGTAAGAGCTCCTCATTCAGCACATGTCTTCAGCCTGATAGCGTTATGTATCTTTGTATGTTGAAGTTACCTTGTCAGATAGCTTGTAAGCTCCTTTCAGATGGTCAACTTGATTTGGTCTACTTTTTTTTTTTTAAAGATTTTATTTATTTATTCGACAGAGATAGAGACAGCCAGCGAGAGAGGGAACACAGGCAGGGGGAGTGGGAGAGGAAGAAGCAGGCTCATAGCGGAGGAGCCTGATGTGGGGCTCGATCCCATAACGCCAGAATCACGCCCTGAGCTGAAGGCAGACGCTTAACTGCTGTGCCACCCAGGCGCCCCTGATTTGGTCTACTTTTGATCCCATGCAGCGTCTAGGAATGCCTTACGTGTCAGCCGCTCGCTCTCCTAAGCTATGCTCTCTTACCTTCTTTCTTTTCCCAATAGGAATTCTTCCGTCATTTTGCTAATTATAAAAGTGAAACGTATACATTGTTAAGACATTGTTAAATATGGAAAAGTAAAAGAAGAAAATAAGAGCCAGGCATTGCTATCATTTTAGAGCATTTCCTTCTAGGTAGTCTTCTCTCTGTATATGTGCTTTTTTTTTTTTAATTAGAATTATATACTTTCTGTAGTTTGTATTTTACTCTCCTCACCCATTTAGCTTAACGCCGTATCATGAGCATTTTCCTATGTCACAAATAGTTTTAGAAACCATATTTACAGAAAACATGTTTTATTGAAAATTTAGGCATAAAAAGTAGAAAAATAGGATAAGCTGCTAGATACCTGACATTCAGCTTCAATAACTATCAGTAGTATGCCATTCCAGATATGTAGTTTATATGGATGCATACGTTTTCATTGTTTGGATGATACATAATTTATTTAACTCTTCCTCTGTTATTGAAAATTTCGATGATTTCTGGTTTTCTATAATTTTAGATGCTTATGTTTTTGTCCTTCTAGTCATAATTATTATTCTTGCTCTCTGGAGAACCTAATTAATTTCTTCATTACTAAGTAATTCTGATTATTAGTCGTTTTGTATTCTGGGATTTTTATTGTATTTTGTATCTCTGACTGGTTTACCACACCATCGTTTTTCTTTTTTCCATCCATCAGGTATTTCTTGCATTAGCCAGAATGGGTCTCAAGTGAATTACAATAGCAACCATGTTGTTCTCTTCTTTTAGAGGAAAAAAATTAAAAAAACCCCAAAGCTGGCAATGTAGGAGATGGCATTTACTTTCTAGATATCTTAAGGGGCAAGCACAAGAAGGAAAGAGAAAATGATTTTAGGAGAAACAATATCTGGTAAAATACAATCTTTGCCCAATGGAAAATTATTTTTTAAATGCTTAATTTTGATTGGAAAATGGATGAAATGGTGAGCATCTAAAACAAAGTGCACCTGAACCATATGTACCAGTGTGTTTCTTCAGCTGATTTAAATGTACATTTTAACAAGTATATTTGGTATTTTTAAAACACAGCATCTTTAAATGGAGAGTTCCAGCGTGCAGCTTCTCTTTCAAAGAGGTACTTTCTCACACAGTGGAGAGAGATGCTTTCCTTAGATGTGGCCTGTCGTGAGCCGTGGGAGGATGAGCGAGTGGAGAATTAGATGGGCAGTGGGATTACTGGTGCCCTCGCCCTGATGGGAGCCCTTCTGCAGCACCTGCTGAAATTTCTACCCCAGATCATATACACGAAGATGACTCATGTGCCTGCCTACGCTAAGAAAATGTCTTTGTTTCTTCTATTACAAAGTAAAACATGGTTGCCGTAAAAAAAGAAAAAAGAGAGAAAGTGAGAGTAGGTTTACAGAGATTTATAGTAGAGATGTATAGAAAAGTGAGAGAAAGTGAAAGTCTCCTGTAACCCACACCCCTTCCCGCTGGATGACCGCTGTTAGCAGTGCTGGATATGCTCGTTTTGATTTCTCCAGGCCCATATTAACATATATTATCTGCATAACACGCAGAACAAAAGTGCTACTTTTTAAAATGCTAGTGTAACCAGGAACTTTGAAGTATACAGACCACATACAGTTTCTCCTGGTTAGAGGTAAAATGATAAGTAGAAATAAGAGGACAGAACTGGTTATGTATGGAAAACTACAGCAGAAGGGGAAGCTTAAGAAAAGGAAGGAGTAAGAGCCCAAGCACGAACAAGAATTTTTGCATGTGAAATCCCACTGTGTTCATACATTAAAAAAAACCTACTCTGTGCTATATTAGAGATGCAAACTTGTAAAACTTGCCCCTGTCAACTCTTTTGGTGTTTTGCACATGCTTTCCCATCCATCCGGAATACCTTCCTTTCCTCTATCTGACAACGTCTCATCCTTCATGTCTCAACACAAAGGTCGCTTCTGATGTCCAGCCTTGTTAGCCCTACAGACTGACCTAAGAGATCCCTCCCAGCTCACATTTGAACACCTCTCCACTGGAGCGTTACTGATTGTGCTGAAAGTGCACAATAATATAGGTGTTGAATTCCTTGAGGTTAGGGCCCTCATACGTTCATGGCTACAGAGTCAAAATGAATACACAGTAGGTGCTAAATATCAATAGACAGATAGACAGACAGACAGATAGAGGGAGCATATATTTTTTGAATAAATAATTGAGTGAACTAAAAAGCTAGTAATGTGGACCAAAATCTTTACATTCCTAACTACAATACAAGGACTCAAGGAACAGCATTAAGAGGAGTAGAGGGACAGTCTGATGTCCTTTTTTTTTTTTTTTTTTTTTTTTTTTTTTTTTTAAAGATTTTATTTATTTATTTGACAGAGAGAGACAGCCAGCGAGAGAGGGAACACAAGCAGGGGGAGTGGGAGAGGAAGAAGCAGGCTCCCACCAGAGCAGATGAGCCTGATGTGGGGCTCGATCCCATAACGCCGGGATCACGCCCTGAGCCGAAGGCAGACGTCCAACCGCTGTGCCACCCAGGCGCCCCCTGATGTCCTTTTTAATATAGACTTTAAGTGTGTGATACTTGGATATTTGGACAATTGGATTAAACAGAACACCTAAAAGTGTTTAATGGAGTTAAATGGGAAGAAGAGCTTCAATATAATATATTTTAGTGGCACATCTCATTCAGTGTTATTTAAGAATTGTTAACTGTCTTATGTGGGCATTGTAGGAAGATAGAAGAAAAGAACCTTTGCCCCGTGAGCCCCAAATTATATTTTTAGTGGGAGGATACTGGTTTTTGCCTTCCATGTTAACAGGTCAAACGTGGGACTGCTAATCTAAAGGTTTTAGTAATTCAGAACTATGATTTAGAAACTAGAGTTCATGTAAGGTTCAAGAAATAATATTTTTTCAAGAAAAAAAGTGTCAAGGTAGTCTTACTAGTGGATCTCTTTCCTCTATGGAATTAGACTCACAGGTCTGAAAGGAAGGGATCTTGATCTCATCTGTTGAGTACTGTAACTAGATCATGGTATGTGACCTGAGAAGATGGATTGGTCAGGTCCTGGCGGGAAAGACATGGTTCCCTTGAAAGGGAAATGGAGGAAATAAAGTAATTACTAACAAAGATGTGGGCAGGAGTCAGGGAAATCTGCAAGTATCTTAGAGTAAGAGCAGAAAGTCATTATCCTCCTAGCTATAGGAAAGGGCCACCTGAGAGGAGCTGTGGCCTTTGGGGAAAGGTAGCAATCACTGCCAAAGCAGCCCAGGAGGGCAGGAGCCCGGGGGATAAATATTGCCACCTGTGTCTCTTCCCTCCATTCAGTTTCTTGCTGGCCATTCCACTGGATGACCCAAATGGACCCCAGAAAGCATGGAGCCAAGAGATGTAGTCTGAGGAGAGTAGACTCGTGGGGGGCAGATCAGGGTGCAAAGTGGGAGAGAGTGGATCTGGAGGGGCAAATGGAGAATATCTAGACAGTGGGGAAAATCTTCAAGTTATGAAAAGTGGCCTTCCTTGTCCATAGCATTCATGCATTCATTCGAAGGCTCAACTGGGGTGCTTCATTTGTTAGGATTTTTTTGCTTGTGGACTGACCTCTAAATCAGATATTATGAAGGGGAGCCCCATGCAGAAGTGTTTTGTTTGGTTCACACAGCGTTTTCTTTTAAAAACCAACAAATGGCAAACTATACTTCCTTTGGGGAGATTCCTATCAAAGTCTGAGTCTCATACTTCTTTTGACAAATGGAAAATTTGGCAGCACTGAATGTGCATTCCTACATGAGAACAATCTGCTAAGCTTAGTAGCAGTCAGGACGGTTAGGAACTCTTCATTTTGCCTCAGTCCTCACCACTCCCTATTGTGCTCTTAAACCCACATGGCTTCTGCGTGATCCCTGTAGACATTTGAGTTTGTGACCGTTGGCCTCAACAAAGCACTTTAGAAAAGGAAGGATAGATAGATAAGTCACACTTAACCTAGAAAGACAGTGAGCTTTGTCTTGGAAGATGCACTTCTCTACAAAGGGAATAAAGAGAGAGGGAAATTAATCTTGTCCCTGGAGACATGGTCTGAGTGTTTGTTAGACTACCTAGGAAAAGGTTTTACTAGATACATGAAGTTTAGTTGGATTTTTTAGATCAGTCTCTGTGTTTATCTTTAAAGTTTTAATTCTTTTCCATAGAACAGATTGTTGAATGGTGTATGTTCCAACTTATTCCTTATTTCAGGGCAAGAGAATGCTAGGAAAAGAGAAAGGCTGAGTGGGAAAGAAAGAAAGGGAGAGAGAGAGAGAAAGTAGAGAAAAAGCAGGTAACCTGTAATCTGATATAAACAACACTGTCAGAAGCATCCTGTTGCTTGTAGTTTTGCGAAGTAAGCCTGATTTCTTTAGCATCAATTCCTAGAAGAGGAATCGCTGTGGTAATGCACATTTAAATTTTTGATAGACATTCCCAAACACTGTACCTGTTTTTTTTTTCTTAAAGATTTTATTTATTTATTTGACAGAGAGAGAGAGAGACAGCCAGAGAGAGAGGGAACACAGGCAGGGGGAGTGGGAGAGGAAGAAGCAGGCTCCCAGCGGAGCAGGGAGCCCGATGCGGGGCTCAATCCCAGGACCCTGAGATCACGCCCTGAGCCAAAGGCAGATGCTTAATGACTGAGCCACCCAGGCACCCCTACAGTACACCTGTTTTTAAGACCTTTAATTCTTATTGTCAAATTGCCCTATATGTCTGGAGTAATCGCCAGTGAGGACTCAAATAAGAACATATAACCCAACATAAAGGCAGCCCGTTAGATGTTTATGACAGAAACAGACTACATCTTTACCTACTAGGTACCATATATTTTTAATAATCTCAGCACTTAAGTTTGGAGTTTTTTTTTTTTTAAAACCCTGTAGATAAGATAGAGACTACCAATTTCACATGATGAAATTTTTTTCTCTGCTCTATTAGAAGACTTTTCTAAAAATACTATACTGCTTAGATTGTATCAAGAGAAATGGGCTCTATTATCCCTATGATAAAAGATTGGAGTTAGAAGAGCTGAGTTTTAATTCTGGCGCAGCTGTTTCTCTGTTTATATGATCTTGGACAGGTTAGTTGTCTTAATCTTCTCATCTACCCAGTGGAGAAAATAACCGTAATTGATTCAGAGTGTTACCGTAAAAGCTAAATAATACTGTTGATGAAAATATAGAGTATTTTGTACACTGCAAAGCAATATACAAATTTCCCGATATCATTAGTAACAACAGTAATACTATTCCTAAATTCTTCTGATACAGTTCCTTCTGGTTACTCCTCAGGCTACAGATTAATTAGTTCGATGGACATTCTCATGAACCTGTGTGCCTCTTTTCTTCTTAAAACACTGGCTGTCTCTGTTTGAGAGGAAAATTTCAGGAGAATTTATGAACTCGTAGTCTTGGAACTTGGAGAGAAGAGACACGTATTCCTGCATATTCCCAGATCATTAATCCTCCTTTTAATTCTGCCCCCAACCGTGTACCACACCGTTTCCTAATGCCCAACTGCAGTGAGTAATAACAACCTTTGGGCAGATCAAATTTCAGTTTTAAAATCCAGGAAGCAAAGCTGTGCTTTGTTCTTTCTCCTTTTTAAATTATAGCTAAATGTCCCTTTTCTCTTTTTAGACAAGTTAGATGCCTGGTTTCCGCCAGACCAAAGGGAAGCCAGGCCCCTCTTCTGTGTATGTCACTGTCATAAACCCAGACGGTCTGGGCTTATGAAGCAGCTACTTACGAAATAATGTTTTGCCATTAAATGCCTCACACCTGAAATTAGGATCTTTGGAAGACGTTTTCCAAGGTTTTGTTGTGGTGGTTGTTGCTTTTGTTTTTCTTTTTATGTTTGTTCCTATAAGGTCTTTATTATGAAGTATTTCCAGTATTTCCATTGACCTAGCTGCTTGGAATCCGATGAATGGTCAACAGGATATATTTTCTCTCAGAATTGGTTATCCTGGAACCATGCTGTGGTGCTTTTGTGATCTAGTTAGCCACCAGATAACCCCCGCCCTTAACTTTCTACATTAAAATTGTTTCTCTCTGTCGTCCAGAATGGTGGGTCGGTATTTCTCAAGTAACAGTTTAGCATGTAAAGCTTATTAAAAGCTTGCCACTGAAAAATAATAGGGCTTTTGCCTGTAGGAGCCTTTTTGGAAGGTGAGAGCCCTTTTTTGGGTAAGAATTCAGGCCAGAACCCTTCGTTTCGCTAGCAGAACATCAGCTGATAGCACCTGTATGCTGCACTTGAAATGCTCAGGCAGCCTTAATCATTCCTTGAGGAAGACAGTTTGCAGGTCAGGTCAGTCATGAGGTCCGTCCTATAGGTCCTCCAAGAGCTTCCACGTTACGTAGTGGCACCAGTAAACAGCTTGCTCCGACTGTGTTAACCAGCCATGCACAGATATGCCTTCACTGCGCTGCATTTCGGTGTCTGGCCTTTGGCTTCTACCAACAGTCCAAGGAAGAGATGGCCACCTGGCTTCAGCTGAAATCACCATTCCTTATTTCTAACTTATTTACGGAGAGACTATGCCGTAAATTCCTCTTTGAGCTCAGCAGTAGAAAATGGACGTTCCTTCCGACAAATCCATCTGCTTCCACGTTGACGAAATTGAGAATTCATAACCTATCATGTTTCCTTTTTAGCTTTGGTTTCCTAAGCTCAGAGCCAAAATTAGTGCTTCGCTACAATAACTCTCGTCTCCGTTTCCTGGTAGTTATCTCCCCTTTCTTCCCTGTGGATTAGCTCTTCTTTTCTTTATTTCAGTGATCCTGTACATGTGTTTATTTTAAGCCAATTTAAATCCTTTAGGGAAGTAGATAGAGTTCAGATTATAAATAAAATGGTATCACTAGTATTATTGTCACAGTCACATTATTGATTTATGATTGGCTTTAGTCTCCTGCTTCCCTCTGAACTTCTCCTTTATCCTTTTTGATTCGCTCGTATTAGGATGGGGATAAAAAACCAGAATAGGAGCAAAAAAGGGATAGGATCCTCCATAGAAACCTGGCAACCTTTTTATAGTTTAAAGTATAACGTTACAAGGCTTACTGTACAAATATTTTTATTTTCATGTGAATCAGAGAACTATCACTTGTCTTAGATACAGCGGAGGGGTCAAGAGTGTTTGGTTAGGGGACTTTGTTGAGGTTAAATAGTGAACTTCATGGCCAAGGTCTCCCCTGCAGCCTTTAGTGTTAGAATTATAAAGCACTTTTCGGTTGACTCTCCTATCTGGGTTTAGAGTTGTGTTTTAGGCAGAAACCAAGGCTGATGACGTGGAGAAAAGAAGCTGACCTTTTGGATTCTCTAACATCACTATCTGTAAGAACCGATGCATGAGCACTAGGGTTGGAAAGCCAGTCTGGCCAGAGGGACTTCAAGACTTTAGGACAAGATGACAGTTCCAGATCATTGGGTAAAGATCTCAGAAGACATCTGGCAGTAATGGTGGGGAGAATATCAAGCAAAAACTATATAGAAACAAAGGGAAAAGCAAAAGAGACAGAAGGCTCCTGAGATGCAGGTCGTACTACAGATGGCTTCTCTTCTCTCACTGAGTCTCAGCTGGGCCCAGGGAGGGCTTGTGAGTTAGCACGTGGGTGGGACGGTTGGCCAGAGATTAGGTCACCATGGAATCAGTGCCCTCTTTACTTGGAACATTTTTCCAGGGCTGGACCATTCCTTTAGGGTTAAGTGAAGAATTGCTGTGCAAAGACAAACACATCCGTGTGCTGCTGTTTTATTTTAAACCAAAATAATGTATTTGTCTATTGCTAGAAGACTGCCCTTTTAGAAACAAAACAAAACAATGGCACAGACAGTGGCTTTCAGGGATGAAGATATTTATTTCCCTTTGTGTCTGTTCTAGTCAAGTCTCTTCTGGTTGGATGGAACAGAAACCATCATGAGCTAGCTTAAGGAAAGAGGGGTTTAGTGCAGGTATGTCTCTTGGGAGAGTGATGCGAGACTTCCGTGGTCAGGAACTTTCTCAACCTTAGGGGAGCTAGAATTGGGATGCTTTTTTGGGACTCAAGACAGCTACATTCTCGCTTTCCCTTTCCCTTCGTTGTGTTTGTCAGGCTAAATGTCTAGGTCCTTATTACTTCAAGTGCAGGCTGGGGACCGGCAGCAGGGACATCACTTGCAATCTTGTAGAAATGCAGAATCTGAGGGGCCTGGGCGGCTCAGTCAGTTAAGCGTCTGCCTTTGGCTCAGGTCATGATCCTGGAGTCCCAGGATCGAATCCCTCATTGGGCTCCCTGCTCAGTGGGGAGTCTGCTTCTCCCTCTGAACCTACCCCCTCTTGTGCACTCTCTCTCTCTCTCTCTCAAATAAATAAAATCTTAAAAAAAAAAAAAAAAGAAATGCAAAATCTCAGGTCCCACCCCAAATCTGAATTGGCATTTTAACAAGACCTCCTGGTGATTTATTTGCACATTAGGGTTTGAGGAACACTGGTGTAGGTCCCTGGCTATTTATAGAGTTGTTCCCTTTACTCAGGTGCCCACTCCAGTGTCATCATCCTGGATGAGGGGGTGGGCAGGGCCATGTGACAAGCATGAACTTGGCTGGGGCTGTGGGAGGGAGAGGCCATGCTGGCTCATCTTATAGTGTCTAAGACTTTTGAGCTTTCCTTTAACTTGTAGCATCTGTTAGGACCATGGTGGGTTCCCAACTGCCGAGACAAAGTCGGTAGAGAAATCTTGTGATTTATTTAAGAATAAATAAAACTGGTTGCAGTACCATCACTACTTGAAAATGTCATTGTTTTATTTATATCTTATGTTTCATTGGCTCAAAGACAATTAAACCTGAAACCACTGTAGACGAGGTATAATTCAGGCGGTTGTATGAATAGGAGTTTTTAACTCTGACGTAAGTGTACCAGGTGATTGAACAGCAGCTACGTCTTGCTTCCAGCTAGCAGGCACTGATCAGTGCTAGCGTTGAGAAAGCTTGAGGTGCCCAGCTCTGTCTGGAGTCCTGTGTGCATAGCTCCGGCCCCCACCATCTCCATTAGCCTGTGAAATTCATTCTTTTAAATGGTTATACAGGTCTTTGGCCTCTAGCCAACTGTATGACTGAGCAAGTGAGTCCCGTTTTCAGGAATTCTATGAGTCAGTTAGATCCTTCAAGGACCGCTGTGTGTGAGTATCAGTCACTCTCAGGGACACTTACGGCTCTTCTATAGTTCGGTACATTCCACATCTTAGAAAACATTTTCTAAAAAGGGAGAACTTTTCCCCCTCCATTAGTTTATTTTAGTTAAAGAATATTTTTTGTTTTAGTTCTTTAAATTTCCTTATATATATATATATTTTAAAGATTTTATTTATTTATTTGACAGAGAGAGACAGCCAGCGAGAGAGGGAACACAAGCAGGGGGAGTGGGAGAGGAAGAAGCAGGCTCCCAGTGGAGAAGCCTGATGTGGGGCTCGATCCCAGGACTCTGGGATCACGCCCTGAGCCGAAGGCAGACGCTTAACGACTGAGCCACCCAGGCGGCCCTATATTTTTTATTAAGACAATTTTTTTAGAGTAGTCTAAGCTTCCCAGGAAAATTGAGGGGAAACTACAAAGATGTCCCATATGCCCCCACACAATATTACCTATTCGAATGCTTCATTCCCTTGGCCTGCCCGTGCTGACCATACCTGTTAAAGGCATGATTTAGCTGTTTGCTCCTTGCTTGGCTGGTCCAGTTTTTGGTCTTTCAAGGTGCTGATTTCTCCCTGCTTAGTAACCATTCCAGCAAGAATGCTGGATTTTCATATTACCGTTTAAACAGAATAGGTCTCTGTAAGGCACATTGTAAGTTTCTCTCTGAATTTAATGAAGACACAAATTAAATCTGTATCTTTATTGAAGCAATTCAGGTGATGAGAAAGAGGCTCTTGAATCAAGAAAGAAAGGAAGTACCAGGGGTGATGTCGGATATGGAGAGACTCTTCTGAAATACAAAACGAGCTTTAGTGCTAAGAAAACTCCCAGCTCTGAATAAGGAGTTGATTGCATGTCCATGCAAGATGGAATTTTATTTCTGGGACATTGTTGGAAACCCATTAGATGAGATGATCTTCAGTTGTTTGTAGTCTGAAATTCTATGAACTCTTAGAAACATTGTTTATAAATCCCAAATGAAGAGAAAGAGTCCTCCCTGCTTTAAATTTATGTCCTAGCTGATATGCAGTTTAAAGTTGGAATTCCCACTGCACTTCTGATCTTTTCTTAAATTGTGAAATCTATCACACATACAAGAGTATATCACATTTATGTACCCTTAAAGATTGATAAGATGGACGCCCCCGTGCCTACCACCCAGACTAAGAAATAGAACATTACCAGTGTCTTTGAAGCTGTCTGTGTTCGTGTGCATTTCTAGGCTGCTTTAATGTGCACCGTGATGTTTTATTTGTGAGCACTCGTCTCGGTGAGTACCAAGTGAGAGGCTCAGCTTTCCCTCCTGCACAGACTTTTCTCATATCTCCAGTCTGTCTGATACTGACCTTGAGCATAGTTAAGTTCTTTCTCTTAGAAAGTGCTCTTTAACAAGCTAATTATCCTGCTTAAAAATAATAGCATCATTCATGACTTTAATTTTCCTGTTCACATGGCAATTGCCGCAGAAGTAGCTTCCCCGAGCACAGGGTGAGTATCCCTGGACTTGAGCTCCTGCTGTAGAGAGGCAAGGTGCCTGTCAGCTGCAAGCCATCCGGGCCTGGGAGAAAGCATAGCTGATGGAAACTATCTTTAAATCGTCGACATTAAAGCCACTGAAGGTGTCGTTATTTTCTAGGTGCGTGACAGGGGCATTAAAGTTCTACGCTGTCATTTCTGTCGTGGATTTTTTGTTGTCATCTACAGTTGCAAAGAGCCAAGATCGGAGGCATACATTTAATAACTACCTGCTTTGGTGAAAATCAGAGTTTTGAAAAAGAGAGAGTGAAGGACATTGATTAGCCATTACATTGCATCATTTAGAAATGGGCAGGGAAACCTCGCAGTGATGCCAGGGGCTAGTATGACAGTTCTCAGGGGGCCCTGTGGAGTGCTTGTCCTGCTGGAGGTCTGGGCTCATGGCCAAAGGCACTGGTTCTTTTTTAGGAATGACCAGAGCTGACATTGAGTGCTTCCTGTGTGCCAGGCATTGTGTTAAGTTTCTCATAGCAACTGTATTCATAAGGTACTATTATAAATGAGGAAACTGAGGCCCAGAGAAGCTAGGGCACCTGCCAGGATTGCATTAGTCACTGTCTCTGCTAGAGTCTCGAAAAGAACATTGCATAGTGGTTAAGAGGATGAGCACTGGGGCAGGCCATTTGGATTCATGGTGCATTCAGCCACTACTACCTCAGTGACCTTGGCCAAGCCACCTTAACCCGTATGTACCTCAGTTTCCTCATCTGTAAAACAGGGATACTGACACTGCCTTCCTCTTAGGGTGGTGTTTAGGATTAAGAAGTAATGACTGTAAAATACTTGGTCCAGTGCAGGTCATATAATGCATGCTTAGGAAAGTCTAGCTAGTTTGCAGAAAGTGAAGAGTCAGTGTGGACCATTTCTCTAAGTCTGGGAGTAGTCAGAATATCTTAATACTTTAGAAAATAA
The DNA here is from genome assembly GCF_024610735.1 of Ursus americanus. Classification (NCBI taxonomy): domain Eukaryota; kingdom Metazoa; phylum Chordata; class Mammalia; order Carnivora; family Ursidae; genus Ursus; species Ursus americanus. Next base: position 3,827,664 of record NC_142152.1, on the reverse strand, counting down.
TTCATTCTTATTATAAAAGCAACAGTGTTTGTTATAGAGCATTTAGAAAATACATAGAAATAAAACAGGAAAAACTTTATCCCACTATCCAAACATAATTTCTGTTAATATTTTGCTCTGTTTTCTTCTGCACTGCTTTAATATCATTGTCATCATTATCATGCTTTATAAACAATTTTGCATCCTTTTATACTTAAAATGATAATATAACGATGACATCAGTATTAACATTTAGTATCTTTATAAATATAATTTTAATGACTATAATAATTTCTGTATTGCACCATTGTTTGTATTGCCCATTATAATTAATGTTTTCATAAACATATTTGTGAATAAACTATATTTTCTTCAAGTAGATTGGGCATCAAGCACACACACACGTATCTATAACTTTAAAAAATGATTTCACAGAATTAACACTTTGCACTGTAACTAACTTTACATATACAGACCTTAAAAGAAATCCATGTCTTTACAACATCTTTGTTCGTTAAAAGCAAGTTTTAGCCTTAACTTAGAATAAAACAGTAATGAACTCATTTCAGTAGGTATTTATTAGGTGCTCATTTTTACCTTAGGACTGTTCTAACTACTAGGGGGTGAAGAAGTTTTAAAAATAAGTTTAAGGATCAATCCCACCTTTTAGAAAATAGGAAGCATGTACTTTCCACTGTAAGGAAGAGATCAGACCCTTATCTGCCTTAATTCTGAGAGGGTGCGTGAGTGCGTGCGTGCATGCGTGCGTGCGTGTTCATGCACACTTTTGCAACGCTGCTCCCATGCCATGGGCTTGCCTCCTGTGGTTTCCAACAGAGCGAGTTCAAGATTAGAGAGCACCTTGCCATCCTGATTGGCCATCACAGATTCGTATGACGTCCATGTTTACATGCTGTTTGCAAAATGTTGCTTGGTGCTGCTTAATCTGTGGCATGTGCCTGCTTCTCACACGTCCCCTCGTGGGAGGCAGAGCTGAGCCCGGGGAGGGAGCCCGTCAGGCTGGGTGTGAGGCTGCCTGTCTGAGGCAGGCCCAGTAACCTCGGCAAGATGAAGGACACAGGCCGTTTGGTCTCCGTGCTCTGGAAGTCATCACTAGACTGTCAGCATTCATTCAGCACATTTCTTTGAGGTTTTCTGTGAAATGTCTTCTCATAATGTCTGTTTTAAAGGTTTAGCTTTTAAAGTCCAGAGAGACTGAGTGACTCAGATGGTTCTTAATTCAGCACGCTGCGTGCTGCCTGGTACCGTGTTTTTACCACCCCTCACCCCCCGCCTTAGTTCTTTCGTTTGGTGGCTCAAGAGACTCCCTGGCTTGTGGAAGTGCTGCTGAAGGCCTGTTGGGTGGTCAGCACGTCCTCATATATTTGCCAACACTGTCTTTGGTGCTCTCCGAAAAGAGAAAGGACCCGAGTCTCCTTCAGAGGGAAATTCCCCTCTAGGTTGTGTAACCATTACTTCTTGCCAGGTGGGGAGGTAGGGGTGGGACCCGGAGGGCAGGGAGGTAGCCTCACTGGTGGAATGCAGGCGGCTTCTAGAAGCTAGGAGAAGCAAGGAATGGGATTCTCCTCTAAAGCCTCCGGGAAGAACACCTGCGGACACCCTGATTTTAGCCCAGAGACACCATTTTGGACTTCTGGCCTCCAGAACAATGAGCTAGTAAATGTGTGTTGTTTCAGGCCGCTGGGTTGATGGTCATTTGTCACCGCAGCCAAAGGAACTAAAGTTGGTCCCAGATGGTCATGGAAAGCTATGCTGTGTCTGCTCCTGGTGATTCATCCCAGGAGAATAATGTCCTTTTGGCATCTGAATGCTTTTCTGGAAGGCTAATTTATGCATCTTGAGGGGAAGGCGAATTTCACAGGACACCGGTTTGAAAGAAACAGCGGTCGTTGACGTGTACGTCAGTGCAGATACCTCTTGGCCACACTGCACTTCTTCTCTCTGCCACGTGATTAGAGTGGACCCTTCTTGACTGTCCAAGAAAGTGAAGTTCGTGAAGTCTCCCGTGTGTCAGCCCAACAGCAGGAGTTAGCAGAATCATTCGGAAAACTTTGTTGGAGTGTTCAGACTTGCTTGCAGCATTGAAGGCGTGATTTAATCTTGGAAATAAAAGTAAAATTGCCACGTCCTTGTGCTTTTCTTTTCCCAGTAAGGAACTTATTTGCTCTGAAGAATGGGAGCCCATTATGACCTTGCAAAATCTCCTTTTATTGGCACGGCTGCTATTAAGTTGGAGGTGACTCTCTGGATGCTGTGTTTCTAACTTCCGACCAGCTAGTGAATCGCTTTGTCTTTTGATCTTTCTGCAACCTGGTTTTTGTTTTTAACTGTAAAGATGAGCTCTCCCTTCCAGAACCAGGTCACTTTCATTTTGGTCGGAATACTTAATAAAATTTCAGAGGGAAACAAGAGTTTCTGCAGCATTTTCTCTTCCAAACGAGTCGGGATGAAACTGAAATGGGGCCGTATCGGCGTCTACATTTGAAATGACAAGAATGTATTTCTACAAAAATATAAACTGAACTTCACAATGTAAAGAAGGAACAAAGTCATCTATAGAAAAGCAAGCCCCGGCCCCAGAGCTCACAGAGTACCCATTATAGTCCTCCCAGAAAAGCGTTTTCTTCACCGGAGAACTTACCAGCTAGCTCGGCCTGGCACTGCGATGGGCGGACACTAGCTCTCACTATTCTCTCGACTCGGCGTCTGAAAAGTATTTATTTCTTAGCACATTTCTCTCGTCTCTGTGCCTCTACAACTGGATATTGCTTACAGCTAAATGTTTTTTGTGATAAAGTTAATTGCTAAAGCTTCGACTTTTTTTTTTTTTGAGCCAAGTTGCATGGAATATGCAGTCACTGTTGGTCAAGTCTTATTACTATAAATGTCCATTCTGATTTTTAAAAAATCAGAGAGTTCAATTCTCCTGTGAAATAATTGATAGTGATATAATTCTTTGACTCTGATACAATCTTACAATAGCTCAGCTCCAGTGCATTTTTTAGGGGTGAGTGTGGAAAAAATAAGCTATGAAAAGCACTTGTAGTCAGATGGAAAAAGAGAGAGTTTGTCCCCTCCTGCCCCCAGCCAGCAGATAGGCCCAAATTTGTAGAATTAAAATAGGAAGCTGTTAGGGTTTGTGATACATATGTGTTTTTCCTAAGTCTTCATCTGCTAAAAATGATTAAAAACCAGCGTGATGATAATTAGAATTTATAGCATATTAAATTTATGCATTAAAAGTCATATTAATTGTGATTATGCATAGAAATACAATACTTTAATTCATAAAAGGGAGCCTTTGAATCGTGGCTAGGCATATGGGTCTTAAAGGGGGAAAAAAAACCTGACAGATTCAAAGAGGAATCAGTGAGAAAGGCTGAATGTTAATAATGCCATAGCTCACTTCCCTTTTCACCCATAAAGCCCCGTTTATTAATTGTAACAACACCAACAATGACGAGCATATTTCTTGTTTGCCCAATGGGTGGCTTTCGAGGTTTCCATTCTGCTTGGCAATTGAGTAATGCTCAGAACACAAGTTGCCTTCCAGAGTGGGCAAAAATTCCCTGGGTAGCCCCAGGTCCCTCTCGATTAACCTTTACATAGAAGTCATGGCCTATGCAATAGCCTTTTCCCCTCTGGTTTTGGCCTCTGGTTGCCTGTGAGGTTACAAGGAGAACCTGATAACACAGGTTCAGGTAACACACTGGGTTTGATGGGAAATAAATCAGCAGTAAGTGTCGTCACAGCTAATGATTAGTGTAGACAGATGTACTCAATCTGTGGATAGAAGCCCTCAGATCGGGCCTTCCTTTGACCTCAAGTGTGCAGACTCCTTTGCTGAGGTGAGCTCGGTGGGTAGTAGTGGGTACCTTGTACCCCTGGAGTAGAGTTTCTGTTGGTTTCCAAATTGCATCTCTGAATAGCACTGGATTTGAATTATTACCTTAAAAGTTGGTTGTTTATCTTTGGAAAATAATAACTGAAAATTCACCTAGCAAAAAATTTTTTATTCAAAGAAAATCCTTTCCATTTTGATTTGGTTTGCATATAGGCAGTTTCTTCTAATGTTTTCATTTCTTTTATTCTATTCCCCAATGTCCATAGTTTTGTGATAGGATACCATCATTTTTATATTCACTTGAATATGGTGAACTAATGTGCCTCTCTCCAACCTTTCTTTGAGTCATCAGAAGCTCTTTCCTGCTCAGTAGTGTTTGGGCTTTTGTTAATTTTACCTCTTATTTAAAATCTTATCTTTCTTTGAATGTGAATGTCTTCATTTTCCCTAATGCCTATGCAGTCAGCTCTAATTGCCATTTCTTCAGTCTAGGGTCATCTTCATTAGTTTAATTATCGTAGAAGCCTGTTCCTAAATGTGCTAATAGCATGAAAATGACTTATTTCCATGTTCTCTGTTGTGCTATGCTAAGAAACAGACAAAAAGAAAAATTTGTACAGGAAGACTGACAAACATCAATTTTCTAGAATGGCCCATTCAAGGTTGCTGCATCTCCCGTCACCTACCTAGGAGTCAGGACTTGAGCGGGAGAGCAGAGGGTGGCACAGGGAGCTACCCGAGGCAGTCGGTAGCAGAAGAAACCACAAGCCTCAGAAAGAGGAAAAGCCAAGCAAAGCAAACACACTTGCCAGCAAGAGCAGGATGCACGCAAGAGCAGAAGGCCTGGGTCAGGAGCTCGGCTGTGGTTAGCGGGAGGAGGGAGCAGGTAGGGATGAAATGAAGCAGGTAGCAGGCGTTGCTTCCACCAGAACTGGGTGTTCTTGATTTGTCTCTGGTGGTAGGTAGGTTTGTGGCGTGTGCATGCCAGGCTGGTTTAAAGGGTTAGGGCTGGTTGTGAACTGTCACGGTGCAATAAAAATGTCTTCACAATGTACCCAAACCTATTGTTGAAAAGTCACCCTCTCTGAGATGTTTGGCCCATTCTGGCGCTCAGGCTACTGCCAGGCTCCAGCTGGGACCATTTTTCTGTGCTGCTTTCTTACAGTGCCTGATTTCCAGTTCCCATGTCCAGATGAAAGGGGACCATGGGATGAATGATTTGTTTGCATGTGAACTTTCTTCCGTTCCTTTGTAATCTGTTTTACCCTGTTCCTTAAGTTTCACGTAGTATGTCCTTTATTCTACCAATTATATATCGTAAACAATTTGTATCTTTAAAGTGAAGGTTCTTGGGGCATGTGGGTGGCTCAGTTGGTGGGGCGTCTGACTCTTGATCTCAGGTCTTGATCTCAGGTCTTGAACTTAGGTCTTGATCTCAGAGTCGTAGGTTTGGGGCCCGCCCAGTTTGGAGCCTACTTAAAAAAAAAAAAAAAAAAAAGGTAAATGAAAGTGGTGGTTCTCAAAGTGTGGTCTGGGGAACCCAAAAGGTCCCTTAGGCTCTTTCAGAGAATCTGCAAGATCAGAACTGTTTTTACAATACTACTAGGACATCGTCTTGCCTTTTTTTGCTCACATTATCTCATGACTGTACAGGGTACAAGTTCATCTATAAGGGTTCAGCTTCCATGCCACAAGTAACCTTTAAGAAACAACCAATTGTCAAGGTTTAGTGTATTTGACATACACTAAACCAGAAGAATCGAAAAAGGCTATTAAAATACTCCTTCCTTTTCCAACTACATTTCTGTGAGGCTTGATTTTCTTCATATACTTGAACTGAAAGAGCATATCACAAAAGGTCGACTGCAGAGGGAGGTATGAAAATCTAGCTGACTTCCGTCAGGGCAGACATTGAAGAAATTTGAAGATACATGAAAACTGGCTTTTCTCATAATAGTGATTTTTCATAAACGATGTTATTTATGTTAACGTATAATGGGTTTGTTGTTATTTTAAAATAAATTGGCTAGTAAGTATTTTTAAAGTTTCTTTAATTTTTTTAAAGATTTGGGGCGCCTGGGTGGCACAGCGGTTAAGCGTCTGCCTTCAGCTCAGGGCGTGATCCTGGCGATCTGGGTTCAAGCCCCACATCAGGCTCTTCTGCTATGAGCCTGCTTCTTCCTCTCCCACTCCCCCTGCTTGTGTTCCCTCTCTCGCTGGCTGTCTCTATCTCTGTCAAATAAATAAAATCTTTAAAAAAAAAATTTTTTTTTAAGATTTTATTTATTTATTTATTTGACAGAGAGAGAGAGAGAGCACAAGCAGGGGGAGCAGCAGGCAGAGGTAGAAGCAGGCTCCCCGCTGAGCAGGGAGCCTGATGTGGGACTTGATCCCAGGACGCTGGGATCATGACCCGGGCCGAAGGCAGCCGATTAACCAACTGAGCCACCCAGGCACCCCTCTTTGTTTTAATTTGTAATATGGTTCATCTGGATAGGTATAACCCACGTAAACAAAAGTTTTTTTGGGTTCTCAATAATTCTTCTTTTTTTAATTATAATAATTTTTTATTATATTATGTTAGTCACCATACAGTACATCCCTAGGTTTTGATGTAAAGTTCCACGATTCATTACTTGTGTATAACACCCAGTGCACCATGGGTTCTCAATAATTCTTAACAGTGGAAATGGATTTTAAGACTCAAAAGATAGAGAACCACAGCTTTAAAGTAAGCATGTGTTTGGATAATGCAAGAGTTTGGTTGTGTAATGACACAAATGTATGGTCCATAAAAGTACAGTTATAAAGCCAGAAACTGATAATGAAAGTGACTTCTAGAAAGTACTTGGTCGGGTCTCTCCTGTCTTCTGTGCCAGCAGTTGCTACATTTCCCTCTTCTTTCTTCCCCTTCCGCTCCAATACCTGTAAAACCTGATGTCAACCTTAGATAAATATGTGGGAAACGCTTAGTTACTATTTATTCTCGATTCATAAAATATTTCAGGTTGCCAATAATACTTTCATAACAGCAAGCAGTTTTGCCCTTTTTGCCCAACGGACACAGCTTGACAACAAAATTTCATTGATTCTCCGGTTATTTATCTGTTCAAATAAAAGCCAAAGTATCAGCCTCCTAGAGGAAGACTAGAGAAGCCACATTATTTCTTCCAATTAAAGAGACAGAACATATGAAATGGAAAGTGGCTGTGTGAGCATCAGATAAAGTCCTAGATTCAGAGGTGAGAGCAGGGTTGGGACTTGGTTTTCTCGAGTTCAGCTCAGTTATCAAAAAATGCACCATTGTTACTGTCACGTTTCTTTGGTACCGTGCCCAGTGTGCGTTCGATCAAAGATTAACTATTGAAAGAGTGTATGAGGCAGCGTATATCTAGTAGAGAGGGAGATGGATCAGAAGTCAAGGGCCCTGGCTTCTCTTAGCTCCTCACGAGCTCACCCTGTGACCTTGGATAAGTCACCCAACCTGCCCAGGGCTTCTGGGTCATCTGTCAAACAAAGACATACCGGCCTAGAGAGGTGGGAAGCACCTTTATAGTTTATAATGTAATTTGTTTGTATTCTGTCTCCTATAATGATTACAACAAACCTCGAAGCAGCTAAGGCAGGGGCCATTACTTCCATTTTGCGGTTCAGGAAGTACCTGAGGTTATGTGGTTAGTAGTGATGACACTTAGTTCTGTTCCTCGTCCGAACAATACAAAACCTCAGCCCAGGTGTGCATGAACCAGTTTCTCGGTCCTTGAGAAATGCGTGTTCAAAGCGCAGGAGATGTATTTGACTCTTCAAGTTAGAGCTCTGAATTATTTCACATAGCCATATGGTTACTGGTGGCCCTTCAGGACTGGATGTTGTAAGCACTACATTTGAGGACTATTGTGGGCTAAGTAGATACTTGTGGGTTGACCTAAATTCCCAATCACCTCTTACGGCATTGTTTCATGCAAAAGGTGTTTTGAGTTCCATGCAACCTGTATGTAAATGAGCTTTTGGCATACAAAGCATTCTATAGTTGGGTACTGTTTTCTATTTTAATGTTTATCATTTTTATTTTATGACTTATTTGAAATCATAATATGGTATCACTAAGAAGTCAGAATATTTTACCTGAAAGTGATAGTTTCATTTTATTTATTTATTTATTTTTAAGATTTTATTTATTTATGTGACAGAGAGAGAGACAGCCAGCGAGAGAGGGAACACAAGCAGGGGGAGTGGGAGAGGAAGAAGCAGGCTCCCAGCGGAGGAGCCTGATGTGGGGCTCGATCCCAGAACACCAGGATCACGCCCTGAGCTGAAGGCAGACGCTTGATGACTGAGCCACCAGGCGCCCCTGAAAGTGATAGTTTTAAAGTACACTATTTCAAATAGTATTTACCCCAAAGGAAATAGCTTTACTTCGGTATTTTATTATGTGGAGGGAGCTCCCTCCGCCCCACTCCCTCAGAAGGCAGATTTAATTATATAATGGAAGTGAGGAGGGGGGAAATTCTTATCACAGATGGCCTATATAAAAATAAAGTTTCGTTGTACTCCATCGTCTTTTAAGTAAATTTTACTTGTATTTATAATGGCTGTACAATTTGTGGTATGTCCCATGTGACTCTGTATAAAACTACACACTATTTCTAGAGAAGATAACTAAAGGCAGATAGCTGCCTCGATTTAAGCATATCCCATATAGAGAATGAAAATATAAACCTTCCCATAGGAGAGATTATAAATTGCCTTGTTCCCTCTGGTCATACACATTTAACATCTGTCTTTCTTGTTCTCTTTAAAACTACTCAGTTATGCCACACTTTCTTGTATTCGGGAGGAAAAAAATCTTTCCATAACTCTCCCTTGAATTATGTGACAATGCCTATTTTTCCTTTTTGATTCTTTAGAACTTCTTAACTCTTTCATGAATGGAAAGATCACATACTAATACATTACTCTTATTTTCTTTTCTTATTCCATTAGAAGCCGATTCTGCCAGGTATGGTTTCATGTCATTGTATGAAGCCGCGTATGTCTTGGTGACTGTGTCAGTAGTCCTTAGAACATAGGGTCTGAGCATGGGAAGGCTCCCTCCTGCTTGAGGCCATTTATTGGCTCGTTCAGGAATTTAATAATATGAAGATTTGACTCTTGTGAATTCGTTTGGTTTAGCTAAGCTTTTATAGAATTAAATATACTATTACTGATTTCTTTTTGCTAAATTGATGTAATTATTTTGCTTTGACAACTTCAGGGCCTTTTAATCCCTATCTTGTCACCAATCTTATAGTTGTGTATTTTTTCCCAACATAACAATGCACAGTTTCAACAGCACTGAATTTTCAAAAGTATGTGAAATTTATTTTTATAAGGTAGCAATAGAAAAATAGTGTCCTTTAATTGCAAAAGGAGAATTTTGAGCGTGAACTAGTGAACGTTGAAGCCAGAACTGGAATTTGTTTCCCTTCGATTTACATTTGGGTAAAATTTATCCTTGTTTCACTTATGCGTCAAACAATTTATTCAAGACTCTGAGGAATTTTAAATATATATTTATAAACCAAAGGATTTTTAAAGGTACTGAAATTAAATATTTAATAAATATGGAGGTGTTTAGATATAGTCCTCTTCTTTGTAATTCTATGACAATAAAAGGAGAGAGGGTGAAAGGATCAGTCATTTTTTTGAGGTAATAGATTCTGTAGGATATATATGGTATTTCTTTCCCAACTGTACATGAAGAAATTGTGGCTCCCCAAACACAATAGGCTCTTTCAACAAAGTACAACCGTGCGTTCAAATTCATAAGTGGTCATATAAGCTGTATTACAAGGACATGCACACATGAATTTCTAAGTCAGTAATTTCACTGCACGCAATAAACCATTTTCTTCGCTCGAAGACATGAGTTCAGGCTGGTTTTTAAAATTATGTGAGGAAGAACCTGGCAATTCAGAGGAGAGTGGTGTAGGAAGATATTTTACTTTAGCCTGTTCCCTAGTGGCTTCACATTTTTGTCTTCTGTGAAGTTGAGAAAATGAACAAATGTCTGGTATTCCGTGTCCCGATGCAGTCATTCTGATGAGTCATTAGGTTTCACAATTAATTTCAAGAAGTCATCCAACCTCTTTTTCCATGAGAGTTCTGACTACCACTAGTCACACACATCATTCTACAGAATTAATAGTGAGGCCCTGCTAATGACCGCGTAAAACTGGAGCCCCATTCAGCAAGTATCCCCAGGAAAATTCCTTTCTCTGCAGCTCATCACTGTGCCTAGCTTGTAAGTGTCCTGAAAGTTGGATACCTGACTTAACCACAATACAAACTATATTTTCACAAGTTTATTGAGGACTGTATTGGATGGGAACGACTCAGAGCCTCCCTGACATCAAGGTAGATGATGTCTTTTAGGCCTGGCCCTGAGTTTTTGGAGATTCATTCTGAGAGGATGTGTTCTTTAAAGGAGCCATTCCATTTGTTAGTCTGGTTTTTTTTTCAAGGGGTTCACAATTGATTGTGCCCAAACGTTATTAATCTTTTTGGTGACAAACGTCGTAAGAATAAAAATTTAAATGCTTTCAACTTAGAGGAGTGGCTTCTGGTGTAGCTCAGATTACAATTGGCCTAGAGCGCTACAGTGTTGCTGATGTGCTTTATTTGAAGTAGTTTGCTGCAGCCAGTTCACACCCGCGCCCAGGAGCTGACAGTACACAGCTCTTTCCAGTTAGACTTTCAAAGACGTCAACCTTGGTGGTCTGAAATCAGCCATGTTGGGAGTCTTTACACCAAGGAAGTTGGCACACTGTTAAGTCCTCCGCTCCACTCCCCGAGAACCAGTTATTAATAATACATTTACCAACACACTACTGCTCTAAAGCCAAGAGGTACTAACTTTGCAGTTTTGAGATTTTAAACAGTATCTACTGAAGATTGATCATAAAGAAAATATGAAGTAAGGCTTTTGATGTTAAGAAATCACAAGTTTTGCCAAACTACCTCCCTCTACTCAAGCATGTATCAAACTTACCTCCTTTCAACTTGAAAATGAACAAGAGAATTTCAGCCTGGGTTAGAATAGATAAATGTGTTTTAAAATGTATTTTTAAATGTTGGTTTGATTTAATAGATCCTTCTGGGTGTAGGTCTTTTCTCCAGTTTGGAGAAAGCCAGTTACGGTTACTAAGGAAGATTTCCTTGGGATTGCTCATCTTGCCTGGTATGCGAGAGAAGCAGGCCTGTCACCAACAAGATGCTTTCCTTTCCTTTTTCCCCCCCTTTTCTTTTGTTTGTTTCATTTTTAAGATAACACTTGTCCTTTGGAAAACTACTTACTCAAGGATGTCTTGGGCAGAAAAGAAAAATGTTTTACTTCACTATTTATTGGACCTCTATAAAGCAATGTACTTTTTTCCTAAGGCTAACTATATAGTAGGGCTAGCATCATACAAAAAAGTCATGTCTTGAATAAAAATATATAGTTTTCATTAGAAAGATAAGAAAGAGCCCCTTTATTGACCAATGTGTCACTTAAATGTGTTTTGAGGGTAGATTTGTAGACTCATTTCCAACATGAATACAACCTCTATCAAATATATTCTTAACAATGATTTAAAATAGAATGAATTATAAATGGAAAAATTGCTAGGAATGATAATCTACTTATTGATATAATTAATAGATAATTATTTCAAGTCAAATGTTAATTAGCCAAGATCAGTTTCTGGTATTCAGATATAGCTGTTATCAAGACTGAAAATGATAACTTTCTTCCCACAGTATCCTAAATTATATTTAAAATCCTTTAATCCCTTGGGGCAGGAGGGGTAATCTTGAGCTCCTGGCTTCTCATTTACATTTTTCTTTTCTAGCTGTGTCTGTAAGACATATCTTAGCGCTCAGTGCATTTTTACATAACAGGTGTTCTTTCCCTGTGTAGCATATATTGCAGAAATGACTAGAACAAATTTAATATAGAACACATTAAGAAATCAGAAAGGGGATCATGCTCATGGCTAGGGATAACCTTTTTTGTTTTAGCTGGAAGACAAAAAAAAAAGCAGGCAAGTCAATTCATTTTTTTTTTAAGATTTTATTGATTTATTTGACAGGGATAGAGGCAGCCAGTGAGAGAGGGAACACAAGCAGGGGGAGTGGGAGAGGAAGAAGCAGGCTCATAGCAGAGGAGCCTGATGTGGGGCTTGATCCCATAACGCCAGGATCACGCCCTGAGCCGAAGGCAGACGCCCAACGACTGCGCCACCCAGGCGCCCCGAGTCAATTCATTTTTAAAAATAATGTCTTCCTTTGGACTTGGGAGATGTTCTCTGTTTTCATTGATCTCAGGAGAACTTCCGTCTTCTGGATGACCTTAAATTTAGCCACATTAATGCTGCCGCCATGTCCCTAATTCAGCCTCCGCTGTGCTGTGAGGTGAAGCTTAGCCACAAGACCCCGTCAGTCACCTCTTACATCAGGCATCCCTCTAACACCGACAGCTACCTTTTGGTGGCAATACCTATATGCCAGGCCTGTGTAGAGAGCCTTATATGCATCGTCCCATGAGGTCGGCATCATCATCATTCTCATTTTTCAGATGTTGAAACGAAGGGTTTGGGAGGTTAACTTGCCTTAGGTGTCACAGCAGCTGTGGAGCCGAAACTCATCTGCAAAGGGACCTAATATCACTGCCCACCTCAGAAGGTTGTTCTGAACATTGAAAGAATTAGCCAACGGAAAGTGCCCCTAACGGTCCCTGCAGCAAAAACAAGCACCGTGTAAGTCTCAGTTATCATCATCATCATCATCACTATTATTATTAAAACTAGGTCAATTTGGGGGAAAAAAAAAACTAGGTCAGTTTGATCCTTAATTCGGTGCTATTGAGCCCCACGGAAAATGCCAGGTGAACGGGAGTGCCCTTCCCTCGCCTTCACGTGGCCAGGGTCTACTTAGAGGATCCCAGCGTGAGGCCCCTGCTGATCAACGGCGGAGACTCATGCCGCGCTGGTCCTGCCTTGCCAGTTTAGAAACACCGTCTCTCACTATGAGGTGGGATGTTTTTGACTGTTTTCAGGTCTGAGGTCTTTTTTCTTGAAACTGGAATTTAACCAGGTGGGAAAGAAGTCCTAAGGAGTATGTGCTAACGCTGTGGTGTTTCCTCTGCAAACTTAGGTATAATTTTAAATTGCATCTAAGAAAAGAAAGCATTGCTCCATTCCTTTTTCCTTCTGTGCAACTGAAGTTTCACACCAGATCAGGTGACAGAAGGAGAAAGGAAGAGCTGACATCTGAGCGCTGTTTGGAAGGCGTGACCTCTAGGAGAAGGTCTCGTGCATTGCAACGCCCAGATTTCCTGTTCAGATTTTTAAAATAGCAACTCTTGAACTCAAACAGCACAATCACAGAATAGCCTTTCCCCACTGGCCCTCACCACAGTGAGCCCAACAAGGCTGTCATGAAGCAAGACCCACATGGTTAAAAATGCCTGAAGGCTGTTCCATTTGTGTTTATTTTCAGAATGCCTTTTTGAAGTCCGTGTGCACTCCTAGATTCTATCCGTTCTTTCTAGTCTCCCGCACCCAAAGAAAACAAATCTACCCCCTAAAATGAACAGGATATCGATGCTTTGTAATGCGTTGTCTAAGAGAAAAAAAAAGGAAAATCTGATTTTGAAAGTTTTAAGTGAGAACTAGACTCGTTTTTGATATGCCGACAAAGCAGGGGAGAACAGTTTTTTGGGGGAGAAGCAATTAATCTTTTAAAAATTATTTTTATTCATTTGGGTTCCTTCGTGTTGGTGGTAATATGTGAAATTTAGGACTAGAATAATGAATATTTCATGGAAGAATTTTTCCTCTGGAGGAAGGGAAGAATTTCATTGATTTTTTTTTCTATGTATAAAAATGTGTTACCTACGTGCAATCTTTGTGATATTGACTTAAAAAATGAATTTTCTCGAATGGATAGAGTCTTGTGTCAGTGACACTAGGATATGGCTTGTAAATGAGGGGGGGAAAGCATTTTCTTTATACGAAGGTTATGTTGTTTTTGTTTAAATTAGAAATTAATCATTTCGGGTTTGTTATTTTGTGACATCAATTTTGATGTTGTACCGAGAAAGCTATAGTATTAATGTCTCTCTTCCATTTTTGCACTCTCAGTATCTAGTTCTCAGAGAACAGTTTTCTCAAATAACCAGGCAACTAATGGAGGCACTGTCCGGGGAGGCAGGAGGGAGGATTATGATGAGCCTCCCATGGACGCTTATGATGTTCTCTTCAAACGAGCAGATCCATAAAGTTGTACTTTGTGTTAAAGGCACTGGCTTGACACATTAAGCACTTAAGAAATGCCGCAGTGTGCCTTGGCATGGAGGAACTTCAAGAAATGGAAGGAGCCCAGGCCTCTGCAAACAGGGTTTTGTGGATTTGCTCCATGTGAAGTGTAGTCCTGCAGGCCTGGGGAAGGCTCCCGGCGCTGGAAAAGCATCTAGGCCCCGGGGGGGGGGGAAGGGAGTGGTCTCAACCTTGGCTGCCCATGGGATCATCCGGGGCTCAAAGTATTCCTGACTCCCGGTGCCAGCCGCTGGGACTGTGCTGTCCTGGGTCGGCCACGGGCCTGGGTACTGGGTACTGGGTACTGGTACTGGGACTTCTGCTGCTCAGAGTGTGTTCTGTGGGTGCAACAGCTGCATCCCCCGGGAGCCTGTTATGAATGCAGAGTCTCAGGCCCCACCCAGCACAACGGAATCAGAGACTGCATTGCAGCCAGAGCCCCAAGGATGTACATTCAAGTCTAAGAAGCACTTTTTATAGCCCAGGGTCCTAAGGTCGCCTGGAAATGGTTTAACCGTGTAGCTGAAAAATGAGTTGATCCAGAAACTGCTAGAACCCCCTGGATAGTGTGTAGAACAGGTTTTAAAAACACGTTTTGAGTGGAATGAGGATAAGCCTGATTTGGACTTGCTGAATTTGAGGTAAGGGTAAATATCAATGTAGACATATACTGAACATAGTTGGGGATAGCAGTCTGGGAGGTCCTGGTTATTACAGCATACCTGCCTTTGGAATCTCTTGACCTGGAATGTTCTCATTCTTTCTACTCTCCCTGAAACATTGGAAGAAAATGGATGATGGCTGCCCAGGGCCCTTCTTCTCTAACTTAACAACCAGGGAGAAAATAAGGATGTTTCCACTTTCATTAGAACTTAGTGTGAGGTGACAGTATAATGGATGGTATCAGGAGAAACTGGTTTGATTTCATCTATTCCTACTTAATTTCTATCGTGTCCTCTCCAGTCACGTGATAACTTACATGTCAGTGTGCAATGTGGGGAGAAAATAGACATCAAACATTACGGAATGACTCTATTTCTTTTCTGGAACCACTTCCATTACTCTTATTATACAAACCCTCCCTGAGCCAGGGAGCCCCAGAATTACTGATCTAAGACCTTTTGGAGACCAACCGCTTTGACATCTATTTCAATGCTAGCAGGAAATTTCAGAAACAACCAATTTAACTGAGCCCAAATGATGTGCTCACTGAGGTTTGGTAAAACGCCTACAGTTGAGACCTAGAAAGTAAATGCAGTCTTCCCTCTGAGTCACTTGTGACTTTTAATAGATTTTGAGAACTGACAGAATTGCCAAGAAAGCAAATAGTTTTATTCATGTGACTGTACGGTTATTCTCAATTACCAAATTCGATTGATGAGCACCACAATTATTTTGTAATATAAAGGACGACCTGAGAAAAGAGATTTTTTTTTTTTTGGTGGGAGAAAGTGAGCATAGATTACTAAAACATGAAGGATACAGCAAAGACTTATAGTGATTGAAAACATATACATCAGGAAAATCAATACCACCTTTCAGAGTGCTTTTCAAATGTAAGGATTTTGTAGGCTAATAGAAGTTTTTGGAACACATATCTGGATTTGACAGCAATAGGCAGTCTGTTCTTTAGGATGAATGATGGCATGGGTTTGGTTTCCCATACTTTCTCTAAAGGCTATGCTACTACAGCAAACAGCCCAATCGTTTCTTTTTAACACTTTGTTATTTTTTTGGTGGCTGGCTTCCCTTGTTCCTCCTTCCCTAGGCGCTCTCCCCCTCACCCCCACCCCACCCCTGCCCCAAAAGGCTTTCAGGAGATTAGGCAACCCAAAGAAACTGCCAATGATAGTGTTTTGCTAATTCTATAAATATTTCTGTAAACTTGACTAGAGTGAGGCATAATTTCAGCAATTGGAGTAATGGGCTTTCCCGCTGCTGCAAGCATCCAGATTGCCAGCGCTCCGCCTTGCTGAGTAATTACTCCCACAGTTGCTGCCTCGCGACACTGTCATTAGGCTTCCCTACACTAGGTGTGAGGTTGTAGGGAACGGAACGTAAACATCGCCGTTCTGAAATTAGCTGCCCCCAAGTTCAGCAGCAAAGAGAGCAAGAATAAGTTTCCTTCCAGAACCCGGAGTATTGATTCGTTGGTAAACCCAGGTGGGGTTTGTTTGTGGATACCCTGTTGTTCTCCTGATCCCCAGGGGATGTTTATACAATGAGAGGTCAAATCCGGCACAGCTCTTTAAAAATTTGATTCCCGTATTTGCAGCCCTTCTCAGAGAAAGGGCCCCCAACAGTGGGTTGCCTGTTTGAAATATCAAGTACTCAGGAAGTACCTAAGGAATAGAACTTTGTAATAAAGTAATTTTTTTTTAATTAAATGTTCTGGATTCCTGTGTGCAGCCTTGTTCATTGGACATGTTCAGCTCATAACTACTGGTCTCTCTTGCCTTGTTCTCCCCACTGTCTTCCCTGCCTCATCCTTCCAGACACTGTACGTCTCAATTATCCTACTCCGATTTGATACCTCTGTGACTTCTGCTTAAAAACTTCGAGTTGTTTTCGAAGCATGCTTAGCAAAGTCTGTTTTGCGCCTGACCAGGTTTGGAATTGACTGTGTGTCAGACCAGATGGTAGCTCCCCTGTGAGGTGTGGGCATGGGCATGTGCGTGTCTGAGTTACCTTGTCCTTTTAGACCCCAGGTCTCAGGCCAGGAGAGGTAGCAGCTCCACTTTCATTAACACCCGATTTTAGCACCTGATCCAGGGTCATTAACACACTGACAATTAGATGTTAAGAGTTTATCTGCTTTCCATCAGAATTTCGCTTCCCACAGGATACTATATTTCTTTCATGCGAATCTATATCTTAATGGCCTCTAAATTGTCAATTGAGAGGGTAATTAATTCTAATTTGGTGTTAATGCTATGAACATAGACTAAGAAACTAATTGACGTAGCATGCTACCAGCTAGAATTTTATGAACTAAAATTCTTATCTCTTGCACAACAGTGAGTGATATCATTATGGAGGTACCATTTAGGACAAAGACCTCTTTGCCATTTAGGATGAAGGGTGGCTTTGCCTCGGGCTTGGGGTGTTCACGGCGTGAATGCAGTGCTGTTGGCTTGCTGACGGCCAGCTGCTTTGACTTTTCCAGTCCAACTGCGCTCCCTTAAACCTAGTTTTGGGGAAATTGGTCTAAAAACCTAGATGCATATTTGGTTAGCACATTTTTGTTTTCAATCGCATTTGTTTTTCTGACCAGATATAAGGAAGTCCTTGGAGACTGCGGGATACACAAAGTGAGAAAATAGCCATTCCCTACACCAACAAATCTAGAGTCTAATAGAAAATAGCAATACGGGGCGCCTGGGTGGCTCAGTCGGTTAAGCGTCTGCCTTCGGCTCGGGTCATGATCCCAGGGTCCTGGGATCCGGCCCCATGTCAGGCTCCCTGCTCAGCGGAGAGCCTGCTTCTCTCTCTCCCTCTGCTGCTCCCCCTGCTTGTATGTTCTCTCTCGCTGTCAAATAAATCAATGAAATCTTTTTTAAAAATTTTTTTTTAAAAAAGAAAGAAATAACAATACATTCACCAAGCAGTACTTAATATTTTGTCTCAGACCTCCATGATCTTCACAGTAATTGAGGTCAGGGCAGGTATCATCATACCCATTTTATAGTTGAAAGTACCAAGGTTCGGGGAGTTTACATAACTTGTCTGTGATTATGTGGCTGGTTCAGTGGTAGAGGCAATCCAAAGAGTTGAATCTTCTGACTCCCGCTCCAGAGTGTTCCCTGATCACATCCTACTTCTCTGGTCTGTTTATTTATATAATCTTATTATGTGATTCTAAGCAATTGCTCTTCCCTTAAAAATTCAGAAAATTTATGTAATCATAACCCAGCTAACGCACCACCTTTTTACCTCCCCACTCCCCGACCCTCCTCGAGTTAACAAATGCTGCTCTGGTACTTAACTCTGTCCTAGCCGGGGCTCAGGAAAACTATCTTGGAAGAAGAGGGAAAAGGGGGGAAAGCAAAAAGAATCAGATTGAGTTCTTCTTTATTTCCTTTACAGAACATTTCAACTGCTGCCCTAAGATGTCAGTGCTAAGTTTAACCCAGAGTAGTTTTTCAAAGAGGAAGGCCGTCAGTCCTGTGGCTCCCTGGCTGATCCTAGCCTGGGCTAGTCTACCAGAACTTTCTTTGGTCCATTTCAGATGATTTAGCAACTGCATATCTGATACACAGTCTTAATACCTGGCTTGTGTTCGTGTGTTTGTTTGTGAATTATCTTCGAGTTTACTATTCCTTAGAAGCTCCCCCAGAATGTCGGCAGGAAAACAAAGACAAGGAGTTGGAAGGTGTGGGCTCTGCTGTGTGCGAGCGCTCTGCTGCGGTGTGGGCCACAGTCCCTGTGGAAGCTGACGTCTGTGGGTCACCAAGGCAGTTTCTTTCATCTTTCTCTGCTGGGCTCTGGCTCCTCTAAACCGCCAGGAGATGAGAGGGCCCGAGTTCTATTTGTGTCCCTCTGGTAGTTTATTTGTAAACTGCAGGTCAAAAAGTAATATTATGTATAAAATCCAGACTGGACAATTGCTCGTTTCATGCAGAGAGTGAGCGTTAAAGGAAATCAGCTGACTTCCTGACTTGCTGAATGAAGTGTGAGTTTTAGTTTCTATCCTGTTAGGAAATGACATGTGAATAGAATACTTGTATAAGCAGGCTTTTATTTTTGTCAATGGCTGGAAACTTGTAAAAAAGAGAAGAGAGATCTGTTTATTTTAGCATATCAAGATTCGTTTCTGTGAAACAAAGGCAGAAATAAGAGCTTCTGGATCCTTTGGTGGTCTCCGTCCTGAAATTCCATGTCTTCTCTCCTCCTGCCCGGGAGCTGTTGGGTTGCCGCGGCAACGTGACTCCTCCCCCACAACCCTGTAAGATTAACTGGATACAGATTTAGCAGCAAGGGAGGCCAAGATCAAAATCCAAATTTAGGGCACTGATCACATAAAGTGGGAGGTCTGAGGCCGAGGACGGCTCTGCGTCCCTCTGCAGGCTGCACGTGAAGCGATGGGCGTTTTGCCCTGATGGCTGAGGTGCTGCTGCTCAGGGACCCCATCAGCCGTGGGGAGCTTGCCTGCCACTCTGCAAGATGGTAGTTTTGGATGACTTTATGGATGAAGGATATTTAGTGCAATATTTGGTGTAACCTTGTATCGAATGAAACTGCTGATGCTCTGAAAGTGAAGCCGACTGTTTGGGCAAGGAACCACAGAGAAGGGCTTTGAGTAGGTGCCCTAAACCTAGAGCTACTCTGTCCTCCAGAATGCTGTCTGGGGGGTGGGTGGCCTTAGGGACCCTGAAGATGGTGATAGCCATGACAATTGCTCAGGTCGATGGGACACTTACTACATGCTAAGCACTTTGTAACACATTTAACCTTTTGAGCTAGGTGCTGTTATTTGAAAGACAAGGAAACTGAGGCAGGGAGAAGTTCATAAACTTACCCAAAGTTGTGTGGTTTGTAAATGGCAGACTGGGATTCGAACCTTTGTAGTGTGAACCTGAATCCACTGTCTTCATTGTCGTAATACTGTCTCCAAATAATCTTTACTTACCCCTTGAGGGCTCATAGGTAGGGTGTTCAAGGGAACTTAACTGTATTTTTTTAAACATGAATATCGTTATAGGTTGAATTGTGTCTCCTCAAAAATGTTGAAGTCCTCACTCCCCAGTGGCTGTGAATGTGACCTTATTTAGAAGTAGGGTCTTTGTAGATGTAATGGAGCTAAGATGAGGTCATTAGGTGGGCCCTAGTCCAATGACCGGTGTCCTTACCAGAAGAGGAAAATACCCAGTGAAGACAGACACACAGGGAACATCGCGTGACCACAGAGGCAGAGGCTGAAGGGATGCAGCTGTGAGCCAAGGGACGCCAAGCCAGGAGTGACGGCCACCACCAGAAGCTAGGAAGAAGCGAGGAAGGAGTCCACCAGAGTCTCAGAGGAGCGGGGCCCTGCTGGCACCTCGATTTTGAACTCCTAGCCTGCAGGACAGGGAGAGAATACATTTCTGCCATTTAAGCTACTCCGTTCGTTACAGCTGTCCTAGGAAGCGAATAAAAGTATGTGCTTGTTGTACCAGATTCTGTTGACAGAGTGACACACGAACACTTCCTATTCCACTTTATCTCCCCCTTCCCACCATACTGCTAATTGCTAAGGACGATTTGTCTCCTTTATGCCTATGTATTTATATTAGTTTTTATATAATGGGCCTATATTATATGCATTTTGCTGTAACTTTTTTTTTTAAGATTTTGTTTCTTTATTCCAGAGAGGAAGAGAGAGAGAGAGCATGCACAGGGGAGGAGCAGAGGGAGAGAATCTCAAGTAGACTCCATGTGCTGAACATGGAGCCCGGGGCGGGGCTCAATCTCAGAACCCCAAGATCATGACCTGAGCCAAAACCAAGAGTTGGATGCTTAACCAACTTTTTTTTTTTAAGTTGACTTGTGTATCTTGGGGATCTCTAAGTCTTCAGCTTATTTAATCATAAAATACATATAAACATAAAATGTACCGACTTAACCACTTTTAAGTGTACAGCTCAGTGGTATTAACTACATTCCATGGTTGTGCAATCACCACCATCACCCATCTCTTTCCATCTTGTAAAACTGAAACCCTGCGTCCATTAAACAGAAATTCCCCAGTCCTCTCTCCCCTTAGCCCTGGGCAACTACCCTTCTACTGTCTCTCTCTAGGAATGTGACTACTCCAGGTACGTCCTGGAAGTGGAATCGTAGTATTTGTCTTTTCGTGACAGGTTTATGTCACTTACCATACCCCCAGGTTCAGCCGTGTTGTAGCACGTGTCAGAATGTTCTTCCTTTTTGAGGCTGAATAATATTCCACCGTGTGTCTGTACCACGTGTGTTTATCCATTCATTTGCTGAGGACACTTGGGTGGCTTCTACCTTTCGGCTGTTGTAAATGATGCCGCCGTAAACATGGGTGTACAAATATCTCTTCGAGATCCTGCTTTCAGTTCTTTTGGACATATACCCAGACGTGGAATTGCTAGATCATATGGTAATCCTATTTTTAATTTCTTGAGGACTTGCCATACTGTTCTCCACAGCAGCTGCACCAACTTTGCATTCCCACCAGCAGTCTACGAGGGTTCCAGTATCTCTACATCCTCGCCAACACTTGCTAGTTTTTTACGGTAGCCGTCTTAATGGATAGGAGGTGATACCCCATGGTGGTTTTGATCTGCATTTCCCTAGTGACTGGTGATGCCGAGCCTCTTTTCATGTGTACATCTTCTTTGAAGAAATGTCCATTCAGGTCCTTTGCCCCCTTTTATAATCAGGTTGTTTGGGTCTTTGTTGTTGAGTTGTAACGGCTCTTTATATATTCTGGGATATCTATTCCTTATCAGGTATTCTCAGGTATTCTCTTGCCACTAGCTCAGAATACATTCATGTATTCTCGTGGGGAGGGGGCATAGGTGGGGAAACCCTGTATTCCTGTCTTAGGCTTCTAGTGATAGGCAGTACCAGACGAGGGCAGCTTTGCTAACAGAGGAAGCAGCATGTATGAGCCAGGCTTCTCCAGAGAAACAGAACCAATGTATGTATTTTACTTCTTATGAGGAATTGGTTCACGTGATGTGGAGGTTGACAAGCCCCAAGATCTGTAGGGTGAGGCAACAAACTTGAGACCAGGGGGGGCCAGTTATTTAGTTCCAGTCTGAGTCCAAAGGCCTGAGAACCAGAAGAGTCTGTTTCAGTTTGAGTACAAAGGTGGGAAAAAGCCGATATTCCAGCTTGAAGCAGTCAGGTAGGAGGAATTCTTCCTTTCTCAGGAGAGAGAGTCAGCCTTTTGTCCTTGTTAGGCCTTCAACTGATTGGATGAGACTCACCCACATTAGGGAGGACCGTCTGCTCTACTCAGTCCACCAATTCCAATGTTAATTGTATCCAGAAACACCCTCACAGACACACCCAGAATAATGCTGGACCAAATATCGGGGTACCCCACGGTCTGGTCAAGTGGACTCAAAGTTAGCCATCACCACACAGCACTGATAAATGATGCGTGCATCCTTCTCTGCTTGCTAATTAGTTTGAAAATGAAGAACATTCCCGGGATCATCATTTTTTGGTAGGTTTTGTGGTTTGGGTCTGTTGTGAGCTCATTCTTTTGTATTTGAAGACATGACCAGACAAGTCATCTCTTTTGGGCTCATGGAGGTTGTTTCTAGGGCACATGTTCTCTTTAGCATTATGCGGACTCAAAGAGGGAGTTTTCCCTTGACTGAATCAATAATAGTTTTTATAACCCAAAATTACATACCCAAACAGTGACTAAAGCTTTGTAGCTTCCTGTATAGCTTTACTAAATCATTCCTGGTTTTTAAGCCTTGAATTATTTTTTTTTCTTTCATAACCTCACCACTTTTTGCTCATTATCAGCATTTTCTGACCCTATCTGAGCCCAAGTAAAGTTCCATGGGAACCTAGGACTTATCACTGTGAATATTGCTTATTTAGAATCTCTACTTTCAGGTGTTAATAGTATGGATTCTTTGAGCTCAAATCTTAATTTTTCATACTAAAAATTACTGTTGATCTGAAGCATTAAAAACTTGTGTGCATTTTTGGTAAAAGGTTTGGCAAAAAGGTTCTTACTATTTTGACCCTGATTATCTAAGCCCTAGACTCTTGGGCACTAATTTTCATTCATTCATTCATTCATTCATTCATCCATTCATTCATTCATCGCTACCAAACATGAGGTGGAACTGAACTGTACACATACAGCCCCTGCCCACATGGACCTTACATTCTAATGGGGTCCAGTGAGCATATATACTTAGTACAGTAAATGTTCACTGCCGTCCCCACAAAGAAAAAACAAATAATTTTAGATAATGACTCCAGTGAAGTCATAAGATAAACACACAGCAACAAATAAACCATTTATTAGTTGATGTATAAAGAAAACACAACAGGTGTTATGAGAAAGAGTGACTTGGGTGTGCTCTTTTGTTCTTTTGGAAAAACCTCAGCAATCTGTTTTTAATTATTTAGTTCTTTGAATAAGCAATGGGTATGTGTCTGTGCGTACACAACAGAATCAAAGGGCACAAAAGAGTATACAGTGAAATGTCAGTTTTCTTCCACCCCTGCCCCTCGCCACCTGGTTTCCTTTTTTAGGGTAGCCACGCCTTCCTACATATTTTTCTACTGTTTCTTAGTGTAGATGTCTTTATGTAGATGGGTGCAGACATATATATTTGCCTGCTTTAAAATGAAGAGGAAAAACTCCATGAGGTTGAAACACAATAAAAAAAACTACAGTTTTTTCACTTAATGACATGTCTTAAAGATCAGTCCATATCAGTATGTTTATAATGCCTTATTCTTTTTAATGGCCACATAGTATTTCACCACGAGAATGTGTACTGGGAAGCATTATAGTATAGAGACTGAGAACTTGGGGTCTGAATCCCCACTTTACCACTTGTTAGCTGTGCATCTTGGGTTGGTTACCTAAGCTCTCCTTAGCTTTCTTCTCACAAAGAGGGCTTATAACACTACTTAGCTCATAAGGTTGTTAGGTATCAAATACATTTATTTTATCTGTTATTATATTTAACAATTTATCTAAGGAGCTCTTACTGATGGACATTTAGGTGTTGCCAGCATTTTGCTATTAGAGGCAACACAGCAATAGATAATCCTGTAATATATATCATTTCACACATGTACAAGTTTATATTTAGAATGAATTCTTAGAAGTAGAATTGCTGGGTCAAATGGCTAGGTATGTGCATTTAGGCTTGATGGATATTGCCAACTGGCTGTCTGAAGACTCCTGACTACAATGTATAAGGGAGGCTAGGTGGGGTGGCGGCAGGGGCTACTCTACGTTGGGTGGTCGAGGAAGGTCACTCTGTGGACGTGACATTGAGGATAACTCCCAGATGCTGAGCCAGCCAGGCGTGTAAGATCTGGGGTCACAACAGCAGGGACTAAGCTACAAGACAGAAGTAGTCTGGTGTGCTCAAGGACTGGAGAGCAGACCATTGTGGCTGAAGGCTGGTGGATGAAGAGGAGGGGCCTGGCTGTGAGTTGGACAAGAAGGCAGAGTTCATATTGACTGGACTCGAGAGTGTGTTCTAAGTGGAATAGAAGCTATTAGAGGGTCTAAAGGTTGGTTTTGTAAGATGACTCTGGTTGTGAGGTAGAGCCTAAGCAGTTGGGGGCGAGTGGAAGGAGGCAGGGAGATGAGTGAGGAGTTGTTGCGAGCTATTGTGACTCCCGTGCGAGAGAGTGTGGAGCTCGGGGGCCTGCGGTGGCAGTAGTGATGGAGGAAGTGGAGCTGCAGGGTTTGCTGCTGGACTGGATAGAGGACTGAGAGGTGGGAGCAGAGGTGCAGTGAGGAGGAAGACAGGGAGAGAGAGAACTCAAGGATGATGGTGCCCCCTTGGCTCTGTCACTCACTGGAGGTATGACCCTGGACAGTCATCTCACCTCTCTGTGCTCCACTGCCCTTTATAAAATGAGAATAATCATCTCACTGTTCTCAAATAGTGGTTAAAAGAAAGTGACTTAATGTGTGTGAGTGCTTTCAGTTTGGGTCATGTTGAATTTGAGATGTTTATTATAGATCCAAGTCCAGTGTTAAAGAAGCAGTTGGATATACGAGTTTAGGATTCAAGCGAGGGCTCAAGGGGGGGGGGATATAGATCTGGGAGTTGTTTGCTCTACAGACCATCGGCATGGCATGAAACTGCATGAGATCACCAAGGGAGCGAGGGTAGATAGAGGAGAGACAAGGACCAAGAAGTGAGTCATTTTAACATCAAGAGGCTGGGAGAAGAGTGGGAACTAGCCAAGGAGGATGAACAGGAACCTTCAGTGAGGTTATGTTCACTTGGTTTTAAAATGGCCCTTTAGGATCCCCCGCAGATGAAATTTCTTTCCCTTTTGTTTCATGTGCCACTCGAGATCTCTTGAATTGTTGAAATTTTTATTAAGAATTCTTCATATGCCAACAAACAATGCCCAGACTCCCCAGGGCCTCTGCTAACACGTTGCTCTTATACGTAAGGAAGGACTCAGACATCAAAATAGGTCAGTTCTTGCACCCATCCCCAGTGTTGGCAGCTTTTTGCCAAATGGTCACCATCCATACATTCTTTCTTCCTGGACACGATATACATCCCTGAGGCTATTTTTGCTACAAGGAGATTATGGCACAACATATGGAGTCTTCACTCTCCAGGAGCAGAAGAAGTCTTGTCTTTGCTCAAGCAAGCCGCTTGGTGAATGCCACAGGCTTAGGGCAACTGTGAATCCTCGTGATTCATGGGTGACTGTACCAGGGAGCCCCAGCACGGAGCAGCTGGTCTTAGGAGCGTACTAACCTGATGTTTCCCATAATGTTGTGCATGGAATTTGCCCCATTTGTCATGCTGAGTTGGCTCTGTTAATCCTATACAAATCTCTGTACGCATTAATATTTTACCTTGAACCAAGGCATTAGAATTCTAGAATATTGGTACCCTGACCCGAGGGTGAATTTTTAGTGATTGATATTACAAAGTTTTAACATTATAGATATCCTCTGTCTTACTGGGAATCAATGTGGAAAAAAAGAGAAGTTATAATAAATTATCAAAGAGGCTGTTAAATTCCTTGATTTAAAAGCATATTCATCTGTAAGTCCTTGGTTTATAAGAAGATTCGTCTGTAAGTAAAACGGTTTCTGTTACTATTCTTTGAGGAACAAGAAAGGTTTGTTTAAAGGAGATTAAGCCAGTCGCTTATTGTATTGTTTCAGAATAGCTTATACTCCAAGTTATATTAGAATCTCAAAATTAACTTCTATTATCATGGAAACAATTCATAATAGTTTCTAGCCAGGCTAGAAATTGAAAAGTTGGTTCTATTATCCGGGTCCCTTGTCTACTCATGTTCTAGGAGAGTGGGTGTATGGCCAGTTCTATTTTCAATGCTGTCGTTGAAAGAATGTTCCTCCCTAAACTAAACGGGGTTTACTTTGCCTTTTGGCATGTCTTATTTTTTAAAATCTGACCAAGTTTAGGCTTATCAACCATAGGGCTTGGAATCCCATTGGTCTCTCTATATGGCAGAGTAAGTTTGGCATGCCGGGGACAAGGGACACGGCTTAACAGAAATGTGGGCCATGCCGCTTGGTACTTTTTGACCCCAGCAAAATACTTGAATCTCTCTAAGTTTCTGTTTCTTCACCTCTGTTGTGGGGAAAATAACCTGCATCACAGAGTTATTGTGAGAATTATACAAAATACCAGACGTCAAGTTCTTCACACTGTGCTGGACGCTTGGGAGCACGGGGCCATGACACTGCTCCTGACACTGCTGTCACTGTGGTCTCCAGCCTGCCGTGCAGTCTTGAAGACGGAAGAAAAGAAACAGGGTGGTTGAACCTCAGTGAAATATCTCAGCATCTTTGCTTCTCCAGCAAGGCTGCGCCCTTACCTAAAACATCTTGCCTTCACCTCACCCTACCTTCTGTCAAAACTGAGGCATCAGGGTTGGGGATGAGGGGATGGAGAGGTGGTAGGGGGGTAGCCAGCCTTGCCAGTGGGGACCACTCCTCCCAACCACCACCAGCTGGGCCACAGGAAGCAGTGGCAGCCAATGTGGCCTGATAGGGTGGGGTTGGTGGTTCCCTTCCTTCCCTTGAGGAGGGCTCCTCACGCTCAGCCACTCTCAGCATTTCTACATAGACCTGCATCCCTTGTTCAACCCTGGGGTTTTCAGGCTATTTCTCTTTTGCTTTGGGATTCCAAACAAGTCAGTTTATATCACACCGCTTCCATTTCCTCAGTATGCCGGTGGTGCCTGCTACTTGCCTACCTTGATTAGATGCTTTAAACGTCAAATTGGTGTTGATTCACACACACACACACACACACACACACACACACACACACACATTACTTGCTACCAGGTTCTGGTTCTAACACCTCTGGGTCACTGATGAGGTTATAAAGAGGCCTAGCATTCTGCTATTGACAAACTACTCCCTTTTGAAATACCAAATCCTCGCAATTTTGTTTATTTTTAACAGAATATGTTTGGCCAAAAAAGTCAGCGTGCATTGGCTAATGAAAGCAAAATATTTGTGTTTGATAAAAAATAACCTGCATATTTCGTTTCCTGCATGCCTTTAACTATCATATGCAAAACCCGTTACCCCGAGCAAATCAAGGAGGAGAGTGACTTGTGTTGACCTTCCCCTCAATCAAATAGAACACAATCCATGGCTACTGTCTTTCCTCTTTCTTCGGGAATGTTCTCTTTCCCTCTCTCTTGCCTGCCTCCCCGCCGCTCTCTGTCTCCATCCCTCTCTCTCGTAATAGGACCTGGCAGTTTTTATGCAATGGGTTTCCATGTTTTACTCTGGTTTCGTAAATTCTTTTTCATGGCCATAAAGATCTCTGAAATCTCTTACCTGTGTTTGGGACGTAAGAAGTCCCAATTGACACAGATCCAGTTATTTATTGATTTAGAAGAGGAGGAATATGGCACGGCAGAGACAGTGTGTCAGGATGCATGTATCTCATTTTGGTTGATGGTCCCTTAAGACAAGCCTGTTTGGGGACTCACCACCGAGGAAACCTGTTCCCAGTGGAAGGGGCCCCTTTTCTGAATCGATTCTATTCGGGTGGTCATTTAATTGGGAAGAAGTTGGCAATTTTGTTTGCAGACTTTCTGGTTTTCATTAGCAGTCTGGTGGTGACAGCTAGCTTTAGCTGCTCCCTCCTGGCATTGCTCGCAGGAATGGCGCTGAGTACTCAGAGATGGCACGAGGCTTTGGGGTGGCAGCAGCTTCATCAGTGTGCTCTCACCCAGCCCTCAACTGTCACAGCAGCAGGTCGTGCCTCCGAGAATGAGAACATTGCTGATTAGTGTGCCTGGTGCACTGGGCAGGCTGGGAGGGAAATGCCATGGTATGATCTCTGTTGATTTCCCAACAATTACATTCTCCTTGCTTCCTACTGGTCTTCGCCTTACACACAGACTACATTTTGTCTTCCATTATGAAGAATGTCCTTTTGGTCTTTCCCAGTAGGATTCTTGTGGGTTTCTTCTCAGCGTCTATAACCTCATCCCACTCCTGATCTTGAGCTTCTCCTCCCTTTGCTTCACCCTTTCACTCCTGCTGAATAAAAGCTTGGCTTTCACTTCCTGATTTTTAAAAAAGATTATTATTTATTTTAGAGAGAGAGAGAGAGCACAAGTAGGAGGGGCAGATGGAGAGGGAGAGAGAGTCTCAAGCAGACTCTGTGCTGGGCGTGGAGCCCGGATGCGGGGCTCGATCCCCCAACCGTGAGATCATGACCTGAGCCAAAACCAAGAGTCGGAAGCTTAACCGACTGAGCCACCCAGGTGCCCCTCGCTTCCTGATGTTTTTGTCCTCTTTCAACAGTCTACTGAAAAGAGACGTATGTGCTCAGGGAGAATTGCACTTAATCATGAACTAAGTTTTCTGGGCCTTAGTTCATTTTCTTATCTTTGAAATCGGGATAATAGTATTACTTACCTCTTCATTGGGTTATTGTCAGGTTGAACAAGATAAAACATATAAAGTGCTCAGAATATATGATCATCGCTCAGTAAAGACATTATCATCTCCTTCCTCACCACCATCTGTAGGAATACACTGGGTCTATAAGTCGGGAGCACTTGTAATTTTGATATTATGATTATGTGTTAGACCCTACAAATCACAACCCAAGGCTCCTCTGAAATGCATTTCATATGGTGTCAATTTTCTCTTCTCTGTTCTATTCTGGATTTTCAAGGAATCGTCTTCTTGTCCTTCTTTTCTGCACTGTTTCACTATACTCGTTCATTTACCTACATTACATTTGACAAAGCAGCATTATAAATGTATATATATACAATATATATGTATTAAATCTAATGCATTTAATCTAAGTAACAGCACTATGAGATGGGGACATCATGCTCTCCATTGTACATGTGATAAGATTTCAGATCAGAGAGAGTACATGTTTTGCTTAAGATAACCAGCCAATAGGAGGCAGACCCAAGCTTCAAACCCCCTTCTGACTCCAAGTCCAGTGTAGTTTCTCTGTGGGGCCGCTTTATGTGTGTGTGTGTAGAGGAGAAATGACATTTAATTTGCTACCTGGGCTTTTATCCAGAAGTCATTAAATTCTAAGTCCTTGGAAGGTAGATATGAGTTCTGAGTCTCCCTCTACAATGCGTTTATCTCATCTTCTCCCGGTACTGTGGCTTGAACTGAATTTTACTAGGTTTGTTTCCTGACCGCTCATTGAGGGCAGAGAACTGAGGTCATGATAATCTGGAAGAAGCTTTGTCTAGGCTAGAAAAGACGTGCTCGGGGAGTATAACACAAGGGCCTCCGTTCAGCGAGGGGGGCGCCAGGTACACCTGGGGAATTGGAAATGGGTGGAAGCAACACAAAAATGAGGGCCAGTGTGGCAAAGCTGACGTGAAGCGCTGTCCTCAGATCGGTCAGACATTGACTATCTGTAGAAGAATCCTTTTGGAACCCATCTGGTGCTGACTCTGGCCCCAAATCCGGACAAATCTTTGCTCATTCAGCAGACATTCACCCAATACCAGCTATGTGCCCGGTGCTGTGTTAGTCACTGAAATAACCGGGATGAAAGATCCTGTCCAATGGGTGATCCAACTTCCTGATTCCTGGAGGGGAGGCAAGGGAGGAGGAGAAGAGAGGGAAGGGTCAGAGGGTCAGATGAAGAGAAAAGCCTTCCGAATCAAGGGGAAGCGAGTCTACTTGAACCAAACCCACAAATCCTGCATTTCTGAACATGGTATCCTAAGTCCGTGAGCATTAGTAAGTATAAGGAGATGCAGCGTACGGAGTCCCTGGCCCACCAGAGCTTCTGAATGACGGGGTGCCCAGCAGTGAGCCCAACATGTGGCCGGAAAGTCCTGGACTATTCAGGAAAATAACTCCCTTTCCTCAAAGGTCTCAATGTGATTTACTGATTCAACCTCACCTTTAGTTCCTCTACTATCTGTATATAGGAAGGCAGATGTTTAGTAAGAATAAAGCACTGGGTCAGCAAGGAGCTCGGTAAAGATCATTACGACAACAGGCAAGAGGTGGAGAGTTAGAGCCCTGCTCCAGGAACCCCGTCCCTTAGGTAAAATGTGGCCTATGTGGAGCAGAATATTATTCAGCCATAAGAAAGAAGAAAATCTTGCCGTTTGCAACAACATGGATGGACCTTGAGGACATTAGGCTAAGTGAAATAAGTCAGACAGAGGAAGATAAATAATATATGATCTCCCCTGAATGTAGGATCTAAGAACAAACAAACTACAACCAAACTCAGAGAAAAAGAGATCAGATTTGTGGTTACTAGAGGCAGGGGGTCGGAGGAGCAGGTGAAATGGGTGAAGGTGGTCAAAAGGGATATACTTCCAGCTATAAGAGCAATACATTCTTTAACATGGACTTCATGGGGATGAGATGTACAGAGTGGAGCCTCAGTTAACAGTCCTAACAGAGTAGATCTGAAAAGTTCTCAGAACAAGAAATAAAATCTGTAACTATGTGCAGTGATGGATGTTACCTAAACTTACTGTGGTGATCATTTCACAGTATATATAAGTATTGAATCATTAGCTGCACACCTAAAACTAATAAAATGTTATGTATCTATTATATCTCAATCAAAAAAATAACTCCATCCCCTGCTCTACTCACTTTCCTTCCACTCCTCTTCAACAGATCTGATTTTGAAAAAAAGAACTATAGGAAAGAGGAAAAAGAATACACCCTTCAGAATCGTTTGCCCTAACTGTGGAAGTCACTGAGTAAAGCTCACTGTTGGTCTAAGTCCGTGCAAATGAGCTGACTGGGAGCCTCCTGAACCCAGTTGTGGGTCCCAGCAAGTACATGCCTCACACCCTTGATTGTTTGCTTTCAAAATCCAAAGCTGTTCTTTTTGAGTTTGTCACCAAACCAGACGTTGGCAAATGTCCGCCCTTTTATGGATACACCGGCCTTGAGCTGGGAAGTCCTCTGGGCCCAGAGGTTTACAGCATGAGCTCTCAGTAGGTTGTAGTTGTTTCCAGCAAGCATTTTAAAATATCCTCGAAATGCCTCGACAATGGATTTAGATAGTTTAACTTCCATTTAAGCCGGTAGGCAGGGGTTGGTATGCTGTTTGAAGTTTTGTGCCGTTATAAGACACTCGAGAAATATGTGGGGCCAAGCATTCCAGGTATGTTAAAATTGTCAGTTATTGCTTATTCTGTTGTGCCTTCAAAGAATGTTTTTGTTAAAGAGGTCACAGGGATTTGACTTTCTTCTTCTTTGCTGAAGAGAATAGTGGAAAACTACCTTCTCCAGATTTGAAAAGAAATTACTCACAGGTTGGGTTTGTTTGTTTTTTTTCCCGCCCCACATTTGGCTTAGAGAAGAGCGGCCTCTTCACCAGTGGAAAGGAGGAAAGAGGGGGCTTTAATAGAGGGGGAGGCCTGGGGCTTCACACCGGGCTGGAAAGGCGGCTGGCCCAGGAGGGGCCTGTTAGAGCAAGTTCTCATCATTTGGCAGCCAGCTAGAGAAACAATCAGAGTCGTTTGGGTGATCGGGAGAGCTGAGAACAAACCTTGACTCCCAGCCATGATTGAGGGTAAGCTAAACACAAAGTCTGTCTTTTGTTTAGGAGACTTCGCCATTCTGCAGTGTTTTCACACAAATTCATTAAATCCAAGCTACGCAGCCCTGACTGCTGGGGAGAACGGAGCAGGGAGGTGTGTCTTTTCTTCGGCTACTAACTTGGGGTAAATGCAGATCTTCCCAAAGACGAGCACTTACAATCCAATTTTAGGGGGATACTGTGTTTGTAATAGGTTAAAAAATGGCTAGAGTCAGTGTGGAAGGTTCTAGCTGGTGCCAAGTTTATTAATTTAAATTTTAATTGATGTCGGCTGACTTTTATTGAGCACTTACTACACACCGGGCATTTGGCTACAAACTTGACATCGATCATGTCATTTAATCATCACAGTTCTATTAAGTAGCTATTCTTTTTTTTCTTCTTTAAGGTTTTATTTATTTATTTGAGAGAGAGAGCGCGCGCGCACTGGGGGGGGGAGGGGCAGAGGGAGAAGCAGACTTCCCGTTGAGCAGGGAGCCTGATGCAGATCCCAGGATGTTCTGAGTCCCAGGACCCTGGGATCATGACCTGAGCTGAAGGCAGACGCTTAACCCACTGAGCCACCCAGGAGCCCTCGATATTCTTTTTAATTGCAACATTGCCGATGAGAAAAAGAAGGCCTAAAGCGGTTACATGCAAGAAGTCTCCCAATTATTAAGTGGAGGCGTCACATTCAGGCAGAAAACTGCTGAGCTCCTGATCTTTCTTCAGCCCTCCCCACCCCCTGCTGCTGTGTCGGTCCCCCGCCTGCACCATCGCTAGGTGCAGGGTTTGCTCACGGTGTCCAGCTCCCGTTCTAGTGGCGTCATGACTGTGTAACGCTGTAGTACCTTCGTGATTATGATTCAGATCTTACATTAATGTATGAGTGGCGTGTAGAACATGCGATGAGCAACATGATAGAATTGAAAAACACAGAAACGAGCATAAACCAAGAAGCCCAAGAGCTGAGGGTGAGCCTTGCCCGGTATCAGTAAGTTTGATGACGTGGGCCCACTTTAACCTCTCTGGGCCTCGGTTTCTTCATTGGCAGTGTTTCTGAGTTGTACGAGATGACAGCCTGCTATCATCTGGAGACAGTGCACCCCAACGTAGGAAAAGTTAGCAGAAACTGCTTCCTAAAGCTGTCAGGTGACGGACAATGAGATGGATGCCAAAGGTTAATGGTCGAGCAACATGGATTTATTACTTTCAAGTTCACTCATTTTATTTCTGCCTAGTGCAGTTAAAAGAATTATACAAAATATGTACAAAAATAAGTTTGAACAGGGCTCAAGAATTTGGAGTGAAAAAGCAAAAGTCATATCTGTCCCCAACCCCAGTCCCACTGCCCAGACATTACTACTACTGAGTTTTCTCCTTTCAGAAATTGGCTATTCATATACAACTATGCAATACGTCTGTGATGCAAATTTGGAAAGAATCTGCTAGTTTCTTTAAATTATCTTATTTGCAAAAACAATATATGACTACAGGCACCTTATTCAAAAATCTTCAAACAAAACCTGTTTTTAAAAAAAATCACAAGACTAGGGGCACCTGCGTGGCTTAGTGGGTTGAGCACTCGACTCTTGATTTCAGCTCAGGTCCTGTGCTGGGATCCAGCCCTGCCTTGGGCTAGGCGCTTGGTGCAGAGTCTGCTTGAGATTCTCTCCCTCGCCCCCTCCCTCTCCCTCTGCCCCTTTCCCCTGCTCATGTGCACACACAGTCTCTCACTCTCTCTCTCTCAAATAAGTAAATAAAATCTTTTAAAAAGCACAAGACCTTAAATTCATGCATGTTAAATTTTATTCCCTTCCACTGAAAAATGAGTAAGGCACTGTGCTGGAGAACACATTAAAAATTGTGAAAATATAACTGTCAACATTATGGAAGCATCAAAGTATTAAAATAAGCTTCTGTTTTCTCTTAGATCCTTTTAAAAAATGACAACAAAAGTCATCGAAGGCGATTCTTGCTTAAAAGTACTTTCATATGATGAAAATTTGAGGTCGAGCATATTTCTCCATTTCCCCTCCAAATGAGTTTAGACTGTTAGGAAGTGTTATGTTTTGAAAAACCTCTGAAGAGGGCGTCTAGTATCTTTCCTTTTTGTTTGTTTTTCATATAGTTGGTGGGATTTTGCTATATAATTATATGACTCTTTTGCTTCCCCATCGAATTAAAAATAAACACGTGTTAGGGGAAATTAGCTGCAGTATGCCATCCTTTCTATTGTTCCTCTACGTGTAGTTACAGGTCAGTAACTCTTCTTATAAAGCTGTATGATTTGGGGCCATGTAATTTCGACTCCATTCTAAATGTGACAGACAAAATGCGTGGTGTTGTGGAAGCTTGTTGGTGCCTTAGAGCCATGGGGGTCCTCTCTTCCTGGGCTCTGCTTGGCATTGTTAATGATTTCATTAATTTTCCCATCAGGGGATCATAGCTTAGTGAGGGAAGCTGAATCCATATCAGGTGTCCAAACAAATGAGAGCCAGTGGAAGGTGTTTTCAATACTGTCTGTCTGAGAAAAGGCCTAATGGCTTCTCTGCTGGAGCTGCCCCCAGTACAGGGCCCAGGTGCAGCCCAGGTGTGCTTCCCAGGCTCTGGCACTAGAAACACCTGGAGGGCTTCTTCAAACGCACATGGCTGGGCCCCACCGCTAGAGTTTTTCTGATGCAGTAGGTCCAGGGTGAGACCCAAGACTTCGCACGTTTCCGGGTGATGGTGCCGCTCTTGTCTGAGGTGCACACGTTGGCTTAGGACCTTCAGAAGCCACAGCAAGAGAAGAAAGGGTGTTGGGTTGGGCAGAATTCGTATACTGGCTTTGGCTACTGAGTATGCACAGCCCCCTCTGAATTTCAGCTCCCGAAGGCAAGGAGAGCTATCTCATGCTCCAATGTGTGGAACGTATATATTCATTGTCATTGTTCACTGGTGTGATGGACTTTGAAGCAATCAATACAAAATGATGTCCACATGTGCTTTGAATTATAAGTCTGTCTTCTATTGTTTTGTTTTTCAGATTTTTAAAAAGACTAGTATGATTAGTTATAGCCTGCCCCTTTAACCACTTTCCACATTTCACTTTTAAAATGAAATCATCCTTCTTGCATTTAACTAATGGAAAGTTGTTCAACTTGCCAAGCAAGGTTCCACTGCTCCTGAAACAGATTTTCCAAAGAACTGGAAACTCTATGCAGCTTTTATACAAGAAGCAGAATAGAAATGCTCAAATTTATGTTACTTGGATACATATTTTCCACCATTTGATATTTAAGTAATATCCATCACATTGTATCTGAAGACATTCACTTGACTGTAAGATGAGCTGTTGCATTCCGGATTTCTTTTTCATCAGGCTTTTAACTCCCTCAAGTACTATTTAAATTTATTTTGTGTACAAGCAGCTAAAATCATTGATATCATCAGCTGACATTAATGAGTGATCATCACATATCCACAATTGGTAAGAGATTTATGGGTCAGATCCCATGTAATTATCACAACAACCCCATGAGGAAGAGAGTTACCACGTTCTCTGTTTTACAGATGCTTAAACTGAGAATGAAGGATTAAGTAACTTGCTCAAGATCCAAGTGGCTAGTAAGGGGCAGGACAGGAACTCGGAGCAGGGTAATTCCGAAGCGTAGGTGCTTTCCCACTATGCTATCACTCTTATTAAAACACACTTTTTGAAGAGCTCTCTACGCTTGGCATCATTAAATATTGGTTTTGCCTGCAAGAGCATTTGGTCTAAATTAGTTAACCCTATTGAGCAGATAGTAAAGCCATAAGAGCCGGTCAAGCACTGAAAAAAAAAATTGAATAGTAATAGGCCAATATTTACTCTGCACAGAAAAGAAGTTTTGTGAAAGGAAAGTCATGTTTATGTGTGTTAAGGAGAAGGGTATGGCATTTCTCCTTCCCTTAAAATTAGGGTGGATCTCAGGGAAGAATGTTTTAGAAGCTCCTTAATGTTGAAGCGTGAGGTCTTGGTAAAAATAGGTTGAAAGGGCTCATTGGTTATGGGATTTATTCTCACAGAAGAGTTTGTTTTGGGAGTTGAGTGAATTTTCCAGAGGGGATAGGTTCCAGCACTGCCCGGGAGAACTTTCTGTGATGATGGAAATGTACAGCAGGGTCCCCACCAGCCACATGTGGCCCGTGAGTGCTTGAAATGTGGCTAGTGCAGCTGAGGAACTGATTTTTTGGTTGTATTGAATTTTAGTTCATTGTAGTGTAAGTAGCCATGTGTGGCTAGTGACTATCGTTATCGTACAGCATAGGAACAGTAGAAGGCAATAGAAAGCTTAAGTAGTGGGAGGCAGAGATGGAGACTGACGTGTGTGGACTTGAACTTGGGTGTAGAAAGAAGTCCTTGTCAGCCCTCTGGAAGGACACTCGCACAGCAATAAGAGGAAGCTAAGAGACGAATGGAGGCATAGGATTTCAAACATGAGATGTCCAAGACAGACACAAGACTCTGAATACAGGGAGGAAGGAGAAAGGAGCAAAGCGAGGGGTCCGTGGTAGGAACGTGGCGGGGTTTGGCACCTGACTGATTGTGGGTGGCGGTCCAGTGGAGGGTGGAGGTTGGCAGCTGCTTCAAGGTTTGCGGCCTGGTGATAGGAAAACAGCTTCTCTTTGCAATGTCTAATTTGTGTTGGCATAGGAACGTGTAGCTTGAGATGCCTTATAGACAGTGTGTATCCTGAGGCGGTATCAGAGAAGCAGGTGTAGGTGGATAAATAGATTTAACATTTGCATAGAGATAATATGTAATCCATGCGTGCAGAAAATATTCGGAGTTATATGCTTTAAAAAATAGTAGTTAAGTCAGTGTGCGTGGAGTCGGGAGAGCAAGACAAAGTGTGGTCAGAAATAAAGTTGGAGAGGTAGCCTTGTAAGTTATGGGGCTACCAGGGGCCATCCAGTCCTTATATAACTTTGGACTGTATTCTAAGTACGATGGGAGGCCTTTGGAAAGTTTGAGAAGGAAAATGAGCTTTATTGGACTTTGTAAATGACCACCCTGAATGGGGTCCAGAGGACAGACGTTAGTAAAAGAGTAAGAGGAGCAGTTGGGAGGTCAGTTGGGTTACTGCAGTATTCCAGGGGAGGGGTACTGATGGCTTAAACCGGCATAGTCGTGGTGAATATGGAGACAAGCGGTTGGATTCCAGAGATGGATTTTCAAAGCAGAGTCAACAGAATTTGTTGTTGGATGAGACGTGTGGTGAGAGAGAGAGAGAGAGAGGAGTCAGGGATGATTCTCAGCTTTGCCTTAAACAGTTGAGTGGTGTCCTTTGTTGCAATGGAGAACTCTGAAGAAGTACTAGGTTTACAACTAAAATCAAGAATTCCGTTTGGATGTATTAAGCTAGAGATGCCTATTAGACATCCTAGTGGGGCTGTCAAGGAAGCAGTTGAACATGTGATCTTGGAATTGTCTCATGATTTGATGAGTTATGATTTGTTAAGGTCTTTGGGGGAGGGAAGGAGCCAGAAGAGAAAGAGAAGTGAGTGACAAGAGGATTCAAGGGTGGGACAGAGATTTTAGGAAACGGGAAGTTATAGGATCCTGTTTTGGAATGGAGGTGCTGACCCAGGGGAGGAGCATGCCATTCTGGTTACGGTGTTGTTGAAACAGACCAGGTGTTTTTTGAAGAGACTGGTATGGCGTGGTGGCAATCACTGGGCGAAAGCCCACACTGGGAGGCTTCGGGATGTTCTCAAAGAAGGGAGAAGGCAGGGAAAGCAAGAGTCGACAACAGATTTAGGAGGGTTCCAACAGAGCACCTGGGTAGGAGTCAAGCTACGGCATGACTTGTCATGGTATAAGTCAGTTGTTGCCTGCTCCTTGTGCACGAAGGCATTTTTAAGCTATTTAATCAAATTTTTATGCCTCGGGGTTGAATAACAGAGTGGGAAGTGTTGACTTAAATTGTTTTTTCAAGCAAGCATAAATGTCAGAATTTAGGAGAATTGTATGCTGAAAAAAGAGTGGTTTATTTTAGAAGAGGGAACTTTTTTCTAGTTTTTCGCATTTGCCTATAAGTATTTGTCACACATAATCATCTTGCCTGCTTTTATAAATGTAGGATTTCCATTTACATGGAAATGTGTACTTCATATTTTTTCCCATTAAAATGGCCAAGTGTTGAAATATTCGGTATTCTAGTTTATTCTTGTCTCTAGTCTATTTAGGCTTTTTACCATGAGAATGTTTGCTATTCAGAAAAGCAGGATTTTCTATTATGGTTACTGACTTATAATGTACCGAAAGGGCAATGGAAGGGGTTATTGAGAACTCTTACTTAGGGAATGGTTATTCCAGAGAGAAGTGTCTTGTCTTTCCACTTAACCACGTCCCTCCTCCTCCACTGATTCTCACCTGACAAAGTCGACAGAAGAGACGTGAATGCAAGTAAATTAAGTCCAACAGACTCCCAACTTTTATCAGATCCAAGACTTGGAATAGAGGGTTTACATATTGTTTATAAAGAAATCTTTACATTACATATTGATTCACTAGTCCATCCTGTGTCTGAACCTGTATAAGTACTTAATAGTTGCTTGAAGAGATAAAATTAGAATTCCTTCCATGAGCCCTGTTTCTAGTCAGGGAACCCCATGTTATTGGCTTGTGCTTTTTCCCTTCGTGCGTTTGTTGGCATGGGCCCGTCGTCAGAGGTCTGGGGGCACTAATCGGCAGTGACTCAGTCTTGTCCCCCTTTGTCTCATTATAGCAGCTCCTGCGACTGGATTACACTTATGTCTTGTGGGTTGGCAGTAGGGAAGAGGACTTCCTTCCGACACTCGTGCTCAAGCAGCTGTTTCTCTTTCTCCAAAAACACCAATTTCCCCAGCCCCCAGCTGGCTCCTCCCTGCTAGAAGCCCAAATCTACCAAAGTCACGGCTAGACCACGTTCTCCCTGTGACAGTGCAAGTGACTCCAGTGCCTTTTCCTCCCCCCAAGCTTTTCCGAACACAAGCTTCTATCCTCTTTGTCAAGAGCTTATTTTGTCATCTTGTTTCCCTTCCCTATAAATAATCCATTTTTCCCCCACCACACTCCCAGGACAGAGGCGTGCCCTGTATCATATGCTTGCACTGAGCATTCTTTCAGTGTTTTTTACTTGCTTGACCTTTTGGTTCTTTTCTTTCATCCCTCTTAGGATCTCCAAACTGAGGTCACGGAAGGTCAGAGTCAAAAACGAGATTGACGGAGTGCTTGTCTGCAGAAAACTGGGCACCATACTTTGGGGATATGCACAGAAATCTTGCCTCGTCTGCAGTGACCCTCGCCACACATTTGCTTCACTATTTTTGTTTCATGGTCTAGAGGCCCTGGTGATAGGAAGGAACTATAAATAAGAACAACACTGAGAGTGATAGGATGAGCTCAGATGATCCTTAACTTTTTGGCCTTTCCGTTGGTTTAGAATTCCTCAAGGCCTATTACAGTGACTTATTTCACTTGACTGGGAATACCAGGGGTTTGGAGCTCCTTAAGTCACTTACGGAAAGGACTCGTGGTGAGGGTGTCCGTGCACTTGCCGCTTGTTGAAATACCTTTTCTTCTGATGCTCAAAGTAAAGAGGGGGTGAAGTGGGCACTAACTTAATGCTATTTTACAGACACACTTCGTTGCCCTTAAGGAGTTCCCCATTACCGGAGTCGTAATGTAAAATGACTGAGTTCTTTCCTTCTCTTTTGTTGGGTACGTTCAGTTGTCACTTCACAGCTCTTCTTCATGGGACGCGAGCCTGTGCTGTCTAAGGATGAAAGAGTGCCTTGCCCCTCGTGCCTGGTGTGTTAGAATTGAAACATATTAAAGAGTTAATTCTTAAAAAAAAAAAAAAAAAAAAAACCACACTTCTTAGTAGACAGACACTACCCACAAAGAGATTTTGAGAACAGGCTCTTCTGAGCGATGACCGTGATATGTCGTCAGGCAGATACCTTATTCTGAGATTTCCATGCTATGAATCTTGACGGAGTCTGCTTTCATAAGGTGTACTGGAAGTGTCTGCGGCCGTACGGTTATATTCTAAAGCGGTAATATGGTCACCATAGAGTAATCCGGCTTCATCTTTATGTGACCCTGAACGCATCCCGAGTGTGGAAGGGCCGTTGATTGTTCTCGTAAACAGAGTCCCAGGCTTTTATATAGACATCCAGGGAAATGTAGGTGCCACCGTAGCCGCCGTAGCCCTTGCCTGCCCGCCGGAGTGATCCCAGTCACCTTCCAGAACACGTTTCCTTACGGCTGGTCCATCTCGGTCCTCTGTGCTTCCCTTCCCCTTGTGAGGGCTTAGAAGAGACATGACACTCAAGAGTTAAGAGTTGATCCACAAGGTCACACCACACATCGTAGCGAGAAAACCAGAAATTTGCACACCCACCCTCTATCTTAATTCCTGGCCTGCGCGATACCTCTTAGGATCTCGGCCCAGCTCCTAGGATGGTCTGGAATTCCTGGGTCAGTCGGCCGGAGAGAACTGTGGCAGTTAGACCTCCCTCTGCATGTTTCCTGGCCATATAGTAGAAATCGTGAAAGAATGAAGTGGTCAGATCCCTAACCTTTCCATTTCTTTGCTTGATAAATGAATAACAGTGATCTAAAAGTGAAAGAATGTGGCTAACCAGTGTCATTTGGGATCTTCTAAAGTAGTACGGAAACTCTGCATTCTTCAGACCAACGTGCGGCTCGCCAGCACATTCCTCTCCCATGAGGTGGAGGAACACTGGTGGCGGGGCTGGGATTTGTAGGGCTGGGGCGGGGAGCTGCTGTTTAAAAATACATTTAATTATATTCCTTCTCGGCAGTAATATTGATACCATTTTTAGCCCATTACAAATACTGTGATTTTCATTTAAATCACGTCCTTTATCTTATTGACCTAGTTTTTATTTTGTAATCAAAATGTTCTATTTCTGGATCGCTTAGCCCAGAATTTTTTTTTTTTAAAGGTTAGGGACCTTTTGTGGAGTTTAGTGTTTTTTTTTCCCTTTCTCTGTCATATCTGCGGACAGACGGGCTGCCTCTGTTTTCACTGTATTACGGAAAATGGTCCTATATTGTTCTCTAGAAGAGTGAGGCTTTTCTCTAATTTGGCAGGATGCCGTGGGACCTCACATCTGGTGACGTTTTTGGTGAGTGGATGGTGGAAGAGCTAGGAAATTCTATTTCTATCCAAAATGAGCCATAGAAGTCTGATTCTTTCTTCCCCTTCTTTCTCTGTTCCTCGTCACTTTTCCTGTTTTCAGCTTTCTCTATTCAAAGGATCACACTTATTTTAAGCCCTGCCTTTTCTGTGATTCTTCCCCTCTTTTCTTTCTTTCTGTCTTTTTTTAAAGATTTTATTTATTTATTTATTTATTTGGGGGGGGGCACAAGCAGAGGGAGTGGCAGGCAGAGGGAGAAGCAGGCTCGCTGCTGAGCAGGGAGCCCAATGTGGGGCTCTGATCCCAGGACCCTAGGGATCATGACCTGAGCCACCCAGGAGCCCCCCCTTATTTTTTTTTTTTTTATTGCTCTTTTCCTTACCTCCTCTTTCCTGCTGTCAGCAATGTAGGCCCACTTCATTTCTTTGCTCTGGCTGGAAGTTCGCTCTGGGGAGACCCCCCCTAGAGACGTCCCTGGAAACGCTCCACATTTCCTTTCCATATTATTTCTCAGTGTCCTTCTTGATACAGGAAGGTACCTTGCTCTTTCCTCCAGACACAAATAGAACCAGAGAATGTGAGGATCGAGAGTGACCAGACATCTTCTTTGGCAAGTGAGGAAGGAGAAGGGCAGAGAATGATTTCTCCTAAAATTCAGGGGCAATTTAATGGCAGAGCCAAGTCAACGACCCCATCTCCTGTTTTGGGGTTCTCCTCTTATCCCCTTTAGCCAGAAAGTCATATAGTTGTGGTGCCTGGCTCCTTTTAGCACTCATTTCTCTCAATCACCATCAGCCTTCTCAAATATTTTTCTATGTAAATGTGTGTTCAGGGAACTGAGTCTTTCTTGTGTTACTTTCTTGTGAAAAGAAGACGCAGGGGATGGGGTGCAGTCACAGGAGTCCCTTCCTGAGTTGTTAGGGATTTTCTCAGGAATGGTATTTTGCTCCAGGTCATTTCTGTTGCTGTATTCATTCCTAAGAACCCTTAGATGACTATGACATATAATATTCGAGCTT
This sequence comes from Ursus americanus, assembly GCF_024610735.1. Taxonomy (NCBI): domain Eukaryota; kingdom Metazoa; phylum Chordata; class Mammalia; order Carnivora; family Ursidae; genus Ursus; species Ursus americanus. The sequence goes on along the minus strand of NC_142152.1, from coordinate 3,785,543 downwards.
GAACTCCTTCCTGCCTCACTGGAGTCTCTCTGTTAATCAGGAAACCACATTTAAAGCTGCGTCCTGAACTCTGCCCAGCATGTCAGCTTGGCCAGGAAGGATAGGGAATTCCTACTGGTAGCAGCCACTGGGGACCGAGGGAGTTACTAGAGGTCAGAGAGGAGCTTAGCAAGGAAGACCTTGGCAGTGCAGGGTACTTTTCAGCCACTGGGATTGTCTCTTTGTTTTCTGAGATCCCCCCGTGGTTGAGGTTGGACAAAATCCAGGCTATCAGCCCCCTGGGTCAGTGACCCTACGCTTTGGAATTTTATGATCTAACAATTTTTTTAACTGAGGAGGCTTAACATAGGGTTGTTAGCTTTTATCTTGAGAAGTAAGGATGTTAAAAACAGCAAGAGCAAAATTGTCATATAATGTTACAGTCCTTTCATGAAAGAAAAGATATTTTAACACCAGAAGTAGGAAGAATATAATCTCAGAATAAAGGACAGTCCTCGGGCACCTGGGTGGCTCAGTGGATTAAGTGTCTGCCTTTGGCTCAGGTCCTGCAGGGTCCTGGGATCGAGTCCTGCATCCGCTCCCTGCTCAGCAGGGAGTCTGCTTCTCCCTCTGCCTCTGCCCCCTCCCCCTGCTTGTGCTGTCTCTCTCTCTCTCTCTCAGATAAATAAAATCTTAAAAAAAAAAAAAGAATAAAGGACAGCCTCTATACCACACACATATAGCTTCCGGAAAAACCCCTATTATATTGCCCAGATTTATCTTAGCCACAGGCCACCGTGAATTTTGTCGCAGAAGCAGTGCTGGTCTGTGATACGTGGGAACCACAGCCTTCACCCTGGGGCTGGGAAGCCCCAGCCCGGCTCTCCAGGGAGAGCACCGAAGGATGCATGAAGGACACAGCACAGCTAGCCTGTCAGTGTCTATCCGTAAATGACATTTGTTTTTATTCCCTCTTAGAGAAGTGAATGAGGCTAGATGACCATTTCAGTTTGGACTTCAAGGGACACTGCTCTTGTTGGGCTTGTTTTCATTGTACGCTGGGTCTGATCTTTAGCTGTATAGATTCTCAGCATCATTTCCTCAGTTACCTCATGTATGGTCAGGAAAGACTTGACTTTCCCAAGTTCGCAGGAGGCTAACCCATACCTGAAAATGCAGGTCGTTGTTCTGCAAATAGAAGGTACGCTTTTTCAGGGACCACATCAATCGATTGGTCTGCCCAACTCCCATGTCCTCCCCACCGTGCGGGAGAGGTGGGGTGGATGCTGGGGCGGCAATCATCGTGTTCACTTTCCTTGGAAAACCCGGAATCAAAGCGGTAGGAATTTATTCACCGAGTGTATTCCAGCAAGCGTAAGGTAGAACCCATTTCATTTCACTGGCACTGTTCTCTCTTTGGACATTCCCCTTCACTGAAAGACAATAAAGTGTAATGCTTAAGAGCAGAGGCCCTGGAGCCAGAATGGTCAGGTGTGAATCCAGGCATTGTCTCCTACTAGGTGTGTGATATTAGGCAATTTATTTGACCTCCTTGTGCCTTTTCTTTTTAAGATTTATTGATTTATTTGAGAGAGAGCGAGAGAGAGCGCGTGAGCACTCATGTTAGCCCCCCCCCCCCCGACGTGGGGGAGGAGCAGAGGGAGAGGGAGAGAGAGAAAGAATCTTTGAGCAGATTCCCTACTGAGCATGGAGCCCAACGAGAGCTCCATCCCAGGACCCCGAGATCATGACCTGAGCCAAAATCAAGAGCTGGCTGCTTAACAGACTGAGTCACCCAAGTGTCCCTGACCTCTTTGTGCTTTAATGTTGTCTTCTGTAAAATGGAGATATATGATACAATTTGCCGCATGGGTTTGTTTTGATAAGGAAAGGAGTTGAGACTTGTAAAGTGCTTAGAGTGTCGGCACGTAATCTAAATGGTCAACAAATATTTATTTATTGAGGAAGCTAGTGTTGTGGTGGACGTGGGAAAATGAGTAAAAATCAGATGGGCAGGATTATAGATTCTAGAGGATTAAATTCATATCCTTCCCTTTCCTTCCTATAGAATGCAGCTCTCCAATAATCTCTGGGGTCGGTTTTTACCCTTCATTGTTTTGGTAGATTTTTGTATCCCATGACTCTGTCGAGACTGTTTTCCACTGATCGCATCTTTGGTTGGCTATTCTCTGTTGACATATGGAGAGATACTTCGAAGCTGTCAAAGGCTTTTCTCCCCAAGGTGCTCCTTTGGAGAAGCTTCTGTTCCTGGTGCAGTGGACACCCCTAGGAACTGTCTTCCCTAGGTCACCCCTTCCTGGCTTTTCCCCCTTGAGCTTGGACTTGCCTTATGTGGTGGTATTAGGAGAAGCCCCCTAACTCATTATAAGTCACGCATGAACCTGACTGCTGAGAGACTAAGAGATGCTGAGATATTTGCAGATCTCCTCTGATATAAGTAGCAAGAATTATAGTAGAGCTGATTCTGGGACTAGCTTTTTATGCGCTTTCTCCTGTTTTGCCAAGCGCACAGGACAAGGTGACAGATAACGTGATTTTTTTTGCCATTTCTCCATTCCCTGAAGAAACCTAACATCTATTCTCCAGTAGAATTCAGTGCCAGATTGACGGGTATTTAGGGTGCCTTTTATAGGAATGCATGCGTTCCATCTACTCTCACATGCGTGTCTTATACCTGTAGTATGAGCGTTTTTCGATTTCCTCACTAAAATTACAGTGACATATATCGGCCATTAAAATACTTTATTATAAAATATTCCAGGTACCTTGGCCACTGAAACAAATTAGTCCACCCACCACCTATCTGCGGTGAAATGAGAAACTGGAACGGATAATTAGCTAAAACTTTCCTTCGGTAAGTCACAATCATGATGTTCTTGTAGGAAGATTTTCCTCGCTGCTCTGGTGCATTCTCGCCCCGGTAGGTGCGGCTCTCCCCCCCAGCTCCTTTCTCACTTTCCAAGGCAGCCAGAATTAACTGTGTGATTGGGCTGCCGGTCTTGCTTGCTCACTGCCAGTCGACAGGTCAGAGAGATGCCAGGTTTTTGGAGGGGAAGAGGAGAGGTCAGCTGGAAGCTCGGTCTCTAGCTTCGTAGTCAAGGTTTTTGTGCCGAGAGTGTTGCAACCTTGCTGTCAAAGTTGTGCCGGGTTCTCTGCTAAGGCATAGGCACTGTCCGTCCTCCGTGGTGGGACAGTCGCGTCAGATGACCACCAGCTCCTTCCTATGGGCCAGCTGCAGCGGGAGGACAGTCAGCCTTGCAGAGTAAGTGACAATTTCAGGAAACTTCATATGAGGGTGGTTGAAATTAGCCAATGAAGAGCCAGGCTCCTTTCCACCTATCTCTTGGAGGTGAGAATGTCCTCTTTGGGTTCTGCTTTGCAATTCTGTAGATCGGGCTAGTCTAAAGATTGTACGGTGAGGAGATCCCACTCATCCCAGGAGCTGAGGCTCTGCAGAGTGAAGATTCCTGTAACAGTGCAGTTCAACTTTGGGTTCTGGGACCTTGGGGTCTAGAATATTCTTTAATATTGTTTAACATGACGTAGATGTAAGAGGAGCTTAAAGGGAAGGTGTAGTTATTTAGTTCTCCAATTAATTATAAATGTTAACCTGGGGCCACAGAGCTCCCAGACCTCCCCATGGGAGCTCAGTGACCCCCTCACGTTCCAGATCTAGGCTGTATTCTCCTGCAAGGTCTCAGGCAGCCAGAGTTTCATCCTCCTTCTCTGAGCAAATGACTGCCAAATTCCATCTCTAGGTGGCCCCCTCCTGACATTCCTGAAAGCTTGTTTGACATCCTGCTCTGGGTAGGTAGCCGACTGGCCCTACCCCAGTCAACCCCCCTCCCCCACCAACAAGAGGCTCTTCCTCATCCAGCCATCGCCTGCGGCCAGATCTCTCCACACCATTTGTGATATTTCCACTGTGGTATCCGCTTGGCCTCCAAGTGAGGTTCATTCCATCTTGCCAGTGTTCCCCCAAGCTGCTTTACCCTCTTCCCATTGTAATGTCCTTACTTTTCACTCATGATTTCCACTCTCGCATCTTCTAAGATTACATTCATTAGAAGAGAAGTCAGATTGAGGAATTAGGCACCCCGTGGCTGGCTACATTTTACATGCTGTGCAGGAGCAGAACTGGGGCCAGGCTGGTGCTTAGAAGAGGATGACACTGGGCAAGTCACTTGGCTTCTTGGAGGTCCCGCTTATGCACCTGTAAATTGTGGCTGCCTCGTTCACAGGCTGCTTGTGAGGCCTTGATGTCATAATCAGGCAAGGGAATAAATCAAACTGGGCAACCTGGTATTCAGTATCTCTGGCTCTCTGTATTATAAAGAGGAGATTACAGTTCCGCATTGCTATGGCTGTTTGGGGGTCCCGTACATGACCAGGAACATGGAGAACGCTAACGTTTGTTCAGATGCTGGAGTCACCCAGCTCCCTCGGGCTGTGCCCAGCTGCTCAAGGGCTGGGGGGATCAGTATCTCCACAGGCCTGTGAGGCATTTGAGATGTGTTTTGGTCAGGAACTCAGTCTCACAGTTCCTGAGAGACTTGCCATCTTCCCCGGGGTTTCCATTCTTATCAGGGCTATTAACAAAATTTTTTGTGGGGGGGATTTTTTGGTGGTGGCATTTGGTTCTTTTGTGTCCTTTCCTTTATCTGGACCATGAATAATCAACTGGTGGATCCCTATCCCTGTTCTCATTCTTCAGCAGACATTTCCTGGGGATGCTCCACTTGGTGCTTTAGGGAAAGAAAATGGGTGGGAGCTAGTGGTCACGAGGTAGAGCCCAGCACCTGAAAACAAACAAACAGTCACAGAGCCCGACTGTCCGAGTGCTGGTTGACTCTGGACTCTGAAAATTTCCTTTGGAAACTACCTGTGCTGTGTCACTACCTGGGACTACGCTCGAGACAACCTCAGCTCCTTGCAGAACAACACACCGGGACAGGGTTTAGGTGGCCTAGTGTCATCACCGGGGGGGTGTGCTTGGAGCGGGAAGGGGAAGTAGAGAAGTGAGCCAGGCCCGTTCTAGAGTCTCTTGTCAGTCTCCCTCCCCTGGTGCCAGGGTTTGGCCAGTCTAATTTCCCAGCTTTCACTGTATCTAAACTCTTCTTTGGATGGTGCCGTGCTGTTCTCAAATCACCTTCCTTCCTTTTATCTTTGTAAGAACATAGGATGTCGATATTGTTTTTATTTTCTTCATGATTCATGGAGGGAACCAAGAGTCCTTTGAGAAACTGGATAACTTGCTCTGGAAAGTGATAGGCTGGGGACATAAACCCAGGCAGTTGTCACACTGTCGTCTACTTCTCTCTCGGGACATTTGCCCCAGCACAAGCTTTGCCACAGGTGTCTTCTGTTTGCAAAGACCAGGAGGAACTTCCTTCTGTGGCTGAGGCGTGTTCCTAGAGAGTTTGTGGGAGCCGGAGCCCAGGGGCCCGTCAGTCCCCAGGACTGCAGCGGCACTGCCCAGGAGGATAGCAGCTCGGCGACGTGAGGGGACACCTTGATCTGCCAGTGATGAAGAATATGCCAGTCACCGCGACTGTCAAGCAAGGTTGTCATAACGATACCACACAAGGGTAGCATTTGAAGTGCTTCATAGATACAGAAGCGTGATTCTCTTTTGGTCTATTGCATTTTTATACCCAGGACAAGGGTCTACGTTTACTTGCCTTGACTTATGAGAGTAAAATAATATAGAATAAACATTTTACATACCTATACTTCAGACATATAAAATAGAGTCTATAGATTCCTTGTCATTTTATTCCTGAAGAGTTCAAAGCCCTGCCCCTGGTGTGTCTAGCATATTCTAAGTCTGTAATTGGTTCGTCAGGTAGTTGGGACAGAGTGCTGATTGGCAGATAAAAGCGAACCACTGAGGACGACCCTTGGGGAATCTAGCCCAGAGTTTCCTGTTCTGTGAAAATAGCTTCCATCCCAGTCACGACCAGCAGTTGGATCATCTGTCTATTCGTAAACCTCGTTAGCGAATCTGTTAGCGTGGGTCGTGGATTCAGTCCTTGTGCACGCAAGTTAGCTACATACTCTTCCACGGCCACGGGTCGCTCACAAGGACTCCACCAGCTGTTTGCACATGTCTGCTCTTGGTTGGGAGAAGGTCGGTGGGAGAGTGAGTCTGACGCATGCCAGTCTGTGCCCACTAATGGAAAAATATATTCTGGTGGTGTGAGGCATCTCTGTTCTGTCCGAGGACAGTCCCTTACACTGACAGCTGTGTACTAGGTGCCGAATGCGATTTATCCTCTCAGAGAGCAGAATTAGCAGCGGAGCAGGCTAGCTAACAAGAGTAAATGATTGAATGCAGTGCTTTCTTCACTATCTGGGAAGAGTTGGAGGGATTGAGATCAGCAGCTGCCGTTCTTACAAAGAAAAGCCAAGAGCAAGGGGTTGGGCGCCTGAGCAGGGGGTCATTTAGGAGCGGCCCTCAGGCACACTGACACTCAGGGGCTTTTGCTGTAGCCACACATGGCAGTTCTCGCCCTGGGGTTCTTGAAGCATGCCTGTGACCAGAGTTTTCATCGCTAAGGTCTAGATGGAAAAATCAAGCAGAGTAAAGTTAGGTGATCTATTCAGCCCAGAAAGATCATGGCAAATTGAAATAACACCTGTGGGTACTTTGCTCCATTGAGTTAGAGACTTGACGGGTGCAGGTGGAGGTGGACGGGTGGAGCACAGTAGTAGCTGAGATTGAGGCTCTGCTCTTTCTTGAGTTTCTTACAAAAGGGTATGTGATTATTGAACATATTGATGGAGACCCCTACTAGATGGGATGCTTATTGACAGCCTATGTCCTCACCAGGGAGTGTCCTTGAAGCCACTCTTCAGCTCTCTCTGCACAGGGTGTGGAGCTGCTGACGGCCTTGTGGGTCTCCACAGCCCACGCCACCCCTGAGCCGTCCTGGCACCAAAGGGGACGCCCTGGGACGGGCTGCCAGAATTTCCTGTACTGCTAGGGCTGTAATCCAAAGGTCACAGGCTCTGTAGACGCACTGCCTTTGTTGCTCAGTGGAAGGCCCAGACCACGGGGGTCCGAGTTAATTGATCGCACTGGGGAGACTACTCCATTGAAGTTGGACGTAGCAGGATGAAGGAGAAGTGACTGAACTGATTAAGAATGGGCTTAACTGAAGAGCTAAGCTGCGTCAAATCTTTCGTGGAAGTAGGCAGGATGTAAATGATAAATCATAAATAAATAAAATGCAGGAGCTAAATAAAGGCCCTTTAAATCTACCCTCCGTCACAGCGGCAGGTGTTGCGAAGTGGCGACGAAGTGGAATTGGCCCGTGTGGATGACCATGGGCGGGCCTCCTTGACCCTGAGACTGGGTTCAGCTTCAGATACTTTTCATCCGCACTGTGTTTATCCAAACCCTGGATAGCAGCCAGGGTGAGTAAAATGATGGACTTGGGTCTGAAGTAACGAACCAAGGCGACTAGACCGATTTCTCGATCCACCTGGAATTTTAGGGATTAAAGTTTTTAGTCAAATTATCTGAAGAGTGTGAACCTCCACGCCTCATGAAGTGCCGTCAGATAAGGGCACACACAAACACACACACACACGCCAGAGACATGTGTATGTTCTCTTAGAGACATACATACACACGTGTATATAACTAAAAGGAGGAATATAAGAATATATAGTATATAGACGTATATATATACTTTAAAGTATTTAAAATATGTATTATATAAAATACGTACTTTATATGTAATATAAATATGTAATAACACTTTACATATAAATAAAAAATAATATAAATATGTGTGATATATATGTTTACATAATATATACTATGTTATATATGAATATAAATGTCAAATATATATAGTTTTTTAATATATGTTCTACAGCATATATGCTTATATAACACGTATTTCTATATACTTATATATATTCTGCCTTTTTAGTTTTTCTCTGTTTGGCCAAAAGCATGACCACTTTTTCTTTCTGTTCGGTTTACAGCAGTGTTACTGCATCTGATGAGGAAGTTTATCCAATAGTATGTAAGATAAAAATTGAGCACACAGAATAACCCTTCAAGGCCTTAGAAAGGCATCAGGTTAGAGACCAACCTATGGTTTCTCCTTAGGGCCAAGCTGGTCAGCTTCTTTCCTCTCCAGCATGAGAATAGCTCATTAGCTGTTCTGTTGGTTGAGTCTCAACTGAGATTCAGAGAAGCTCACTAGGTCCACTCCCAGCCAGGCCGTGTCCTGGTGCCCCAGCCTGCAGGCCAGAGGCCTGTGTGCCCTGCGGGTGGCGGGCGAGGCAGCTGCTCTCTGGTGGCCCCTCCCACTTCCCTGATCAGGGCAATCAGGAGACAACTGAGACTTGTTTGTTCCCAAACCTGTTTACACCAGTTGTACTTTTTCCATTTAGGACATGTAACTAAATGTTATATAAACACACGATACATGAATGTGAAAAGGAGAGATGTTTCTCTGAAGCTGCACCAGTGTCTTGGAAAGACTTGTCAAGGATGAACAGAAATTGTGGGCAAATTAAGTATAAACAAGATAACTTTAAAGGATTGTGGGGAACGTCATAAAAATCTAGGCAGATTCCACAGTCAGATTGCGCTTCAGCTGTCTTTGAATTTTTTACCTTCTTCAAAAAAACTGGAACCTGAAAATCATAACAGATTTCTGGTTTATACAGGAAACTGGGACTTCCAGAGAGGGGCCCATCTTCAAAGACAAGGCATTGCTCCTGTACCAGATTTGTGACTGAGTGTACACTCGTGTCTTCCAACATCTGTGAATATAGTACTCACTTTGGCAGCACATATTTTTTTTTTCAAGATTTATTTATTTATTTATTTATTTATTTATTTATTTATTTATTTATTTATTTATTTATGTGACAGAGAGACAGCCAGCGAGGGAGGGAACACCAGCAGGGGGAGTGGGAGGGGAGGAAGCAGGCTCCCAGTGGAAGAGCCCGATGTGGGGCTTGATCCCAGATCGCCGGGATCACGCCCTGAGCCGAAGGCGGATGCTTAACGACTGAGCTACCCAGGCGCCCCTGGCAGCACATATTCTAAAACTGGAATGATACAGAGAAGGTTAGCACGGCCCCTGCACAAGGATGACACATAAGTTCTGTGAATATCTATAATAAATATCAATGAATATATCTATAGTTAGATAGAATGAGAGTATCAGTTTTATGATTCCGTGCTTTGACTAGTTTTTTTAGACTGAGTGTCAACCCAGTCATGTATTGAGAGTCTCTTCTGCAGCTGTGGCATGTTGTGTAAAATACACATGTCCACTGAGCATGTCAAGATGCTTATACTCTGCAGGTTACAAGAGAACTGAGCCAGGCTGGGGAGAGGGCAGACAGACACACAACTCCCTTATCACGCTCATCAAGGTCCCATGTAACTGGGGGACCCTGTGGGCAGACCTGTCTGCGCAAGCTCTCTGACTGCGTTCACTTTCTCTCTCCCACCTCCTCTCTTTTCCTCTCTCCCTCTCTCTCCTCTCTCCCTAACCAATGTAGTTTAGTTCAAAGAACTCTGATATAAATGAGGGAGAGAGCATTTGGAGTTGAACAACAGTATATTTCAAAGTACTTGTTTCTTTTTTTTTTTTAAATTTTAATGTTTTTTTATTATATTATGTTAGTCACCATACAGTACATCCCTGGTTTCTGATGTAAAGTTCGATGATTCATTACTACTTGTTTCTTTTTAAAAAAAAGAAAAAGATTTTATTTATCTATTTATTTAAGAGAGAGAGTGAGAGAGCAAGCAAAAGCGGGGGGAGGGGCAGAGGGAGAAGGAGAAGCAGACTCCCCACTGAGCAGGGAGCCTGACGCGGGGCTCGATCCCAGGACCCTGAGATCATGACCTGAGCTGAAGGCTTAACCTGCTGAACCACCCAGGCGCCTCTCAAAGTACTTATTTCAAGAAAGGTAGTCTTTGGCTTAAAAAAGTTTGAAATATCTGTTTATTCATGTGAACCCAACACACACACACACACACACACACACACACGGAAGGAGAGGGAATTCCTTTAAATAATGAGATAAAGAGCTCCGATTTATTCAATGACTTCCATTACATAGTTCAGGAATATACCTATTTCTCATGAAGTGAGATCAGGGTATAATGAAAGAAATCTTATTTTAGGTGTCCTAAAATCCAATGTGTTTTAGGTCATTTTCTATCCCCTCTGGTCTAAAAACATTTTACAAAGACCTTCCTCTGTCTCTGTGCTCTGTCTAGACTCTGTATCAGAGCACAAACGACCGCAGGGAAAATGTGAGAACGCCAGTAGATGCCGGACGTGCTAACAGAGGTACCCGAAAGCCCTCGGGAAGAATAATATTTTACCATGAGGTGGCTGTTGTCTCTCACAACAACAGCCGTATGAATGTGCTTTAATTTATGCTAACCTGGAATGCTTAAAATCATAAAACAGGTATGATTATTAGCTTCCTATTCATCCAGGGAATGCAGATCCCAAAGATAAGTATGCCGGAACATGAACTTCGTGGGAAAGCATGCATCTACCTACCTCCAACAAATAAGAGACCGTCCTTCATTTCAGTAATAGCTCTTCGGGGTTTAATTTTGATAGATTGTGAGGTATTTTATTCTAGCACATAAACCAGATGCTTCTCTCAAGTTAATGGGGAACAACTGATGGCTGCCAGATTAACTAGGAAAGAAATGTTTCTCTCTGCAGTTCTGGACAATAATGCAACTTAATGGCATTTCACCTGGGTGGACTTTTAAGATGGATGCATTTGTCTTTTGCCTCTCAGGGCATGGGTCCAAATTTGGAGCAGATGGTGGAAAAGATGGATGGCCACAGAGATCTCCAGGTGAAATTGGTTGGATTTCCGCAATCCTCATTAATTCCTGGTTGACCGTCATCCATCTCCATCAGTCTGACCCTCCATAATGAATTCTGATTTCTGAGGGTTTTCTGGGTCTAGAATAACCAAAATGTGCTTGACTAAAACCTGAACAGATTGAAAGAAGCACTCGCCTGCTATTTCAGGCTTTTGGAAGAAAGGGGCTGTCTCAACCTGAAATCTTACTGTTCTTACTTTGAGCAATGGTAGATATTCTTTCCTGGTAATGGGACACAACCGGGCAGGGTATGAACTCAGAAGCTCAGGGAGTGAGTTTAAGAGAGAAATTTCTTCCGCTGTTGTTCAGGTAAAGGAGAGATCTTTGGGCTCTTAGATGAAGTCTGATGAGAGACTCGCCACCCATCAGTAAGCAAGGCTGACAGGGGTCACTCCAGGAAGTGTATGTGGAACGAGGTATAAAGAGATCAGGTGATTGTGGGAAAACCCCAGAAGATTGTCCAGGCCATGGAGGTAAAGAGGGGACCCCCAAGATCAAGGGGAGGAGGGACCCATGGGAAGTACTAGGAATAGCAACGCTTTGTGGATTTAATTAAAACAACGCCTATGTGAGCTTCTTGATCCACGGCCTCGTATTCTCATTTACGTCCACAGTAGGGTAGGCTTATTGACATAATTGGTTTTGCTCATACTCAAGACTTGCCTGCTAACCAATTTGTATTACTGTTATTTTTTATTGCAATTGTCTTAGCCCCCATTCTGAGCCAGATGCCTTCAGTTTATAAACATTGTCAAAGACACTTAACTAAGAGGACAGATGATCCCCATGTAGGATGAGAAGTTATGTGTGACTCTGACAGGGTGAGCACTAGCCCTGTGGTTGCCATAGACCTGCAGACACACATGTATCCACACATGTTGGAGGAAGGGGACATACCAGCAAACAAAATCTGGCACATCACAGGTGCCTTAGACCGCAGAAGAAAATGCCCAGGAGATGCGCACTTAGTTTTAAGAAAAGCTAAATAAGTGTGACACTTTCGATGGGCCTTTTCTTTGCTTGAGCAGAATGACAATATTTTACTAGTCAACCAAGACATAAATCAAGATTTAAACCAACTTCTCACCTTTCATGCAAAGCCTAACCTCAGTAGTTATTAAAAATAAATGGGATTTAAATAGCTGTAGAAGCACCTATTTTATTTCCAATTTCACGCTCTTGTATTTTGCACTGTGGTTTTAGATCTGTTTGTGAAGGACGACTGGGGCAAAAACAGCCCTGAGAGACAGCTGGGAAGGGAACAGGCTTTCAAGTCCATGACAAAGTCCCAGGCTCTGGGTTCAGCTGTTACCAACTCACCATGTTGGTACAACTCACCAACTCAGCCCAATTTCCTCACCTTGAAAATGGGGACAGTTATGCATACTGTCTTTTTCTGGGATGCAGTGGTATCTGTGATTGGCACTCTTGGGGGTTTTAGTCTGAGAGTCTGAGGGTGTATCTCTCCTCTCTTCCTCAGGGACCACGAGTGTAGGTCAGGGATCCAGGTCCAGGGAGGGCATTGACTTTAATTTCTCCCTGGTCTACACAGCAGTTACAGTATCCACTAACCCACGGTCATTCTGATTGGAGAGTCAAGGAGAGGTGCACGCCATTCCCCCACATCCTGACATTCTCCTGGATTACCCGCTCTCTCTCTGTCATATTCTCCCTGCTCACAGGGCTGGTGACCTGGGCGAAGTCTCCACGGGCCCCCTCCTTTTGTTGTCACCTGCTATGTGTTTCACCAATAACTGACTTCCAGGTGAATAGGAATTCTTGTTCACAACTGTTCTCACGTGCGTTATTTTGCTTTCTCGAGAACGTTTACTAAGTTCTTACCATGTGCAGGCAGCGTGCTTACACTTTGCTGTCATCCTCTTGTTAACTTGAGAGAACTGTGGAGAAGAGAGGGGACGGGAGTCCCCTAGACCAGGCAGCTGTCGCATGGGGGAGCCTCCCTCCCGAGCGTCTGAGTCTTCAAGGCTGCCTTGTGCAGTTGTCTTCCAACTGTTCGCTCTCCACCTGGTCCGTCCTGCAGGCCACCGCCAGGCGTGTCCCCCATACCGCCGTCCTGGTGTGATTTCCTCCTCATAACCTGCCCCTCGTATGCACACCAGCCCTCCAAAAGTTGAGCGCGCCTCTCTTCCCTCCTGCTTTCCCCAGACCAGTTCGCAGCTGCCGCCAAAATGTGCCGTTAACTAGTTCCCAAATACTCTTGTGCCCCCGCACATCATCCTGCCTCCCCTCAGTTCCATCTCCCAGCCTCCGAGCCACCCTTCAAGGCCATGCGTAAATCCGGAGCCCATGAAGCCTTCCGTGACTGGCTCGGCTAGAGACGCTTTCTGTCCCCTCTGAGTTGTGGTACTGATGGTATCATCACTCAGAAGGCATGGTGTGTGGGGCCTGGCTGGGTACTATTTTTGCTTTCTGTTGTCAAGATCCCTAGAAGGATCTTGGGCTGACAGGTGAGGAAGCCACAAAGAAGTTAGTGATGGTGCTGGGGCCGGAGCCCCATCCCCAAGTCTCACACTGGTGATCTTTTTCTACTATAGCTTTTTACCTTCCGTCCTTCCTTGGAGGACAAGGACTCTACCCTGTCTATATTCGAAGTTTACAGAGCATCCTGTGTAGAGTCTTGTATCTAGGAGATATTCAGTAAGTATTTTTTGAAAGAAAGCAAAGGGAAGAAGATATGAAGGAAAAAAAAAATAGTGATAGCTAACCCTTATATGGCCCTTTTGTTTTAACTTAATCCCCTTTCTAGTTTACTCCCTTTAAGTCCCTAGAGGGTGCCTGGATGGCTTGGTAGGTTAAGCGTCTGACTCTTCATCTCAGCACAGGTCTTGATCTGAGGGTCGTGAGTTCAAGTCCTATGCTGGGCTCCACACTGGGCCTGGAGCTTATTAAAAAAAAAAAAAACCCTATGAAATAGGTCCTATTATTCTCAGTCCTATTTTATAGGTGAGAAGCCCGAGGCAAGAAAGGCTACGTGACTTACCCAAGGTCACAGAGCTGGGAAGTGAGTGTCATGACTTGAGCCGAAGGAGTCTAACTCCTGAGCCTGTGCTCTTCTTCCACCGTGTTCTGTGGCAGGGTCATGAAGGATGGACAGACAGGGAGGGATACAGAAAGAAGGATGAGCCCCAGATCAGTGCCCAGGACAACAGAGCAGAGGACATTTAGATTAGGCTGCTAGGCTTTGTCTTCCTTTAAGTTCCATTGAGAAGGAACACCACTTACACATCAGAGCAATGGCTGGACGACGGAGTTCGTCCCTCCTGCCTGGGTCTGTTAGAAATTGATTGCTGTGATGGGGCGCCTGGGTGGCACAGCGGTTAGGCATCTGCCTTCGGCTCAGGGTGTGATCCCGGCGTTATGGGATCGAGCCCCACATCAGGCTCCTCCGCTATGAGCCTGCTTCTTCCTCTCCACTCCCCCTGCTTGTGTTCCCTCTCTTGCTGGCTGTCTCTATCTCTGTCGAATAAATAAAAATAAAATCTTTAAAAAAAAAAAAAAGAAAAAAATTGATTGCTGTGAAACTCCCTGAACACATGGAACCCAGATTGCCTGCCTTATATTCTAGTCACTATAGGGGGCTTAGCCGAGGGACTCTTTTTTTTTTTTTTTAATGATTTTTTATTATATTATGTTAGTCACCATACAGTACATCCCCGGATTCCTATGTAAAGTTCGATGCTTCATTAGTTGTGTATAACACCCAGTGCACCATGCAATACGTGCCCTCCTTACTACCCATCACCGGTCTATCCCATTCCCCCACCCCCCTCCCCTCTGAGGCCCTCATTTTGTTTCTCATAGTCCATAGTCTCTCATGTTTCATTCCCCCTTCTGATTACCCCCCCTTTCTTTATCCCTTTCTTCCCCTACCGATCATCCTAGTTCTTATGTTCCATAGATGAGAGAAATCATATGATAGTTGTCTTTCTCTGCTTGACTTAGCATTATCTCCTCTAGTACCGTCCATGTTGCAGCAAATGTTGAGAATTCGTTCTTTCTGATAGCTGAGTAATATTCCATTGTATATATGGACCACAGCTTCTTAATCCATTCATCTGTTGAAGGGCATCTCTAGCCGAGGGACTCTTAAATAGCTCACACGCCCCCCACCCGGAGTCCCTTAGCGAGGGGAAGGTTGCCACTCTCTCCCCAGACGCTCCCTCCGGAGCACGTGCTTTCCATGGAAGGCTGCCTTCAAGGGAACAGTCACAGACTTGAAATCACCATGACTAGAAATGAGTAGCAAATGTGTCAAGTTTGGCTCAATCAAGCTGATAAAGAATATTGAATGGGGGCTTTTATCTTTAGAAGCATGACTATTAATGTGGTTGGTTTTTAACGAGGCTCCCCGTAGCTATTAGTGTTTCTGCTCACGCCAGCACCACTCTGCCTTGCACGCAGAAGAATCTATCTTGAACGTATCGTGAACTTCAGAGCATGTTAGCAGAAGTGGCCTACCATTCAGGAGCACGGGAAGATTTTGCCAGCATGGAGAGAACACTTTGCACTCAGAATCCTGGAGTGAACAGAATACTACTCCAGGTTGGATGAATCACAGCTGAATCATGTTTAAGTGTGTGCTGCGTTTTGAGGGATTCCCTTCTCCCCCCGCCCTTTCCCTGCCCCTGCAGGGTGAAAAGCATTGCTCTTCCTGTGTAAAACCATTGTTTACACCCAAGACCACTAAAATGTTTTTGTGGCAATGTTGTGAACGCATCAAGTGTTTGTTGTGGCCCAACTAAGACAACTTTATAGGTTAATGAAAAGTGATTTATCTTTCTTCTAAGCAGAACATTTAGTTCTCTCTCCGCCTCTTTGACTCCAAGCAAATCTGTCTGGCCCCATCCCTTGCCCCCTTCCCACATCCACACCACCCTCTTGGATATCTCGTGGTGCCTTTTTATGACCATGGTCCTGTCTGTTCCTAGTAATTAAGAACTCTCTGGGCAATGTGAAAGTAGGTTACTGTTATCTGGTTTCTTGGAAGCACTGGCTGTGCGCGAGCGTAATTTTTCATCTAAAAGACGAAACCAAAGAGAGAGTCCAGGAAGTAAAGAATGAATGGACCAGGTAGCTTGCTTTTCTTAGCTGCTGGGGGACTGTAGGCATTGCTGTTGTAGTGCACAGAGCCCAGACCAATCCGAAAAGAAGCAGATCTGGGTTCATGCTTCTGTGCTGTGTCTTACCAGCTTGTGACCCTGAGCAAAAGAATTCGCTTTTCCAAATTTCAGTTCCCATCTGTGGAATAAGGATGACAAGGCCTAGCTTGCGGAGTTATCGAAAGGATCGCAGACACTGGATGTGAAGTGCTCGGCACTGGTGTGCAATCATGGCTAGTGGTTTTCCTTGTTATTTCTGCTCTTGTCCTCACTGCCATTACTGCTGCCTCTCCAAGTAGCTCTTGTATATGGGAAGAACCGAGGGGAACTTGACCCCTGTTGCTTCCCATGCACGTAGAACACAGCTTTAACCTTCCAGGCTACCTGCTTTCCTTATCAGAGCAGCTGCACTTGCTCCAAAAAGAATAAAAGTTAATATAAAATGTGCAACTGTATAGGGATGAAAAAAAGAATGAGGTGCTTCCTCGCTCCAGCTGGGATCCCTTGCTGAGCAGGTACCTTCTTCCTTCCTTACTTGCTTCTTTCCACCCACAAATATTGACAGGTACCCACTGCGCATGTGCAGGGCTCAGAGGTGAGCCCTGGGGGCCAAAGTTGAATCCCACATGGATTCTGACCTTAAGCTTACCATCTTCCCGGAAAGAGGAAATGCCCCTAAACATCTAGGAAGTTAGGCAGAAAATGGTAGGACCATAGGAGAGACACTACTAAAGGGCTATGGAGTTTGGGAGGAGAACGAAATTTTAGCTGGAGTTGGGACATGCAGGTTTTATGGAAGAGGCAGCCTCGCATTATTAGGAGCACAGATTTTGGGGTTGGACCATTAGGTTCAAACCTTGGCCTTGCTACTTCCTTGTTGGGCTACTTCAGCAGGCTGGGTCACATCTCTGTGCCTCTGCTTCTTCATCTTTAAAATGGGTATAATAATAGTCTCTTCTTCTCGGGGTTGTTGTAAGGATTAAGTGAGATGTGTGAAGTGCTTAGAACAGGTATGGATTTACCCTCCAAGCAATGGTGGGTAGAAATGTTTTTTCTAGACGGAGGAGTAACATGAGCCAAGGCAGAGTCGGCTCTGAGGTACAGGGTGGAGAAGGTGAGAGAGGGGGAAAGGCAGCTTGAGTTGAGATGATGGGTGCTCTTGAGTGGTAGGCCAGGAACCTAAGACTTTACTGAAAATGTGAAACGAAATCAGTCTTCTAGAGTTCCAGAGTCAGTGTGTGTGAAGCCAGAATCTGAACGTGTCTCAGGGTAGGTCTCTACATTTCAGTTGCAGTGAGCATGGCAATGGACCAGATGCCAGTGGGCATGAAGTCGAAACTCGGATTAACAGGGCTCAACACATGGGCCTAAACTGATACCTCAGGGAAGATGGGCAGCGAAGCCTGAGCAGGAAGGGAAACCGTGGAGCGAAGGGAGGGGAGGTGCAGAGGCATGGGGGCAGGGGGGCAGGAAATGTCACACCATTACCCCCCCCACTGCTTCCTTTTTAGAGTACAGATTTTTTTTTTCCTTTAGGGTATAGTCAGCTGTTTTGTTTTGTTTTCTTGTGTCGTTTTATTTCTTCGGAATGTAGATCTTTACTTTCTGTGCTAGGGTGGTGGGGAGCTGGGGATGATTAAGGCTGACCTTAGGGGACTTTGTTTTCAGTGATCTATAGATGTCGCGCTGTGTCAGGATGTGGGATGTGTTGCCCTCTGCGTCCTCTCCTGTGCACCTAGGGCAGGATTCTGTAGGATTTCGGAAAGGGCTGCACAGTGTTCACAGGGCCCCCGGGAGGATGACCTCTTCTTTTGGAACTTGTCTTTAAATGAAAATCGGAGGATTCAAATGCCTCACATTTGATTCACTTTTGACGTTAGCTGTGTAAAGGCTATCTTCAATTTTTAAAATAGTCGTCCGAGTTATTATGAGAGAGTAATATTGTTTTCAAGTTTTTAAGTTCAATTCATTGTTTTAAGTGTTATGGGGATGTGGGGCAGTTCCCGAGACCCCATGGAAGTCGTTTAAAATTCATTGTGGAACGGGGTGCCTGGATGGCTCAGGCAGTTAAGTGTCTGCCTTTGGCTCAGGTCATGATCTGGGGGTCCTGGGGTTAAGTTCTGCATGGGGCTCCCTGCTCAGTGAGGAGCCTGCTTCTCCCTCTGCCTCTGCCCCTCCCTCACTCAGTCTATCTCAATCTCTCTCTCAAGTAGATAGATAAATAAATAAAGTCTTTTTAAAAATAAAATAAAATTCGTTGTGGAGCAAAGGAGTATACATCTGTAAAGTTACCAAATCAAGATCAGTTACCATAAAATGTCTGTGTGTGGCGTGGGAACAGGCAAATGATGAAGTGCAACTATAATGTAATCTGTTGCTCCAGAACCCACTATGCATCTCCCCACCGAGTGACCGGGAGGGAGACACCGGCCTGTCAACAGTTGGAAGTGTGATCTTCTGGCCCCGGGCCGCATGTCTCCCGCAGTGGAGGCTCACCCAAAGAGATCCTGAATGATCTTCATACAGGTGCTGGGCCCTCTCTCAGGGGTTACCTTGTAAGCTAGGAAGGTCCACCAGCACATTCCTAAATGACGGGAAGTATTTGTTGATTTGGGCTTTAAAGGCATTTTTCCCGTACTCCTCCAGTGTCTCTATTAAAGTGCTATCTTCTGGTCTTGGAAACTACTGCTTATCCATCACATCCTTGCTGAAGAGTGAAGTTTGCCCCCAGCTGTCTGACAGCCAAGTCACACCAACTTTGATGGGAATGGCACATGTTTGTCCACAGGCAGAATTCAGCTCTTAAACTTAGGCCTAAAGGGCCTGTTTAATATATTATGTAAGAAAGAGTGAGGTCATATAAACAGTCATGGTTCCTACCTTGAACCAAAAGTCGTCCTTATTTGGGGCTTCCGAAGCTAGAAAACAATACAGGCGACCAGCTCTCTCCGGACCAGGGGAGAAATAATGGCTGCCTTGTTCTAGCCCATGGATTTTGTGACAGTGTCAGCAAAGCAGGCTGCCTGCTGCTTTTAGCACTTGAGGTTTGGACCGATTTCATTTACCCCCTCTGTCTGCTGGGAAGGAACGTTCTGGAAGTCCACTGAATCCCCACCTGCTGTCAGGACGCCCAGCATCACTGGGGGGGAAGCTCTGCTGTGTGGCCCTGGGCCTTGGGTCCAGGGACGGAGCAGCAGGTCCCAGCCCACCGGCCCCGCGGCTCTGCAGGACCCTTCGGCAGCTGAGTCTAAGAAGACATAGCATTACACTTCTCTTGGATCATCATTCTGGCTGAGCTAAAGGTAGATCAGATTTCACCCTTAAATAACTGTCTTCTGTCTGTGTAAACAGTCACGGCCATTAGTCTTAAACTTCAAACCTCAGCCCATGGATCTGGATTGGTTTCTTTTTTAGACCTTAACTTTGGAGGCTGCTCTTCCCTGCTTTCTCAAGTCTCTGATGTGTCTATCTGAGCTTGCAGCCTACTCCGTGAGTCGTAAAAACACCATGCTGCGGCACACGTAATTGAAGGGGGAAGGGAATGAAGACGATTCATTCACTTCTCCTTCCTGGGACCTAAATCCATTTTAGTATCCTACTTGCATCCAGCAAGAAATGCCAAAAGATTAAAGCATAGCGTTCTCATTCTTTTCCATGGGAAGAAGAGGTTATGCAGAGGAGGCCTATGTCCCCGCAGAGTGGGCGAGAAGCCTGGCAAGAGGTTTGTCTCATTTAAGAAGTAAATATATTCCGTTTTTAGTGAGAGAAGGACAGGAGCTGTGCTGCTCCTTTATGTTGCTTTTGGATATAAATTTCTACACGACGTTCTCTAAAAAAGTAAGAATGCAACAGCAGCTTGTTTAAAACTTGACCTCTTCAGCCTGCCCAAGAATTTGAGAAACAAAAAAGAAAGCAGAGGATAATTGATTCTGTTCTCCGAAGGCCCATCCTGACACGGAGCGGGATCCTGGCTTGGTGTCTACCGTACAGGTGTTTAGTCTCTGCCAGCAGGAGAGCACAGATGGAGTCTACCTTTCTGCAGATGTCCTTAAATGTCAAAAACACGAGAAGGAAACCCATGGACTTTTTGTCATCGTGACAGTGCCGTATATCCCTTAACATTGAGGTAGCCATGCCCCAAATGACACTCACATCAACGGGATGGGGAGAGATTTTAAAAGAAGGCAGAGAATCCCTTACCATGGAAAGCAGCTCATTTCACAGCCAGGAAGCTACAGAATCTTTCTGAAATTTCCACTTGAGAGCTAGATGTGAAACTTATTCCTTAGCCACGTATCAGTTCTGACTAAGCAACAGCTTAAGAACATGAGAATCCATGCTTCAGCAGTGGGAAGCTTCAGCGTCTTTAATCTGTTACTAAATGTAAAATTTAGGAACCCTGTGGTTTGGTCAAAATGATCGTTTCTGGTAGCAATTCAATGGAGTTGTCATATCAAATTAAGTTTTAGCAAGCTTTGTCCGATCGGGTAGTCACCAGTCTGGATCGCAACACGGTACGTGCTCACTGCATTTATGGAAATGAGGCTGGTCACCCTGTCCTCTAAATGAGGTCACCTTAATTGGCCTGTTCGAATGCTCGATGGTTATGGAGACCTCCGAGCCCCAGGGAACAAGCGAGGAGCCTTTTCAGAGGCAGATCTCATGGCAGAGATTCCTTGCTCGCAAGGTTTAGAAAATTCAGTGCTTCAGTAAGTGTCTTATACAGGCACAAAGCTTAACTAAATATAGAGGCTAAAGGAGAACCCCTGCATGGGAGGGCTCCCTTAAAGTAGCACAGGTCAGCTACTCATCTGTGTGTGTGCTGACTCGCGCCGAAACATTGGAGGCCGAATCCAAAAAAAGAGAAAGCAAGCCCATGGCTCAGTCCTAGGGAAGTGTAGAGCATAGGAGTATAATCTTAGACAGGGGACCCAGTGAGGACCGCAGCAGGCCCGTGCTGGAAAGAGGGGTGCCAGCTTCTTATAATCACTCTCGTTCATTCGCTTCGCAGTGTGGCTTTGCAAGTGCCGTTGGCATATTCGGATTTCTCCATTTGTCGTGATTCTGCTGTTTTCACATCATTTCACGATCCAGGTTTCGAACTTCAGATCAGAAGTTCTGAGAAGATGTTAGCCATTGATGCTCGTTGTACTTGGAATATTTCCCCCTTGCCAGACTTCCCCAAATAGGCTCAAATAAGGTATTTTTAATGACAGTGTTCTAGCCTTCATCTCTTGAACATCAGAACCGCTCTCAAGGAAGAGGAGGGCTAAGGAGATGGGGAGTCTGATTTCGTAGAACGGCACCAGGGAATATGACAGAATGTAAGAGTCCCCACAGTCCAGGGCCCCGCAGAACGCGTTCCGCTTCCCGCTGAAGCCAGGGCTCCGTCTGTGCCGCTCGGGGTGTCGCGGCTGCTGAGACATCCTACAGGCTCTGCCCCAATTCCGACCCGGCCTGTCCCTCCCTCCTTTCGCTGACTTCTTGTCTCCTGGTGACTCCCATTCCTGTGTGAGAGTCAGCTAGTGGAAGACACCTGAAGAAGAGAACCAGGACAAGAGAAGATGTTGGACGTGGTCCCGAGGGAGCACCCTGTGTATTCAAGTGAGTGCGGAATTGTCCTGGGAGAGCCGTTCTCGACCCTCGCCGGTTCAGCACGCTGTGCGGTGCTTGCGTAACCAATTCGGTCATGGTGTGAGAACCCTCATGATTGCGTGGATCTCGGCTTGTTGCTTTTGGGAGAAATGAATTTTATGAATGTTTCTATTTAAGGAGAACAAAACAAGAACAAACAAACAAAAAAAGCCCCAATTCCTATTCCTCCGACTCCTCCTCACGCATAGTATTCTAATGCGCTTTATTCCTGAAACTGACTCATTCAGCTTTTCTCCTGGAAGTTGTCAGTATGTACGCCTGGTTAATGGAGAAAATCAGCGCAATGCCCAGGCACAATGCCATGACTCATTCCTGGCATTTCAGGGGCTTTGTAATGGAAATCATAGTGCCAAGCGACAGTTCTTACCAAGTGGCTATGTGAATATTAATGAAACAAAGCAGGTCTCCGCAACTCCTGCGTAACCCTCACCAGGGTACAGTGTTTGCTCATGAAGTGAGGGCTTCTCTTCATAACCCACGCATGCTTGAATACCACAATATTGTTTTAATTAGTCTTTTAATGTACAGTAAAATATTTGGCTCTGGTGGAAGGAGGAAATTCTCTCCTATGTTGGAACTGTTTGGTTAAAAGGGCATTTTTGTCTACAGAATTAGTCCCCTGGGGCTTATACTAGTGTCTGAATGCTTTTTAAATAGTCTCCAATGACCTGCAGCCCATTCTTGCTCATTCATTCTCTCTGTTAGCCTACCCATCTGTAACTGTGTGTGTGTGTGTGTGTGTCTGTATATATATACACACACACATACACACACGTACAGTCTACTGGGAGAGCATAGAAGATTGAAACCCTGAGTAATCCCAACCTTGTAGTTTACCTTCTGCTTGACCCAACCTTGTCCCCTAACTTCTTTCAAGTAACATTCCCCCTATCTTTGTGCTATGCAAGATTTAAAAGTAGTAAAATAGCCAAAAAATAGACAGCAGGAAGAAGAAGGGGAGACAAGGAAGACAGATATTTCAAATACTTATTTTTTTATTGACTCGGGTTTAAATTTTGTGTCTGACTGACTAGTAGGACTTTCTGGAAGCACATGAGCCAGTTTCTCATCATTCGTGGAGACTAGGATGGAAGGTCAAATATTTAAAGGTGGTTTTTGGTGATTCTTATGTATCTACAGTCCTTGGGACCAGGAATATCTGGGAGCTGCTAATTGGAAAGTAGACATTGAGGAGATATTTTCAGCAAAAGAAAAGAATAAGCAATATAGCTTATAACTCGGCTACTTTATTCTGATCCTGTCTCCTCTAACAATAGCTCCCTGCTCCGTGCTCTTAAAACACAAGTGCTAATATTATGAGAAATGAGTTACATGAAAAACAGGCTAATCTTTTCTTAAAGTGCTAAAAATACCAATCTGCAACCAAGAATGTTTAAACTCTCTTCCCTTTCCAGCTGATGCAGGATTGATTCTAGGCAAAGACTGGATTTCAGAGGATGCCCTGAGGCGTGGGCATGAGCGGGGATTGTAATTTATAAGAGTAAAGATCTTTAGACAAGGATACTCAAAGTGGATGCCTTCTCCCTACCCCAGTGCTGAGTCTTAAGAAGCATACACCAGTTTTCCTGGTCATTCTTTGGAAGTGGCTGGTGACGGAAGGGTATTATGTTTACTTTTTCTTAAGAGGACACTGCAATACAAGAGATTGCCTCCCCAGACCTAGAACTTAGTGCTCTGTCCCTGAGGTCCTGTCCACAGTTGGGAGACTGTTTTTGCATTGCCGGTTCTTACCTGGTAACCCTTCCATCTGCTTATCCTTACCAGATCAATCTCTCCGAATGTGCAAAGGGAAATACCTCTGTGTGATAGCCTTCAAGATTTGGTGAGGGGATCTTGTCTGAGACCTGAGAGATAGAGGACAGGAAGGAATAATGACCTGGAGGATTTGGAGGCAAAACAGTGAGGGTGATGGTGGGACAGGCGCGTATGTGTCCAGAGAAGATGGAACGTGTGTGTTTGGCGTCCCACTGGGGCCACACTCCCTTGTCTTCTGATCCCCGACGGCACATGCCTGGTCTTCCACCACCATTGATTCCTGTGTTGCGTCTGCTGGGAAATCTCCCAAGCGTGTCTGAGGTCACTGTGTCTTTCTTCACACAGCAATCTTTTCTTAGGCTTCATGTGGTTGTAGGATAAGAACTATTCAAGTGAAAAGTAACAGAGTTGGTCCTAACAACTGCCACATTTTCTGTTGGAGGGGGAAGTTACTTCTCAGAAAATGAAATTAACAAGACAATGCCTGGCAAATTGGGCCTTAGTAGCGGCCACTCATTTTATTTCTTTTTTTTTTTTTTTAACGTATCTGCTATAGAATTACTTCTTGCCAGTGTGGTGTAATTTTCAGGTCTGTGACTGAGACTGGGATGGTGTACGTCTCTGGACTGTTAGCAGAGACAACATTTAGGGTTGTAACATGGGTATTGAGGCCTTTTTAGTGTATGATTACTTTAGGACATGGTTATTTTAAGGGAAAGTTAACTAAACTAAAATTACTTAAATTTAGCTACATTTGTTAACTA
Organism: Ursus americanus; assembly: GCF_024610735.1. Taxonomy (NCBI): domain Eukaryota; kingdom Metazoa; phylum Chordata; class Mammalia; order Carnivora; family Ursidae; genus Ursus; species Ursus americanus. Next base: position 3,761,331 of record NC_142152.1, on the reverse strand, counting down.
TCCTGTCCTAAAAATTGAAAAGTAACTTAGTTAAAATAAGATCCAGAAGTCTCAGTTCCAGCACATTCTTTAGTTTATAATGTTAAGGGCTGAAGAATACTTAACCAAAGTAACCAGCATCACTGAGATGTAATGAAGCAGTTAGAATTTCTACTTTTTTTTTTCCTTCAGAAGCTAGTTGCCATGTAAAGTAAAAGAAACCTCATGCTTTTCATCTTTTCAGTTGACATTGCCAGTGAGAGTGTTGTTATTGTTAGATAATCATAATGGTATGTTCTGGAGGATCTTCTCCCCTCACCCGACACACCCAATTCACTCACACACAGCCAGCAGAGCCAGAGAAAGAAGAATAAAGCAACGTCTTATTTGCTTTCAGAATTTGATTCTCTATTGTTTTGGAGACATGCTGGGATTTGCTCTTAAACTACTACTATTTTCCTAGTGTCCATCTAGGTTTAGATTCATTTGTAAGAAGAACAAAGAAAACACATGAACTAGTCAGGCTGCACTGGGCTGACCCTCCTCCCAGCGAGCCTTAGCTCAGCCTCACAGGGAGAGGTCAGGGACGCCAGCTCCAGGCTGGGGAACAGAGTTAGGGCAGGAGGGGAGCCCCAGGCATGGCCCTTCGCTTCCACCAGCCTCAGTTTCCCCACCACCTGCCCACTCGTGCTTGTTTTGAAAATTAGATGTCATGATGTTTAAAAAGAGATGCAGAGTTTTTTAAAAAGTACTCTACAGATGTTTGATATTAAGTTAGGAACTAAACCAGAGGCCAAGTAGGTAAATGTAATTCTATGTGTGCATTGACCACTATACGTGGGGGACACTGGTAATTTTGGAAAACTTTGTGGTCACTTCTTCATGGGGCCTCAAGCGAAAAATAGGCAAGGAGACCAGTTCACCAGTTTCTTTAAGTTTAACTGAAGTGGGAATTGGAAATCTCCCAAAAGGTAAGTGGTAGAAATAGGCTATGACAGACCACAGGTCCTGATGATGGAAAGATTTATGGCACAATATCCTCCTTAAGAAGAGACACAGAGCTCTTGAAGAGAGCCATCAGAATATACAACGTTTGGTTATGGGACTGGCCTTACAGAGGGTGTGGGGGTGAATAGTAGGAACACACCTGAGGTGGGCATTCCGTGAAAGGGGTGTGTGATTCAGCGGCGCGGGAATGAAGAAGAAGCCCTCTTCTCATCCCACAACATGGCCTCCAGCTCAGGGTCGTGGGGAGTCCGCTGCATGCATGGAAGAAGGTTGAAATGTCAGTTCCTAGGGGAGAAGTCCAGAAGTTGGGCTTATTCCCAGGACTCAGAAGGCAGCAGAAGTAGCTGGGGCTTTCTAGGTTCCACATCTGTCTCCTGTCTCTGCTGTTTCATTCGGTTTGCTTTCTTTTGTGGCCTCTCCATCTCCCCAGACCAGGTCTGTACAGGAGGGAGTCACAGAAAAATAAAGTAAGGTCGTTTCTGGGGGGCTGTCGATTGCTGGTAGCAGCAGTAGCCAAGTGACTCACACACACCATATCTGGGTCCCTGACTTAACCAGCACACATCCCATCGAAGGCTCAACTTGTGAGTCTGACATTCCCCAATTCCTGGTAACCCCGTTGGCATTAATACTTATTAATCATCAGTTATATTTTAAGCATTTACTTTTATTCCCAAAAGTATTGAAGATGGAGTTTCTCAGCACATAATCAAGTTCCCAAGATGGGTCTGTACTCTGGTTGTGGCTGCATTCTTAAAAAGATAGATAAAAAAGATAATGCAATGGAGAATGAACATGTGCCAAATTAAAGCATAAAAGGAAATAAATTAAGACCAAATCCCACTCTACTGACAATACAGACCAGCCTTGTGTTTCAGGCGTTCAATGACTTGTGTCAAGCCCCTGCTGCCTCGTGTGCAGGCCTGGTGGGAAGGAAGGAAATGAATGAATAAGGAAAAACAGTGTTTTCAGCATTGCTGGCTACCTGGATAACCAACCCTGGGTTCTCTGTAGCTGGCACGCTGTTTTCTTCCATACAGTGCTGTTGGAGGTGGGCCCTCTTGGGAAGCTGTGTACCCAACCAGCACCCAGTGGCCTGGTTCTCAAGGGATGGAAGGGTGAACTGATGCTCTGGCCTTCGAGGGCTTAGGCTCTAGGACACTAAGGGCGGGCTGTCATCTCTCGGAGTCACAGAGTCCTTTCCTTTCTGAGTACCCCCGATGGGGATGGGTTAGCAGGTAGCTGGCATCTAAGTCCAGGAAGTCTTGTAGGGTTTGGCCTAAGACCCAGGCCCAGGTGGTTGTAAGATAGGACAGAGTCGGAGGCCCGGGACCACACCAGGGTTCAGGGAGAGTCAGAGGAACCCCCATTTCTGTCTGGGAAGACCCCCAAGGGTGGTGGTGATGGCTGAGCCCATCAGTCACATGGGATTCCTAAGTTCTTTACTAAACAGGCTTGTGCAGAGGTAGAAGAGTGCTGGAGGGAGGCCAATGGGGAATCCAGAATGATCTCTTCTTTATCGGATTCAGAAACCTTCATGATTCTGGCGTCGAGTATCACTTCTCAGCCTGACTTATTCATACCTCAGAGCCCACCACACATACAAACTCATCTTCCCAACAGAGCTCCAGAAACACTCACCTAGCTGCACACTTTTAATCAGAAAATTTAGATTACTTCTTGCAGATTGCCTGTCTCATGAAGGAGAGGAGAAGATGGCATGGGAGTCTTTCTGAAAGGGTTGTTTAAGTGATCATTTGAACCCCAAAGAAATCACCTTGTTATTATTCAAGGCAAAAGGCTCTTTCAAGCCAGCTGATTGAAATGTAAATTATTCCACACGGGAGAACTGGAGGCAAGTCTCCGGGTACAGCCCAGTGGGCACAATCTTTTAGTGAGTGGCAGACACATGAGATCTTCTGTATGGAATCCCTGAGGCCAGTAGACTTACTAAGAAGGGATTTTTAAAAATCTTGTCATTTCAAACTCCAGGCAAAATATTGGCATAGAAAAGAGTTTTCCAAAGTCAACCCATCATTGGCTCAGATATTAGTAGAAAATTAGGAGTCAAAAAAAGTTAGAAGATAGAGATTTTAAGTCGATCCTGGTTTTAATTTATATGTGGTTCTTCTAACTAGTCAGACAAGCATACCGTCCCCCTTCCCCAACCAATACCTTGTCCCAAGGCATAAACTACTCACCCGTTAGAGATGAATTAACTTTTTTTTAAGGGTTCCACCTTAAGGGTCATTAATTTAGCAAATTAACTGACATTCCTAGAAAAGTTCCGTGGCTTGTGCCTGTAAATATTTACCCAGTTAGTGACACTTCAAATGGCACCCCAAAATCACTGGTCCACTTCCAAAGGGTGAGCAGTTTACTTTCAGGAAATGGATTACTCACTTGTGGAATCAGACCAACACCCAGGCTGCTCAGTTTCAACATACTTTAAAATGCAAAAGGGAACTTTCCTACCTCCAACGTTCAAAGCTTTTCCAGAAGGGATCAAGAAGGGCGAGTGTGTCGAGCCCGGCGAGGCTGGTTCAGCTTGCCGGGTTGAACACCATGATGGTGGCTACAGGCGGTGGTGGGTGGCTGCCAAGAAACATCCCCGAGTGCCTGGAGAGAGATGCCTCCCAGGCCTGCCCTGTTTGCATTTGCCAAACACCCACAAGAAACGAAGGAAATCTGTGGAAAGGCCGGAGTGTGCTCAGCTCAGATGCTGCCTGCCTCAGGTCCCCCCAGTCGCCTCTGCTGGTTTCTCTTCTCAGCTACAGCTGCCCACAGCTGTCTGGGAGATGGATCCGGGCCTGGGGAAGCAGCAGTAGGGGTGGGGGTGGACGATGACATGTTTTTGAACCTGGCCTTTTTTTGCCCTGGCAGCCAAAACAGTCAGTTAGTAGCTTTTGTGTAGCTTTTGTCTGAGGGTGAAGCTGGGTACCTCAGAGGGGGATACCAGGCAGGACGAGGCTGAGTACAGCCTGCTGTTCGGTTCTGGGTGCTGGGTTTTCAGAGAGACACTGAGTAGACCCAGAGGAGTGTGGCCAGGAAGCCGTGAGGTTCTAGAAGTCCTATTATCTAAAGATTATTAGAAGGAACTGGAGGTTTTAAACCTGAAAAAAGAAGATTTAGGGACCTAGCTATCTTGTGAAAGGGGGAATAAGATTATTTTTTGTATTTTTGATTGGAAGGAAATGCACATGAAGTTTGCAATTCTGATCATTTTTTAGTGTACACTTCTGTTATAATATATTCCCACTGTGTTCTCCCCACTATCCATTTACAAAACGTTTTCATCATCCCAAACAGAAACTCTTCACACTTTGATCAGTAACTTCCCCCCTCCCCTCAACCCCTGGTAACCACCAGTCTACTTTCTGTCTCTATGAATGTGCCTACACGAGGTACTCATGTAAAGGAATCGTATATTTGTCCTTTTGTGTCTGGCTTCCTTTGTTTAGGATAACGTTTTCAATTTTTAATCCATGTTGTCAGAATTTCATTCCTTTTAAAGGCTGAACAGTATTTCATGGTACGTATATACCGTACTTCGTTAATCCATTCATCTGTTGATGGACATTTGGGTTGCTTTTGGTTATTGTGAATAAGGCTGCTATGAACATGGGTATATAAGTATCTCTAGATTTATTCTTTGTGGTTTCAGAAAACCTGACTTTTGTTGAACGGAAAGAAGTTGCAGAGAGCCCGATGAGGGCTTTAGTAATCCTGGCTCCCTTTGATGGTGAAAGTGGGTTCCCCGTGGCTAGGGAGGAGCTTGGCCCTGGTGACCATCGGGGAGGAATCATGGGGTGAAATCCCTACAACTGGTAAATGAAGAGCCAGAGAATCTCTGAGGGCATTCTGTGATTTTCAGGCAGATGGAGTGCACATCCTAAGGGAACCATCTGGAAGAAAAAAAAAAGTGGTATTTGATCAGCTTTCCCCCCGAAGGAGACAAAGGGTTTGAAATGGGATGGTAAATTATCTACCAGTCAGGAAAGGTGACTTGTGGAATTGTCTCTGGCTTGGACTTCAGATCAGAGGCTCATGATGCTGCAAAGCTCAGACAAAGACTCTGTTTACTCTTGGAGAGATCTTTCCAGAGCTCCTTAGAAAGCTTTCTTGCACAGTAGTGTCCTAGGCTTGGGGGTGGGAGGTGAGGTCTAGGGTTCTCAGCACAGTGCCCACATGTGTGCCCAGAAAGGAGGGCTGCCCCTGCGAGACCCCATCTCCCTCTAAGGTTATGCTGGGCCCAGGACAGGGTGAGGGAACATGGAGAATGCCGGGCTGGGGAATGTTCAGGAGTGAATGTCTGCTGAGGTGGGGATGCCCTGGGATCCAACACAATTAGCTTCATTCTGTCACAGTTGGGGGTTTTCTTATCATTAGTTGGGGAGGCCTAGCCAGAGAATTCCAGTATTCCAGAGTGAGTTTAATTGTGGGTGATTTCATTCTGCCCTTTTTATGTCGAAGCCAGAGGCTTGCGTCATATAACAGTGAATTCAGGGAGATTTTTATTTGCATGTGAATCATAGCTTTTCCAGCTGAATGTCACTTACTTGGAATTTTTGTCTGATTTTGTTTTTGTTTTTGTCTCTTGGTGTTTTTCCATCGGGCTCTTTGGCTAACCAGAAAAAAAAAAAATAGAGGAAGGGCTCAATCTGACTGGAGCAGGGTTTGAGTTGGCAACTCAAAAAGGAGAGTATTATGAATGTGAAAAAAAAGAAAACGGATGCTTTATTTTGCTTTGAGGGAGGGACCGAGGCCAAGTCAAATTGAGAGCTCTAATTTGGGAATGGTGTTATTACAGGTCACTGGGAGTTGGTTACGCTCTAAATTGGGAGGCCAGTCACATGAGGAGGCAGCAAAGACGGATCACATGGGGGACAGTCGGGGCTCTTTTACAATGAACTTTTATTTTATTTACTACACAGTCGAAACATACCTATGTCATGTTCAGAAAGCAAGTCACCTCACTGGCTGGGGAGCACTCCCTGTCTGGGTCCATCAGTGCTTCTCTTAGTGAGCCGGTTCTTTCGGTGTGTATGTTTTCTGGGGCTTTATTTAGGTACAGGAATCTGCTCAGTGATTACTGGAGCAAGTCCTGTGCTAAAGGTTATGTATCTGCTCTTCATCTTCACCCACAGATCTTACTCTGAGGGGTAACATCCTTCTCTTCCAAAGGCCATTCCCTTAGATCTCAAGGTCAAGACATTCTCATAACTTCATATATACATGTATATGTGTGTGTGTGTGTAACTATATATTTAAGGAGAGGTGATGATTTTTGTTTATTAGATTATCTTCCGTATTCTGTTACTATTACTACCAGCTTACAAAAAAGAAACCAAAAAGATGGCCCTGCCCCACCATGCAGTTAGGAACAAAGTCGTCTTCTACCCAAAACTGCAGACTTTTGATGTGCTTGGCATCTCGGAGTTCTGGAAAGGGTGTGTGTGGCAAGCTGCTGATTTTTCTTAGAGGATCAGAGTTGGCTTTTTTTGATGTAGAAAGCCCGGATTAGTTAGCCGGGTTTGAAATAAAAACAAAAATATAGCCCAAGAAGGTTATCTAGAATTGGGCATCCCGTGCAAACAAGTTGTGCTCATGGTCCTAAATGGGGCGCGTTACTAAGTCCGTGACACAGAGTCCGCCTGTGCTTCCAAAGCATGCGGACCGGCGATGCTTGTGATCAGGGTTAGGAATAGAAGGTGTGTGGAAACTTTCTATAAAAGGCAGCCGGGGCCCCTGCACCGCTGTGGACGAGTGGTCAGGAAACTCTGGCACTCTTCACGGTTGTACCAGAGTATGGCTGCATGACCTTGGATGAGCTTCTCTGGGCCTCAGTTTCCCTGAAGCACCATATTGGTTTTGAGAGGGGAGGATGAGGACTTCCAGAGATGTTACCGGTAAATGGAGGGAGCATGGTGTCACCTGGTGTCATGGGAGCTCGCACCAGGGCCATGTGTCCTCAAACACGGCCAGGCCGCCAGTCTCTCCTCCAGCATGCATCGTCCACAGTGGGTGATGCTTCTGACATCACAATACCCAGCTGGACACTCAATAATGAGGAGCTGTGCCCAGTGGACACCAGAGGAGGGGAGAAAAGGAGGAGGACAAAGTGGAGAGGGAGGAGATGGAGCAATCCCTTGTGTGATAATTCCATCAACTCACAACTTTTCACCTAACATCTGCTTCCACTGTAATGTGTTGGGCTCCACATCACCAGGACAGCGTCTGTGCCCTCTCCCCCAAACTCAGCAAAGTCTTACGGTCCTCTAATCAAGAGAATTTTGCTCCTGTTGCACGTGTCGTGGTTCACCGTCAGACCCGTGAGTTGATACTTCTTCACCAAAGGGCTCTCCGGAGCAACCGTCTAGAGGTAATGCTCCGGCTCCGCGGCCCCGGCTCTTCCCGGCCAGCAGCAGGCCCCCCTCGGGGCAGCACAGAACTCCGGGGGGCGACGTGGGAGTGGTTGGGGAGGGGTGGTTCTGCGGTAAAGATGCTTTAAACCAGAAATTCTCACCCTCATTTTATCACGAGCTGCCCCAGGCCTGGTGAGACTGTTGACTGTTCTGACCCGCACCCTGCAAACTCAGGCGAGCTGGGTCGTGGCCTCCCTGTCCAGCCTTCACTCTTTCTTACTAGCTAGGTTGCTTATGAATGGAAAACTGGAGCGATGATCCCCGTCCTAGAAATATGATGACATTTTGCTTGCTTACTTGTTGATTACTTTTAAAAAATTCAACAACTTCCTCTTAAAAATAGGTCCCTGCCCACCTGTGAATTGATTCTTCTTAGCCCTTCTCCTGGTAGGAAATTATTTTTCCTACGTGGTTACACACCAGCCCTAAGCTGCTGACCATCCCAAAGTTGGAAATTGGAGGCCTTGATTTTCTCTCAGTTCCTTTGACCAGGGGTCTCAAACCTAAGCCTGGATCCAATCACCTGAAGGGGTTTTTAAACAGTTTCTGATTCAGTACATCTAGGATGGGGTCCCAGAATTTGCACTTCTAACAAGTTGCCAGGTGTGTGTGTGTGTTTTGGGAGGGGGGTGGCGGTTGCTACACTTTGAGAACCAGTGTCTTAGGCCTTTTGGCTCTCCTCCCCTTCCGCAGCCTGTAGGAGAGGAGCCCATGGAGAACTGTCCTGGTCCCTTACATGGTGATGACTTGTCGCTGACAGTTACACAGCACTCACTATGGGCCAGATAGTGGTCCCTTGCTTCACACAGATTAAAGAACTCAAACATCATAACAATCCTATGAGGTATCCCATCTTCCAGATGAGGAAACTGAAGTGTACAGAGTGGTGAAGTGACTGGCCCAGGGTCACACGGCTGACCAAACAGAAGGTCGGGATTCAAGATTCAAACCCAGACGATACAGTTGGAATCTGTGCTTGCGATCACGGTGCTGTATTCTCTTTCTTTTCCTTTTCCTCAAGTCGCTTAGAGTGACCCAATGCTCCTGCAGTTCTTGGAAGTGAATACCTCAGAAAGGAGCCCCAAGGCAAACTGAGCCCACCTTAGGTACTTGTAACCTGTGTCTTGGGGTCCGAGTTTCCAGACAGCCGGGGTCCCACCTGTGTGTGTGTGTGTGTGTGTGTGTGTGTGTGTGTGTGTGTGTGTGTAGATCGGTGGGAGGTGGCTGTTTGAGAGCCTCAGGAGGGCCTCAGGAGGGACTAAAGTGAAGATGCTGGGGGCATCCATCCCTGAAAGGAAGCCAGCGCTCCCCTTCTGCTGAGGCCCAGTGTCCCCTCACGATTCCGCCCTGGTGCAAAGGTTTCCACTGTTGACACCTCGCACCCTAACCAGAGACAGACAAAGCTGAGACGGGAACAGATCTGCTGTGTCATTGGCTGTGATAGAAAAGCGCGTGGATTTTTTATCCAGTCTGGTCCAGGAAGCCTGTGTGATCAGCACTGACCTAGACAAGCATTAGAAGACACACAAGTGGGAGGCACTGTCCCTGCCCCCGGGAGCCAGCAGTCTCCTCGAGGAGAGTGTCACACAAGCGCGGACGTCATTGAGCTGGTCTGTGCTAGAGAGAGGCAGTGAGGGCCAGAGTAGATCGACGGGATTCGAGGGAGGTGGCAGATTCTTTTTTTTTTTTTTTTTAATTTTTTTTAAGATTTTATTTATTCATTTGACAGAGAGAGAGAGAGAGAGACAGCCAGTGAGAGAGGGAACACAAGCAGGGGGAGTGGGAGAGGAAGAAGCAGGCTCATAGCAGAGGAGCCTGATGTGGGGCTCGATCCCAGAACGCCGGGATCACGCCCTGAGCCGAAGGCAGACGCTTAACCGCTGCACCACCCAGGCGCCCCCGGTGGCAGATTCCTAAACCATGTCACGGATGATGGGGGCGCAGAGGAGGGGGAGGGTTTAGATGTATACAGGGCTTTTCCACAGCAGAGAATATTTAATAATAAATAACGCTGTCTTTTAAGATTTGAACAGCCAAAGGTTGTCTCCATTGGTGTGGTGATCATCAATTGAGCTTTTTGTGTTTTTCCAGTAAACAGTGTTGGGTGCTGGTTGGAGGTCTGCTGGAGGTTCTGGGGTTGTTTTAGAAATGGATTCTATTCCTTACAGAGGTGCCAGTTGGTACTATAAATGGAGACCTTCTTGAAGTATTTTATCTACCTCTCTGGTCTGATTCTCTCCAAATTCTTCGTATTGCAGACATTTCTATGGGGTACAAAACTTTTCCCATGGCTACCTCTGACCCTGCACACCCCGTGGAAGAGGACAGATCCTAACACAGGGCCATCTACACTGATAGAGACCAAAGATAAAGACCCCAGGGCTTAATAAATACATCTACCCTTAAAGGTGGTGATGTAAAGCTAGATTAAAACGAAACAGGCTGGGGCACCTGGGTGGCACAGCGGTTAAGTGTCTGCCTTCGGCTCAGGGCGTGATCCCGGCGTTCTGGGATCGAGCCCCACATCAGGCTCCTCTGCTATGAGCCTGCTTCTTCCTCTCCCACTCCCCCTGCTTATGTTCCCTCTCTCGCTGGCTGTCTCTATCTCTGTCGAATAAATAAATAAAATCTTAAAAAAAAAAAAACAAAAACGAAACAGGCTGCTGCGGTCACTCCCGGCTCTGGACCAGTGTTGCCTAAGTCTTCTTGCTGTGCTCGGGTCTTCCTTTGGTTTAGAATTCCAGACAGTGTGTTTGAGGCTCAGGAAGGTTAAGCGACAGGCTTCATCCATAGTTTTTCTAACTGTGGGCTCTGAGCTCGTGTCTCCTCTGGCAGCATTCCCACAAAGTCTACTAAAGCAAAGGGTCCTCAGCCGGTCCGTGCTCCTGCTTCTGGTCCAGCCACTGACCTCCGGCTCCATTTAACATCACGGTGGGATGCCCAGAAGGAGAGAAACGGCCTTGGCCACTCTCGTTTCTATTGCAGAACTTCATCCTTTGCCATTGTCCTCCCTGCCTTTCTTCCTTCTTACCCCACTGCCCCAGAGGGGTAGAAATGAAAAAGTACCTCCCCTTCTCAAAAAATCTGAAAAAGCTTATTTGAATTTCATCTACAGACCTACCAACCTGAAAATGAGTTTGGTACACAGGTAACAGGTGAACATAATAAGCTGCCTACCTTTGAATAAATTCTTGGAGTTGGCGAATAGCTCAAGAAAAGCCCAGAAAGGGAGGTATGCCTCTCACTCTCTCAACGGGGCTATACCTAATGAGGACAAGAGAGCAGGACTGGGAATGTTCTAGGGTTGCTCACCCAATTCCATCCTTGTACAGTTGACTGGGCCCTTCTTTTCAAATACAGTAACGGTTACTTCGTGACCATGGTTTCGAATATCTTCCCTCTACAGAATTGTCCATTCTCTCCTCCATAGAATAACTTGTACGTGCAGTTCAGATTTCATACCTAAATGACAGATACGTAAATTTTGCTATCGACTTTTCTGGCACGTCTCTTTTGAGGATGTATGTGTGCTGTTCCTTGGTGACAGTATTTACACACATCGCAGCGCTCTTCCATTCACACTTACACTTGGGATTTCCATCTCTGAAGATGGGAAATTTTGTCTAGAAGTTGTTGCGCAACTTCCACATTTTAGAAAGTGTGGGACCCAGTGACTTAACAATCCAGACTCCTTGAAAGACATAGAATGACGCCTTGTTGTCAGAGGCGAAACAGCCCTTCCCAGACTTTGTGGGGTTTATAAACCTATTGTGGGAAGTGGCTGTTGTTCAGTTTGGTCTGTTCAGTCAAGCACAAACTATTCCTTTGCGACTTGACCTGTTGATATTTCTCCCAAGACACTCCTCGTTGGCTCCGTCTGGACATTGCCAAAGATTGTGGTCTTGGGAGTTCTTCATTAACAAATATGATGGCACTTAGGCCACCTGGACAACAGGGTGCTTCCTGCAAGGTTCTCATTTCTGGTGCTTCTCATGGAGGAAGGCCCAAAGCTAGGTGCTGTAGTACAAAGTGTGGTTTCCTCCTCTGCAAGGTCAGCATAAGGATTGCTAATTCATTATTTTGGAATACTACTGGAGAGTCATTCTGTGGTATGTGGGGTTTTGTCAGTGGTGGTCTGGGAGCGCGAGAATGGCACTGAAGATTAGTGAGTGGGAAAGCTTCCTGCCTCTCCTCTGAGGGGTTTCTGGTATTAAAAACCAGCCGAATGTGGTTTATAAGAATTTGTCTTGAACTTGTCAAGAGTAAGGTAACATTTTCTTCATCTCTAATTGATATGACTCTTAGGAGACCCATTCCTGTGAGGTTTTATTAGAACATAATTACTCATGGCCAAAAAATTTGGATATACAATAGTCCTAACACAACCCTATTGGCATTGGTTTTCTTTCTTTCTTCAACAGATGTTTGCAAAAGAGTCATATTAAATACATCTAATTCTGCTGTCTCAGCCTAACAAATCCTTATCATGAAGATTACTTTAATTGGTGTCAGTTACAATCAAGAAAAGCACCCATTATGCTTTTGTTTTCTAGCACGTAGGGAAATTTTCCATCCTAACAGAATACTGAGAGGGGAATGTAGTAAAGATTTTGAAAAATGAGTTAATCATTTTATTTTCCTCTTTTACACGTTCCTGTTTTTATTTAAAATAAAAAATAAAACAGCTAGAAATAATCAGAATTCTGCAGAATCAAATGAGAAAGAGGTAACCAGTTTGGGGTAATATCTAGAGTCTGCAGGTCACCCACTCTATCAGTCTTCATTTAAAAGAAATTTCTAGGAAATGCTTAAGATTTTGAGTAAGAAATCCCGAAATCTAATAAACCACTATCAAACAAAATGCCTGGGAACAACTTATATAGCCATTAAAAATGTGATTAATAAGGAAATGCTAATACATGGAAAAGGGGGGCATCATCACTACCCTCATAGAGTTTTTGTCTAGTGGAGAAAGACAGAAAATAGTTATTATACACGCCAGGTCACATGATAAATGCTTGGGGGAGAAATAAAGCATGGCGTGGGGGATAAGGAAGTGTAGGGTGAGGGAGTGATGTGGGCAGTTTAAAATATTAATATTAATATTTAAAATATTGTGGACAGAAGAGTTCTCACTAAGAAGGCAACATTTAAGCAAAGACAGAACTGAGGGGGGCTAGATGTGGATCTGGGGGTAAAAACATTCCAGACAGGAAACAGCAAGTGTAAAGGTTGGGGGGTAGGCACATATCTGGCATGTTGAAGAAACAGCAAGGGAGTCAGAATGGACTGAAAAGAATGAGGGACCAGTAGTGGGGATGGGGCTGGATCGTAGAGGGCCTAATAGGCTGTTGTATGGCTTTTACTCAGAGTGAGATGAGAAGCCCTTGGAATGTTTGATCAGAGAAGTGACATGACCTATCTTCTAGTGTTAAAAGGATCATTCCGATGGTTATGTTGTTTATGGGGCAGGAGGTGGGTGGCGAGAGGTAGTCAGAATCTGGGTGTGTTTTGAAGATTTGGTGCACAGGATTGCTAACAGATCAAATATGGGATGTAAGAGAGAGTAGTCAAGGATATTCGAAGGCTTCAACCTGAGCTACTGGAAAGATGAAAGAAAAATTGCTGAGCTAGAGAAGAGACCCAAAGGAGCAGATCTTGTGAGAGTGAGGGGGGAGCTCAGTTTTGGACAAAGTAACTTTGAGATCATCTGAGTGGAGATGTAGAGAAATGCAATTGGATGTGTGAGTCCAAAGTGCAGGGTGAGACCTGGGCTGGAGATACGAGGTGGGAGTCATCTATACAGATATGAGGTCAGAATTGAGGCAAGTGGTCAGGGGAGCTGGCTGGCTTTATGCACCTTCTAGGAATGGGCAACCTCAGACCTACAAAAGTTGACCATAGCCAGGAAGAGGTCAGAAACCTGAATGTGAAGTCCAACTTGAACTCTTGGCTGAGTTCTCAGAACTAGTTTACTACTGACCTGGGTTCTTCAGGAGCAAAGGCGCCCTCCTGGAGCACCCAGCCACGCCAGCGCCCAGGACGAAAAGTGACTAAGAAGGGAAGGCCACATTGAAAAGATGACCAGATCACTCTGGAGTGGTAAGTGGGTCATTGTAGGTATGTTGGGGTCAGGAGTAGCCTTTGAGGATGGTCAGGTGTCTATGAATGTCCAGCAGCTGATGACCTTCATGGTCTCCGAGAAAGCTCTAGTGGTTATAATGGGCTATGAAGTCTTCTACATAGATCCCCTTCTTTTCTAGTAAATTCAAGGGGCAGTAGCATTTTTGAGTATTTTTTTTTCTTTTTACCAAATAACATGAAGCTCTGTTTAGTTAACTAATAAGCTGTATTGGTTAACTATTGCTGTGTAACAAATCACCCCAAAACTTAATAGCTTCACATAATATTTCCCTTGCAGTTTTCCAAGGGTCAGAAATTTGGGACGATGTCGCTGGGTAGTTCTAGCTTATGGTCTCTTGCAAGATATTGACGAGAGCTGGAGAATCCACTTCCAAGGTAGCTCACTCACATGGCTGGCAAGTTGGTGTTGGCTGGTGGCAGGAAGCCCGATTTCCCCCCACTCAGGCCTCTCCCAGGGCTTCCTGAGTGTCTTCATAATTGATGTGGTTACCTTCCTGCAGAGTGAATGAGCCAAAAGAGGAAGGTGGGAGCTCCAGTGCCCTTTTATGACCTAATCTCAGAACACCTTACCACACTCTACTGGTCACATAGACCTGTTTGGATTCAGTGTGGGAGGAGAGTACACAAGGGTGTGAATACCAAGAGGCAAGGATCCACGGGAGCCATCTGGGAAGCTGGCAGTCACCCTTCTTGAAAACAGAGAAGGTTTCTATCTACTCAGTCCTTTGTATCTGCTCGAAGCACCACATGCAACAATAGGAGCTCAGTAACTGCATGCTGTCTGGATCCCCCATAACATCTAGTCTAATCTTCATGTCTTATGGGGCTCCACCAAATCATGGGGATGTTTCACCAGTCATTTCTAGCTCAAGAAGGTACCTTGGGAGACGATAAACAAGTGCAGGTGCCAATACAGGAATCCCACCATTTGCCATGTTGGTATTGGCCATTTGTCCCCCTGACTTTTTAGGTGTCCTTTCAGCTCACACCCCTACCAAGTGCCCAGTGTGTGCCGTCTGCCCCTGAGTTGTGCAGAGTTGCACTACATTGAGAAGGCTTTATTACACGATGTGTCTAGGATTAAGTTTGTAATGTAGATCCTTCCAAGGATCTGAAATTTGAGCATTTAAGATCCACTAGTATTCCTGCCTTTTAGTGCATTTAAACAGTACTTCTTATATGTGTGCACTTCATTTCCAGCCATTTCTCGCATGAGCAAATGGCCCAAATACACTTGTGAGAAACCCTTTTATAGTAAATGTTATTAAATTGAAAACAAGGGTATAATAAAATAGCAATTTAAGGGTAATTTACCAACAACTGGAGCCCTTAAACATTGACATACCGTTGTGTAGTAATAATACCAGACTTGGTATTTAAACACAATCTTTGTCACTCTAAGAATCATTGGGACAGTTTCCTAATCCTCATGATCTTTTATTATAGCCCCTTTAGCATTTTTTTTTACTACTCCTATGTCACTGGTTTATAAATTATAAATCATCAACTTTTACCCACATAAAACATCCAGAAAATAATATCTTTGCTCCTTATCTAGAAAAAATATTCAGAGAATGTAATAGAGGGGAGTTGGCACCATTGAACCTTGCCATTCTTGGACCTCTGTAATCCAGAATGTCTGCTGAAGAGAGTAATACTGGGGTATATGGCAACAGAAACTACATCACAGAAGTGATTGACTAATTTAAAATTTCAAGATTCCTAAGTCTTCCCCAGTAAGGAGAATCCATTGAATATACATCTCAGCAAAAGCTCCTTGCTCTCTGAAAGATGGTGTGGATGCCACAAAGACAACCAATGAGCCGCTGGGCAGGACCTAGCATTCATGTCCCAAGTCCCCGCCTGTAGAACCTGGCTTCTGTTTGAAGGTGGAGATGCTTACTGTCATCAGTGTCCTGGGGATGTTCACCCTGAGGGATTGACTCAGTACAAGTAGGCAGCAGGGAAGTAAACCCTGCGATGCTGGCTTATTAACTTGCCATGAGGAGCCATCACCAAAGGGACCAGATGTACTCAAAGTCCATATACTGAGCACAGGAAGGCAGCCTCCACAGGAAACCAAATCACAATCAGAAACCATTAAATTGCCCTGAAAAATCATCATCACAGAATCTAGAAATACCTCAAGTCTGTATGATCAGTTCATTCTTTCCCTAAAGATACCGGGAGTTTAATCAGAGTCCAAAAGTTGTTTGGTGAGTGGATAATCAGGATGAGGGGGGCTGAGGTGAATGTTTAGTGGCAACAGGGTAGCTTCATGAGTAGATCTCAGAATGAGAATGATTTTGCCTGAAGGAGTCAACTGCTCAAAGCCAAATGGCTAACACTTCCATTTTTCTAGAGGAAAACTCTTGAAGAGGTAGATTGGGTTTTTTTGGGTCACATAATAAATTACCCAAAAGTTAGCAGCTACAACAACTAACATGTTACCACATGCAGTTTCTATGGATCAGGAATATGAGTGTTTCTGGCTCAGGGTCTCCCAAATGTCTGGAGTGCAGTCATCTGAAGGCTTAATGGACTGGGAGTTCTGCTTCCAAGATGGTTCCCTCAAGGGCTAGAAAGTTAGTGCCGCCTGTTGGCAGGAAGACTCAGTTCCTCAGTATCAAGACCCTTCTCCCTGCTGGGTTGTTTGAGTGTTGTCACAGCATGGCAGCTGGCTTCCCCCAGAGTGAGTAACCCAAGAGAGAGCAAGGTAAAAGCTTCAGTGCCTCTTATTTATTTTTTAAATTAATTAATTTATTTGAGAGAGAGAGAGAGAGAGAGAGGGCAAGCATGAGCCGGTGGGGGGAGCAGAGGGAGAGGGACAAGTAAACTCCACGCTCGGCACAGAGCCCAACACGGGGCTTGATCCCATGACCCTGAGATCATGACCTGAGCCGAAATCAAGAGTTGGACACTTAAGTGACTGAGCCACTCAGGTTCCCCTTCAGTGCCTTTTATAACCTTATCCATGAACTCACACTCTGTCACTTCCACTATGTTCAATTTGCTAGAAGTGACTCACTAAGTCTAGCCATGCCCTGAATTGGAAAGGAATTAATTAGGCTCCATCTTTTAGAGACGAATGTCAAGGAAGTTGTGGACATATTTTATTTTTTTTATTATGTTCAGTTAGCCACTGTATAGTACATCATTAGTTTTTGATGAAGTGTTCAGTGATTCATTAGTTACATATAACACCCAGTGCTCATCACCACATGTGCCCCCTTCAATACCCAGCACCCTGTCACCCCCTCTCCCCCCACCCCCTCCCCTCTGAAACCCTCAGTTTGTTTCCCGTGGCCCATGGTCTCTCATGGTTCATCTCCGTCTCTAATTTCTCCCCCTTCAGATTCCCTCCCTTCCCCTCTGGTCCTCCGTGCTATTGCTATGTTCCACAGATGAGTGAAACCATATGATAATTGTCTTTCTCTGCTTGACTTACTTCCCTTAGCATAATCCCCTCCAGTTCCATCCATGTCAGTGCAAATAGTGGGGATTCATCCTTTCCGATAGCTGAGCGATATTGCATTGTGTATATGGACCACATGGAAATTGCGGACACGTTTTAAAGCCACAATAGGTATTACTTCTGTAACTACTCTTCTTCCTGCACTCCCATGGCTGGCCAGTCTTCTGCTGATCCATGCACTCTATTAATATATTCCTATTATTATATTTGTAAATATAATGCATATATACACATTTTATATATAGTTATATATTATAGATCTTATGTATTATAGAATCACATATTATCTATATTATGCACATTAGTGTATTTAGCTTATGGCCAAACTCTCTAGCATGAAAATCATTATGTATCTTTATGCTAATTTTCATACCCCCATTCTGCCACCTCCCTAGCCAGGGGGACCTGAGGCAAATGGCTTGACCTCTCTGTCCTCGTCTGTAAACTAAGGCTATAATAGGACCTACCTCGTCAGTTTCTTAGGAGGATTAAGTGAGTAACTACATGCACAGAGCTTACAAGAGTGCCTGGCATGCAGACCACATTCAACACCATTGGCTGTCGGCGTGGCAGCTGTAGCTGCTGCAGGAATAGTTCGATCCAGCAGTACACCTCAGAAGACTGCCCTCAGGAGGCAGCCTCACGTCCAGGTTCCCAGTGGTAGTAAACAAAGGTCATCGTTGTCTTCCTGGCCACACCCCAGTCTAAGCCCACCCCTGGCCACACCATCCAAGCCCTGTTCCGAGGATAGAGAAAGACCCATTTCGGGCCTGGAAGGGACCAGGGCCAGGGCCCTTGTTTTCTTCTCCTCTTTGCTGTTAATCCCTGGCAGAGAGTGCTTACATGGAGATAACATGGTTCGTTTGCACTCTGAGTCCTATTTATGTTTTGTTTTTGTTCCTTTTTTTTTTTTTAGGCTGACCTTTTGCAGAAGGGTAGAATGCCCAAACGGGGAAGTGACTTCGCAGAAAGCTAGGGAGTTCCTCAACCTCGTGAATTCTTATTAAAACTTGTTCCTGAATTTTATTTCTAAACGTACATTTTCCAGGTGTATGCTGGCTCCATCTGCTCGTCGGATTGGCGTCAGACACAGATATATCTTCCTCTCGGGACCTTTTGCTTCTTGCCAGTGCCTCTTTAGTTCCTTGGGCTTAATGAATAGATTTATCTTTACCTGAAGCATATTCATAATTAAAAACATGCTGGGTGTTTCCTGAAATGTATTGATGGGAAGTTGGAACCGGTGCTTCGTCCATCTCCCAAAGCTCCTTTAAAAGGGAGGCCATACCTAATGGAATGCAGCAGGGTTGCCTTTTGTCAGGTGGCAGTTAGCTAAATATAGAGTCAGGGAGCCGGGAGGGACCTGCTGAGGTCATTGGTGCCCTCCTGCCATCCGCTTTCCCCATCTGAATGTCTCCAGCCCCGTGGCTAGCCAGTTCTGCGGCCTCCAGCCACGCATGGCTTCTGAGCACTGCAGCTGTGGCTCGTCCCAGCCGAGATGTGATGCCAGTGGTAATATACACCCTGGATAGCGAAGACTTGGTGCAAAGAAAAGAATGCAAAATGTTTCGTCAACGATGTCTGTTGATTACAAGTTGAGATGATCATGCTTTGGTATATTGGATTAAAGAAAATATATCATTAACATTAATTTCACCTCCCTCTTTTCACTTCTCTTTTAATACTAGAACATTTTAAATATCATGTGTGGCTCCCATTACATTCCATCCAACAGCGCTTCTCTAGACCCATCTGTCTCTATTCTCCAGGCCCCCAGGACAGGGATTATAAAGCCTTCCTTGGTGACTCCTCTGGGTCTTTTGTCATTTCTTCTCTGCATCCAGTCTTCATCTCTGCTGCTTCAGTCTGAAGACTTGTACTTCAAACGTTGGACTCTTCATCTTATGAAATCCCCACGTCGAGCATCTCTTCATGTTGTTCAGTTATGAGCTCGATAACCCCACTTTCTTTCACCCTTTGACTTTCTGCCTCTTCCAACTCCGATATTTTTTAATGACCTTCCTTGGGTCATCTTTAGATTCTACAATTATTTTTAAAACTCGGTATCCGAAACCAACCAGCATGGCTCTAATGTGGGGCCTGACTAATGCAGAGACAAGTAGAAGGCATTATCTCCACCATTGACTACTTGACCGGTCCTTTTGATACATTACCATGCAAGGAGCGACAGATGCTGTTGGTCACAGTCTTAACGGATGAGGCAGTTGAGGCTCATACAGGTGAAGTAACTTACGGTCCCACTGCAAATTAAGTCCAAGCCCAGGTTTGCCTGATTCCAGAGCCCACATTCTTTCATTATGTATCATGCCTTCCTTGCCTGATACTTTTCTTTGAATATGCCCTTGGTTTTGACGGGCCTTATAGTACTTGGCTGATGCCTTTGTAGCTTCCGGTCAACAGTGACTCTTGAGCTTGTTCTGATATGTTTGTGCCTCGCTAGAATTGTGAAGCCCTTCTGCTAACTTCCAGAGACCCCCTTTCAACTCTGCAGGTATTGCATGAAAGCCAGTAGAACTGCCCTGTGCTAGCCATGTAGGGTAATCAGTAGGCCAGGGACAATGTCTTTGGGTGTCAGGAGTGACTTTGCAGGAAGGGAGCTTTCTTTCTTGTGGCCCCAGGTTCTTAGGATAATGCCCAGTTTCCAGAACAAGCTACTTCTCAAAGGCCAGTCAAAGGCAAAGTACATTATTTATCCATGTTTACCTAAAGGCAACAAGTGTGTGTTTTGAGTGGAAGGGGACAAGAAGGGATCCTTGAGAGAGTGTCACAAATGGATCTTTCATGAATGGACCTTGAAGATGTGGTGCTAAATGAAGTCACCAGTCATAAAAGGCTGTATGTTCTCACTTATATGAGGTAACTAGAGCAGTCAAATACATAGAGACCGAAAATACGAGGGTGGTTGCCAGGAGCTGGGGGAGGGGATTATGGGGTTATTATTCAATGGGTTACAGAGTTTCAGTTTGAAAAGATGAAGAAGATCCAGAAATGGATGGTGGGGATGGCCGCCCAACATTGTGAATGTCCTTACTGCCACACAGCTGTCCACTTAAAAATGGTGAAAGTAGTAAATGGTGTCTCCTACATACTTTACCACAGTAAAGGTAACCGAACAGATCTTCCACACGTAAAGAAAAATAGCTCGCTTATCGTGTGTGGTCAGAGGGGCCCCTAGAGCCAAGTCTAGCTTTCAGATCTAGCTTGGAGGTCACAGTGGTTTTCTGAGGCAGCTTCTCGTGAGAAAGGTGCAGGCTTACTTCGCCAAGATGAGGGGAGTCCTTTCTTTTCCTGACAGATTTCTGATCCAGGAAGCTTCACCATCTTCACACGGATGCCTTTGCTAGGCTCTGAACCGCGTTTCCCTGTCTGCGGGAGGGAAAGCAGCCTTCCCCCCAAGGATCCAATGCACCTTTGACAACACTTGCTTCTCTGTGGAGATTTTCTTAGTCCTTATCCCTCTGTCTACCTGAAGGCGTGGCCAGACTTTTCTAAGAAAGAACACAGGGCTGTAAATTCTATTTGGTTGTACCAAAGAAGTTGTAGGGTCTTGGAGACCTGAGTGGGAATTAGATTGAGCACCCAGACATCCAAGAACATTTGTTCTGTGTTTCATTGATGTCACGGCCCCCTGACAACCTGGAGTCCATTCTCCAATCCAATGCATGGGCTGTTTTGAGAAAAATTTAGCCAAGATACATAGATGGAGACTCTAACCCATAGGAATTCTCTTTACAGTGTGGTGTTTCATGGCATTGTGGGTGTATTTGCTTATTTGCCCTGTGTATTTTCCTTTCCAGGAATCATTAACCAATGGCAACAGGAATCCAAGGATAAAGTGATTTCCCTCCTGTTAACTCATCTGCCTTTGCTGAAGCCAGGAAACCTTGATGCGAAAGTAGAGTATATGAAACTGCTGCCCAAAATCCTGGCGCACTCTATTGAACACAACCAGCACATCGAGGAGAGCAGGCAGCTGCTGTCCTATGCTTTGATACATCCGGCCACTTCGCTGGAAGACCGCAGCGCGTTAGCCATGTGGCTGAATCACTTGGAGGACCGCACGGCGACCAGCTTTGGCGGCCAGAACCGAAGCCGCTCGGACTCTGTGGATTATGGGCAGACACACTACTATCACCAAAGACAGAACTCCGATGACAAGCTCAATGGGTGGCAGAACTCTCGGGATTCTGGGATTTGCATCAACGCCTCCAACTGGCAGGACAAAAGCCTGGGGTGTGAGAACGGCCACGTGCCCCTCTACTCCTCCTCATCTGTCCCCACCACAATCAATACAATTGGAACCAGCACAAGTACAAGTAAGTTCCCTGGAAGCCCTCTAGAGCAGTCCGGTTTGGTGACTTGCTGTGTGTGGTATGTCCCGCTAAGAATGTCTGCTCCGAGCACCCGTAGCCCTGGGAGAGAGGGGCTCACTGGAATTGGCTGTGGGAAAGGGATCTTTGGATCCCATCTTTGTTGCTCAGTTGATTCTGGGAAGATAAAAATGCCGGGCAGGTAAAAATGATCGATGGTCCAAATTTGGGTTATAAACAGACCAAAAAATAAATAAGTAAGAGAGAGAATAAATGGTAAAAGAAGGAAACTTCCTGTTTCCACAAGTAGAAATGTCTTCCACCCACATGCCTTTCGTCCTGGGGTTTTTGGATTTGCCAAGACACTGAGTTCTGTGTGATTCTCTAAACCTGATTCTAACCCCTGGTTAACCAGACGCCCTCATGGGATTTGTGCATTTTCTCTTTTCTTCTTCTTTTTTTTTTTTTACTTCCTTTCTTCCTTCCTTTATTTATTTATTTATTTATTTATTTATTTATTTTTCACCCTGGAATGGAATGTTCCCTCCCTTGCATTTTCTGGTTTTTATCCCCCGTTGTTGGGGGCACTTTTCCTCCTGACTGGGGAAACAGGTTTGCTAACTGAGAATGCTGCTCTGTGCTGTGGCCTGGTGTGAATGCTGTGGCCTTTTCTTGCTCAGTCTAACTTAGGAGAAGCGGGTCAGGAACAGCTTTGCGGAAGGGAAGAGCAGAGGACAGCTTTCTGCTCTTTTGACCACTAAAGCAAAGTACCCTGCGCACAGCTGGGACTAGGGCCGGGAGTCCTCTCTGTGGCTCCCCACTTAGGCTGAGCAAAGTGACAAACATGCTGTCATCGATGCTTCGATAAGTGGCAACATGGGGGAGGGGGGGCGTCATTAAACAGAAATCCTTGATGCTAGTTGCATGCGTCTGTGAATAGTGTCAGCACTGAGATAACTTTCTCGGGGGAAAGCTTTTGTGGTCAGACCTTCCGTGCCTGTCAACCTGCAGGAACCCCCAATTAAAAGATCTGAGAGTATTAAGAATTAACAGTGACGGCTTCTTGGCCTCTCCCTCCACTCGGATCTCTCGGCTAATGGATCCTTTGAAAAGGCTTTCTCAAATACATAGGAGTGTTGAATTGGAACTACATTAATTGAAAGAACCAAGGAAATACTTAAGATACTGCATTCATAATGCTACGACATGAGATTTTTAATTCTTCTTGTTTTATTTTTACATTGAGATTTCAATAACTCGTGCATTTGGGGGATTAAGGGATTATTGCATCATTGTTTGATTATGTAAGAAGTTCTGGGGTAGCCTCTTTCACAGACTAGTAATCTGGGGAGCGGTTTCACTAGTTTCTGTGTGACAGAGAGGGGTGGCTGGGACTATGAAGGCAGACACATGCAGGCTGGATGACAGGGCTTTTTGGCCCAAGTTTCCCGGGTCAGGGACAGAATCTAGTACTTGTTACAGAACTCTTTGATAGCTGGGAGAGGTGCGAGCTGCAAGCCACCTGCCCTCTCAAAACTTGGTCTTTTATATTTTAAGGGCTGAATTTTATGTCATTAGTCTTGGGTCATCATATTTCTGTCTGTCCTGATTTGCACTCTCAGGGCTGTAAGTCTTGACAAGATTAGTACGTTCGAGGTGGTTAGCAGATTGTAGTCCGTGGGTACTTTCATTTTTCACCGTGGTCGTCCGGCCGTGCAGAGGGGAGGAAATGCAGAGATGACTGTCATGGCGTCCCAGCCCTTTGGGTGCCTGTGCAGTACTTGAGTAGAAGAAGACTTGAAGGTTTGACAAGATAACTAGATTGCATATCTCAGGAAGGAGAAAGGGGTTGGAGCCCTGTTCCAAAGCACTGGCAAAGAAAGCTCAGATCTCTCTTCCAGAAAGTTTCATGCAAACATTTAGGCCGTGTCAACTCTTGTATTTCAATATCTCTTTAACAGAATATTAGTGTCATTGCTTTAGTCTTCTGCACTGTCTATGGTGGTTAAATGGCGTTTGTCAAACCTGCAAACTTTTGGGTCATTCATTCGCTTGTGCCTCTATCATCTAGATCCTGAGCACCTGGGAGGCAGTTTGACGAAGTGGAAAGAACAAGGACTTTGGTGTCAATGCCCTGCTAAGTCTCAGATCTACAGTTTGCTAACTACAGCTTGGCCAAGTTACCTAACCTCTCTGAGCAAGGTCTTCCCTTGTAAAATGAGAACATTCGTGATAGCCATCTTTGAGGGCTGTAGGTGAAGGCACCTGAGATTATGTATGTAGACGCCCACACCGGCCAGAGCTGGCAACGGCGTCTGCTAAGCGACTACATGAGAGAGCGTAGGAAGGACATCGAGGAGCCAAGTGCTAACACTGACACCCAGAGTCTGTGCCTGCATTTGCATCTCTGATTGTCACCTGATGAAGGCACCTTTCCTGAGCCCAGGCCGTGCAGAGTAGACTAGGGGTCCTGGACTACGCCGTGACTTTTGGCCATTTCACTACAATAGAAAATGGGTTGGACTGAGGCTTCAGGACCTCTTCTCCTGCCCCGAAGAGCTACATATCTTCCTTCTTTCAAATGGAAAAAATATTCACACGAAACAACATGATTATAAATCATAGTAAGAGAACTGAGATCAATTAGTGCTTCACATTTTCAAATTATCAGCCACGTTAGTGACAGTTAATGCAAAGAAACTAACTAGAAGAAAACTTCCTTATACAGTTTTTGTTGTTTTTTTTTTTAAGATTTTATTTATTTATTCGACAGAGAGATAGACAGCCAGAGAGAGAGGGAACACAAGCAGGGGGAGTGGGAGAGGAAGAAGCAGGCTCATAGCAGAGGAGCCCGATGTGGGGCTCGATCCCATAACGCCAGGATCACGCCCTGAGCCGAAGGCAGACGCTTAACAACTGAGCCACCCAGGCGCCCCAGTTTTTGGTTTTTAATCTTCGTTTATCCCACGAACGTTTTATTCCTTTGGTCATTACGCTCCAGCAAAGTGCCTTAGCATTTGTGGCCTCCTCCATATGTGGATTCTGCGTCACCCAACTGCACTGCAAACACTGCCCACCTCCTGGGTGCCCAGCACTGTGGTCAAGGTCATAGAAAATATAAGGAAGCTTAAGGAAAGTGATTCACTTTCAGGGAACCTATAATATAAGTGGAGAAAGAAGATACATCAGTCAGTCTCACAATTAGAAGTGAAATATCTCAGATATTTCAGACTATTCTGCAAAATTTTTACATAAAAAATTTTACAGTCTCACAATTAGAAGTGAAATATCTCAGATATTCCAGACTAATCTGCAAAAATTTTACATAATCCATGCATTACATAAAAAGTGCAGTTAAAAAAATAACTCCAGTAGCTGCCATCAGGCGATATAGGGTTGTGTCCGCTGAATGGGGGGTCTGTACTAGAAGCACTGTCAGTGTGTGAAATGGAAAGATCCTCGGGAACCGGAGGGTCAGGAAAGCCTTTGCAGGTAATAGGAGAGGTGAGCGAGGATGGAGATGGCAGGGGGACCGAGGGTAGGGACATGCATCGTGAGCAAAGGGACCTGGAGGTATGCAGTCAGGGTTGGAAGAGGGGAAGGAGGAGAGGCTTACGAAGGAAAAAGAATAGTAGGCAATAAAGGTAGACTGAGGGGAGGGGATCTGAGAGTTCTAAAGAGGCCAAGCTTCACACCATGGGCGTGACAGTGACATGAGCAATGCTGGAGGTGGACTGGTCTGCTGGGTGCAAACCAGACGAATGACACGTGCTGAGCTTCAAAAGTTCAGTTGTGAGCTAGTCAAAGTGTCGTGAGGATAGGAACAGGCATGGAGCAGGAGGAACGGATGCTAGAAATGTTCCTAGGTGTACTTATTAGAATTAGGACTCAGTATCGACTTGGACATACATCTTTAATTCATTTATTTGTTCATTCATTCACTAGAAATTGTTTCTTGAGGCACTCGGGGTGCATCAGCAGACGAGACAAAGATGCTCTCCCTTGTGGAGTTTGCAGTCTAGCATATATAAATTAGAATATATAAGGAAGTTATATAGTGGGTTAGAGATCGGTGAGTGGCATGGAAATAAAAACAGAGTAGGGTCAGGAGGATCAGGCCTAGGTGCTGAGGGGGTTATAGTATTAAATAGGGTGGTCAGGATCGACCCCCTCAAGAAGGTAACATGTGAACAAAGACTTGAAGGAGGTAAGGGGGTGAGCCAAGTGGGTGTCTGGGGGAAGAATAGTCCAGCCAGAGAAAAAGTTTAAGCAAAGATCCCAAGATCTTTTCCCAGCTTACTGGGGAAAAGCAAGAAGGCGGTGGCTGAAAGGGAGCGAGTGAGTTAGACAGCGGTGGGGGTGGCAGAGGTGTCCAGGAAGGACAGAATCTACGGGGCACTGCAGACCATTGCGAGGACTTTGACTTTTGCTCTCAGGGGGCCATTGGAGGGTTTTGGGCACATGAGTGACATGACCTGACTTACATTTTAAAGGGATCGCTTTGGCTGCTGTTTTAAGAATCGGCTGTACCAGGGCAAGGATGGAAACACAGAGGTCGGTTCAGAGACTGTTACAGTAAAGCAGGTACGACATTGCTGACTCTGACCAGGATGGCTGAGGTAGAAGAGAGAAGAGTGGTCAGAGTCTAGATAATATTTTGAAAGTACAGCCAATGGAATTTCCTGACAAAATAAATGAAGGGTATGAGGGAAAGAATTCAAGAATGACTCCAGAGTTTTTGCTTATGCAACTGGAAGGATGGAGAGAGTTTCTATTAAGTTTGAAAGCAAGATTGGGAGCTGTGTCGTATATGATGAATCCGGGTGCCCATTAGAGGATCAGACATGTGACGCAGGCATTTGGACGTATGAGTATGCAGTTTGGGAGAGAGGACTGACCCGAGATAGACATTTGGGAGTTACCAGCACAGAAGTAGTATTTAAAGCCCTGAAACTGAATGAAATTACCAAAGCAAAGACGTGGATAGAGAAGAGGACCGAGGACTGAGCCTGGGTACTTCAACATGAAGACTGAGGAAGAGGAGGATAAAGCAAAAGAAATGCAGGAGAAACCATTGAAGTCAGGAAAAACTCAAGTGTGTGGGTGTCTTGCAAAGCGAATGAAGAACGTGTTTCAAGGGGAAAAAATGATTGAGCAAAATTCTGCGGATGCATCCAATAAGATGAGGACCAAGAATTAAGCACTGGATTTATCAAAAAGGAGTATTAGAGATAAGGGGGTACTTGTCACACGGTAGGCACTTAAGGGATGAAGACAGTTGAGTTAGTGATTCCAGAGAGATAAAAGGCAAAACAGGGAGAGAAACTAGCTACAAGCTCAATTTTGGATGTGTGTTGACTTAGAGAAGGTGCTAGAACATTGAGATGGAGAAAAATGATGTTTAGAGGGCATTTAAAATGCACATGATGGTTCCATGGAAAGTTTGGGAAGAAAGGGATTAGGATAGGGCGCCTGGGTGGCGCAGTCGTTAAGCGTCTGCCTTTGGCTCAGGGCGTGATCCCGGCGTTACGGGATCGAGCCCCACATCAGGCTCTTCCACTGAGAGCCTGCTTCTTCCTCTCCCTCTCCCCCTGCCTGTGTTCCCTCTCTCGCTGACTGTCTCTCTCTCTGTCGAATAAATAAATAACATCTTTAAAAAAAAAAAAAAGAAAAAGAAAAGGATTAGGATGAGGCTAAGCATAAGGGGCAAAAACCAAACCCTAATATACCAAGAATCGACCAGTTTTCACCCATTTAAGCAGAGGCAAGAGTACCTTTTATTGGTTGCAGACGTTAAATCAAGTGAGATCACACAGGACCTTTGAGCAGGACCTTTTCTTCCATGACAAAGAGAAGAATGGGTTGGGACAGTTGAGAAGTCAACTGAACATTTTGGATAGCGTTAAGGTGTTTCAGAAGAGAGGTACTATACTTTTCAGTACCCCACTCTCCTTATAAGGCTACTCAGGGGTCTGGTCACTAAAAACAAGAATGTGCAGATTCTTCGTCATGAGCCCGTGGGACCAGAAAGAACCAGGGTATTGGCTGTCACAGACCATACACAAGTCTTAGTCAACTTTGTTTTGGCCATTGTAAGCAATTCCAGTTACAAGGTGCATAGACTCCGGCTTAGCAACTCTACGTTTGCTTCCCATCTGAAGTCTGCTATAGAAAAAGTAAACCATTTGGGAAAAGAACATTCAGGAAAAATACCTCCTGGTTTTCCGAAGAGCCCCTAGAATTCCCGTGTGGTGGTCGGGGCCATCTCCATAACCCCAGACTGCCTTTCCAACCATTGTCCACTCTTCGCTGGCGGACTTGGACCTGGAAGTAAACTGCATGTTGCAGTTACAAATGAAACAAATTTGTTTCTATTCAGATCGTCGCCAGACTTGATTTTTCTTCATATTCTTTACACGTGGATTTGAAAATGTGCTGCCCTTTGCTACCTAGGCTGAGGCAAGAACTCAGAAACTTCGGGTAACGGGAATTCTTCCAAAACGTTCCATTTAAACTGCCCACTTCTCCAGTCTCACGGTACACGTTGGAAACTTAGTATTTCTCTTCTTAATCTTGGTCGATTTTTCTGATAATAAAAAGAATACCTTAAAAACTGTGGGTACCGTCGATCATTAAAAGTGAGTTAACAGTAAAGGCACTCTACTGCGTATCGTTTGCTACGTGCTGGGTACTGCTCAGAACCCTTTACATAAATATTAACTCAATCCTCGTACCTCCGTGATGTGGGTATTATTGTTATCCCCACTTGACAGATGAGGAGAACTGAGGCACGGAGAGGCGGAGTCACTTGACCAGCGTCACAGACCCACCAAGTTTGGATGAACTGGGGTTTGAACCCAGGCTGTCAGGCTCTGGAGTCTGGCTCTAAACTTGAGGAGACATGCCTGTCCCGCCTCATCCTGTCCTCAGAGACAGGCTCGATTCCTAGCTAGTAGACCCTTGTTTGACTCTCTGACTCTGAATCTGTCCCCAC
This sequence comes from Ursus americanus, assembly GCF_024610735.1. NCBI lineage: Eukaryota > Metazoa > Chordata > Mammalia > Carnivora > Ursidae > Ursus > Ursus americanus. The sequence continues at coordinate 3,732,975 of NC_142152.1, read as the reverse complement.
GTGGTTCTCCACAGCACACAGACCCAAGATCCTGCCCAAACTGCACGCCAGGTGGGCTCGCCTTGCACCGACCCGTTATTTCAATGTCAGCCCTTAGCATTCTGTGTCACAGTTCCTGGTTGACTTGGTTGCCTCCCCTCCCCAATCACAGACTCTTTGGGGGCAGGGGTTGTGTCTTCTTGATCCCTCTTTCCTGGCACCTAGAACACTGCGTGGCCCAAAAAGTCACAGACACTGTGGAGATGGCAGTTTCCTGACGCGCGTCCCGCTGCCATCCCCCTGTGGCAGAGCGCCTCTGTTAGATTCTGGCTGTCTCTTGCTAGGGCCAGATGTGGCCTCCCAGTCCTCCTCCGTGTGCCCCTCAAGGCAGCCACTATAATTCAATAAGAGGTGGCATGTGAGCCGAAGCCTGTCTGCCCGCCCTGCCATAAATGTTTGCTGAACAGTAGGAACTTAATAAATTCCTGGGCTCACGAGGCAGATGTTCATGAAGTTAATGAATTTCCAAAATAAACGAGAAAATGTCCTTGGGAATTCACTACATATCTGGCGATAATATTGATCATTTAGCTTCTGTCATAATCCTCATAGTGACATTTGTCGTTACTCTTGCTTTTTTTGCATGACTTCTTTTACCAACTAGGTCTTGATAGTAACAGACTTTTAATAACATACTGTGATCGTGATTGTGGAGGTGGTTTTATGAATTTATTCATGTGAAAAAATGCCATAGGGTTGTACGCAAATTTGTAAGCGCCCACCCCCCTCCAAAAAAAAAAAATCTGTGTACAATCCTGCTGAGATCCAAGTCAGGTCTATAGTCTCCTTAATTGTGGGGTGTGAATGTCGATTTCCTGGTTTTGAGAATGCACTAGAGTAGGATAAAATGTCACCTTGTGGGGACCCAGGAGATGGGTACATGAGACCTCCTCTCTGTGTAGTATTTTTGCAATTTCTTGTTAAGTCTATAGTTATTTCAAAATTAAAAGTGAAAAAACAAAAACTACTGAGGCATCCAGTGCCTGGATATTTCTCGGGCTTTAGTCCTTGTGACTTGGCCTTCCAGGAGCACGGAGGGTCCGTCCATCTAAGGGAAGGATGGTTGCTAGGCCCCATGGAGCCAACACCTGGAACAAAACTACTCCAACAGGCAAGGTGAAAAGTGAGGGTGACGTGGATCTCAGGGAAAGTGGCTCTTTTGGGAACCCTTGATCTGCCACTGGGAAAAAAACCCTCAGTCCATTGATTGATCCCTTCAGCCAGGGCCAGCTCCTTCAGAAATATCCATTTGGTTCAAGAAATCCTTTGCCCTCTGCCCTTCAACATTTTCTTACAAGACCAGCAGCCACTTCAAGCTCATTCCAGTCAGCCTGCAAAAAACGATCAGAACCCGGATATTGAAGAGGAGAGACAGCACACAGCTTTAGATGGGCCTGACAGGAAGAGAGGGCCTGGGAGTGGCCTCTTGGAAACCGAAAAGAAAGGGCAAGGCCTGCAGACCCCGCTTCTTTCTTGCAGGCTGCAGGTGTTCCCGTCCTAAGCCATTGGTGTCGTATAAATAAGTCTTCATGGAATTATTTTGCCTTTTACCAACATACTTTCTGGTTGGAAAATTTCTTCCTCCCCCAAATCTAGCCAACCTGGCATGTAACTGAAAAATTCCATTATTTCCTTAACCCCTCATTTGCTCTTCAAAGCGGTAACTCTAGTTGCTTTGCTTCCTTTGAGAAGCATTTCTAACAGCTGGCATGATCTATTTTTAGCTTCAGCTTCCTTCCCCTTCAGGGGAAACTTTTTTAAGCATGGCACTGGCCTTCCTGATCCTACACTGTGAAGGTGGCACAGCGAGGTCTCAGAGGACCAGCTATTGCCACCACCTCATCCTTCCCTTCCAAGAGTCCAGAGGTTTTACAGGACTGTGCTTTTCCTCACCACACTTCATGTTTATTTTCGTGGGCAACAATTGGAAAAACACTACAGTAAGCAAGAAGTCTGCTGGTTTATTGTGAGTCTGCCGAGATCCCCCTGCTTGGAAAAAGTCAAAGAGCTCCATGGGCTCCGTGCACCTTGGGTCATGAGGCTGCGCCATCCGTCCCCCCTCCAGGAGGAATTTTCTTGGACCCTAATTCCAGTGAGGGTTAGAAAATGCTAGATGAGCTATGTTCCAATTCTCTACTGTAATTCAAAAATAGGATGGATTCGGCTGGAATAAATGGCTCAGGTTGGACTCGTCTGGAAGAGGGAAGGAAGGAGGAAGAGAGGAACATGGCTTCTTTAAGACTTTTTTGAGCCCTGTAGTCTTATGATTTCTGTTATTTCACAAGATTTAGAGTCATAGTCTAACAGCGGCTGCTCCACACAAAAAAAAAGAAAGAAAAGAAAAAAAATTGGACAAGAAAACTTTTAATCTTGCACTTACTTATTTTTTTCTTTTCTCACTTTTAAGATTTCCAGGGACAAATTCAGGTTACATTGAAGAAAGATGTATCATGAATATAACTTGAATATATATGCATTATATATATGTGTGTGTGTGTGTGTGTGTGTGTGTATTTGACATCTTTAATATCAAGCAAATTAAACCCTTGAATTCCATTGTTTCAAGTGAAGGTAAATCTTAGTGGCAGTGCTTACTGTCAATTTAGGGTATATTTTCTAACTCTTAAACACTGTGTGTACCATTCCTGCCACCCCACCCCCCAACACTCTATTAGGTAAAGTATGGCATCTGAGTATAGGAAATCTATGGATAGGTATCTATGGTATCTGAGTATAGGAAATCTCAGGTATGAGTCAATTAAGAGAAGGGTATGGAGATGGGGAAGCAAGGAAGACAGGGGGTTCCAAAATCTGGAAAATCCTATATAGGATTTTCTATCATACCCTGGAGTGATCATTCTTTGCCAGCAGTCTGGACCATTTCCATAGACGGATTCCATGGCTAGAATTAGAGGAGCCAATGAGAGCACAGGGTCTGCTTTAGAGATTTGTTTCACAGCCAGCCTTGCTGAAATGCATCCTTTCAGAAAAGCCCAGCAAATCCATATGGAGCTAAAAGATTCATAACAGATTATTTTATACTTCAGTCTTCTCCTCTGCACAGGAAAGCGTTGCTGTGCAAAGGGAATTACAAGGCTAAGTGGCATGTTAGATATTCAAGTTTGGGGTAGAAATGGCAAGGCAGTGTCCGTCAAGGTCAAGAACATGGCTTCAAGGTCAGATGCTTTGGGTTTCACTTGCAGCTCCTGCAATGACTAGGTGTGTGGTGATGCGCAGGTTACTTGGCCTCGAAAGCTCCTTTCTTCGTCTATGAAACGGGACTAAATTTCAGTAGGAGACCCTTAAATGACTTGCTTGGGATTGGTAGTTGGTGTGTTGATTGTAATAGCTGTTTAAAGCAGGGAATCATAAAAGGAATAAGACTAAATATTAACTTAAAGCATGAATGCATACATTCAGGTGCCGTTTCTGTATTGAGTGTGGACCTTTGTCTGAGGCTAGGGCTCCTGACTGTGGCTGCTCTTTGTCTCTGCTGCATAATTCACACCCTGGACGCATGGTTCTCTGTGATCTCTTCAAAATGGAGCAAGAATATGAAGACATTAAAAAAGAAGAAGAAGAAAAAAGAAAACCAATCAGAGGACAGAATCTTTCTAGATGGTTTTTTCTTTTTATCATTCAGCTTATAGTTTTCTCACTGAATTCAACAGATTTTTAAGCAGAACAATGACTGTTTCTAAAGCACGTAACACAGTTAACTTTTTATAATTCCTACGTCATCATTTGTTATACTTTTTTAAATGACGTATTTACAGTAAGTACAACTGGCATAAACAGGTTTGGGAACAAGATCAATGGACTCTTGGTCGCCCTCCGAGTTTGCTGGTGGGAGCAGAAGTGCACAATTAGATTACAGTTGAGGGTTGGCGCACCGTGCACATCAGGAAGTAGTCTAAGGTGAAAGGAGAGTACTGGTTGGTCTAGCAAGTTGGTTAAGTGAAGATGAGTTGAGAGCTACTTAGGGTTGTTGTGAGGATTTCATGAGAAATGTGTGTAGAGCACTTTCCAGTAGGAGAGGCTCAACAAATAATAGCTGTTGTTGTTGTTGTTGTTGTTGTTGTTGTTATTATTATTATTATTATTATAAGCCCTCGTTGCTTAATGCTGATACAGTAAGGATTGATTCTTCTACCTGGCCAGGCTCTGCAGGAAAGGGGGTGGAATAGGCTCCCTGGGGCAGCCATATGACAAAGCTCTTCCTATATGCTAAATTGAAATCAAGGTGCTTTGACCCAGCTCCATGAAGAGCTGGCCCTCCACAATGTCAGTATACCCGTAAGGATTGTTCCAGTGATGTATCTTACTAAATGTCTTAAAATGGACCAGAAAAAAAACAAGAGTAGAGTAAGGTAAGCATTTGTTTTTGCTTCTTTGGGATCCATTGCTAACAGGAATAATTTTTTAAGTTAGTGGTAAGTGTAAGGCTATTATTCGAATTTATAAAAATAATCCTTAAAAGGGATGCCTGGGTGGCTCAGTCAGTTAAATGTGTGCCTTTGGCTCAAGTCATGCTCCTGGGGTCCTGGGATCCAGCCCCGCATTGGGCTCCCTGTCATGGGGAGTCTGCTTCTCCCTCTGCCCTCTTCCTCTCCCCCTGCATGTGCCTTCCCTTTCAAATAAATAAATAAAATCTTATTTTAAAAATGATCCTTAAGGAACAGAATTGGATTTATGAGAGACAAATGAGTTTATGAACATAGAAATGGGCCAGGGAAGTGCAGCCGGTCCCAAGAGTTTAAAATGTTTGGAAGAAAAAGAATGTGACTCAGTGAAAAGAGCAATGGGTTAGGAAAGTCACCCCACTTCTAACTCAGTGTGTGATCTTGCAATCTTGGGGATTCCCACATCTTCGTGAAGGCACGAGGTTGGATGACCCCTAAGCACCCTTGTTAGTGGTTTCATTCTCTGCTTCTAAGGTAGGAGCTGATGAGGATACAGTGCTTCAGGTCGCAGTGAGTGGGAGGAGGAGGGAGCCGGGCCACTTGCCCTGCGGGGCTGGTGTCAGAGCCGCAGCTCCTGTCAGAGCCAGATATACTCGGCATCACCTGCACCTCAGTGAGAACCTGGTAGGATTTCCCCTCCCGTCAGTGTTAAAAGAATGTGAACACCAGTAACTGCCCCCTGGAGTTTGGGAAAGTGTGGTGGACGGGAGGTGCAGGGGAACCGCTTTTCACTCTACCTTTTGAAGTGAGTACCGTGTTAGTGCCACGTACCACTTACTAAAAATAAAAAAGATTTAACATGAAAACGATATGAAGATGTTCGTGAAGAACGAGAGAGAAAAGAAAAGGCAGGGTGGTTTAGGCTGGAGTAATAAGGCTAAACAAGGAGCGACTTGGGCACCGAGAAGGATATTAAAGTGCGTTGACGGGGGGGCACCGTCATGAGTTCCTTGGTCTCCGCTGTACAGGAAGAAAAGAAGATGGGCAACAATTCCAGGTAAAGATCTGGGTGATGGTGAGCCTCCAGAGCGTGTTTCGATGACAAAAGTGGATTCACTATCCTTTCGGAGTTCAAGAAAACCCATCAGAGGACCGACAGGTTCAGTTGCCTGGCGCCCGCCTCCCAGACCACCCGAGAGCCGCTCTTGCTCTAGGATTGTGGCACCATCTTGAGGAGATTCTTTTGGGAGGAAAAGTGGCCTGTTGGAAGGTTCTTTGTTTTCAGAGATCTGGTAAACATTCGGGGTGTTACTGGTCTTATTCCTGTGCCCTTACGGCAAATATTTCCACAGAAGAGGTGGGGACATGCAGCTTTGGGGCTCTGTGTCAAAAGCTGCTACCCATTTTGGATTAACACACACACACATAACAACAACAACAACAACTTTTGCAGTACCCAAGTCAAAATACAATCAGACACGTAACCCTCCGTGCCAGTTTCCTGAGGAGCAGTCTCTGAATGGTGTCCGTGGATGGCAACTGCGCCCAACACTACCTTCCAGCGCCCGGAAGCTCAGCTTCTCAGTGAAGAGGAACAATGGTGGCAAAGATGAAGACACTTAGCATCGTCTCCGAATCTTTCATTACTGTCAAAGTGTAGCGTGAGACAGAGAACATAGAATAGAGACAAGTCTCATTTACATGGTGGGTATAGTCTTTCAAAGGTGCCTGAAATGACCTTTATTTGAATCAAATCATTTTTCCATTGACTAGAACCATGATGCGGGGTACGCATTATCTTGGTTTCTAATTAATCGTCACCGGCAGGAATTCAGTTCCTGAGATTTTCTTTCAAAGTTAATAATCTATAAAGTATCTTAAAATAACAACTATTGAAAGGATTTCATTGGGTGACTTTTTTTTTTTTTTTTTTTGTAATGTGTATAATAGTTCTGTTCTCTAGCAAAGTGGAATTCTTTAGGTGGCTTGTTTTGGGTTTGGGTTGCTGTCTCTAACAAGTCCCATTTATATGGCATTGGGTGGGCAGGGCAGGCGGTGCCCTAAATCCCACCTCAGGCTACATTTCTAAATGTGGAGAGTATGGTCCTCCCGAATACTTTCAGGACCTGGAGAGAGGGCTTGCTGAGGAGAGATGTTGACGGGAGGACTTGGCTAGAATAACGCCTGGGTCTGTATCCACTGGGTGCAGTGGGAGAACATTCAAGACTGCAGCACGTTTGGGAAGTTGGGAGAGTTGGGGGGTAGTCATTAGGCCTCAGGGAGCTAGGTTGTGAGAAAGGAAATTATTCACATATGTTCATCATTATCCAAGAAATTATTCTGCGCCTGTGATATTGTTATTAACTCTGCTGGTTTTAGCAGGATAATTTAACTACCCCAACTGCATGTTCTGTATAAGTATTATTCTGAAAGCCGGAGCTCCCTGTAAGTATAATAATGGCATCTTTGGGTAAAAACGACCACATGCGGACATTTGTTTACTTTTGGCAACGTAGCTCCAAATCCCAAAGCACTGTGTGCTCAACTTCAAAGTCAGAGTTTTTGGTTCCCCAAAGTGTCTCTACGTGGGGTGTGAGCTGAGAACGGGATTGAGGCCAGCCAGACCCTAAGGCTGGTCTGAGCTGGAGATCCTAAATTCAAGGTAAGTCTCGGTGCATAGCTCACTGTCATTAAGGAATAAGAATTGTCCATACTTGGAGAGGGTACATGTCTTGCAAGCAAATGATGTGTTGCTTGACGGCTTTCTTTTCAATCTATGAGATTTGCGAAGAAGAATGGAAAGCTTTGGACGGTCACATTTCTTTCCCTAATTTTCTGTGGGTGATCGCTCTCTCTCTAGCTAGAGACAGCTGCATAATTTTTATTTGCTTTTAGAGTTATTCTCTTGCTCCTCTTCCCCAGCTACTCAATCTGTATGCAGTTCCAAGAGCAGGCTAATTATGGGGTCCTGGAGAAGCAGTTGCTCAGAGAAAAGCTCTTTAAGCGTTCAACTGGGACGGCTTCGTGCCGAGGTCACGCTCGTGACCCTTTCCTCATTCACGTCCACACGTCTGCCTGGGAGCTGCCTTCCATCCGTGTGCAGTTGCAAGAACAAACTTTTTAGAAAGGTCAACACAAGAAAGAAGTGCTTTTCCTGACATGACAGCACAAGCAGAGGAGTTCATGTTTACTTCTTGGGTCTTCACTCCAGAAACATAGCCACAAAGTGGCCAAGAGAAAAGAGAAGTGCCTTTCCTTAACCAAGGCTTTGTCATTTTGGCTGCCTCTGCGATGGCTTAGGATTTATTCGCTCAGGGGTCAAACTCTCAAACTGGTGGGACTCCAAGCAAAAGGGCTGCTAAAATTCCTTGACCCAGGAGATTGCTTTTGCTTGCAGGTCAATGTTTTGAACTCCACTTCATTATTGAGTAAATGGTTTACTTCCAGAGATCCTTGTACCCTGTGAGGCCACTCTGCCAACCCTACATGGTATGGACTGAGAGAAACAAAACACTTGAAAAGATAGTTCATTAAGAATCCTGACCTTGGCGGGGGGGGGGGGGGAAGGATCCTGACTTTGGGAAAGGAGGGTGCAGAGGAATACCTTCCCCTCTGCCTTTACCCTCTTTTAGATCAGCTTAGACCCAGCCCCTTGGAATCATCCAGTTTGGCAAAGATTTGAACAGGCCCTTGGCCGAGCTGTTGGAACTCTAGGAAAAACCTGCTTGATACCCGGATTTCTCTTCAACCTAACAAATCTATAGAATCCCAGTGCCCAGCCTACTCAATTGGAACTTTGGTGGAATTTCTACCTCAAACGAGTTCGTGATGATTGTGAGAAATCCCTAGGAGTTCTATCTCTAGCCCCGTCACAGAGCGGCACTGGGAGTCTTCTTTCGGTGCTGGAGAAATTTATTTCTAGGATTGAAAGGACAGTTGGGGCAAATGACCCAGCACTTCTCAACGTTCCCTGCTTTGTCATACTCTGGTGAATTCAGGAACTCGTGCTGGGGGCACAGATCTGACAGGGTCCCTAATACACTAGTTTACAGAATCAGAGTCCAGAAAGATCTCAGGCAATATCAGTTGTGGTTCAGAGCACATGCTTTGGAGTCAGACCAACCTGGCTTTCAGTCCTGGTTCCACTGATTACTAGCTGTGTGACCTTGGAGAAATGCTTAACCTCTCTTGGCCTTGATTTCCTCATATTACAGAGAGGGGAATAATTGCCACCCATGAGTGATTGTGAAAGTCCTCTGGGTATTTTTTCTTCAAGATACTCCTCCTGGCGACTTCTCTCTTCCTATTTCAGTCCTAAAACTATTTCAGTTCTAAAACTAAACCAAAAACAATCCTCCTATTTCAGGTCTAAAAACTTGTTCTTTGGTTGTTGTTGTTGTTTTTAATTTTTAAAAAAATTTTTAAGTAGGTTCCATGCCCAGTGTGCACCTTGAACTCACAACCCTGAGACTAAGAGTCACATGCCCCTAAAAATTGTTCTCCTTCAGTTTTTCCTCTCATTCATTATTTTCCTCTCATTCATTCTCTGTGTTCTCTTTTTTAGGAGCTCCTTTTAATCACATAATAACTCTTCTCTAATGATTCTGTTATCTCCTCTTTCCAGTCTTTTTGTTCTTCTTGCTGGGTGATTTCTAAAACTTTATCCTCCAAACCTATTATATAAATTTTAATCTCTTCTATCACATTTTCCAGTTGTAAGAGTTTCTTTCTTGTTCTTTGAATGTTCCTTTTCGTATTGCATTCTGTTCTTGTTTCATGGGTACAAAATCTTTCCGATAGTTCTGAAGACATGATAGTTGAATTTTGTAGTCTTTTTCTGTTCCCAACGTTGTGCTTCCTTGGAGTTTCTTTTTCTGTTTGTTTTGGACCCTGTCTCTCAAATGAGAGTCCTTTCATTTATTGGGAAGCTGCTGGAACCTTATATGTGTGAATTTTACCACAGAGAGATCAGGTAGGGATGTAGCCTGGCTGCTTCTGTTGGGGGCTCACAGAAAATACCAGCTATAATTCTTTTCTCATGGGCCAGTCCATTTCCCCTGGAGGAATCTTTGTCTCCTCCTGGAAGATTCAGGCCTGGCTGCCAGGGTTCTAGGGGCTGTAAGGAGAAAGGTGCTAGGATGATAGTTGCTTGGTTTTATGGGTTGTGGGAGAGAATCTAAGGGTCTACTTTGCCTTAGATTTACTTTCTACCAAACCTCCTATTTTGGCCCCTCCCTGCACCCTTGCCTTTAAATACCTGGTCTCTGAATCCGGAACTTCTAGGGACTCCTGTAGCATGAGTGGCCATGCTTCCCCTTCCTGTGGAAATACATGTCATCTTTCTTTGGTCTGCTGAGTCAGTTAACACATGTCCTATTTCCAGCTTCCAAAGTATGATGGACTTCTGGCGATACCCACTGTCTTCTCCTGTCATCTCTCCTGAATTCTTTTCCTTATGGGTTTGTGTGTTTGCTGTCATTTTAGGGAGTTTCCAAAAAGTACAGAGGAATATCTGCATAAATGGAAGTCTATTTTAATTTGCTTACTTGTTTATGATCTGTCTCCTCCACTTGAATATAAATCCCAGGAAGTCAGGGGCCTGGTCTTGTTCCCTGCAGTATTCCTATTGTCCAAAACACTGCCGGTCATATCACAGATGTTGAATAAATACACCTGCTATGTGTGTGAATGAATGCATGTATGAATGAATGACATGTAATGTAGATCTCTTTGTACAATGCCTATATCCCACTAATAAGTAATATCTTACCCATAACCATTTTTGTCTTTGAGGATTAGGTGGTGAAACAAAACTTTATGCTACTCATAGCCATTGATTTTAAATGGGGATAAATCTGATTCTTTTTTTTTAAGTTTTTTAATTTATTTTTTTAAGTAATCTCTATACCCAAAGTGGGGCTTGAACTCAAGACCCTAAGATCTAGAGTCACATGCTTTTCTGACTGAGCCTGCCAGGCACCCCAAATCTGCTTCTTTTAAATTAAAATCTTTAATGGGGTGGACCTGAAATATCTTTACGTCCCTTAGAACTTCCTCTTCAAACTCGAACTTTTCCTAATGGTGATCTTCTCACCATCACTCTGGATAACTAATAGGATAACTAATAGGATGTTGCCTGTTTCCGTCAAAGCAAGGACTGCATTTGGATGCTAAGAGACTGTTGGAAGTTCCCATGGCCAGGTAGAAGGATTCCTGGAACTCGAGCTCAGTGCCTCTCATTTACGATGTGACCTTCAGCCTGTCAGCCGTCTTCCCTCAGTTTCCACTGTCTTATCTGGGAACTAGACTACAGAGGACAGATATATTGATTAAATGATCTCTGAAGTTTTTCCTTCAGGCTCCAAAATGACAGTTCTGCTAATTACGAAGTGTCAATAAATAATAAATAACGGTCTTTAAGGCCCAGGTCAGACAATAGTGACATCCCAGTGAAAATGTCCGGTCTTTTCAAATGACAAATCAGTTGATTCATTAGATAATTAGGTATATAAATGATGGCTTCTAAGTATGTCTACATATAGACATCCCAGCTGCAAACCTCTCCATAAATGCACTGTCATAATTAAAACCATGGAATTAAAGAAATACAACCCAAACCGATGAACAGGATTCATTGTAGTAGGGAAAGAAGTCTTCCCCAGGTGAAGACTTTGACTAAAGAAGGTGTTGCTTTTTCCAATATACCAACAATACTTGATTTCACATCAGTGGTGGCCATCTCTCCGAGCAGTGAGGCAAAAATGAGAGGGTCCTGCGGCACGTCTGGAGTGCTGGATGGCTAAGCAGTGTAGACAGCTAAGAGGAGAAGAACAGGTGCGCAGAGTGCCCAGACCTGGAAAAAGCCAGCATCTGTGAAGATGCAACAGCCTTGGTTCTGGAAAAGGTCTGATGGCATATGATCATTTCTTGGAGGTCCTGGTTCCTTCTGTGTTTGGGTTACACTATTCATACTGTTGTACAAACCTACAGTTCTCAACGGTTGGGTTCTGCACTGTATTACTCTGGTGTTAAGTGAGGGATTCTCTGTTTTAGATCACAGATCTATTATTCTATTCCCATTTATCAATGACGTTGATATGAAGACTAATACCCATCGATATAGTATGAATGACGAAGACCAGAAACATCAAGGCTCTAGTCTTAGCTTCAGTATCAACTTTGCTGAGTGGCCTTGGACAGTCGCTGTATCTCTCTAAGCCTCTGATTCTTTAACTGATAAAATGACGGGGGGCAGGGAGGGGAGAGAAGGGTATGGAATAGATGACTCCTAAATCATGTTTTTAGATTCCCTTCCTGCTTTAAAGTTCTGGAATTCTGAGATGATTAGGGAGTAAATAAATGAGGGAAACAAACTGCAGTATTATACCTTCCCGTTTTCAGAAAATATTTTTGGAGGAAGGGCCCGAGAAATGTAGCACCATCATTAAAATTCCATCAGGACCAGCTCCACGGGGCACCTAAACAACAACAACATCTACGTTTCAATAAAACATTGGCATTGCTCTTGACCAGTTCTCCTGAGGTCTTGCCTCAGGAATGAAAAGCGCTCTATCCACCCCTTCGGACACCTGGTGAGGCCATTTCATTTCACCGGGAATCATTTTTGAAGCATAGCTTTTGGTTCAGGGAAACGTTGTGATTATCTTACTTCTCTGAAGGAAAAAAAAAAAAGCTATGTTGTTTCTCTTAAGTCTGGGGCTCCTCCAGCTTTTAATTTAAAATGAAAAGATCCTGGTTTGGCTTCTTTATGCAGATGATTGCCTGACTCTGCCCTCAGACCACCCACACAAGACCCAAACCATAAGCTTTGTGAGTCATTTGGGGAAAGCCCGAATGGAAAAGAGATGCTTTCCATGTGGCTGAGCAGGTGATTTCTAATTCAGTTACAGGGAATCGTCATGCATCTCAGACTCACGGATTTTAAACGATTGTATGGGATAGCCAGCTGACAGGCAGGGAAACAACAGGCACGTTTACCGTGGAAGCAAGAGAGAAGAGCTTGTTTGACCTTCATAAATAGCCCACTACTGTCGTTCCAAAATGGAGGGCCCGGTGTATTACCACCTCCTCAGAAACCTCATTAGTCCTTGAGATACTGTGGTGAGTTCATTGAAACTGAGATCACCTAAAATTTTTACTTTTTCAGCCCTCCTTCACCTTGGTGCAAAGTGTTACCTAGAATATTAGCACTGCCTTACAGCCCCTAGCTGCTGTGTGCTTCTCACCATGGCACGTGCTGGCTGGGTACATAGAAGCTACTGATTGTTTCCGTGCCGCCCTGTCTCCTGTTATACGCTCCTCCTCGGCCTCTGTAGCCCTGGTGACTAGTACAGTGCCCTATACATAGAGATAGTAAGTGTTTGTTGAAGGAGGAGGTTGGCTTAAACTCTTTTCCCGGAAAGGAGATTTCAAAAACAATTTTTAAGAATTTTGAAAGCAGTTTTCCACACATCATCTTAGCGGGTCTTTCTTGATCATCCTTCCTAGTGCCCAGCATGGGCTCAGCAGACAGGGCACGTGCTCCGCAAATATTGGATGGATGACCGGATGGATGGAGGGACCGATGGATGGATGAAGCGCGAGGGTGAGGCAGGCAGCACGTGATCCCACAGCAACCCTGGGAAGTAGGTAAAGAGTCATTAGCATTGTTAGAACTGTATTCCATGTGAGATCCTAAGACCCTGAGGAGCCAGCGGACTTGCTCAGGGTTTTGGATATTGAGTGCACAGCGTTAGGGCTGAGAGTCTAAGCCCGCGAGTTCTTCCTGCTGCAAGAGACAGTGTAGTGTTGATCGGAAGAAGGCGGGCTCACGAGTCAGAGAACCTTGGTTTGGAACCCTGGCTCTTGTCCCTTCCTAGCTGTCTGATCTTTGACAAGTCCCTTACCCTCTGCAGCTCAGCTTCCTGTCTGTGAAACTTGTGCTGGGCGGGGTGGAGGGAGGAGTAATGATAAAAGCTACCTGGAAAGGCATGAAATGAGGACTAATGAGTCGGCATTGGCAGATGGTAGCGGCGGCTGCTGCTGTGCTTCCTGCCATGTGGCCTCTTCTTCGAGAATGAAAGACCAGGAAGGGTGGTTCTTAGGGATGGGTCTTTTAGATTGCATTTGGGGAAATGACAGTACAGTACCCCACCCTGGGGCAGGTAAGAAAGAAGCAGAGTCAGGAGACAGGGCATTCATTCATCCAGTCTCCCTTTCATGCGATCCTAAAATGTGCAGGAAAAGTGAGAGCATTGGGATGAGACAGGAGTGGGGCGGATGATATAATTTAGTGCCTTCCCTTCTCCAGAACCTCGCCTGTGGTGAGCACTGTCAGATCTTTACCCCAACACCCTTGGCTGGCTGTTCTATTGGTATCACAAGGCAGCCTTCCTAAAAAGATGCAGAAATAAATAATGTGGGGGGATACCTTGTCCAAGTGAGAATGGCACTGCATAAATATGCTAAGAGCGTTGTGGAAGGTTGGCTCGGGGAGCGGCTGAAAGATCATCCAGTGAGCTGTGATGGCTTTTTCAATGTTGTGCCCTCAGTGTTTAGAGCATGGAACACGGTGAGCACTCAACACGTATCTGATGAATGAATTCTTTAAGTCACCTAGTCCATGCCCTTGTTTTTTTGCTTATGAAGAACCCAATCTTAGCCAGCCACATAAGAGGTTCTTAGCTTGAATTTCTAAATACAATGGAGATACTTCAAATTTTCAATAAGGACTTTAGGCAATCAGTATTGCTTACCAATGTCAGGACAAAGAAAGAGAGGGTCTCAGGAGGAGTTCTGGGCACTGAAATTTAATGGTAAAGAAGGTGATTCACATGCCCCGGTCCTCCCAAAAATAGAAATGAAATGTGAACACTAAAATGTGTGAGGGGAGGGGCGTCTAGGTGGCTCAGTTGGTTAGGCGTCTGACTCTTGATTTCGGCTCAAGTCACGATCTCAGGGGTCATGAGATCAAGCCCTGCATTGGGCTCCCCATTAACCGGGGGCAGGGGAGGGAGGTCGGAGTCTGCTTGAGATTCTCTCTCTCTGCCTCTCCCCCAGCTTGCACATTCTCTCGCTCGCTCACTCCCTCTGTCTCAAAAATAAATAAATAAATCTTAAGAAAAAATAAAATGTGCGAGAGGAAAGGAAAGACCAACTTGAGTCTGCATCAGAGAAAGAGGATTCTGATTAGGGCAGAGGAAAGTTCATCGGCGTAAGGATCCCGAAAGAGCAAGGAAGGTACTGTTTTTGGTATGACAGACCATGGTGGAAATTTATCTCTTGTAAAGCTGTGAAGCACTATCAAGTAATCCGAGATATTTTTCATACCATCCATAATATGCTGAAAGTGATCCATGAATGTCATTAGATTGGCTGATACTTTGAGTTGCTTTTTCCATTAGCAGTGTTGGTTTCCATTTGAGGTATTTTTACTCTGACAACTAATAACTAGTATTTCTGTAGCACTTTATACTTTGCAAAACCCTTTTATGCACATCCAGTGATTTGGCTTTTTCCAACAATCCCATGCTGTATCCTTTGATATCTCATACTGGGGGAAACTGAGACACAGAAAGGTTATATGACTTACTACCCAGATTCCAAGTTCTTCTCACTCTAGCAGGCTGCTTTTTGTGGGGTTGATACCTCTCCCAACATCAAGAGGACAGGTGTCAAGTCAGCAGGTCAGAGCTGGGTCTATAGGCAGTGTCTCTTAACCTTGAATGTGTACACAAAGGCCCTGGCATCTTAAAATCAGATCCTGGTTCTGTAGGTCTGAGGTAAGGCGGGAGAGTCCAGCCTTTCTGGAAAAAACCAAAGCTCCCAGGTGATGCCCGTGCTGCCAGTTGGTGGATCCAGAGCACAGCGTTTGCTACTTGTGAACCAGTTGTGCCTTCACCAGCAGAATTTCCAGACTTAGAGAAAAAACGTGCTCAGAGCTTCCTGTGGCTGATTCACGTTGAGAGAGGGCCTCCAGCTGACCCCTGACCCTCTCTTCCTACTCAGCAAGCATGAAATGTGGCCACAGCAAGAAGCAGGCACTATTGTTCAGGAGGAAAAACATGTGTCTGAGGAGTCTCCAGAAATTCTGCCCAAGTGTCCTTCAGGTTGGAATTCTGGAAGCAAAATACCATTTATTTTACCTGGAGGGCAGGGCAAGAGTGATAAAATCCTGAGCTGAAGAGCCCGAGCAAAATTCTGCATGTGAATCCAAAGCAAACAAGACTTGTTTGTAGGAGAAGCAATGATTTGTATGTTGTCCTTTAAAAGCCACTTGAAAAGGAAATAAGATGTCCATTCTTTGTGGGCATCTTATTAAGAGCGGGCAGAAACAGCATCCAACCTGGGGAAGTTTGCAATGTCCAGGATGGGGGACAGAGTCTGGGGGGACACTCACGCCAAAAGATAGTCCAAGACGGTAGTTCTCAGCCTGGCTAGCCATTACAAGTACTCAGGTGCATTAAAAAGTATGAATGCTCCAACCCCACTGCAGGGATTTTTTTCTTACTTTGGTCTGGAATGGGGCGGGGGCATCAGGATTTTTTTAAAGGCTCCGGCAAGGTTGACTTTGTAGCCCAGGTTAAGAACCACAAGCCTAAGGCAAAAATGTGGCCAATGTGGCAAACATGTCCCAGGAGGGGAGGTGGAGTGAAGGGTGCACACCGTGAGTTGTTATTATTTGCAATAGTTATGTTCTGTAAAATCACTGTGAACACTGAATTAGCAAATCCTGAACCATTGCCCCTGGGGGAGATACAGGGTGACGTTCCTGCAAGCCTCACAACATTCGCATCAACTAATCAATACATAACTTTGTTTCATATGTGTTTAAAGGCATGTCATACACTGTTGATGCATTAAGCTTGGACTCAAGGCCAACGGCGTGATAACCCATGCCTCAGTTGGGAGCACATGCATCGGGGGCACCGACTTGTTGCCACTCTGAGCACGTCCGTGAATGACCATGAAAATGCGACCTGTGTTGATTTGGGGCCTACAAATAAAATTTAGCAAATTGGTGAACTCAAATATGGAATCTGTGAATACGGAGGATCCACGGTAGATAAGACACGTCATAGAACAGATGACACGTTATACAGTTCGTGTGACAGGCGAGGGGAAGTCGGCAGGGAGCAAAGGGAGGCGACCTTTGGCTCTGAGCTGGCCGCCTGGGTTCTGCCCAGCCCTCCCGGTCGCCCTGTGGCCCCTTTCTCTTTGCTGCCGGGATCCAGAATCTCCAGACAGCCCTTTTCATCTCATCTCCAATAAGAAATGAATACTGTTCAATTCCTGTCCTTAAACTAGAACAGTCCCGGGGGCTGAATTATGCCAGGAACCTCGTGCCTGCAGTGTCTCTGGAAGTCTTTTATTGCAGGACTGATTTATAATACCCAAATAGATGAGTTGAGAGCAATTACGTAAATGCTGTTTCTCTGGGGTAGAGAAGAACAGTACGGTTTAAGTGAAAAATGCAGTGCCGAGTCAAAAATTCGAATCGGTATGTGTAATTACAGACCACAGTCAATCAATTTTACAAACACAGTACCAATATCACCCATGTTCCAACACCCACAGGGGCTGGCTGTGACAGTTTGGGATCCAAGAAGATACTGAAGGTGAAGCAAAGTAGGGTTTGGGATGTGTGAACCCTCAAATGCTTGTCTCGAATCACATGGTGAATTCAATCAAATACAATTAAGAAGCCAGGAGAGCCTAAACCATCCAATTTCTCTTAATTAACAACAACAAAAAAATCATCTAATTAGCAATGTAAGCTCAAATTGTGGAGTTCTTGAATGGTCATTTATGTGTATTATTACATTTGACATGTAGATTGAATGCTTTAATGAAAACAAGAACCAATTCCCTAATCAGTCAATTGCCCTGCGAGTCACAATGCTGAGAAACTCCAGTTCTCATTCTTCTATCAAGTAACTAAGTTAAGAATTAGTCAGGACCACATAATACATTTCTAATTATTCATCACCCTTCTCTTAACACTAGAAAGAGAAGAAGAAAGATTTTTGCTTGATCAAGGCAAATTCAGAGTTTCACGCCCAGAGAAATCCCGGCACCGGTCGCGCATTTGGCTGGGGCTGAGTCGAGGCCCCCAGTGGTAGGACTTCTGCACCTAATGATGCCAGTCTTGCCTAATGAGTGCCGTGCCTTTTGAGAGCCACGTCGCCCTCTGATCTGGCAGCCTTGAAGTTCCAGCAGCAGACTGCCTGAGGTTCACTCAAGGCAGGAGTTCATAAACAAGGTTTTAAAATATCCTTTGTGAGCCCCTTTCAAGGGGTTGACCTGCTTCTCCTCTGGACAGGCGTCGCTAGCAGTGTCAGGATGTCGAAGTTGCTGACGATTTGTTCAGCCACTCTGCCGTGGCCTTGGGACCGATGCTCTGAGCGGGGGCTGAGTTGCTCTATCATGAGACGCCGGCTGTTTGCAGTTCATGCTAGGATTGCTTTTCTGGTTCTCCTGCTCAGTTAGCAGCCCTGACGTCGTTAAATACGGGATGGACACTGCATTTTGTAAAGCTAAGAAGCACCTCCTGGGTAGGCCTGTGAGCAGTTACAATTTGACAGTTGTCTTTTAAGAAGGGGGCAGGAGAGAAGTTTTGTCATCAAACATCTAGTTTTCTGAGTGTCTCCACTTTCTTCCTGAAACACAATGACTCGGGCATTTTTATGGATATGTTGGAAAATGAAAAAGGACATGCTCTCTTAAGTCCACTCTTGGCCACTTGCTTGACTCAGTGATTTACTTTATTTGATGTCATCTGTTGATGACATCATCTTGTTAATGATTCAAATTCTGCATCTCTGTCTAAATTCATTTCTGGATTTCATCTCTTCAGTGTCTGTGGGGGGAGAAATTCCATGGACAAGCCTTAGGGTTGAGTGCACGTAGGTATACATATAGCTAGGACAAGAAACAAAATGCAGGAAAGTAGAAGTTAACCCAGGGTACAGAAACTTCAGAAGTGGCTGGGTTGATCCCACAGTCCCTGGAATTGGCTTAAACATCTGCTTCCGTGGTGTCCAGTTACCTCGTGGTTGATATCATTGGTTTTGATGGAATGGAATGAGAGGATTTGGGCAGGTTCCTTTTAGGAGTGCTTGATTTGAAGTTAAACTTATGAGTAAGATTCAACCAATTTCTGTAAAATGTGTATATTGGCTTCTCGTCTAACTTATTTCATAAATAATGACAATATAAAGTCAAATAGCCGTTATCTAAAATAGATTTTCTGCTGGATGACACCCAGTTTTGCCATTATAGAAACTGACAAAAGAGGACGAATGAAACGTACCCAAGATTAATGCAGCAATAAAAGTCTGCCAGAAACATCCCGATTTACTTCTTAAAAGCCCAGATGTTTAAGTGATAACGTGAAGGCAGAAACATACATCTTTGCTCTGCCCAAAGGCTGAGCCGTCTGGAGACTAATACAAGCTGACATCGGTGACAGGGACTCGCATTATTGAAAAAGCCTCTCCAGGTGCTTTTCCCTGCATCAGAATGCTTTCATTTCAATACTGTATGAAAATGAGATTTAATAGGGAAAAAGAGACTTGGCAGCGTGTATTTGTCAACCTTGTCGCGATGTTCTTTGCGGTCTTTATCTTCTTCCAGAGTCTCCATTTGTTTTGTTTTGTTGCTTAGGCAAGGGCACATTTTCTCCTTCCTGAGCGCATGTGGCTTCCTCTTTGGGCTCGTCGGGAACACCCCCTCCACCAACCACATCTTTGCTTTGTAGCAGTTCTCTCTTCTTCCCCCAGTTTGAGGTGGAGTCTGAAGCTGTTTGGGGGAATCATCTTCTGGTGTCCAGATGTTGTAAGCCCTGGTTTTCCAAACCTTTGAACAAGAAGCAGAGAGCAAGCATGCGGAGTTGAGGCATAGAACCGTCTAGATGTGCTCTTAATCTACTCCCTGAAGCAATGATGGCAGAGCATGTTAATTTTAACCTTCATAATTAATAACCCCTTCCCCCCCTTACACAGATCTGTACTTGGCCATAAATTTGACTGGTGTTATTTTGTCTTTTTTTGCATGATGTCACTGATCAAACACTCTGGTTTTGTTTTTGTTTTGTTTTGTTTTTTAATGTATTCTTGTAGTACTATTAATCTTTTCTTCCCCAAAGATTCCCACTACAGGGCCTCAGATTACTGGTTGTGGCACCACAAAACCGACTAAAGAAGAGGAATCCAGGGTCTAGTATCATTTCACCACTGAGCCTCTAAAATGCTGGCTTTTTTTTTTTTCTTAAGCAAATGCCTGGAATCATCCATACAAGTGGTGTTAACAGAACTCTACTCTTTGAAAATGGAAAGCCTTTAGTAGCAGTTCCTTAGATGCTCTGAAAGTACTCTCGAGAAATTCTTGGATGGCACCTGAACGATGCCAGATAAGTGGGCCTTAAATTTGAAGGAATGAACAAAAACGCTCCCCCAGTAACTTTGAAACAATAGCCGAAGCTATTTTGTAGCTGGCGGTGGGTTGTTTTTTCTCCTTTAACTGGACAAGTGTCAAACCATCTCCTAGGGCAAAATTTAAGAATTATATGATGCGAGCCTCAAATTGGGGTGTTCAGCAAAGGTTCTACTGATACCCTGAGTTTCTTTTGGGAGTAGGTCTAGAAAACATTGTGAAAGTTACACCGTCAGCAACTTACAAGAAGAATATTCCCTAGGCTTTGTCACAGTGTGTTGCAGTGTGTATCGTGAGAGTAGGGACTTGCCCAAGACCTTTTAATTAAGGAAAGAAATTTGAAGTTAATATTTTACAGTAATAGGCCAATGTTTGGTTTCCTCGTTCTACTTCTTAAAATCCCAAAATTAGAATGAGTTATTTTTGTAAAATTTACTCACAACTGGACTGAGTTTTATCACGTGAGCATCTAGAATTTGAAAATTGTAATGAAGCACACATTTTTCTGTGAGAGGCGCAGCTTGTTGGATTAGAAATGGAGAGACTGGTTTAGGAGTAAAAAAAGATGACCGTTTCCAATCCCACCATGTGGCTGAACTCATGAGGCATCATGAGGGGACAGAGCTCCACTTTGGGTGGAGAAGACAAGCTATTTGGTTTGAGGAAAGAGGATGCTATTAGGAATATGGGAACACTCACTGCCCTTATTCAAAAAGAAGTCAGCTTCTAGCTTCTAAACTCCAGAACAAAATGCTAAGCCTGTAAGGAGGTGGAAACACGAAGTGCTAGCAATGCAAAGTGCTGGTGGTCGGGGCTGGAGGAAGTACTGTGGCGATGAGAGGCGTGCCAAGGACTGTGAGCACAGCAGCTCCCGAGGCCGCCCGCACTGCCCACGAAAGCCTCACTCAGCAAAGCAGAGAACAACGATCACCTCTAGCATTTATTGAGTTGGGGCCTCAGTTTTTAACATATAAAAAAATCGGTGTCCCCATAAAACAAGAATTGTACGCTGAGTCTGGAGATAGAAAAAAGTGACCAAAAGAGCTAGGAATTCAGCAACATGTAAGTTAGTCTTTTATTAATTTCAACACTCTGCATATATATATATAATATATATATATGTATATATATGATTTGCAACACAGTATTTCATCCAGGAACAAAGCGTGGTACACACAGGGACTTTAAGGGACTTACACTCCCCAGGGGCCCAGAGCTCATGACTTCGGAATTCTTGAATTGCCTTTTAATTCAGGTAATTCAGAGCTTCCATCTTTGAAATGTTATGAATCTATGCTCTTAACAATAATTTTTAAAGCAGAAATTGCGTTCAGTGGATAAGTTTCAGGAGAACAGGAAAGTATACAATGTGTCTTGGAAAGATCTGCATTAAAGTTTGTTAGGATCAAGTTTCAGTGATAGTGGGGCTTTGGTTTTCTGGACTGTTGGCCTGTAGGAATCCCGTCTGTCCTCGACGGTGAGGGATAATGCTTAACCTGACAATACCAAAGAGCTCATCAGGCCAGTATCCCCAAACTTCCTCTTTCTAAAAAACCTATTATTTGTCACATTAGAAAGCAGAAAAAGTGGTTATACCTAATTTTCTTAAAAGAGTCGATTCCAAAAAGCCTTTCACTGAATTTTATTTCAGTAACTAAAAATTGAGCTGAAGTCAAGCTTGGGCAAAGGAAAGGGGTAAGAAATCTGATTTCCAGGCTTTCAAGAAAATACTTAAAAGAACAGATCCCAGAGCCATGTATCGTATTTTCCTCTAAAAAGGCATTGACAGGAGTCTCATTAAAGATGTTTCGAGATGAAAAAGAAATCATAAGGTTAAATGAGGTCAGAGAAGTTGACTGGCCAAGAATGGTGTGACAGAGTTTATTGCCAGATTATAAGACCCTCTGTACTCACCTCACATGGCTCCCCTGCTGTAGCAAGATTATTTTTAGCTGTTTTTTTTTTTTCCGTATTTCAACTGGACTTATTCAGTATTTGTTATTTATTTTTGATTCACTTGAATTTATAAATGCTCCCCAAATCACAATATTCTATTGGCATATGTACGCATGTATACGTGGATATGTGGACATTCCTGAAATTTCCTGTAAGAAGACATAAGCAATATTGAACCTATATTTCCTTCTAAAAATAATAAGCAATATTGACTCTATACCATACACTATATTAAGTTTTAGCTTCAGTTTTTCAAGAGCAAAAGAGGCACAACCTTGGTCCCCTGGGTAATTTTTAGTAGGATTTTCAATATAATGAATCCACCCAGAAACACGCTGTCCCTCCCCTCTCACTATTATAAAGTCACAAATGCAATCTAAATTCGGGACTTCAGTTCTGCTGGAACCTGCCGATTTCTAATCTGTATTGAGATTTTTTTTTTTCCCCAAGGTGTACTTAATCCTGCAGTGTTCGAATATACCCGGGGGCAGCTTCAGTCTGAATGAAGCCTTGGCTGTCGTCTGCTGCGTAGCAGTCAGCAAGGGGGCCCTTTCTAAAGCTCTGCCTCTAGCTAGAGTCATTCTGGGACAGCTAACAGAAGACTGTTTTCACTGCTCTCCCTCCCCACTCACAGGGGAAAGGAATTTTATTTATGTACTTACTTTTGCTTGAATATCCATTTTCCTTCTATTTATCACTACTTAAGATGAGTTCTTTTGGTGAAAAGAAAGTGGAGTGAGGGGACAACCATCAACGCTCTGCCCCTGGCCACCTCATCAACGCCACAGTGGTGTGGCCTATTTTCCTGCACTCTGCCCATGGCATTGATCATTCCCCCTGCCCCTTTGTGCCGAACGAAGTACTCCAGCGCACGAAGGAACGCCGAAATTGGCTTTGTGGTCAAAGCCTCGTACCTAGTATCTCTACTTGAAGAATTGTCTTCACCCCAGAATGGCACTTTGGGCAGGGCAGGTCACCTGTCCCCTGCTTCTGTCTCCTTCCCACAGGAAGACGAGCCTGTCTTGCCTCCAGGCCTTGGTTCTCTCTGGAGAAATGAGGCATTTGCCCAGCATGACTCTGCTCTTACTGGGGTGTGGCATCCTGCCTCGGTCTGCACGCATGGCCCTCTCTGCAAATCGGAAGCTTCGTGTGAGGCATTTTGCTTGGTTGCTACGGGAGGTTGACTCCGAAGGAGACCTTGCTATTCTGTGCCAGCTGTGGGAGTCTTTATGATACAGACCGGGGGCGGGGGGGGCTTCCATAGAAAGTTACTGGGAAAAGGCCCTGGCACCCCAGCTATAACTGATTTTTTATTAGAGGCAGAGGCCAAATGGACGCCATATCCCCCGTGACGTCAGTCAGGCTCAGGAATACATGAAGGCGTGGGTGCCGTTTTCTATGAATAAATCCCTGTAAGTCCCACTAAGTTAGGTTCTCAGTACCCAGTGGTTCCTTGGATATCGACAAGCCTCCCCGAGGAAGCCCATCAATGGGGAGGTAGTGTGGCGTTTAGGAAGACTTTAGGTAGAAAGATGCAGATGGGTTCCATCCAAAAATGGAATTCAACGACTATGTATTTGGGGCATTGTTCTCAGCATCCAAAGATGGGGACTCTCTTAGCGGTGTTCCCACCCGTGCTTACAGATTCATTTGTCGCCTCTAACCAAGCCGGGTGCTAGGAGTTCTGTCAGTTCCAAGCTGTGTGTCTCTCTTTAGCAAGGCCTGTTTTTACGGCTTTGGGGCTCGCTCTAATCTTGGCTGCAAAGAGGAGCCCCCATTTCCACTTGAGGCACGCCTGCTGGCACCATTCAGAGCCTTCACCAGATAGTCGGAAACCGTTCCCAAGGTATCCGAAAGCTGAGCTGTCCAAGCTGGACCATCCCAGTACTCGGTGCAGCCCTCAACGGGTCTGCCCGATTTTATATAAAGACTTAGACAGGCATGAAATGGATTTTCTGGATGTCTGGCTTTTCTTCCTATTGGCTTCTCTCTTCATTTTTGCTGCTGCTTCCTTTTTATTTACTTTTTTTCCTTCTGCTTTTTTTTTTCCCTTTTTTTCTTGCTAATTCCAGTCCAACCAGGTAGCAATGCGTTTTCCAGGGAGGCTTTTTAAATAGTTTCTTCCCTAGTCTATTTAGTGGAAAAGCAAGCTATGTCAGCCTGTTAGGGTCAAAAAACTTTTAAAACAATGTCCCCTTCGCATTTTTTTAAAAAACCAGTATTAATTCCTTGCCTTTGATAGAATCTACCTCAGGTGGGAATCTCTCAGATTACGAATGGTAAACTCGGCAGCTCCCTTTTTGCCTCCCTGTTTTGTTAATGAAGAAGCTTCTAGCCCTTCCGGCTGTCCCCCTGTACAAGCTGCCCTTCTGGCCGCATGAAGCCACATGGAAGGAAACAGCGACAGCAGAGATGTGAGCCCCATCGCTCTCAGGGCCTGCTCGATGCCAGCTGACCGCAAGCTACCTTCCCACACCACCACTGCCCCCAAATACACTTTCTGGAAACACCCAGCCTTTTGGCTCTGGTCTTTCTCTTTGAAGTGGGGGCAAGGTAGTCTGCTGCTCAGGTCTTTGTGGGGTGGACGCTGCCCCAGCAGAAATGCGTCTAACACAGCAGCACTTCATACACTGCGGGGTCGGGTCCGCCTCACCAAAGAACACAGATGACCAGCAGCAAAGAAGTGCTTGTCCAGGCCTGGGAGAGCAGAGGCCTCGCTGTAGGGGACACGGCCTCAGATGGAACGTAATGGCTTCCCTGAAAACCGTTTAAAAATGCATGTGGCCCGATTCCATGTGAGCGCGGCCGCAGTCAAAATAACCCGGACCTGTCAGGAAGCAGGGCTGAGAGAATGTTATGAATAGACTTATTTTGTGAAGTCGTGTCACTTTACACGCCCAGAAAAACCAACCCAGGGTAACGTCGGCTCCCCCGGTGTTGATTTGGGTGAAATCCCTCCCTCAAATGACCTCAATTTAATTTGGCTAGTTAGGGGAGTTGTGTTGCTTTTTCCTCGTTTTCTGGAAAAGAAGTGTAAAGCGGGGGCTGCGCCGATGCGGCCCGCTGCGCCCAGGCCTTGAACGCGCCCGTGCAGACCAGGCCCAGCCCGCGGAGGCCCCCTCCGGCTTCTCAATGAAGGCCCTGTTACCTGCCGGTGTCTTCAGTGCGAAGTCTGGCATTAACCTGGGAAGGCCCAGGGAAAGAATCGGCCCTTTCACACGCGGCCGCCCGCGTCCCGTACAGGCCCCGAGGTCCGTGTCCGCACTGCGGCCCTCGCTGAGCCCGCACCCCTCCCCGGCTTCCTGCTTGCAAGGCCTAGTCCACCTTCTAGTTCAGTCCAGCAAAAACAGTGACCGGCCTGCCTGCCCTTCGAGGAGTCCACCCTAATGACATGGGTAATGTCGGGTTCTGTGTGTTTCCAAAAAAAAAAAAATGTCCAGCACGTGTTCTTTTCGCTCCTGGCAGACGGCCACTTTGCCAGGCTGTCGAGCCTCACCTGATTTATAGGCCCCCTGCCACGGATCCTGATTTCTAGATTTAGAATGAAAACCAGATCCTGACCCACAAAGGCTAAGGCCAGATGTGGGGACAAACTGTAGGGTTAGCCTCCTTGGGGAAACCCAGCCCACCAAGAGGTCCAGACAGCATCCTTTTTAGGCCCCTGAGGGGAAGGCCCCTGCCAGGCCTGTATTCAGCCTGCGGGGACCACGGATAGAGTCGTCAGATAGTTAGCATCATCTCTCAGGGTTAAAAGGTATTGTGGGTTCTCTGTGGCCCAGGCTAAAGGGGGGGGAATAACCTATTTCATTTTATTTTTTTTTCCAGTTCTCTCAGGCCAGGCACACCACAGCCCTTTGAAACGCTCTGTGTCCCTTACCCCACCCATGAATGTGCCAAACCAGCCTCTAGGACATGGATGGATGTCTCATGAGGACTTACGAGCTAGAGGACCCCAGTGCCTCCCATCCGATCATGCCCCCCTGTCTCCACAAAGCAGTGTAGCCTCTTCAGGAAGTGGTGGGAGTGAACACTTAGAAGATCAGAACACTGCTCGTAACACATTCCAAGAAGAAGGTAGTGGTATGAAAGGTGAGTGACTGAACGAGAAACCACTGGGAACAGTCTGTCCCTTTATTTGGAGCCAGGAGGGTCAAGAGAGGGTAGGTAGTCAGCAAGAGAGGAGCCCAGCCCCCTCCCCAGGCTTGTGCACTTGACCCAGCCCTTGCAGAGCTCCAGGGTTGACCATGGCGGAAAGGGCTCCCAATTCCCCTTCCAGGGTATCTTGCCAAAACCTGGGAAGCAGGAACCAGAGCAAGAGAGGTCAGCACTCTTTTCTTTTCTTTTTTTTTTTTTTAATGCAGTGACTCGCAGGGAATTAAATGAGTCACCGCTACCAGCGGTAGGACCTACTGTGCACGCACACTGCTCGGCCTGTCCCGTTTGGAAAGGCGCTGGGCTGCTCCAGCCCTCCACCTCGTCGCCATGGCCAGGGAACCGCCAATAACTCAGCAACACAAACCACAGGATCTTTCTTTCAAGTCTCTCGTAATGCAGAATCGTAGTCGTGCTTCCTTTCTCTCTCCCTTTTCCTTTGATATCCAAAGACACTTTTAAACCTTTTCCTCTGCATCTGTTCAAGGGACATGAACAAAATACCACTGAGAATCTCTGACGGTGTTTTAAGCCTGATAACAGATTTGCATACAAGTGGAAAAAGCCTTCTTGTGCTGCATAAATAAATGTTTGTACGTTGCCCTGCAAATCTGTCCTCTTCTTAAGCTAGTCATCAGGAGGTAGAGATTTCCAAATTACCCGTAATAGGTTCAAAGAGGATATGTGCATTTTGTATTCTTACATGCCACGTTGTTCAAAGTCTGGGAAGTCCTCGGGGAGGGATGCTCGTCAGAGACCCAGGAATAACAATTTTAGATGGAGAGACACTGACTAGCCTTGCTTCTGGGAGTACAGTACCGAGGGGACTCTGAGAGCGGCCCTCTTTGCTGGCATCCAGAGTCCTGAGGTTTTGCTGTCTCCGACCTTTCCCTTGAGAAGGATCAGTGTTGACGTAGGAGGCTCTCCAGCGAGTCCCCTCCCCACCATGGAAGCATGGCACAGAAAGACGCCCATGACCACCCAGGGGCCAGTTGTGCGAGAGCTCCAGGCTGACGCAGCAATCCTGTCCGTTAGGGGAACGAGGCTGCCGGGAAGTGGCTTCCCTGGCGCATTCCTTGAACATTCCTCTCCCTCAGCGGCAGGCCCGTATGCTCCCCATGCCACCCCCATCCCATGGTGAGTGCCCAGAGTGAGTGGGATGTGTCTTGATGCTTTCTGCTGCTGATACAAGTGGGTCTTTAAAGGTGTTTAACAGACAGCACAAACAATGGCTCATTTTGGCATGGAGGGGATGTGTGTCCTCTTTCTCTTTCACAGTTTTCGAGGGAATGTGTCATAATTTTGGAGACCTAGCAAAACTCCTTTCTGAGTTCATGCTACATGGTTTTGTGCTCGAGCAGCTGAGCCCCAGGTGATGGGTAGCAGATGAGCCTCAGCCATGCTCTAGGTAAGCCTGCAGGGCACCTGTCACTGGGGCACCCGAGTACCTGAGGGACCGAGGGAGGCAGGGCAGCCACCGCTCTGGGCGGCATGTTTCCAAGAACGTGTATGTGCGGTTCTAATTGGTAACTGTGGGAAGGAGGCCTTGGCCTTTGTGTTCAAGGGCGAGGAGGGTCCTGCGGGAAGGCTGTTCTCTGGGATACAGACTTCTCCCGGAGAGGAATGCTGGTCCTGTCTGGTCGTAAGAGGTTTGCTTTCTTTCCTTTCTTCCTTTTACTTTTCTTCCTTCCGTCCGTCCGTTCATTCGTTCTTCCTTCCTTTCTTTCAGCTTAATGTACGCCTCCAACATCCTCCAAAGCAGGTAAAGGTGTGCTCATTATGTGCTGTCATTCTGAGGTGAGAAAAGGATAACGAGAGCATGTTTTTAAAGAAAAATGAATGACAGAAAAACTGGATAAATCTCTTTTTGCTGCTTTAGAACAAAAGCCAAAATATTCCAAAGTTCAGGGAATACCCCTATGTAAGCATCTTCTATGCTTTTCTGTAGAATTGATAAGAATTGTCTCCTCAGAGATTCTTCAGTCAGGAAGTGACGTAGAGTAGCTCTTACGTCCAGGATTTTCTTTATAGGCCCAAGGGATGCGGTCAGAAAGCAGACTATGTGGTGACTGGATAAAAGAGAGGACTCTTTCCTGTATATACACCCACCTCCTGCTGACCTATCGAACTGTCCTGCTCCCAAAGAACTGGATCTTAGCAAATTAAAGGGCAAAACATACTTGAAAGAAGGCGTGAGAAACAACGAAGGATTCTATTTGTGGGATAAGTATATTTGCAGTTCAGCTGATAGGTCAAGCAGTAGAAACGTCCACACCCGAAACAGCAGCATCCCAGAATGTTGGGGGCCGAAGGCCACCCCCAGCCGTGCCTGGAGGTGTCCTCTCCAGAAGGCTACTGCTCAACTCTATCAGCAAAGACTATACAGGGTGGCCTCCCAGAATAGCACCCAAGAGGCAGCCCTCACCAAACCCAGCCCAAGAGTTTCTCATTTGATTCCCAAGTCCAAGAGCAGACACCGGTTTAAGTTTCCAAGTTAATTCGTACTTCCTGAGAAATGAAATATGAAATCAAATGAAGTGCTTCTGAAAAGAGCCAGCTCTTCCTCTCGGATCCCCATCTCTTTCTTCCGTGTGGCCAGGTGCTCTGGCAGGAGTAGCAGCCCTTTTAGGCTACTTTCTGGTCCACCTCAGGATGCCATCAGCAAATTGCTATTTTTCTAAAGTTTCTTAAAAGCCTAGTTTACAGAAACAACAAGGAGTCTGTAGTTGAATTTGGAGGAGTTCCAAATCTCCAGAGGATGCATGTCAGCCCTCTCCCTGCACCTTGGGGAGAGAATAAAAAGTCACCATAATTGAGCTTAATTTAGTGTGAATTCATCTTCCTTGCCAACAGCTGTGCATACCTTGCTGAAACACTGTGTTCGTCTCTTCCTTCCTTTTCATCTGGACAAACTAGCCAGGTTTGGCTACGAATTGTCCCTTAGGAATGTGCCTCTTGGGTCAAGAGTGTGAAATAAAGCTCACGACCCCACATTCTTCTTTTTAAATTTTTCACAGACATCGATCTCGCCCTTTTTTTGTCTTGGGGTCAGCACCCTGCCAGGGATCGTCACAAAGTTCTCTCCCAAGTAGACCAGCTTGTGCTCTCAGAGGAGTCACATCATCTGCCTGCTTTGCTTTGTTTTTCCTTTTATAGTAAATACCCATCCCGAAGATGTAAGTCAGCTCCACAGCACAGACTGGGTGTCCCTCGGGGTAGGGATCTCAGACTAATCTCAGGCTAAAGCAAGAGTGGGATCAGCTACTCGAAGAGAAATCAACGAACAGAAGTGGGAAACAACAGGAATATGGGAGTTTCCCCTCAACATGCCCTGTGGAGGCTACTGGCTACACATCTTTGGCGCAGATATGCTGACTGTGGTTTCTAAATTCGAATGTCCTTGTTGTTGGCAAAAACATCACTGTGACTTATCCCAGGGGAAAGATTCATGATTCCCGGGTTGGTCCTCAATTATAATAACTTCCTTTCGTCCGGCATCCCATGAGTGGAATGTGATCTCTTACCTTTTCTTTCATGCAAAGCCTCCAGGTGGCCGAGAGGAGGAAAAAAGACATTCCCATAACTTCCTGGAAGGAGGAGAAGACGTAGAAGAGCAGAAGTCTGTTGGTGGAGGAAATACATTTGCCCCTCATAGTAGCGTCACATCCTCAGAAATAATGTATAGACACAACACCCAAGACTTCTCAAAAGGCCAGGGCTGTCGACGAGTGGTGTGGCTGTGTTCTGTGGGAGCAGAGAGAAGGGAAGAAAGATGGGCTAGTAGGTTTTACGTTAGTCCTTATCAAGTCAGTTGGCTTTTAAGCACCTGCTAAGAGAGGCTTTGGACTAGTCAGTGGGGAGACAGAGAAGAAAGAGATCGGACCTGCCTCATGGGAGTCCCGTCACATGAGCAACAGATGGGTACCTGAGGCAGGTGCACAACTGTGAAAATGTCTTGTCTTTGGAGACTGGCCCTGGGTCAGGGTAGGCACCAAGGAGGGCCCTGGTGCAAAGTGGAGAGAAGCCCAGGGAAGTTCCTGAGGAGGAGAGGCCTGGATCTGAGTCTTGGAGTCTGATTACAAGTTAACCAAATATGTGAGGTGAGGGAAGGGCATTCTGTGCAGAGGGAAAGGATGCATGAGAGCATGGTGATGAGACAGATTGACGGAGTACCTCCTGTAGCTTGATTGTCAGTAGCACCCGGGAAAAGAATCCGGAGACGGGAAAGCCAGGCGCTAGGCTTTCTGAAAGATTTGACGTTGACAGAAGCTGTCGAGGGCATTTAGCAGCAGAACAACCTGCTTACCTTTGCTCATGAGAAATCAGACCCTAGCGGAAGTGTGGGGGGCCCGTAGGAAGGGAAGAGGCGCAGGGGACTCTGGTTTGGGAAGCCAGCCGAGAGGTGGGGGCTATTTGGTAACTGAGGAGGAAATGAAGGTGGGACCGGGGCAAGCAGCAGCGAGAATGGATTCCCAGGGGTGTGTGGGTGTGGTCCGCGTGAGATGGAATCGAGAGAGCTCGGAATTGAACGTGCACTAGTTGAAAGTAGACAGTGCAGGAGCCGGAGGAATCTAGGACAATGCCCAGGTTCCTGCCGTAGACAGCTGGATAGCCCCTGGTGTCCTCTATAGCAAAGACTATAGAGGAGAAAAAACAGATTCGGGACCAGTGTGGGGCATGGTGAGTCTGGGAACCCGTAGAACACTCCAGTGAAGGAGCTGTGCCATCTTCTGCCCTGGCCCAGCCTCCCCAAGCCCCGGTTTCTCTCCCCACCTGCACAGGTGAGCATTCTGCCTACCTGCGGGGAAGCTCGTGGGGGGCACTCCATTCCAGATTCTCCCTCCTAAGAGGGAGAAGCTCCATGACTTTCTCATCGCAGTTGTCAGTGTGAGAGGGGTAGAGGTCGGGCTGTTTCTCTGGATACGAGCTTCAGCCTTGCCATTAGGAGTGCACATGGACTGGGCTGATTTACGACGTGTGGCCGTTCTGTTAGTACAAATCGTGGAGGTAATTGAAACTGTTACATTGTTTGTATACAGACATCATACAGGTTCAGAAGAAACGGTGGTTCCAGTCACCTTGATAGAAACCTAGCAATTGAGAGTGGAGGGGACCAGGGACTGTGAAAATAGGCTTGGTTGCCTTTTCCAGGGCATCTGAGATGAAACTGAAGTAAACTTTTTCCCCACAACAAAGGAAATGCATTGTCTGTTCTGAAATTGCCAGTTTGGGGTTTTGAGTTGTTTTTGAAATGTAAACCTTTGAACTTCTCTGCCCGTCTTAGAATGCGATTAGAAAAATTATTGAGAAGTATGATCCTTTTTAAGACAAAGAACCCCATGGGAAACCTTCGTGAGAAAGGTTGTGAATCCCACATTTCTCTGGATTGTAAGGGTGTGAGTGATGGAGTTGGAGTGTGGCTGGGACCCTTCTCAGCACGGCTGTTATAGGAGCAAGCCCCATTTTCTGAATGTTGACTTTCTAGATGCTGTCTTGAATTCATCTAACTTAAGGGCCAGGAGTTAGTGAATTCACTTCACGCTCTTTATTCCCAAATGCCAGCATAGAACCTGGATGAATAGGTCCTCATGGGCTCAGATTGTGCCCCCTCTAAGCCGGAGGCCCCTTGTCTGAAAAGCAGGTTTCCAGGATTGCCCCAAATGCTAAAGGTCATGAGTCTTTTAAGCGCCATTCCTTACCAAGCACGGGTCTTCAGCTGCGGTGATTGAAGAACTGGGCAGGCGCACAGAGGGCAGCTTTCCACGTGGAACCCAGTGCGATTTAATAACGCAGAGCAAACTGTGTGGGCAACACCACTTATGA
This sequence comes from Ursus americanus, assembly GCF_024610735.1. NCBI lineage: Eukaryota > Metazoa > Chordata > Mammalia > Carnivora > Ursidae > Ursus > Ursus americanus. The sequence continues at coordinate 3,701,170 of NC_142152.1, read as the reverse complement.
GTGTTCAGCTCACGGAAACGTTGACAGTTCAGTCCCTGTGTTTGTATCCGAAGCATCCAAGTGGGTATTTTACTCAAACTGTTCCTTCCGACACCCACACGGGCTTCCCCATCAACAGGAACCCCTCCGGGAGGCCACCACAGACTCTTCCCAGGATTGAGGAGCTCACTCACAGTTCCCAGGAACCAGAGACCAAGACACTCAGAGGCTGGGGCAGCATTGGGCTGATCCTTCTGCTCTGGCCCAAAGTAGACAGGCTTCCGTAATATTGATGCCATTGCTAGACTTCTGCTTTGTTTTTGAAAGGAGTCTTTACCCTCTCACTTCAACACTGAAGAGTTCGTCTCTTCTTACCCCTCAGTTGGTTTCCTCTTCTGTCCCTCAAAGAACAAGGATGCAGTTGTACCTTGGGAAGAGAGAGAGCGTTGTCTGAGAGTAGCCCGGCTCTCTGGGGTCTTCTGTCTGCAGGTACCAGGACCACCACGGGTGAGGCTGCTTGTGGAAACCAAGGCTGTTCATGTCTCTCTCTTCCAGGGACGCCTTACTCCCTGCCCTTACAAGGCCTCCCATATTGGGCCCTTCTGTAGTATTGCATCCATCTTTCACTCTTGTGGAGCCTCTGTTTGTGAGGCAGTTGATGCGTGGCCTGCTGAATGGTATATGCAGCCATTCCAGCAGCAAACATTTGAAAAAAGCAACTCAGGTTCTAATTGGAGCCCAGCTTCTGTGTGAGTTGCTCTATGCACCACAGAGCCTCTCTGTGGCTGGTTTGTCCAAACTGTAAAAGGGAAATAGAAAGCAACATAACTGGAAATTGATCCCATTGGTAAAGACCAGCAGGTAAACACAGAACGTATGAAAGATGAGTGTAGCACTGTTATCAAAAATGGCCATGTGAAGATAACCCACTGTGGACTGCAGCAAGATCTAAAAAGAGCTTCGTAAGGGATAGGCACTGTGCATGGGGACCCACTGCACATGCATGGTGGTGCTTTCTCCCAGAAACCTCCTACCCTTCGGCTTTCTCCTTCCAATTTTCTTTGTGGGCTTCTCTTCCCACGCCTTCGCCTAAACACTCCATGCTCCCCAGGCAGCATGTGCCTGCCTCAGGGCTCTCTCTCTCTCCTGTTCTCACTCCACACTCTTTCCCTGAGAGATCTCACCCACTTCCATGGCTTAAAGCCACCACCTTGTGCCGCCGACAGGTTCTCCCACTCAGACCTCTCTTCAGAGATCTTGTCCAGTTGACTTCTCCACCTAGAAGGCTCAAAGGCAGTGATACTCAACTGACCATGAACTGGAGCTCGCCATCTCTCCCTTGTCACCCCAAACCTGCAGTTCCCCTCTACTTTCTGTCTTAACCAAGCTTGAATCAGAAGAACCACCAGTCTCACACTTACTCCCTATTCTTCTCTGATCTTCAAATACTACCCATTCATATCCTTTTCCCCGCCACTGCCCTTCCAGGCCATCTCCAAGGGCTTCAGTTCATCTCCTGGCCTCCCCTTGCACATCCTCCAGTCCAGCCTTTACACTGACAGCCATCATCTTTCTAACAGCCTCATCTGATTGTGCTTCTGATGCTCAGATTTCAACAGTTCCTCGTCACCCAATGACGAGGTCTGTCCTCCTTGTTTCAGCATTACAGGTCTCCATCATCGGACCCCTGCCTATGTGCCCCACCTTGTTACTAGCCATTCTCTATCACTCACCCAACTGTTTGCTTGGCCCCAACTGCTCTCTTGGCTCTGTGCTTTGCGAATATACTGTTCCTGCTTCCAGAGGGGCCCCCATAGTAAACATTCAACAAGTGTTGAGTGGGCAAATATCAGAATGCCTACACTTGGCAAGGAAGTCAAACTGGCATAGAGCAAAAGCATCTTAGTCTTTCTCACACTGCATAAAGAGTGACTTTCTGGTCTGGGACCTCCATTGGCAAGTCCATCAGAAGCAGCCCAGTTGAGGCTAAATGGCTGTGTGCCAGCCAGAGGTGGAAGCCCAGGGGGCATGCGTGCCGCCAACCACGTATCAGCCCCTTCAAGAAACACCCCTGCTTGTCTTTTCTTTCAACCACAGCCATAGCTCTGCAGAATGAAGAAACAATGTCTGAGGTTTTGCGGTGGTTCTCAGCTTTGCATCCAACCCTCTAGCACCTGGGCCATGGGAAAGGATCTGAACTTCTAGTTAGACTTCATCTCTGGGAAACATCTTAACAGAATAGCATCCCAGTCTTTGGAATTCCTGGCTTGGGAGGAGTGAAATGGTGCAGGTGCTCACTTCTCTGGTTGTTTCCCTTTTAATGGAGTCTTGTTTTAATCCCTGGCAAAAGAAGGTGCCTTGTCTCCAGGGGGTAAAAGATTAGTAGGCTGTGTTCTTAAGAACTGGGATTCCCTCATCTTTGTTCATCAGTTCACGTTTGAGGAAGGATGCAGCACCGAGCTAGGCGTGGAGATACTTGCCGTACAAGCGGAGTCAGCATGTGCCTGCCTCAGGGAACACATGGCCGAGAGGGGCTTAATCGCCCAGGAACACATCCAGAAATAACTTCTGGGGAAGGCCGAACTCACCATGTTGTGAAGTTGTGTAGGAACGTTTTGTAGGAAAACAACTCCCAGTGGCCCACATTTTCACTAAATGGGTAAGGCAGGCTCTTCCATCCCTCTAAAAGGAATGCTGGTTGTTCAAATCTTCTATAGAAAGGAGCTAGTACTAGTCTTGCTGAGCCAAGATTTGCACCCCACTCTCCCCAACTCTTAAAACGCCATATCGTCCTTTTGGCTTATAAAACACCCAGTCTACCACATGATTTAGTAGCTCGGGAGTCTGTCTTATCCTGAGTGGCTTCTGCATCATGAAACTGTAGGGCACCGGTGAGAAGTCTGGCCCATGAGACGCTCCAGACTGTCTGTGTCAAACTGTGCCCAAGTGTGCGGTGGGGTTACCCTGACTTTCCTGAATCATGATCACAGAGTCTTCCGAGCAGCAACTTGGGGCTTTTCAAAGATGTAAGTTGCCAGTATGGAACCTGGTGCCAAAGTGTGAACAAGTCACTGGCCCCAAAGCTGGAGCTGTAGTTATTGGCTGCTCACTCTGCAGAAGGATTAGCATTGTTTCAATAACAGCAGAACGTGGTGGAGAATAAAGCCTGGTAAAATGGGTCCAGGCTGTCACAGGAAGGAAAGCGCCAGAGCCTGAGCTGGCGGGGCTGGGCTGTCTGCAACCGCAGTTTGAGTCAAGGGTAGAAGTGGTTCGTACTATGTACCTGGGGAAGCCTTGTCTCTTCGTGGTTACAGATGGTCCCAGAGGGGCTCTCTGCTTGTCACGGTAGAATGAAGGGCCTCGGAGCACAGAATCAAGTGATTTCTTGCCTGAGATGACTGAGTTTGTTCTTCAGATGGCATTGGATAGCCAATTCTGCTTCTCTAGAGGGTCCCCTTTTTCAGCCTTCACATTGCTGCAGATTAAGAGGTAACCTCACCAGGCCCACCCTCCCCTTGTAATCTTTGAATTTCGGGAGATGATCGAATACCCACATTCCATAAGCCTAGGTTGGGTTCCCCGGGGAGGCCAGGCCTGATTTCAGAGTAGGCCAGGTTTCTTTCATCGATCCCCGTTAAGTACTTTCAAAATTGGAAATTGGAATTTCCCACTTACTCTGGAGTGTTTGTCGGTGCCTCAGAAGAAAGCACTCGGCACGGTAGACAGTATCTTGTAATCAATGTGGTTAGCAATGGATAATACTTTATAGGAAACATGAATAACATTTACGCAGCGCTTCAACATTTCAAAGTACTTCGAAGTCGTTGTTTACCCAGCCCTACCACTAATGGGCTGTTTGGTCCTTGTCTTACAAGAAGTTGATACAATGCAGGAAGAAGCCAGGAGTCGGGAGGCCTGGTTCTAATCCCCATTTCACCACATACTTGCTCCGTGACCTAGACAATGATTTAACTTTGCCATCTGTAAAATGAGCGAAGGGTGGGGGAAGGTGATTCTAGAGAATTCTCAAAGATCCTATTAGCTCAAAAATTCTGAATTAAAAGAGCAGGGGCAAGTGCTTTGTTTTGGTTGAATGATAATTCTCACAGATTTTGATACAGTTACTATTCAATTTTCCCAACTCTAGAATCCAAACTGTGGGCTTATTTCAGATATGCTTCGGAAATTCTATTATCCTATGATCTAGCCAATCTTTGGGCCTTTCCAGTCCTGGTATATTTGTGGTTGATATTCAAGGAAAAGGTCTGAGACACATCCAGACACATTCCGTAGCTTGGAGAAATGGTCGGCAGGGACACACACACACACACACCACACGCTGGAGTGATAGTTTTGGAATCTAGGATGCGCTTATTCCCGTTGGGGCACAGGAAGGCTGAAGAAAGATCAGGCTAGGAATGACAGCAACCCCACCCATGGACCACTGAAGTTACCTGGGTGACCTCTTACTGTGGAAGTGGCAGAAACAGCATGTGGAGAGCTACGCTGAACCTAGAGGGAAATCTTCTTGGAGAGGAAGATTAATCATACGTAGTTTTAACATTCTAAATCAGTTCTTTCCAAATCAGTAATGAAGTAGTCTGGCCAAAGCAGTGGTTCCTTGCCGTGTTTTTGGTCATGAACTCTGTTGAGAATCTTACGGAAGCTATGGATGACTTCTGTCCAGAAAACTACCCCTATATTCACAAATTGGGATATAATTTCAGGGGATTCCTGTACGCCCTGCAGCCCGTGGACCCCAAGTTAGCAACCCCTAGTCTAAGCAGAATAAGGGAGCCTGACAGTGGAAATGTCAGGGCTAGACCAAGACTTCGAAGTCCATAATTTGCTGCCAAAATGGAATTGAACAAGTAGTAACATAAAGGGTTTTTTTTCTTCTTTTTTCCCCTCTGACCATCACCCTCCTTTCCTTTCTCTATTCCCACATCTTTTGTCATCTCTTCTTGTTCCCTTTCAATTTCTCTGCCCATCTCTCGCGCATCTCGCACCGCAGATGTTCCAGCCTGGTTAAAAAGCCTCCGCCTGCACAAGTACGCCGCGCTTTTCTCCCAGATGACCTACGAGGAAATGATGGCCCTCACTGAGTGCCAGCTGGAGGCTCAGGTAAGCGCTGCAGGTGACCCTTCCCTGAGAAAAGGACCCCAGGCGGAACCTGAAGTTCCAGCCCCAGACAGACCTTGTTTGGACCCATCCCTGTGCCCACCCAGTAGCTTGCCTTGTCCTAGGACTCCAGGGGCTGGCCAGCATTACATGGTAAGTAAGGCTGGGTTCTTGTCTTCAGCGTCCAGTAGGAGGTGGGGGACCAGCAGATACCTGCAAGGCAAGTAAGGCTCAGTGAGAAAGAGTATTATGAAAAAGGTAATAGCTAGGTGCACGCTGTAACTTCAAGGTGGAGTGGCCTAGAGGGAACATCTGACCAAGGCCTCAAAGAGTCTGTGCCCCTGCCTTTGTTTTCCCTGCCCCCTCCCTCTGTCTGTCCGACTAGGGGTGGCTTGGACAATGACAGATTTGCTGGTTGTCTGTTGTCCAGTCCGGTTATAAATCAGCTAACTTCTAGTAGTTAGTGAGTAGAAGCACCAGGTCATGCCTCAGACCTTCCCCAACATTTTTCCAAAAATGTGTTCAGATTGGACTCAGTTGAGATTGGAGTAAGTTGTGCAAAACAGTTTTTCTTCTAACTATTTTGCATACCATGGGACTGTCACAGAGAATGGGATTACCCCAGGTCTCAGGTTTCATTTCCCTTCTGGGTGCCATAAAAGAACAAGTTCCCCCTTCCTTCTCAGGCAGCTTTCCCCACGTGTGGATGCCAAAGGCTAGGCCGGTCAACAGACCCCCAAAACCAAGCATGTTTCCTACCATGCTGTGCTCGAGTAAATAGATCTGACCGATGTCTTTGTTTCCCTTGTTTAAAATGCCATTTGCATGTTTCAAATTGACCTCAGTTTCCTTTGTGCAATGATTTAAAAGAATTAATGGTCCGAACAGGCTAATGGTATTTCCCTTGCAGGAAGAGGAGATTGTACCATTTGGGGCAGGACTGCTCTGGACTCATACCTCCCAGCAGATGCTGGTTTCCCATTGCATCTTCAGTCCCCTCAGTTAACCTCTGCAGGCCTGGCTGAATACCAGTATTGAGATGCAAGACAAGGCCCAAAGTCACTGCACATTCTCAGAGAATGAAAAGCACTAATTTCAATTTCCTAACACTTCTCCAATTCCTTTTTGGATCTCGATTGCTCCTTGAGATCCCAGGGATTGATGAAAACTACTTCTAACAGCATTTTTTATGTCTGGGTCAGAGTTGAGGGAAAAAAAAATCCAAGTCCTCAGTTATTTGACTTGAGAAAAAACAAGACATAATTGACAGGGAGGGCAAAGCCAGAGGCCAGCACAAACTTTTCAGAGTAATTTAATTCACTTGAACCCAAAGTCAAGGCTAAACAGAAATCTGCCCCCAGCACTTCATCTTAGAGAGTGAGTTCAGTTGTCACTTGAGTGTTAATATCTCTGAAGGAGATGTCTCTGGTGTTCCCATCTTTTCCTTCTATAAGAGGAATTCTATGAATAGCTGCAAGAAGTCCCCAGAAGTCTGTCTCAGAGACCTGGCTTAAGAAAGGACCTCCTGTTTGGAACTTGGCAGTATCTCTAGTCAACAAGCGTCGAACTGAATCTTTAGGCTCACCGAAGTCCACAACCCCAACCGAATCCTAATCATTTAGCTCAAGTGATGACTGAGCTAGAGTTTTAGGCTCTTTTCTATTCGGGTTTTCCTTATGGAGACCAAAGATGACCTGGAAACTGCCCACAACTGCCCTGTGTTGTATGGACCCGGTGAGAACCACATCAGACTTCAGAGATGGGAAAACCTAGGGAAGGTTTGAGAAAACAATGAAGCACTGTATGGGGTTGGAACCTTCAAGCAACCAGGGTGGGACTGAAATGACAAAATATGGAGAAGAAGAGTGTATAACTTAAAAATGATCGTTTAAGACTGTGAAGAAATTTCATGCTGGGTGGGTAATTGGCTGTTCTAGCTCTCTCTCTCTCTCTCTCTCTTTTCTCTCCTAAAGGTCACAGCCAAAGAACACAGGCAAATGTATAGCCAGATGTAGTTAGAACATTTAGTAAGGAGAGGTTTATGACAGAGGGGAACTGAAAAGAGAGGCAAAGGGATATTTACTAGTCCACAAACGTAGGAACTAAGAAGACAGGAAAGTACTAAATAACCTCCAGGAGTCTCTAAACTGATCCTTAAAACTATGTTTTTAAAATAAAAAAAATTAAAAAAATAAAAATGATTTCAACATAAAGAAAAAAAAAGAAAAATTGACTTGAGTTTAATTGTTTTAAATTTGGTTTATAATTCTGATTATTCTAGAAGAATAACTATCATATATTGAAATAAAGTCTTCTAAATATCTAAAAAAATATGTTTTTAAATGTAACATTTATTTAATTACAGAATGTTACCAAAGGTGCAAGACACAAAATTGTCATCAGTATTCAGAAGCTCAAAGAAAGACAAAACCTCCTGAAGTCTTTGGAAAGGGTGAGTGATCACTGGGGGGGGGGGGGGGGCATGTCTCTGCTGCCATGATGGGCAAAGTCTCAGCTGAAGGTGTCTTTGGCAGACCTTAGAGAGTGTTTCACCTTGTTTCCTTGCCAAAGGCAAAAAAAAAAAAAAAAAAGAAAGAAAAAAAAGAAAGGCTTTTGAAGTGAAGTTTCCTGGTTATCCACATTCTGTGTAACCTGACCACTGACATGTACTTACTCCCTGGGTCCAGGCAGCCTGCCACTGGCCATCCCAGGAGACTCCAGGTTCAATAGAGGGAATCAAAATCGTCTGGCTGATAAGCACTTATCAGCTGCTCCTGTCCCATTTTGTTTGCTGCCTAAACAGGTTCTTTTCCTATCTTTGTATCCAGACATTGCCCTCATACCGATATCATTTGTAGAACTTGGTGACTTTATGATTTCATCTAAGGTGCAAAGGAGAGCAAGCCTTCCTTGTTCCTGCGCGGCCTCTGCCCCAAGCTGGGATTCCCGTGCACGCACTGCTGTTGGGAGGCGGTTGGGATTGGTGGCCCAGAAGCTCCGTAGGCACGTGCTGCCTGCGCAGCCTGAGGGGTAATGTCCTCTAGTAATCCCAGGGTGCCTTTGGAAGGGAGCAAAGTATGGAGCTAGGTGGGGCTAACACAAGTTCTGTGAGCGTGTAAACATTGTAATGCAATGAGAGTTTTTTTTAACTGATATATAAAGATGTGTGTATGTAATTTTACAGAGAATCTATAAAGTTACATTTAGTGCACATCACGTAAAACATAAAGTCTATAAATATATATTTATAGACTATGCATATATAACTTTATAAGGACGGCTGGCTCGAAAGCCTTGGGATAGATGGGCAGGTAGAGACTGCTCACGTGCACGTCCGTGCTGAAAGGCCTGCCCTTAAGTAAAGTGACTCACAAATGACAAGCGACCCATCCAACTGAACCCGAGGTTATTGTTGTTGTTCTTAATTCCATTTTATTTACCAGGCACTCTGTCTAACTGAGTGGTTATTGCCATCTTTAATATAAGAACACATTCTCTTTTGGGGACCATGCAAAAGGCCAGTTGTCGCCTGTGTTCAAAAGCCCGGGAAATGTTCTGCCTAAGGACTAGATTGCTAAGTATTACGGGGAAAGAATGATCGTCCCCCTTTATCTCTGGAGCATCCTTTGGGAATTCAGAGGAACTGTCACCGCGGAAACGCACCGACCTGAGAGACAGAGATGGAACTGCTATTTGCTCTACTCCCTGTGGCCTTGGACTGACTCAGGGTGGAAACACAAGGGCGGCAAGGTGGCACAGGTGTCCTTGACGTGCCGCTGACTTTCCGTCTGGCCTTTGAGAAGTCCATTGCCATTTCGCATCTAGAATAATATTAATTCCACAAAAATACCTTCTGTCTGGCTCACTGGAATGGGAATTGTTAAAAAGATGACAAAAGTAATACAAAGACTGAGGGCAGCTAATGGCCAAGAGAAAAGCGGTAATGAGTTTATTTTGACATCTTTGGGGAAGAGGGCTTGTGTCTCTATCAGACCAGCACATTGAACTTGCATCAGAACACCTGAGCTCAGACACCTGTGTGCTCATCCCTTCGGGAGCTGATGGCGTGGGGGTGGGGATCCTCAGCATCCCCCGAGGACTCAGCCCCTCGGCTCTGTTCTCTGTCCTCTACAAGCCAGGGCCCTCCTGCTCTTTGAGGGAGGGAGTTGTCCTGACTGTGTTACCACTTAGACCGCCAGCCACAGACTCATGCCAGCCCTTTCTCTGGCATTCCCAGTGTCCCGAGCTGATTATGCTGTTGGAAATGTTGTCATCAGGCCCCTGCCCGCCTACAGCATTCTTACCTCACATAGAACCCAGAGATTTCTAAGGAGATAGCTGGGACCCCGCCCGTGGCTAGTTCATAATCAGTAGTCGCTGCCGGTAAGCTCTAGGTCCAGAGCTCCTCCACTCACTGACTGAATACGTACTAAGCAGCTGCCTTGGACTGGATTTACCCCCCACTGGAGACCAACCGTGAGTAATAGAGAAATACCTGGTTCCGGCCTTTGGGGAGCCTGGGATGCGCATTTCAACAGAGACACGTCACACAGACATAGCGGTGCTCTCACAATCCCCTGTGGTCAGCGCCATCACCGAGGCAGGTGGGGGGATTTCCTGGGATGAAACACAGCGTTCTGCAGCGGTGAGGAGGAGGGAGCCGTGCAGGGGCCAGCACTGCCTGGAGACTCCTTAGGAGCCTAAAGCCAGCCTTGGCAGGCCCTTGAGCAAAGGCGGGGGCTGTGAGGGTGCAGAGGGACAAGAGTGGTCATTTAGTGGGAGTCCAGGCATCAGCCTGGGTGCCATGCCCTTTGGAAGCAGAAAATATAGGAGGAGTTGCCAGGGTGGGAGAAGTGGAGTTGAACTGGACAGATTGTCTGAAGTGCCTATGGGACACCGAGGTGGAAAAGGCAAGTTAGTGGCCAGTGGCTAGAGTCCACAGGGATCGAAAGACTCATCGTGGGTCATCTGTGTGTAAATGGAAGTTGGTTTCCCCAGAAGTGTGTGTCGAGTAGTAGGAGCTGAGGAGAGACCCCGAGGAGCACCAGAAGATGGAGGGACGGAACAATGCCAAAGGCCGAGCCACCCTGAGGGTCAGAGAGAGTGTCTGAAGGAGGGAATCCTATCAGGGGTCGTGGATGTGTCCCATACAATGAGGACTGAACACTGCCCCCTGGAATCGGCCACCAGCAAGTCAGTGGTAGCCACAGTCAGGAGGGTCACCAGGAGAATGGAGGGACAGAGCAAAAACCCATGACCCAAGGAAGGTGAATGGGTGAGAAGGCCATCAGGGAAGGAAGTAGAGACTTCTCAAGATGTCGGGTGGAAAGGAAAAGGGAAATTAGAATGGTCGCTGGGGCAGACTTTTCAACATTGATCTTTAATACTGAAAATGTTTCCACATGCTTTTATTCACTGTCCTTTTTGCAACTAACTCCCAAACTGTGAAGCTGAATTCTTCCCTGGGGACCTGGCGGAGAGAAAGGACACACACACACACACACACACACACACACACACACACACACACGGGCTGTGTTCCCACAGCTCCCCGTCCCGGCAGCATGCTCACACTGTATGAGCCCCAAGAACGGTAAGCATCTTAGGGCAAGGATTCTGCTGTATTTGTTTTAGGTCCTGGCTACCAGTGGGGCTCAGCTGGGGTCTGGTGAATGTAAGGTGGCGAGGGAGAGGATTTAAGTCGATGCAGGCGTGTGTCTACTGCATGAGAAGTTCAGTGCTTCCCATGCAGGGGGAAGGATGGGGCCACGGACAGTGCATAAGTGCTGGGACGCTGGCCCAAGTCCTGTCTTCCAGCTGATTTGCCCCTTGCTGCCATCACATGCCCTGTGAAAGCTTCCAAACCGTCTTCCTCTAAGACCTAAGAAAGCCAGGCAAGGGGTCAGTCGGCAAGTGGCTCCTTTTCCTGTATGTGGGCCTGCGTTGTGCCGCCCTGGCTGAGTGCTGGGCCAGCCTTCATGGCACCTGCTTTGCCATGAGCTCCTCGACTCAGCCCGTTACCGAACAGACAGCTTCATTTGCCTCTTTGTGTTTATAAGATTATATTTATGGCCTGAAGGATCAATAGAGACTTGCGTTGGTTCCCTACTTTTGTCAACATGGAGAATTAATTCCCACAGCCAGTTGAGGACACTGGAGTGAGTCCCACTTGGGCTGTTTTCTAGCTTCCTTCTCAACCTGGGCACTCAGTGTTGAGTTCTAGAATTGATTTTGAAGAGTCAGACGTGTAACCCCATGGAGCCTGGCCTAAAGGGCATTGATAACTTGTTGGTAGCCAGACACTTTCTTTGAGACACTGGCTTGAAGGCTATGGGGGGGAACAAAACAAAACAAAATTCTTCATGATTCCTGGTAAGATATTTTACAGAAATTGCCCGTCATTATTCATTAGGTTTATGTTATCCTTTTTGGGGTGGTTCTCTCCAGTGGAATAAAAAATAAGACTTGAACTTGGGGCAAGTGTGTTTCCTGTTTCAAGAAGTTCAGCTCTTAGCATAACCAAAATCTCCTTCCTCCATCACTGAGTAACTACAGAAGCCTTTTAGCATGTGACAGGAGCAGGCGAGGGTTGTTTGGTGGCAGCTGACAAAACGTCAGGAGCATGCATTTGCTCACCTCAGTGGTCGCTGTCTCGTGGGATAGCATGGCAGGGAGGCACGTGATCTCCCGAATAGGCCGGCCAGCTCTGCCTGCTCAGCCTCACTCTGTGAGGAAGCTTCATCCCTCTCTCTCCTTTCCCTCTCCCCCGCCTCAGTCTGGGGCGGGACAAGATCAGAACCCCCCACATCCCGGGTGCCATTTAGGCAGTTGTCCGGAAGTAGAGGACCATGAGGCAGGGGTCCTCCAGTTGGCACAGAGTTGAGTTGGGAAAGACAACAGGTGCTCTCCTGCCGTGGGTCAGCTAGCTTACCTCCATACACCCTGCCCGGTGGATCACCACGTCTACAGTCAAGGAACCATTCACAGGACGCCCTCTAGACTCTAGAAAAGGCTGGTCCAGTCGGGGCAGCAGGAAGACTGGGAATGATGAGGAGCACCCCCGACTCCCACATCAGGCTTGCCAGCACAGACAGGGACTAGTCTTACCTCCACCGTGTCCGCCAGGCTTGGAAGGAAGGCAGTAGACTCTAAAACCCTCCTCTTCAAAAGAAAAATGGACTCCCTCCTCTAAAATAGGCTGGACAGTTGCCCTGAGCAAGATCGAGACAATTCTGATGGCTACTTAGCATTTCACTTTCTTCAGTAACCCTGGGTGGCCAACTCAGTTAAGCTTCTGCTTCCAACCTCCTGAGCAAAGCAGGTTCCTGCCAACGACGGGGCCGGACTGTTGGTGGTCTCCTGCCCAGAACTGAAATGCTGCCTGTCCAAGGCTGCCATCCTCAGGTTTCCTTTTTCTAATTGATTGATTGGAAAGTCTCAGTGTAGACGTGATCGTGTTCCGTGGGCTTGTGTTCTTTGACACCATCAAGCAATTTTTCTTGGTAAGAGAGGATCCCAGGAATGGATTGGTACTCAGGCTTCAGGCTTTTACAATGATGTCCTTGCTGTTCTGGGCTCTCAGAAGATTAAGTACGTCATTAGTAATCAGGGCGCCGATTGTCAGTGTCCTTCGTGGGTCCCAGGGAGAGGTTTGCTGCAGAAGCACTGGGACAGCACTGGGGCGGAGGGCCAGGCCGCTCACCATGCCAAAAAGACTCCCAGGCCCTGACCCCCGGCCCCAAGCCTCAGAACATGTTCTGTGCTCGGTGAGCATCTGGCACACAGATGAATGTCGAACAGAATCCACTTTCACTCTTTTCCTAATACATAATGGCCAGTACTCAAACTGTAGGTGCAAAAGGACCCACTTTTATTATACAACACATAAAGCCATTTCTATATTATCGACAACTTCAGTTGATCCTTGAACAACACGAGGTATAGGAGTACTGCCCTGTGCGGTCGAAAATCCATGTATAACTTTGGATTCCCCCGAAACTTAACTACTATTAGCCTACTGTTGACCGGAAGCCTGACTGATAACATGAACGGTGGATTAACATATACTGTATGTTATATGTGTTGTGTTCTGTATTCTTCTAATAAAGTAAGCTAGAGAATAGAAACTGTTAGAAAATTGTGAGAGAAAATAAATTTATAATACTGTACTGTATTTATTGAAAAAGTCTGCAGGTAGGTGGACCACACATATTTCAAACTCATGTTGTTCAAGGGTCAGCTCTATCATAATACATATAGATTATACATATTTCTCTCCAGAATGATTCTTCAAAAACATGTCACTCCCCTGCTCAAAACCTTCCTTGATGTCCCGTCTCATTTAGAAAAACTTCCAGCATCCATGCGTCCACACTCAGGCCCCGGGAGCAACTTGGACCTGATTTCCCCATTCTCTCCCTCCACCATCCTGCTGCACGTCAGGCCTCCTTGCTCTTCCTCACACACTCCAGGCGTGCTCCCACCTCATAGCCTCCGCCCTCACCGTGCCCTTTGCATGGAGCACACGTTCCCAGAATCCTCATGCCCATATCCATTTGGGTTCCCATTCCAACGCCACCCCTCAGAGAGCCTTCCCTCACAGCCACCCTGGCCTGCCCCTCAGTCCCCAGCACCACATGTTCATCTCAGGATAGGATATAAACGCCCCAGGGGAACCATAAAGGCTGCTCCCACCGTATCCCCTTGCCTAGTACGGTGCCCAGCACCTCAGAGCCCCGGCCACATACTTAGTAACTTAACAAAGAAGCACATGACACCATAACCTGACACCGACCTGCAGCTTTACAAATATTCACATCCTTAACAACCACCCAGTGAGGCAGATACGGATGTTATCCTTGTTTTCTACACGGAGAAACTGAGGCACGGAGAGGTTAAGTCGTTTACCTGAGGTCGCACAGCAGTGTCAGAATTTGAACATTCTCGAGCCTGGATCTTCACCACCGCCCCGTGACGCCTGTGTTGGGGGCGGAGTGAAAGTGTGAACGAGCAGGTTCCCTCATGCACAACAGGGCAGGAGGTTACCACATACCCAGCTTCACCATACAGCTTCTAAACTACATAATATGCTACATATTATGTATGTGTGTCAACTACATAAATGCTTTTTATAGAAATTCACTGAAGAAGCCAGGGAAGGAAATGTACAAAATCATTTTAGTGATCCCCTCTAGACGGTGGGATTTGCAGGTGTTGTCTGTTTTCCTCAGTATGCCTATCTGTATTTTCCAGGTTTTCTACCTGGGCTAATAATAGAATGATAAAATTAAAGTGATTGCGTTTCCAAGGAATGTTGTGATGAAGGGGTCAGCAGCTGTGAGTCCTGCCTGGGAATAGCTCAGGGCAAGGGAGGAGAGGCATCAAGGTGGGCCACCCCCAACGCTGACGTTAACAGAGGTCTTCTCCCTCTGACCATCCAGGACATCATCGAGGGGGGCAACCTGCGCATCCCACTCCAGGAACTGCACCAGATGATCCTGACTCCTATCAAGGCCTACAGCTCCCCGAGCACCACCCCCGAGGCTCGCCGCCGGGAGCCCCAGCCTCCGCACCCGCCCTCACTGATGGGCCCTGAGGGCCAGAGCCCCGACTGCAAAGACAGTGCCTCGGCCACCGGGGCCACAGCCACCACCTCGGCTGGGGCCAGCGGCGGGCTGCAGCCACACCAGCTGAGTAGCTGTGATGGGGAGCTGGCCGTCGCCCCCCCTGCCGGAGGGGGATCTCCCCGGGCAGTTCACACGTGTCATGGGGAAAGGTAGAGCCCGATTCTCACACCTCCCCCCCTTTTCTTCACTCTGACACCACTAACCAGACCTCCGGGTTCCTGAGGAGCTTCCCAAGAGTGCTGGATAAACCTGTCGGGGTAGATGCCATTAGCCCATTTACAGATGAGAGTGAGGCTCAGAGGTGGTCATGTGGATCTGAACTCTGATCCCTCTAATCCCCAGAGGCCTCTTCCTTAACCCTGTCTTCCTCAGACAAGGGCTTGCTGGGCCCTCCTCGTAGAGTGAGCACTCACTGGGCCTTTGGGCTTACGGGCAGAAGTCAGTCCTTACTGCAGACCGCCCCTGGAAGGCACCATGGCCATGCCGCGTGCCTGTCTGGAGGGCAGGATAGAATTCTCATGCAGTCCTTTGGGGGAGAGCACTCTTCCCACCTGGACTGCCCTGTGCCTCCCCCATGTGTGGCACAGTGATTACGTGATTATCCTTGAAAAGTCCAATGCTAGAATAATTTGTGCTCGAATGGGGTGTTTCACAAGAAAGTGTGATGATGTTAAAAATGCAGTGAATGCCCGTACTTTTCCTTTGGGAAGGAGAAACAATTTTTTCTTTACCTTCCAGTCATTTTAAAGAACCAAGTTTTTACCAAAAGAAATGGACACCTGAGTCTTACAGGTGCAGTAAGGAACTCCCTGTGTAAACATGTTCTAAAAAAGACTTCCATCCGTAAAAATCTGGTTCAGAGGAGATGACTTATCCCTTTGAGTGGAGATGCCGGTAGTTTAATGGCCAGTGTGGGTCCCCGGTCTCCCCTGACTCACCTCAGAGCCCTCTCCACCCCCTGACCTCCCACCCCCGAGTGGGCTTTTCGCTGTGTGGGATTAGACGGATGACCCCATGGGTGAAGGTACGTGGGCGGGTGGGTGCGATCCACGGTGGGCTCAGCCCTCAGGAGGCCCAATCCTCTGGCATGGAGCCTTTTTAAACTTCAGCTACATTCAAATAAATTATAAAATCAATTCATTCTCAACATAAAGAATCAAAACTAAATGATGGAAAGTGAAAAATAACCTGCCCCCAAGCCCTGCCATCTTCCTCCCCAGAGGTGACTGCTCTAAACAGGTTTGGACTGTCCCTTCAGAAACTTCATAATAGCCGTATACAAGCACACGTATACAAGCATCCTTTTTACACACAAACAGGTGTTGTTTATATGTTTTGCTGCAGCTTGTTTTTTCTACATTGTATACTTTTAGTATTTCTATCAATACAGTATCACCACCCAATTTCTTTTTTCAAGGTTGCATGCTGTTCCATTGTATGCATAAAGCATAATTTGACAGGGCCCCAATGAATGGACGTGGAGGTGGTTTTCGAGTTTTTGTTAATATGAACAATGCTACCCTGGGAGTCTCTGTGCAAAGATAGGGTATAAATGAGATTCTACGACAGTTTGGTTAATGCAGGATGAGGGGAGAAAGGAATCATGATGCCCAGGTTTCAAGCATGGTCTACATGAGTGCAAGGCATTTTCTCTTCTGATTGACATCTTCTGTCCTACCCCCTCTACCTTCTGTCCAGCCATCTCTACCCATCAAGATCAGAGCCTCAGAACCTCCAGGATGAGATTAGAATGGGCCATGCCAGCGTGGCCATGGGAAGCTCAGTGGGTGTGTCTACTCTGCCCACAGACTGACCCCGCTTCATCTTTAATACTTGTTACTCGAGGTGTAGGTGAACCTATGTGTGTGTGAGTGTGTTATCACTTTGAGAAAATAACCCTCCAGTGACCGAGTAGCAGGCTTCCTGCTCGTGTGCGTGCCCACATACCTCATGTCCTGAAAGATGTGCCCGAGCCTCATGCCTCCAAATAAGGTGCCCAGTTCATTCATCAAATTATGGAGACTGCTTTCTGATAACGTCGATGGTCTTTGATGCCTTTGAACTCCCTTCTCAGAAGGAGCCTCTTTCAGAGACAGTGCTCAGGACATGGCTGCATTCTTCTTCTCCCAGAGTGTCTGTCTCAGGCTGGATTGCAGAAGGCTTAATATAGAATGGTATGCCTGGAATTAACCGAAGGGGCTTCTCGAGGCAAGGGCTCCCGTGGTGACCAAGCCTTTGACTTCAGTGGAATGAGGAGCCTCCTGGCCTTTTTTGTGAACCTTACGTAAAGCCACAGGCACACATACCTCTCAAAATATTGGTCCTGAAAGGAAATCGGGGGCAAATCTCAGAGGTTAGAATGGGTGTACATGTTTCTAATTCATCTTTTCTTTTCTTTTCTTTTCTTTTTTAATTCACAGTGTGCACACAGCTTTTGGTCTCCAGACCTGATGAGGAAAATATAAGTTCCTATTTACAGCTCATAGACAAGTGTCTAATTCATGAGGTGAGTAGTAATGGTGTTTTTCTCATTGCTTAGAAATGGTTCTCAGAGTTTCTGTGGGATGTGATCATTTGGGTCTCCAGTAACTTGTTTTTGAAGGGTAGATAGATAGGCATTAATAATAGCTCCGGCAGAACTCAGCTATGATGGCTTCAAACCTAAGCACAGCTTGTAATACTTTGGTGCCTAGAGATTCATCTAGACTGAGCTCTGATGTGGGGGTGAAGCTTGAGAGAAACTTCTGGCTCTAGAAGAATCCCTGAGTGACCAAGCCTGAGGTGGTGAACGTCCAGCCCAGCCACTCAGCCTTGGCGTTTTCGAGTCTTTTTAAAATTTTCTGTTGAAATATTTTGCCTTCGGCTCAGGGAAACTTGGGGGAGGGTCAGAGAGTGTGCAAGAGAAATAATGTGTTTGTGTTTATGTTTCGTGTGGTTTGATTTATGATTTTTACAGGAATTGTGCTGAGCCACATGTCCTTTTGAAAGACTGAGGCAGGCTGGATCTGTGCCCCATTAGACTCAGTGTGAGCACGGTCTCCCTAACAGAGCAAGGCAGGTCCTGGTGCTGCTGGCTGGGGCAGCCACCTGCCCTGGTAGCTGCCCTGAGGTGCATGTGGGGACAGAGGGTTGTGTTTCAGACCCAGACGCCAGTGGCTTCTTGGGGGCACCCCTTCCGAAGAGTCACAGAGGCAAGAGTCACAGTGTAGGCTTTAGAGAAGCTTAACACTGCTGAGGTCATTTTGTGGGATGTTAGAATAAGACAGTAAAGGCCCCCATGTCTGCTCAGCTTTGCTGGGTCGGCATCCAGAGCCCCAGAAGTGCAATGGGCCCCAGTGAAGGGAGACACCCAGCACAGAGGTCTGGCCCCCTCACCCACCACCCCACTCACACTGTCCCCACCCGCAAGCTGTCACACAGGCACATCTGTCCAAGGCCAGTTTGCTGGGCCCGCCACACACTGACTATCCACCCCTCACAGGCACAGCCTCCTTCTGGGTTTCTTTCCCAGCCACTGCCCCACAATCCCCTAAACTCTCCTTTCTCAGCCGTGCAAATTCTTGTGTGTCCCTCTCCCTAACCCCCAACTCACCCTTTGCTGTTTTCAATCCTGACTCCGCACGTGTTTTGGCCAGCAAAAAGCAACAAGAAGAAGAGAAGGCAAGGACATGTTAAAGAATTTTAGAACTCATTTATTCCATAGATCTTTATTAAGCATCTAGGCCTTGTCCCTGCCTAGGTAGTGTGAGGGGAGCGGGACAAAAGGAAACCAGGATATCACACATGTGAGGATAAGGCTGTGCTGGCATCCCACAGAGCCCAGATAAGGAGAGAGGCCACCAAACCCAGAACCGGAAATGGCTTTTCCTCAGAGGAACTGCCTCCAAGCTGAACCCGAAAGGCAAGCTGGAGAGTTGGTGGTAAAGACTCACTACATAAGGAGGTGGGCCCCAGGCAGAGAGAACAGTGTTTGGAGAGCTCTGTGTCTTACTGGGGAGGAGGACATTTGGAGTGGGTCTTGGAGTGACTGACTGGGGAAGGATCTAAACTTCTATAAGGCAGACTAGAACCTTGCATGCTCTCCCACACTCACACTGAGCCTTCAAGACACTGGAGAACAAGTTGTAAGTTACTCTCCTATCTTGCCTCGAGTCTACTGAGCCCACAAGACAAAATAATGAGCCCTCCAGCTGCCTCCTTTGGACAGTGCACATGCTTCCTAACTGGCCTCCGCCAGCCCAGAAACGGTGGCCTGATGGTTCTCACCTTCCTGCCATCATGCATGCCCTCCTTGGGCAGCCTGGCTCTCCTTTCCATTTCCTTAGCATATTTAGAAAATACCCGGTTTTTTCGCGTTGCCTGACCAAGAGATTAAACGCAAAGATGGCACCATGTGGATTCCTCTGCTGGCAGGAGGCCCCAGTTGCAGTAGAGCGGCCTCTGGCTGATGGGCGTCCTGGGCAGAAAGGAGCTCATGCCATGTCTGCGTACGTGTATTCATGCCAGGATGGAGGGGCCTGCACTCTGCTTCAGAAGGGAAAATGTTGTGCAAGACTTTTTATTATTATTTTAGTTCAAGAAAGAGGCAACGTGTCTGAATAATTTTCCACAGGCTCGGGTTATTCTATGTGGGCAGTCCTCACCTTCCCTGTGGGGCTCCGCTGAGGCACGGCAGTCTCCAGCCTGGCTGAATTTCACCTGGGCTCCATGAAACAGAGACTCCCTTTCACAGCCCGAACATGCCATTCCTTGGCTGACTGGATGGAGGGGGTTGACCAAACCTAGACACCTTCCTTCCTCCTCAGGGACAAAGGGACCAACTCCCTAGAGTAACAGAAGAGAGGATAGGAAAGTTCTGAATTTCATCTCCTGGATTATAATCCCCGACTTCTTGCCTCCTCACCATCCCAAGGAGGTTCTGTGGAGATGAGCTCTTGCCCTTTCATGAGCCCTTTAATCCCACCATGGAAGTTGTAGGGCACATCCTAGCATCTTCCTCCAGACACACTCATTGGTTTGGCCCTGACAGGGACAGAGGACTTGGAAGTAGCTGACTGGCTGTGTCAATCTGTACTATGGAAGCTTCCTTTCCCTCTAGTCCCTGAGGAAGCTGCTACCAGCTCAACCCCAAGCTGCCAGGGGAATGGCTGAGGTGAGGTGTCAGCCATCCCAGCTGGCAGCAGAGCTCCCACAATGGAGGGTTACTTTGCAGGCACACACACAGAGACCAGCTTTTGGAAGTCCCTCATTGCCAGCCATGACTGAGCTCCTCTCCAGGCCTCCCAGCTGTAGTGTCCAGGACTGAGAAGTGGCCACCACACTCAGCATGGCTGAGGGGCTTAATCCTATCTGCAGCCTGGAACGAAATAAGCCTGCTGCCCAGTGTTGAGTGAACGAGTTCACCCCTCTGGGTGGTGGTGGGGTATAAACATTTCCATCTTCTTGGATGTTCTTTGCCATTACGGGAAATGTCATGTATGAACTGCTATCCTTGGAAGCACTTTGAATGCATGTCTATAAAGTGAGCCATTTCCTCTTCTGTCACTTAGACACTCAGGCCAGCTGTCCCTCAGGCTGGCTCCAGACCAGCTTGGTATTGTAGTTTTGAGAACTTGAAGTCATTTGTTGGGGCTAAAGGTGATTGTTGAATGCCAAATGTGACGAACACTCATATACCACCACGGAAGGGCTGGTTTGTGCGACCACAAAAACCTGGGTAGAGAATCTATGAGCCGCAGGTATTGAACCATTACTAAGAGCTAGGCATGTCCTAAGTATTCTAAGTGCATTTCATGTGTTATCTCATTTAACCCTTACACCATCTCTTGGAGGGAGATAATATTCTCCTGGGTTTTTAGAAGGGACTGAGTGTTGGGTAAAGGAATTTGCATAAGGTGTGCAGGGATTTGAGCCCTGCCCATATCCATCCAATGCCTTCCTCCGACCAACTGGCTTGACTCTCCTCCCCAAGTCATCTAGATCAGTGCCCCTGCATTCTGTGTTCTCACTCAAACTTTGGCAGAAGAAGCCAGTCAAAAGCAGAATCTATCCATCACTTTCTTTATTCATCCAGCAGAAATGCTTGCCTTTCAGGGTTTCAGAGGCATTCATGTATAGTTGGACACTCACGAAGTGTTGCCAACAAATGAGAAGGGACCACAAAGTCGAACCGTGTCCTCACCTTGTAACCATGAGACCATCCCACCATGTACCTTGCACAGTGTCTGCACCTTTTTAAGGAAGCATGGCGTCCCTTGGTCGGGTAGCCCTCCTTGATGATATCCTTAAAGGCATCTGGCTAAGGCCATCCAGGAGGAAGGGGTTTGCAAGTCAATAATTTTTTCATGATATAACTAACATCTTTTTGCTTTTGTTGACATAGTTCTACTGTGTTTAGGTCCTTAAAGATTAAATATCATCTGGAGAAAATTAAGCTGTCATGTTTTCTCTGTTTAAGGAATCCGTTTCCTTTATGGAAAGGAGCCATATGGTCAGTTACTCTAAGTAATAGTTTATTGCTACTTAAAGGATTTCATGTCTTATTGACAAAACTATTCGGGCGTGTTATTTCCATCACTGTTACTGCTTATCAGTCAAATCTGTGAGCTCTCCCACAGCTTGTGGACCGCAGTTCCAGGCACCCGACAGGGCATTCCTATATTGCATGCAGGGTCCTCAAAAACCATCTAGAATGCCACACATCATGTTCCATTTGTAACGGAAGTACCAGGGCACTTGCTGCAGACATCCTCTAGACTCCTGTCCAGATCTGTTAAATCAGGGTCTAGGTGTGTGGGACGGGGCCTAGGAATCTGCATTTAATAGTCTTCTTGAGGGGCTCTATATCACAGATTTGAACGTCTCTGCCTTGGAGACTCATAACCCCTGTAAAGTCATTCCCCAGGCTTCAATGTACACCGAAGAACACGATATAGATGACAGTGTGTTACGAAGCAGGTAAAACACCCCTCAATGCCACTTTCACTATAAAAGATTTGAAAAATCATCAGATCTACCTGTTTTCCTGAACTTTAGGCAAACTTCAGGTCAGGATTGGTGCACTGGGGTTTTGGTAGGGCACAGGGCCTCTCAACTGGAGATTTCTCAGCAAAGCCCCGTGCCCTACAAAAACCCCAGTGCACTAATCCTGACCTATAGTATAATACAGTGTAGTATAGTGTAGTGCAATACACTAGAGCAGAGACTATACTCCATTTTTTGAAAGCCTGCAGACGACTCCAGGGTGACCACACACCATCAAGCAGATTGATTTTTGGAGTGGTTTAGCATTTCTGTTGATTATGAAAATGCAGAGGGGCCTGCAAAAGCCAGAGTATTCAAGAATCCATTCTTGCAATTCATTCTTGGTTAATCTAGAGAGTCCAGAGTAGAGTCAGGAAGAAGGGGAAGGTGAGTACGGAGCTGCCAGAAAACCAAAACCAAGCACTGTCAAAAGCTTAACGCACATACTTTACCAGGCACCTCCGATGTCAAATAACTCGAACTGTCGGTACAGGTGGCTCCCAAGTGAAACTGACTGCTGTTTGGACCAGGTGGGAAGCAGGTGAAGAAGAGGCAGCTGCAGAGACTCTGATGTCCCCCCATTAACTGCATGTTCCTCCCTCTAATGCCAGGCTGCGCCACCCATTAAAAAGTCCTGTTTGTTTTTGCAGGCATTTACAGAGACTCAGAAAAAAAGATTGTTGTCATGGAAACAGCAGGTGCAGAAGCTCTTTCGGTCTTTCCCTCGGAAAACCCTTCTAGACATATCGGGATATCGACAGCAAAGAAAGTATGTTGGGATTTCATTCTTCTTAATGCACGGTGGTTCCCTGGTGCGCCGCTGCCTGCGTGGGTTCCTGGGCAGCACTGTGGCGGGGCACCATTCCTTGTCCACAAGGATGCCCTGTGGGGAGTTCCAGAATCACACTCCTTAAACAGATGGGGTCGGGAGAAGGCTATAGAGAGAAAGCGTTCCCAGAAAAAGAACTGCACATGATCTCTTGTAATGCATTTCACACGATCAAAATGACGGCATTAGTCCAGATGGGCATCGAGGGACATGCGTATGACTGAGCGAATGCCCACAAGACACTTTGTGGTTTATCCACAAAAGGGCGCCCTGAAAGGACAAAAATGGGATGTTCTAGCAGCACCTTACGAGGTAGTGTCATTTTTTTCCTCCCTTCTCACTGTAGACTAGCTAATTATAGTTGGTGGCAGGGTGAAGAGCCCAGTGCTGGTCTATTTTGGTCCGAGCTGCAATCTCAGAGTGGAGCAGCACCGTTCTTGAGTTTTCATAGTACTTCAGCTTCTTAGATGCAGTTAAAAATAAGCCTCGTTGTACTTTAGAACCCATTACCTTAATCTGGTTTTAAATGGAGGAATCCAATTGCATATTAGAGGTGAATTACAGCTACAATCCGGAGGAAGAATTTAGGGGGGTGTGGGGTGAAGCCTTCACCAGTGACAGACTGTTGGGGGGAGACAAAAGAATGATGGTACAAACATCGTGAAAAATCAGCTTTCTGTTTTACATTTTTTAAACATGAGCAGATAATTTTTTCACCTGCACCTGAAAAGTTCTGAATTCATATCTCAATGCATATATAGAAGCTCTGTGTTGTTAATAGTTTGGGCATTTATTTGCAGAAGTGTTCCTTAAAACACCATTGTTTTATATCATTTGAGGGAGATAAGGATACTTGGGATTTACGAAAATTTTTCATTAAAGATTCATGGAAAAGTTGAAGTGTTATCATCTTCCATCATATATAACACGGTTATTTATTAAACAAACATTTAGCACTTACTGTGTGCCAAGTGATATCCAAGCATTTTAGGAATATTAATACATTTAATCCTTGCAACAAGCATATGAGGTAGGGTTGCTATTATTATCTCCAATTTACAGAGGAGTTGGTAGGCAGTGGTATCCAGGATTTGGACCAGGCAGGCCGGCACCAGCTGCAGAGTCAGTGCTCTTAACCCACTACACATGCCAGGCAGCTCTCACGGTCTCCAGCTGATGCGCAGAAAAAACAATCAGGCAGAGCGGCACTCTGTATGGCAGTTCCCTGGCTCCAAGTTCTCTGGGGTTGCCCTCCCTGGTGAGATGGGCTGGACCACCTATGCACCCTGAGGATTCCTGAGAGCCCAGGTGAAGGACAAGGCAGGCTGATAGGCCTCCTGCCCAGGGGACTGCCCCCTTCCCAGGCTCCCTCTCTCTTCTTGTAAGGGCAGCCATACATGTCTCAAGTGAGAGAACTAGGTTCCAGACCCCTCTTGCAACACCAGGCCCTCAGGAAACACATTCCAAGAGAAAGAAGGAATTTAAAGGATAAAGAGGAAGACAGAGCTTTTAAGCTCTTTGCTTCTCCCAAAAGTGTTATCCTCTGCCTCTGTTGGCTCTGCTTTGTCCTTGGTCCGTATCAGAGTTCCCATTAACCTTGACCTCTCTAGAGTGTTATTAACTTACGTGTGTATTGGGCTACCCAAGGTTTGCCATATTGGAATCTTGATGGACCTGTTTTTATTGATTAGATAAGAATGAATTCAATCATCAATTGTGGATGTTCAACTGGAAGTTGCTAAATCTCTAGAAAAATAATTTGTTCTCATAAGTATTACCTCTGGGATCTTTTTATGCTATTAATTTGCTTTGAAGACCTGTTTCTCCCATAATATAAAGGTAACTGCAGCCCAGCCCCTGCTTGAATTATCACAAATACAAAATTAATTGGTTCTTATTAATCAGCCTCTTCACACATTTTGAGGTAATGAAATCAGTTGGCTAGATTTAGGAAATCAGAGAAAGACACAGATGGGCAGAGCAAAAGCATGGGAAATGAAAACTTACTATTGTCACTTTGTTCTGTCCCCAGAAAGAATGATTATGTCATTAAGCCTAGTGGTCTTAAGTAACCCTCAACAACTTTGTAATAACCAACTAAGGATGTCACGGTAGGGTCCCACAGTCATTAGAAAGATGGCCTAGCCAAATTCTACCCCCATCTATCCTGACCCCAAAATGTTCTTGGCTCTACCTGCCACATACAGCCCAGCTCATGCGTCCTAACTGTAGGAGTCCCTAGAGCCCTCGTTTCTTCAGTAACTAAGGGTCCCATAGCAGAACCCTCTGCCTACATGATAATGCTCAAGAATATAACCTTGCCTTCCTGGAAGCACAAATCATTTTAGCATCACTCATTGACTACTGTATTTTGCATATGAAATAACTTTTTAAAAATCCGACCAAAAAGGAAAATGAGCAAAAAAGCTATCTGCACTAAATAAGGAAAAGTCTTAGAATACTGAGTCATCTGCCAGGTGGCAAATTCCAACTCCAAAACTCAAAGGACAAGTTTTCATAGTCTAAAAAAAAAAAAAACAACCACTTGATCCTTGTTTCCACCTGTCACGGATCTCAGACTGTCTTTCCTCCAAAAGAGGTCTCCTAGATCATGTGAAATTACTCTTACCCCCTCCTGACCCAAATTTCTTCTTTCAAACCAAAGAATTTTAATGTTCATAAAAAGGAGGAGGTGGGGAAGAAAGGATGAGCTAGAGACCTGGAATCCATGGGTGACTTTTTCACCACATTTAGATGCGTCCCTGACAGGAATCAGGAACCTTTTCCTTGGCCACAAAAACCTAGAAGTGGAAAGACACAGGCCCAGAAATCAGTTGCAGCCAGCTCACCTGTGGAATTCTTTTCCCTCCCCGTTTCCCCTTAGGAAATGTAGGCATCCTGGGGAGAAGAGAAACATTTTCTGAGATCACCTGTCTAATGGCTTAGATGCCCACCCCAACACACACACACACAATTCTCTTTCTCAGGAAATGACTATTTTGCAGTGCACACACACACCCCAACCCCCATCATCTTCAACTGGTTAAACTACGTCATCCCTGTCTGCTGGAGTCCCCTCACAGGCTTGGTACGGACCTCCCCTGTGTGGCTGGGAAAGCAAGTCTGTTCCATCTTGTGGCCATTGGAGGTAAAGCATTTCGAGTTAAACATCATTGAATGACTAAAGCTGACTCTTCTTGGAAGGAATGTGCTGGTTCCTGAAACCCTACTGGCTGCTGTGTACCGTCCCGGAACCTGAAGCATGTTGGAGAAGGATGAGTTTTTGAGCGCTGAGGTCACTGGAGCAGTGGGAGCACAGCGTCCCAATGCGATGCCACGGTCCCTGGCAGCCTCCCTGGGTCCATGTGGGGAAGCATGCAACCTCCCTGTCTTTCTGCAGCAGGGAGGTCCTGTGGAGTGGGGAGCTGTCGGTGTCCTAGGTCCAGAGCACTTGCAATCATCATCATCTCCGTTCTCCTTCCCTACTCTCAAGCTGGGACTCAGACCCCCCAGACACGGGGTCAGGGCTTCCACAGGGAGAAGCATCCTGATGGCAGAGACCCATTCATTCGTTCATTCATTCAGCCTGCATTCACTGTGCTGGAAGCTGATGCAGGCACGGGACACGCAGGACTGATGAGGACAGACGCCATCTTTTCTCTCTTGGAGCTTACATCCTAGTGGGGCTCACAGGCTACTCTCTCCAAGTGTGCTACGCAGACATCAGAAACAGACCGTGGTGTGACAGAAGGCGCACTGATCCTGGCTCTGCCGCCCTTGTGCTGTCTGGCTTCGTGTGAGGGCTCAGGGCCCTGGGACCCAGCATGGAAGACCGCTGAGGAGCACCCCAGTCAACCTCCTAGGCTCGTATTTCAGCGCTGTCCCCTGCTGCCCGTGTGACCTTTGCAAAATTGTGAAGCTGTCTGCGTTCGTTCTCCAGCTGTAAAAGGGGATAGAGTGCCTACTTCATAGGGTTGTCGTGAGGACTGAAGAATCAGTGTCAAAGTCCCAGGATGGTGCATGTGATAGTCCCTCTCAGGTGTCTCTTAGCTGTCATTTTAATCCTAGCCCTTTCCTGACACACAACTACCCTGTGCCCCTAGAGAGACCTCGTAACTGTCAAAATGTAAGCAGACTCCGGGGAGGCAGCCCACTAGCAGCCTGGGGTTTGGGAAGGGCTGAGGGTGACTGACAGTCTCTCCCGTCTCCGTTCCCTCTCATAGCCGTGGCTTTGGGCAGTCCAACTCCCTCCCGACAGCCGGCTCTGTGGGCGGCGGTATGGGCCGCCGGAACCCGCGCCAGTACCAGATCCCCTCCCGGAACGTCCCTTCCGCCCGCCTTGGCCTCCTGGGCACCAGTGGATTTGTCAGCTCCACCCAGCGCAACACCACAGCCAACCCCACCATCATGAAACAAGGAAGACAGGTTTGTCCTGTGCCTGGGGAGGAGGGTAGGCCGCCAAGCTCAGGGCCTGAGGCTTCAGGACCTATTCCTACATGACCCCAAGGTGAGCGGAGAGGCCAAGGAGGGCAGCACTGAGATACAGTTGTCCCTGTGCTCAGAGGTAACCAGTTGTTTGCACTGTTTCTCTGGGAGCCAAAGCAATGCCATGGCTTCGTGGGGATCGACTTAGGATGCCCTCCGACCACTTTAACCTTTAACCTTGGGGGCCCTGCATATGAGATCCTGTAGGAGGAAATTTGAGACCTTTTGTTTGCCTTGCTTCTTGACCTACCCCAGCAGACCTCACTACCTCCCAGATCTAGGTCCCAGAGGGGCTTGAGCATCCCAGGAGCTTTCTTAGCCTTTTCATTCATGGCAAATACCTCCTTTGTCACGGTCCCAGCTGTGGTGGAGAATCCAAAGGGGAGCCTGAGAGAGGTTATCAGAGAAAGAGCTGGAACATTCTCCACCTGTTCAAGGCCAGGCTGCCCAGAGGTCTTTACTGTGTGATTTAGAGCTGACTTCTCTCCCAAGGCTCCTCACCCACCATTCCTGTTTCCCCACCCTTCCCAGTGCCTTCCACCTGTGTGCCCAGCATTGTGGGGCTCTGCAGGTTAGGGCTGGGATTGGAGGGGCATGAGTCGGTCTGGGTTGTCATGAGAAACTAAGGAATGAAAGATTGGTAAAAACAGGGAAAGAGCTCCAGGCAAGATGGGCAGGCTTTACTCTCTAGAGCATACACCACAGGGTACGAGAAAGCCCCACTTTCTGACCTGTTGTGGGAAGCCCCACATCAGTTCGAGAGGAAGTTACCACCAGGACACCCACATAATAATAAACGCAAGCTCAGTGTGCCAGCTCATTGCCAGCTGAAAGATTCTTTTTTCTCCCCCTCGCTTTGTAGTAAGTTGTAAGAATCTCAAAAAGAAAATCAAATGAGAGCCCCGAAATAGTTTGTGCTCTTCGTTGCAAACATTTATAGAACTCTTCCCATCTCTGAAAAAAAGTGACAGGAAAAGCAAAGGCAACAAAAGGGATAAAAAGAGTTTCGGAGATCGTGAGGGAGAGAGCCGTCCAGATTAAGCTGGGGCTGAGAGAGGCCTGGGGCTTGGAGAGGGGGATGAAATGAATGGAATCTAAACCCCCTCTCTATAAATAGGCAGATGGGTAGCAAGAGCCTGCGAGGCCTTTTCCAGAAGTTAGCAAAGAGTTCTTCAGGGGTATTTGCCTCTTGAATTCTGGCTGGCGGCCCTGCTCCGCACCCCCTCCCCTGACCCCGGGGTGTCTGGACTAACGGTTTCCCCCTTTGCATTTCTCACTAGAACCTCTGGTTTGCCAACCCTGGGGGCAGCAACAGCATGCCGAGCCGCACCCACAGCTCAGTCCAAAGGACCCGCTCGCTGCCCGTGCACACTTCTCCACAGAATATGCTGATGTTCCAGCAGCCAGGTAAGGCCCTGCTTTTGATCTCTCCCTCTCTCCTCCCCCTGACACAGAGGGGAGGCCGGGACACCAAAATAGACGCCCCTGTGAACCCAGCCGGAAAGTGCTTAGCCTCGACTGTCACCACGCATTCTTTAGAGCTTATAGAAGCCTTCCCTTTTTTAAACTGCCTTGCCAGCATGAATAGCGGCTGGTTGGCTGGGAGCCAGCACATGGAGCCCCAGAGTCGGTTGCAATCTGACGGGGATATTTTTGATACTAGTCATAATTCTAGATTGATTAAACCAGCAATATCACTGGAGGGTATTTGGGGGAGTTGGGAGGGGTTCTATGTGCAGTGTGCGTGTGTCTGTGTGTGTACTTTGGGTGTATGTGGACAGATGTACAGTAAGTGAAACAGAGAAAGAGAAAACTTTGATGGCGTTGATGCTAAGAGATTTACCCCTGGTTTGGGAGCACCTTGCAAACATGACTTCTTGGACTGGCCAGCTTCCCTTTACTTGGTTAAAGAGCAACATGGTACCCTTCAAGTCAGCTGCACCTCTCACCGTGCCTTCTAAAACAGGGTGCCCGGAATGATGCACAGACAACCATCACTTGCACACTTTGTCTATGCGGACAGTGACCTCTTAAGGAGTCATGAGTAATATAGAGCCGTGCAAACAATGACTGCATCTAGCTTGACCTTCTAAGTGGGGAAATCAGACAGGTACAGGTGTTGTACCTGTAGGAAAATACCCACCCTAGGCAAGAGACATGCTCCGTACGGTAAGTCTTACAGGTGTTTAAGGAGAGGAAATCGCTGTGGTCTGGGTGGACAAGAAAGCTTCTTGGAATTAGAGCTGAGCTTCAGGGCACAGAGAGTGAAGAAGTAGAAAGAGGAGTTGCAGGCAGAAGGAGACAAGGGAGCAAGACCGCAATCTTACCACGTACCTCAGTGAGTTCTGGAAGCCGTGGCTCAGCAAAGGGTCAGGGTGAAGTAGCAGTGAGTAGACCAAGGGAGCTGGAAAGATCACGGCTGATGATGGGGGCTCTGAACCCAAGGCCGGGGAGCTCAGACCCCAGCCACTCTCAGTGGGGAATGTATGGAAGATTTTGAGTAGGAGTGAGAGAGGCAGGATGGAGATGGGGAGACACTGAGGAGGAATGGGGAAATGGGGAAGTGAGCAGTCACCACAAGGTAAGGTGTGTCAGGAAAGGAAGATGGTCCAGATGCTGGTTTAAACTTGTTTCTCGACTTCTAGAACCTTTCCTATTTGTGCATGTTTGTTTGAAAGCTCCTTTTCTCTGTTTTGATACTTGTAGCTTCCTGGGAAGAAATATTTGATAAAATGTGGGTGTTGTGAAGGTCTTCTCCCTGGGCCATGTAGTCCCAGCCTCTGTTTTCTTGCAGAATTATGTATAATCCACTCTCAATAAAAAGAGAATCTAGATGAGATTTGAAGACAACCTGGGCATGAGGAGATCTTTCACCTTGAACGTATACTTCTGACCCTGACCTCAGTCCTGGGACTGCAGCCCAGCCAGCTTGCAGCCTCGTGGGAGCCCTAGCATAGCTGACCACTCTCCTTCTCCTTCGATCTCTATATACTTGTGGCCTCCTTGCTCCTCTCTAACCTCTTGTCCCTTCCTTTGGCTTCTTCCAAGTCCTCAGTCCTCTGTTCTCACCATACTTTCCCCACATTCTCCTGTCTTAATTGGGAAGACCAGGCCCACCAGGAAGAGCTGGGCCATCCCTAGGAGGACTCTGTGAGTCTGTAGACACAGGTCTTCCATCTGCACCTTTGTTGCTCACTCCTGCTCAAGGCAACTATGACCCTAAGATTGTCCCCACCCTCTTCCCAAGTGCCTCTTGCTCCCATCGTTAAAAAATCAAGTAATACAGAAGGGCTTTTAAGGAAAAGTGACTGTCCCCTTCCCCTCCCTCTCCCAGCCCACAGTCTCATCTCCCAGAGACAGCCACTTATAACGATTTTCAATTTTCCTGAAAGTTAACCCAAAAGTCTCTAAATGATGTTCTTTGTATACTGGACTTAGAACTCCAGAACCCTTGGGGGTATTTTTTTTGGAAAGGGGGGTTCAATTAGCCTCTAGCATAAGCAAATAAACTGGTGAGTACTGAACAGGAGCCACTCCTAAGTCCTGCCCAGCACACTAAGCCCGTGCCGGTTGGCTTTTCCGAGGACATGGTCATGAAGGGCAAGGCGGGGCACAGCCAAGACTCGGGATTCCTGGCTCAGAGGCTGCAGAAGGTCACTGCCATGGGAGGCTCCTCAGTCTTCAAGGTCATCCCTGCCCCTGGCAGATCAGACACTGGTTTTTAAGACCACAAGTCACGATCAGAACTCTTCCTTCTTCCCAAGGAGGCAGCCTCATTCAAGGGCAAGCCTGGATAATTGCCACAGCCAGGCCCAGATGAAGTTTTGTCCTAGATAGACGGGGTCTCTCAAGGATGGGCCTTGCCACTCAGAGCAGCACATCCTTGTTAGCTCGGCAGGCGTCTAGGGGCTGGCAGCCGGGGGGCAGGACCAACCTACAGGTATCGTATCAGGGAGTCAAAATCAGGAAGGCAGCAAGTGGCTTTCATTTTACACAAGCAGTAGTGGTAGTGAACACAAAATGGAATACAGATGCATGTAACCAACCCTAAACTAAACCCTCAGAAAACTGTGGTTCAATGCAGCAGAGTGGCTTCCTCCTGGCCATTAGATGTCGTCAGAGCATCCATGTTAAACCAGATGGATGGGTAAATCTTGAGGACTACAATTCATTCGAAGAAGGTTTTGATTCTGTAAACTTAAAATACTCCCATTAAAATGATGGAAGACTTTAAATGTCTCCAATGAATATAGACAAGTCTGGGGGCTAAAATAAGCCCCCAAGTTGTATATCAATTGATCAGTCACCTGGCTTGCATTTACAAGATGATCTCTTCTTTCCTGGATCTATAGGATTTGTGGACCCCTTGGAGGCCATGTCAGGGATGGGTTTTTAATTTATTCCCACAGGAACAGATTTTAGGTGTTTCCTAAGACATCTACGTGATGAGCCACTCAGTGACTGCTGCTCCTCACCGGCCTCTGGCACGAGCAGGAAACACTAAGCTGGTCCTCCCAGAGCAAAGGGGGAAAGGGTCTGAAACACTCACCAGTGGGTGACTTGAGCTCAAAACAAGTGTGGTACCTGGTGTGGTCACATTCCCCCAAAAGGCAGGGTGTTTTCCCAACTGGAAAATTCGTTTGGAAACTGCTTGTGGAAGGACTACCTTGTCTTGGAAGCAGATCTATTCCTGCTGACCTAGGCTCAACCACCGTTGGGATCCAGTGAGAGGATCTCAAAACAGCCCTGGTGTAACACTGGGAAGCCATAGAGGCTCCTCACCACCTGGAGGGCCTGACAGGAAATGGCTGAGGGACCAAAGCCAGCTTTAAAAGAACAGCATGGGGAAGGGTAGGCTGGGCAGCCTCACAGAGCTACATTCTGGGGATCTCTTCTTTCCTGCACAAAACCATCTGCAAATTACCCTTGGTGCTGCACTGCCCAGATGTAAGATGGATAAGGTGCCTTACATGGCAGTGGACAGATCTGTTCACCATAGCAAACCTCCCCTATGTACTAGCTCATGACTATATTTCTTCCACCATTAGAATGCTGCATACCTGGGAGTGTAGTGCCCCAAGCTGTTATCATTCATTGCCTCCTTAGTGTGAGTTTCAGATTCCTTCCAGAGAACTGCCTTCCAAAAGAGTGGGGAGAGGAGAGTACCATCCATACACTGGGTCTTTTAGGGGACTGGAAGGCGCTGCCACACAGAGGAAGAGACCAGAACAGGGACCCCCTTAAAGTACCTGGTGCACATTTGCTGTCTGCCTTCTGGTAGGTCAAGGCAAACAATCCTGCTCAGGACTGGTAGATAATAGGTAGAGAGGTTGGTGAATGAATCAGCTGGATCACAGCCAAGAACCCAGCTGGGCCTGTGCTCCCCTGCTTCTGAAAGTCAAATTGGGAGAGACCAACCTAGGTCTAAATGGTACCTCTAAGTCTAGAGACCTAGATGGTACAATATTGTCTTATACGATATTCTCATCATTTTTCATGAAAGCGTGGGTCCCAGAGGATTTGCACAGCACAGACTTCTGCAGGTTTAGGAATGAGGCCACCAGAGAAAAGCTGTGTTCCCATAGCAGATTCAGGGGTGCAACTGATTCCTCGTGTTCCTCTGCCGCTCTCCATGACCGTCTCTGAGATTATCAGTACGGCTCTCTTTCCCTGCCCACACCGATTTCTTTTCCTTCTGTTACTACTCTCCCCCGTCCTGCTTGGTCCCCATCTTCCCTGTCTCCCTTTCTTCCTTACACCCCTTAGCCAGTCCGGAATCTCACTTCATCCTCTGTGCCGCCCTCCTCAGCTTCTCTTTCCTGATTTCTCCCAGCAACCCCACTTCTCACTTACCGCTTCTCACTTAACTTGAATCCTTCCTAGTTACTCAGCAAGTAGCCTTGTCTGTTGTTGGCAAAGTAGAATTCTAGAGGTTTTTCCTAGAATAACCCATTTCTTATTCTAAAGTACTAAAGATGCTGGCCTCTTCACCTCAGCCACAGGCACTGGGAGAGAGCTGCGGAATTGTGCCATGGGTGCCACACATGTGAGACTCAGCTGGGATGGCTGGTTTCTGCCAAGAAATAGCCTCATGGGGCCCCACCAGGTAGACACAACAGAAGCACTTCATTACGAATGGGTGGCTGCTCCCTTCCAGAATCTTCTTGACCCTGGGCCTGAGCACGAGGCTCTACACTTGTGGGACTTCTGGAAAGGCAAAATTAAAAAGTCCGAGGTCAGCCTAGACCCTGAGCATCCTAGGACTGAGGACCCTCCTAAATACTGGAATGGTCTGATGGTCAGGGGAAAAATTCCTGGTTCTCAGAGTTGTCATCTGAGTTAAGGAAACAGGTCTGCTTCAGGCTACAGCAGAGAAGGCTCGGTCTTTCCTTTTGGCCTTATTAACGACATAAAACTTCATCTGCCTGGTCCGTTACAGCTGGGAGCCCAGGCTAAATTCAATGAGTCCTTGGGGTAGCAGGAGCCAGGGCAAGAGCTGGCCTGGTGGGTCGTGTGCACCTGGGTGGCAGGAGATGCCCAAATGCTTCTCTGGGCTTTGAGAGTTCTGCCCACCCAAGCCACACTTGGCTGAGGGCTTCTAGCCTGAGATGGAAGCTGTTATCCACCCAGCTGGTCTCCCTCCGTCTTGTATGTGTGGGGAGATGCCACGGATCTGTTTTTATCAAATACACAATTAAAAAGTCACACTATTAGGAAACTCTACAGTGTGAACATATGGGCTTCTCCCAAGACTTAGAATTTTTCAGAGCCACTCTAAGAGTGGTGGGGGTCGTGACACCCTAGCGTACCAGAGGGAAGAGCTGAGGGAGAAAAAGCAACCATGCCAACTTTCAACCTAAAAGAGCAGCCACTAAGGTTTGGAGATTCTAGAGCGGAGAGCCCCGCATTTCTCAGCCCCCTTTTTTGAACACGCAGTCCTAGGCTTGGAAAATGGCATTTTGCTGCGTGTTGGCAAGAAATCCTGCAGCTGAAACACTTCTCTCCAAATGTCGAGCATCTTTATTTATCCAAATCTCTCCACAGTGTTTGTTTAAAGGGGAGTGCTAGAGAGTAAACTAAATTTTACAATGAGCATATGGATGGTTATAATTGCTGAGGGTTTTTTTTTTTCATATTTGCTAACTGGCTATATATAAAACTGTGTTTCTATTTTATAGATTTCACACCCTGAAGGCTGCTAATTTTGCATGCATATGATTTTCACATGAATGGATGAAAATACTAAAATACTCTTCCCTCTGGATTGTCTGATTGCCCCGACCCTACTCCGAGAGCAACAGTGGGTGGGCGTGGGAGAGACCCTTCCATTCTCCCTGGCTCCCGGCCCCCCAGAAAGCCCAATCGTCCTCTGCTCATGAATTGGCACAGTTGCCTTTCAAACCCATTGATGCTGGAACGTGTGTCAGAAAGAACCCTATCTGCTCCCCAGTGCTTTTCGTATTCATCCATTTTGCCCATCTACTCTGAGAATTTTAAACAACAGAAATGACATCTGCCTCCAAATTAGCCGGTAATGGGGAACACAGATTGCAGAGAAAACCTAAATGTATAGCTCATCAAGGAAAGCAAATACTTCGGTTTAGCCATTGGTTTCAACTTCCTATCCCACTAAACCACCAACCTAACCTCATTTGTCATCCCACCCACCAGCCCCAAGTGCCCCCTGGTGGAGATTCAAAGGAGCAAGGAAATGGCCTGAAGCTTGGGCCACCAGGATCTTTCCCCACTTATAGACTGAAGAGCTAAGGCCCAACAAAGAGAAGTTTCCCAGAGTCGCATGTGAAGACAGTGGCAATGTTGAGATTCCCCAGCGCTCAGAACATATCCTACTGCTCATTTTTGTCTGCCCCCCAACCCCCACCGTAGGACTTCACAATTCTTAGCTGTCAGAGGTTCCATCTTTCTCATCACTCAATAGACATGAGTGAAGTGTGCCAGAAGACCATGGCTGGGTATTATGGGAGATTCAGAAAGAGATAAAAGCACTGTCGCTGTCTGCAAGGCGCTTCCAAGCCAGTGAAAGACACTCAAGAGCTTCCCAGGATGAGGGGTGGGGGAGGTACTGACAGTGAGGGCCCCAGCAAAACAGAGGAGGAGACTCCTACCAGCTGCCTCCCACTCGGGGGAGGAAGGACTGGAGCCTGGAGAGATAAGGAGGGTCCAGATGGCAGAGGGGGCTTTGTGGTTAGAATGCACACAGCATGGTCCCAGACAGTGAGAACCCGCCCAGGAGACATCTCAGACCTTCTAAGTGGCTGGAGGCTGCGAGTACTGACTAGCAGCTATAGTCGCTGCAGCATGCAGGAGTGTACCAGCTCTGGAGTCAGACCCCCATGGGTTCTTGTGTTAGCCAGCCAGCCTGGCCAGTCACTCTGAGTCCCGCTCAGGAACTGGGCACTTGGCACAGTTGTGGACTCAGAAGAGGCGCTCGCCATGTTGCGGTTTCTGTTTCCTTGTAACAATGCAGAAATGCGCCAAGCGCACTTCTAGGCACCAGGAGCAGCAGAGCCAAGTCCTGCTCCAATGAAGTGAACATGGAACTTGGGGCAGGCAGCAAATAATGTGCCAGATGTTGGTGACAGCTGTGGAGAAAAGTAAAGCAGAGGAAAGGGATAGGGCTGGGAAAGTTCTGTTCACTTATAATGTCCTTTCTAAAGAGACAGTAGAGCCAGAGGCGTGGAGGCAGGGAGAGAGAAAGTCATGGAAACATCCAGGGACCACCTTTCTGGGCACAGGGAACAGCAACGCAAAGACCCTGGGGTAGGAGAGGGCCTGGGATGGATTGAAGGGCTGGCAGAGCTGTACATGGGCAGGGGTTAATAAGGGCCAGATCACGTGGGCCTTGCAGGCCGTGGCAGGGGGTTGGCTGTTAGTCTGATGGGAAGCCGCTGGAGGGTTCTGAGCAGAGGCCTGACAGACTCTGACTATGACCAGCTATTTTTAGTTACCAGTTTTCGTCTAGCTGCCCATGTTCACAATGGACTCTCTGCGTCTAACAGACTCATAGGTTGGTTGAAATCAGAGTATAACTTACCTCCGTGCTGACCCTCACAGTCCCCTGAGTCCTCCCAGGGTGGAGTGGGTGGAGCCCCACAGCACTGTCCATACCTTCTCCTTGTTCTCAGAGTCTCTGTCACCAACATAACCCTTTGTCCCTTGCAGAATTCCAGCTTCCTGTGACTGAACCTGACATCAACAACAGGCTGGAGTCCTTGTGCCTCAGTATGACCGAGCACGCCCTGGGAGGTGAGTGGTTCCTCCCTGCATTTTGCCACATGCCTGGGAGAACTAGCAGCCATCTGCTGTCTACACTCTGGCAGTAGCTCAGGAGGAATGGGAAAGGCGCAAGGAGAGGTAGGCAGGGGACAGAGAATGGCCTCAGGGTGCTGTTGGATCCTCATCAAGCCATACCACACAGAGTAGCCCACAGTGCCCTGCTCCTCCTTTCCTGGGAGGTGAATCAGGGACCTGGAGACCAAGGCTGTCCCCCTATCCTCAGAGCTACCCACCCAGTGCACACTGAGCTCCTACCACAGCAGCTGTCCCAGCCAAATGCTGGGAGCTGGAGGAGTCAGAAACACAAGACATGGCTTTTAGTGGCAACATCCCCCCACAGAATTGGATTCTTTCCTTCTCGGCACTAGATCGCCCAGTCTGGTCCAAGCATATCCCAGCTTGTTCTAAAAATAGAATTTTTGAAACAAAAATCCCTGCTTGTTTTTATATCTCCCTGTTCCAAATGGCTTCCACCATGCCTGGAGCCCCAAGCAGTATGAGATGTCCTTCGCAGTGTGACAGGGATGGTCTAGTTCAGTGTGCCTATGGGCTACAGCCCCATGAGGAGCTCCAGAAGCAGCTGGGTTGTCCCGCTGTCTGTTGGCCTACATCATCACCAGAGCCCCGGGAGGCCTTCAGTGCCCTCCGGGTACTAACCAAGTGCTTTTCTCCAGCCTGGACTCCGCGCCAGCCCTGGGGATGTTTGGCAGGCAGAGGAGAGATGTCCACCCCTTCCTGCCAACCTCCGGGAGGCTCTGAGTCAGAAAGGCCTCCTGTGACCCTTCCCAGTAGTCCTCTCCAGTTGGGATGTGCTCACCCACCCTGGAGATGGGCAGTCAGAACACCTAGAGCCAAAATGTGTGCTATCTGGCTGCAGTGGGAGAAAGGCTGCTGTCAGCTGCTGCTGCAGACAGCTTTGTCCTTCTGACCAGGGACTTTTAGATTTTTAGTGCCTGCAAACACGATCTTATCCTAACACCCAATATGAAACCGATAAATGCTCTGCATTGGAAAGTAAGGACTGCCCCCACCTGACCTCAGCTGTGCAAGGCTCTTCACAGCCCAAAGAAAGCCTCCATCCAGAACCAGAAGAGAGCTAGCTCAAGGCCTCCCAGGGCCTCTGACGGAACAGATGGTGGGAAGGCACAGCTCCTAATGTGACCTCCCCAGGGTTCCAGGAACCTCATTTGCAAACACTGCTCTCTCCTTTGACCACTCATGTCCTAGAGCCTTCACAGCATCATTGGTCCATCCCTGGCACCTCTGTGGGGAAGTGCCACCAGCTCTTCTCCAGCTAACCAAGGAGACTGGGTCAGCACACTGATAGCCCCTAATGAGTAACGGGAAACAACCCAAAGGTCCATCAAGAGATGGAAATGGATGAACGAAATGCAGTATAGCCAGACAGTGGAATATCATTCAGCTTAAAAATGAATAAAGTACTGATCCATGTTACAACATGGATGAACCTTGAAAACATTACACTAAATGAAAGATGCCAGACACAAAAGGCCACACGGTGTACAATTCCAGAATTTTAGGAATTTATGAAATGTCCAGAATAGGCAAATCTGTAGAGACAGACAGTATAGTTTAGTGGTTGTCAGGGGCCAGAGGGAACTGTTGAGTGGAGAGTGACTGCTTGATGGGTCCCAGATGAAAATGTTCTGGAATTAGATAGTGGTGATGGCCGCACAACTCTGTGAATATACGAAAACCTCTGCACTGTATGCTTTAGAAGGGTGAAATTTGTGGTATGCAAATTATACCTCAATTTTTTCAAAAAGGGAAGCCTCCCAGACCCTGAGAATTCAGGCCAAGCTCAGCCCACTGCAGGCAACCCAAGCTCCCTCCCACCCAGCTGAGGCTGGTGAGTGAGGAACTCCCGCTGCCTTCGAGAGTCAGCAAGGAGAACTGACCTTCTTCCCCAGGGCTTGATATATCTCGGATAATTGGCATGTTGGAAGCCCTTATCAAACTGCTAAGTGCTAACATTATCATCATTAGTAGCAAGAATGCCAAATGCTCTTTATTAAAGGGAGGTTTTCATTGAAAAGGGTTGTTTAGCTCATTCTTCTACTTTTACAGAAAACCTCTCTGAACTGATGGTTTTTTTGCTAATGTTTTCATCTTGTTAATCTCCTAAGTCTTTTTATTGCTCTGTTTTTCCTCAATAATCCTCTCTGGTGGGAAGCCTCGTAAGCACTTTCCAGAGCAGAGAATGCAAATTAAGTTCAGGGTGTCCCAGCTGGGCACAGTGGCTTTGAGCCCTCCCACACTATGACTGCACCTCTCTGCTGGCCCACCTCTTCCAGGTGCTGGGAGGATGACATTGCTGTGGACAGAATGCCAATGAATTAAATCATTTTACAGGAGGACAAATAATTTGGAAGAGGAAAGCAAAGTAAAAGAGGTTCCTCTGCTTGTGTCTCAGGACAGGATGGGAGGGTAGCCAAGTTCCTGAGACATCACATCCTACGAAGGTCTCTCTAATGTGGCTGGTCCATGAGCCCTGGGCCTTGAGGGCTCATCCTTCTGTGCTAACATCTCTACTCTCAGTGTCCTCCACTAACTACAACCCTCCTGGTGCTAGTCTAAGCCATTTCTCTCTTTGGCCTTCCCTTTCCGTCTCTTCTTTGCCCTCCCCTTGGCGCCTCCAACAGAACCCATGAGGAAACCCAGGAGGTGGGTTACCTCTGCCATCTTGGTTTGTTAATCTTTATTTAAGGCTTTCATCTGTCTCTGTTGGGCCTGCTCCTGACTGGTGACTCCGGGTATAAAGGAAGACTCAACACCAAGCCTGGCTGCTATCTTCCTCCTGCACAGGAGCTATATGGGCAGGAACAGCCACGGGCACAAAAGCAAGGCTCCTCCAAGCAGGACAGAGTCTGCAGTGAATCCTACCATAAAGAGGAATGCCTAGTCCATTCTCTGATGCTCCAGGATTCATGTTTTCACATGATCCCCTTGCCGTTCCTTCTCACCTTCTTTCCTTATTCCTTCTTGGGACTCAACTGCCTCACTTCTAGGTGATATGGAGACTTTGTGCAAATTAGAAAAAGTCTCCACTTTCTTAAGATGCTGTTCTGCCACTGATTTGATATTTGTCATAGTAACTATAAAACCTATAATGAATACATGTAAATGGTGCTCCCTGGAGTTCTACACCTTGCACGACTATAAATGGTGCACCTGGACTTACCTGTTGTTCATTTCCCTGCAGATGAATACTGTCACCCTTGGAGGATGAGGCACAGGATTGGAATTCAATGAAAATGCAGCTTGGGATTGGGTTATTTGAGATTTTCATGTTTCTAGCTCCCCACTTACACAGCTATGAAGGGTTGGCATTAATGAGTAGCCCAGTGAGCCCTGGCAAGAGTGTGCACTCCACTCCTACAAACAAGGGAGTGACCTCTACACACCCACACGTGTGTGTATACTTACACGCACCCACTGTTTCCCATGACCCATTACCACTGCAGAGCCACCATAAGAGGCTCATGTTAACGCCTGCAGAAGTCAGGGAAAAATAAGTTCACATCTGGGGGCCTCTAGGATTGATGGCCTGATTACCACAAATGCTCCCGGGGTCATTTGCTTTTCTTCCTTAAAATCTCTTCAAAAACTATATGGAAATTTATAGACACACTCAAGTACAAGTAAAATTGGGAAAATCTGAATAAGATCAGTGAATTGTGTCAACATCAGTATCTTGGTGGTAATATTATAGTATTGCAAAATGTTACCATTGGGAGAAACCCAGCATACTGGGAAACCTGGTACTGTCTCTTATAACTGCATGTGGACCTACAATGATCGCAGTAAAAATTTCAATTAAACATTCCTCCTTCAAGTCCCTGCTGGCAAGACACTAGGCTGGCACCACCCACCAGGAGGCTAGGAGGCCTGTGCAGTGGACTCACTACTCCACCATATCACTTAGGTCCTGCAGCTTTCTCTGAACACTCTGCCACTCCCCTCTCACACCTGAGTTCTGCCTACTAGATCTAGATGCTCCTCCTGGTAGTCCAGGTTTGTGACATCAAGGTTTAGACCAGGACATACATATCTGCAGATGTGTAGATATCAGCAAAACCAGGGAGGCATCCTGCATCCCTCCCTGGCCTTCATTTACTGGTCACTGAACACGGTCATTTTTACCTCCTATGATGGCTCATCCATGCTTCGCTCTGCTCACTGGATAAGCCCTTGTCAGACATGCCCTAGTGTGGACCATTATAGGGGCCCTCCTCCCACCAGCCTTGTCCTTTTTTAGGTCATCTGACACAGCTGCCAGAGAAGCCATTCTAAAATCAGATCTAATTACTCTACTACTGCTTAGAATGCCCCAATTACCAAGTCCAAGCTCCTGTTCATAGTACACAAGACCCTTATGGTCTCATTCTGGGGATTCTCCTATAGTGCCATGTGTGAGCAGACAACCATAAAGGAGCTGGGCAGCCACTGGCTCCCTTGGCAGTCTGTCTCATTCATGGCCTCTGTCTCTGAAGTGCAGGTCCTCCACTTTATAGCCTGGTCTCACTGACTCTCCATAATGTAGACACAGCCTGCGTTGGGTAGCCTCAGCATTCACCCACTTCCACAGGATCTTTCAGTTCCCAGTGCCCACAACCTCTAACTATGGTGTCTGCCCGTAACCAGATTCTTGACACAGAGAAGCTAGATCAGTTTGGGTCAGCTGCATCCCTCTGATCTGCTCAGCTGTGGCCAGGGCTCACAGTCACAACCACATCATGCCTGGTCTTTCAGCAGGGACTTGGTCAGAGGGAGACGCTGCCAAAGAAAGGAATGTGAGCTAGACTGGTCCACCTGCATGTCTGGTGCAGCACCCTGGCCAGGCTCCTCAGCACAGCTCCTGCCACTCCTCCGTTCCCCCATCCCTCATCCTAAACCTCATCCAGCTCCACATTTGATGACCCAACATCACACCTATACCTGAGCTGTATGCCCTCCCCACACCCGCTTCCTTTCCTGCTTCCTCCTCTCTTCTCCTACCAGCACCATCTTACAAAAGTCATTTCCTTTCTCTGAGAAACTGCCCTTGACTTCCAGGTGCAACTTAAATCTTCCTTCCTCCATTTTTCCTGCTGTGCCTGGGTGCATACCCCATCATAGCAATGATCACTCCGACATCGCTGTGGCTTTACAGATCTGTCCCGACTAGGATGTGTGTACTTACAGGATGAGGACTAGGTCTCCCGTCTTGGTTCCCAGATTCGTTACAGTTCCTGGAAAAATGGCTACTCTGCAGATTTTGAGTGGTGGGTGTGTGACTGAAGGAGTGGATGAATGGGTAAGTTTGGTCTTCGCCTGCCTTCAGAGACCAGGCAGCCCAACGTGCACGGTGTGCGACTAGGTGGCCGTGAAGGGAACGGTTTTGCTCACCTGTCCCCATCGTGTATTCTTTCTCTCCCAGACGGGGTTGACCGGACCTCCACAATCTAGAAGCTGAAGATGAGAGCGACCGCGCTGGCCGTGAAATCGACTGCTGCGGGTCCAGTGTCAGCCATCTTCAGGGTTGCACAGAATCCTCCGAGATACTTTGCAGCCTTTTTTTTTCCCTGGTCCCTCTCCCATTTTGATTTTGTGAGAGCGTAGGTGGGC
This sequence comes from Ursus americanus, assembly GCF_024610735.1. NCBI lineage: Eukaryota > Metazoa > Chordata > Mammalia > Carnivora > Ursidae > Ursus > Ursus americanus. The sequence continues at coordinate 3,659,182 of NC_142152.1, read as the reverse complement.
CTTGTAAACATATCAGTAGACCGGGGACTGGTTATTTTGTCATTTGTTTCTGTCACGGGATGGCTTGGTGTGCGGGGCGGGGAGGAGGCTCTAGGGAAACGTGGGACTGGGAGGGGATGGAGAGGGAATGCAAGTGGCTTCCTGGATGGAGAGAGGGGGAGAAATGAACAAAAAGAGTACCGCTGTGAAAGAGCTGGGAGAGACTCGGGAGGGAGGCCGCACCCTGGCCCTGGGGCGCCCCTCACAGCCCGCCTCCGCCGTCAGGCCGCAGGACGCAGTCGTGGGCGAGTGCGACCAAAGCAAGATGGCGGCCCGCCCTCCCTGCCGCCCGGATCGGCTTTCCCTGAGGATCTGGCTTGGAGTCGAGCCGCAGGAGAGGGCCGCTCGGCGCCGGCGGCAGAGGGGGAACGTTCCCTCCAACAAAATTTCAGAGAAACTTTGATTTGTGTATTGTTTACATAACAATTTTAAAGGGTACATAATGTGTAAAGAGTTTGGATAGAACTTCTCTTCATACTATGGTTTTTGTAAAGGATTTGTTGATATGGATTCATTTTTTTCCTCTATTTTTATAATAGCAGCAGGGTTGTCTCTTAAAATGGCTGCCGGGCCGTGCTTGCCGGGAAGGCGGACGCGTCAAGTAGGCCGAGGAGGCGGCTGTCTCCCGGACGCGGCTGCGCAGTGCGTGCAGGTGGGTTAGCGGGACGAGCATGTGGCTGGAAGCGCGGGGAAGGGACTGAGCAGTGTAATGAGTTAGGGTCTGTTCGCAGGTCACCGCGAGATTCTAGAAAAATCCTGCGGCCCCTTTCTGGGCTGGATTTGCTTCTCACCCAGAGACCTCCCTTCCTCCCCACCCTACTGTGGGTTTTCATACTGTCGCCCCCTGCCTCGCTTCAGACACACACACACACACACACACACACACACACACACACACACACACACACACACACACACACACACACACGTGGGTACAAGTTCCGCTGGAAGAAAAATGGCAAGAACCGACATTCTTCCTTTGCAAAAGGCCTTACTATCCGATAATGAGCTCAAAAGACCGCTTCCACTGCGATTGCGCGCAGGAGCCTGAGCCTGGGGCTGCATCCCCCTGGCTCGCTCACTGCTGAGGAAGGAAAGGAGAGCAAGACCCGGGACGGTGTAGAACTGGTCAGACAGCAAGTGGCAGAGAGAGCGTGCGGGGAGACGTGCAGTACACGCGGCCAGGCGGGCTGTGAAGATGTGGGAAAGGGCAGCTTCAGGATGGAAACGTGGTTCTCTCCACATGTACGTCAGGGATTTGCTGTGTCGTTGGCTGATTTCTCTATCCAGCCGCACAGAAGAGAGGTAAAACCAGCCCTGACATGGTGAGATGCACAGCTACGCTACCACAAAGTAATAGCTCTGTTTCTTAAGGGCAAGAAAGACTACGTTTGGGATTCGATGCAATGGAGGGTATTAAAGGAAATCAAAGAGGAGTTGTGCTCTGCACTGGAAAATTGGGTTGTGTAAATGATGGTATGAATGCTCAGCCAGAGGCGACATCGGGGAGACGGTGTAAGGCCCGTTTATTAAATGGGTGAGCCTGGTGCTATTGCTTTTAGCGAAGTCAGAGTTGAAATTGAAGAGATCAGACCATGAAAATCACTGAGCTCGCTTATGGCTATTTAAAAAAAAAAAAAAGTTAATGAAGTAAATACAAATTTAAAAGGCCTTAATGAAATCTAAACAACTTTCTTTTACCTTCGAGATTAAAAATGTGCACCCAATTTAGCCTAGCTTTTCAAGTTTTTTAAGGTTTAAAAAGGTGGGAGTATCTTAACTGTAGAGAGCCTTTAGCAAGCAAAGGGGGCTTGAACCCACAATATCATGTTTGCATTAAGAAAACAGACCTCCCCGTGGGTGACTACATTCTAAACATGCAAATCCATGTGCAGAAAGAGGCAGCGTTTTTTAGTTGACTTTTTTTTAACCAAGTGCCATTAACATTCATCCTCCACACCCCTTTTCTAAACAAGCTTAGTGTTACTTGGGGAATGTGTTGGGATGGACGATCACGTGTAAGGCAGGAAGAATAGATCAAAACTGTTGAAGGCCAAAGGTAAGACCAGAGGGTTTGCGAAGGTGTTTTTTGGATGCTAAGAAAGTTAATAAAGAGAAGAAAAAACAAGGGTATTACACATCTTGTGGCGAAATGAGAAAGCATTCAGATCTGCTGCAAAACACATATATCCATAAAGACTTGGGTTGTTCAGAAAACAGATTGTGAACACAATCACATTAGCATGAATCCTTTAAAAGGAAGAAGACCTTAAAGTATTTGCAAATCTGGATTTCTATTTATTCCTTCACTGAATATAGAAACAATGGTTATCTGATTATTAGAGATATTATTTTGGATATGTTACTTATTAACTTGCTATGGCTGGTAACCATGATAAAGTCTGTTATTAATAACAACATAATTCTTTTTTTAAAAAAAAAAGAAAAGCTTATTTTTCATTGACTGTGTATAGTTTTATCTACTTAGTTGTGTTTTGCTATTAGTGTTTTAATTTTTTTTTTTAAGTTGAGTGTTCTGATAAATTTTAGGAGCCTGTCCCCACCTTGTTTTGAGTCCTGTGTTGACTGCAGGTATACAGCTCAATTTTAAAATCCTAAAGCAAAAGAACTTTATTTATAAAAAAAAAAAAAAATCAAACAGTTGCATGCGTAAGGCTGTGAAGTCGGATATTTAGTAATAAAGCGGCAGTGCCTTTTTTTGTATTTACCCATTGACCCCCAAATGCAACTGTTTTATATTAATAGTAAACATTAAAAATCTTAGAGTAAAATCTATTTCACTACATGTTCCCCCCCTTTTTCTGATTTAAGCAGTATGTATTTGGCATCTCTACACTGTCCTAGGGACAGTGGTGGTCTATGATATTGTTACCATGTATGATGTTTTATTGGTGCTTTTTATTCATAGTGGTTTCTTACCAGAAACAGTAGGAAGACACACATGAACTGTGTACAAGAATTGAAACATTGCTGCTGATATGTGTCTTTTTCCACACGCTTTTTGAGTTTCACTTTTTAAACAAGGGCCAGCAAGCAAAATAGATGCTGCTGGGTCTGCCTGCAGAGGGCGGCTGTTTGCACCAAGCTCTCAAATCCTGTGTATTGATGGTCCCTTTTTGGTACTCAGGATTGGAACTACAGCTGGGCCCCCATCTCCCATTCCTTTGAAGAGACACTGAGGGAAACAAGGTTTTCTTTTGAGGTGTCATTGGCTGCCTTTTACGGAATGGGAGCCTTCTCCGGGTCTTGTGTTCTTCTGCACCTCTTGTAGCGACTGCCGGTGCAAGGTTTGTAGACGTGCATTCCCCAGCTAGCACCAGGATCCCCCCAAAAGCCTGGGCTGGGGGACTGAGCTGGGCTGAATGCATAGGCATGCAACCAGAAGGGCAGCAAGGGGAGGAAAAGCAGGCCCCAGTCTCGTTGGCCCTCTGGAGATGTCTGCAGCAGGCGGCTCCAGCTTGGGTGCAGGGAAGCAGCCTGACCAAGGCACTCGGGTGTGCCTGTTACAAGAAGGACCTGCGGAAGGATAATTTGCACATGGGGCTGTGATAACACTAATGTTGATTTTTTTTTTTTTTACAAGTCATCAGAGATGTTTGCAAAGTGAGTTTTATTTTTTTGTAATTCCTTTATCTTTACTTAAAGGTGAATGTGTATTCCTCTGGGAGGAATAGGAAGAAAACAGGAATGTTAATAATGTCAAACAGAAGACTTCCTCCCTTATTAATATATAACCCTCATGTATTTATGCCTAATGTAAGCTGACTTTTGAAAAGCTTTCTTTCGTTGCATGCCCCGTGCAGGCATCCCTGTTGTACATGCATGCCTCTTGTCCTGTTTTCCTGTATAAAGTTAGTGAACAAAGAACTATTTTTGCCTAGTTCATGTTGCCAAGCAATGCATATTTTTTAAATTTGTCATATATGGAAATAGCATGTTTGTTACATGTAAAGCTTTACTGATATACAGATATACTAATGTTTGAAGATGCTGTTCTTTGCAAGTGTACAGTTTTCAAATGTTGTTACCAGTGAAACACCCTTGTGGTTTAAACTTGCTACAATGTATTTATTACTCATTTCCTCCCATGTAACTAAGAATCATGGCTATATTTCATATCAACGTTATATTGAAAGTGAAGGGAAATGATTAATACAAGGTTTTGTAACACTGGTGTGTGTGTCTTTTTTCCTTTTTGTTGATCTGATCGATTAGAAAACAAGAACTGAATCTTAGAAATAAGCCAGCAAGGAAGAATGAGCATGACATCTCTGTAAAGTATTACCACCTGACCAATCTATGCAAACTATGCCTTCAACTATGATTCACTTTTTTTTTTAAACAAAGGAGTAAGAGGAGAAGTATAAAAATTTCTGCAGCTTGATATGTGCCCTGAGTAGTCAGTAAATGCATCACCTCCCTTGAAGGCATGTTTTTAAATACAAACTCTATCCTTGTAGATGATATTGTTTATAGCTTCCTCTCCATCCTCAATGCCTTGGAAATCATATTTCACCCCTTAACCATGGCATAAAGAAACTGCAGCCTCCTTGGAGCCTTGGGGTTTTAACTACATATGGCTTGAATCTCATTCTAATACCTCTGATTCCAGTATGGTATTTGATATAAATTCTACATAATGTCAATTAAGCATATGGTTGAAGAGACTAATGTGGGTTTGAAATCTCTGGCTGCGTGATATTCAAGTTACTTCTCCGAGCTTTAGTTAGGTATGTTTTTTTTGGCCTATGATACTCAAGGTTTATATAATTAAGTCTGTAATCCAAAAAAGAAGAAGGTAAAGACAAAAAGAAAACATAGAAGTTACTGCCACAAAAACTTAGCAATCCAAGATTTCTCTGAGGCAACCACAGCTTGACATTGTAAGAATGACCACACAACAACTCCCTTTTCACCAGGCTCAAGCTGCTCAAGTGACATGCAAAATCCAAAATAGTCCCTGGAAACATGTAGAAATGCCTCATAAGCTGAGATATGAAATGAAATTCTGCCTAAAGTTAAATTCTCATAACTCAAATGAGATATAGCTCAGTGTATGACCAGAATATTCTAAAGGAAGGGGATAACGTGCAAGAGAAAAGGCAAGCCTCATTTTTGCAACGTGTGAAATGAGGGTAAATGTGAAAGGTATAAGATGAAGAGAAACGGGGCTCAGCATGGTGCCTGAAAGGAGTTGGTTAGTGATTTTTATCAGCGAAGCTGCAACTCTTTGCCATTGACCTTAATAATGGAATGTTCAATCCTGGAGAGGTTAATCATATAATAAAGCATTTAGGACCTCCTCTAACAGCCCTCTCCGCAGAAGAGATTTAATTCCATTATTGAAAGGGGATGAGTAACAGGCGTATAGCATCCTGGGTGGGAAGAGGCTGCAGTGGGGCTTTTGCAAGGAGTCCAGAAGGAGCACAGGTGGGCACTATCAACTCATACTCTCTATGCTAATGAGGAGGCTGCGAAGGGGGCAATACAAGGAGAATCCAAACTCCTGCGAAAGCACCTTAGCTTGGTCCCTTGAACAGTTACTACATTTATCCACAGCCCTATCAGCCCAAGACTTGCGGAAGTTGAGAGGCGGGCTTAAGGACAGCAAAAATTTCACCCATAACTAGAACCTAATCCTCCTCCAGAAAGATGTGGAAGGTCAGTGTGGACCCGGCCCACCGGGAAGCACAGTGTGGCGGCCTGTACGTCATCTGTTTCCCCGTGCCCGGTGGGCAATGCTGCCCCATCACACTCCAGCGTTATCTCACAGACATCACTCCACAGTCTTCCACAAGCACCTCTGTTTCCTGTTTCCCAGCCATGCACCTCTTCCCTGAGCACTTCAGCCTCTGGATTGACAGCAGTAGCTCTAGGATGCCTTAGCTCGCTCTGTTTTTCAAACCATCTATGAATTACAGTTGTAGTGGTGGCTATTTATTTCAAATCCACGTAATCCAATTCTTTTGTAAAATACAATAAACATTTTTTTTTCAAAAATTAGAAGCCCCCATACTGTACTAGATTCAACAAAATTATTCTGCCAAATTGCTATAAAAAGTAGCACTGTCCGGGCTCCCTAAGCTCTTGGATGAGTCTGCAAAATCAGTCTGGGACATTGCCCTTCCTGCTGAGATGATGGACATCCTCATGCCAGGTCAATAATGCCCACAACACAGTAGAGAAGTGGCCATCAGGTCTAAGAAATACCTAGAAGTGGGCCCAAGAACAGCAATGGCTTTGTTCCCTAGTCATTTCTAAGAGCTGAAAACAAACCAGTTGAGAAAGGGGACATGTTGGAAGGGAAGGAAGAGGAAAATCCAGAAGGTAATGGGACTGGTGGTGGGAGGTGAGAGCCTGAACCTGGAGTCTCTGGAAATGGAACAAGTAATAGAGCACTGTTTCCAGAGCAACCCTGAGATGTGTCTTCCCACTCCCCACGCTCTGTTCTGGCCCAGATGGATTGAGAATGGAGGAAGGCTCCTCTGTGTGTGTGCACGTCTGTCTATACATTTAGGATACAGGTATGTGAAGTAGGAGGTGTGGGTGACTGGGAAATTGGGGAGCTTTGGCAAACTTAAGCATGACATCTCAATTATGATTGAGGAGCTCCGCTGGAGTCAATGGCCTTTCACAATATCCTCCCGGGTAACAACTTGGCCCAAGGATTCCATCTGACCAGCTTTGCCCATGGGGCTCTTACACACAGATAGTGACTTCTCTGTGATATAAACCTGGGAATTCAACGTCTGAGAATTTCCTTCATGGAATATTTTTCACTCTTAAGTGATTTCTACTTCAATTTTTAAAACTGATGGAGAAACATTTTGGCAACCTTATAAAGCTCAGACTTTATAAAAAGACAGCTTTGTGTTTATGCCTGACTCAGAATGCATGTTTTTAAATAGTGTGTTCCACAGTTTTTTGAAATTTTATTTTTTTTTAAGTCCTCTCCAGGAGAAACAAAATCAGGGCTTTGGTGAGTGAAATGGTCCCATCAGAGCTGCTGGATCTGGAGACAGCAGAAAGGTTCCAGTTAAATCTTCCTGTGGGGACCACACCCAGGACTAGGTGTCCCTGTTTGCGCCAACATCCTTAGGAGATCGTTCCAGTTTTCCATGCCATAAAATTCTAACAGGCTCCAGAGTGAAGTCCGATGAAATGACAAAACCCCAAAATCCAGTCTGTCCAATCAGACCTCACCACTTTATTCCAAGATGGAATATGTACCAAGTCAGCAAATTGTGAATGAGAGGAATAAAACGTATACATGACAAATCATTTCCCCATCTGTCACCAAAAGTGTATATCCAACCCATGGGCGGAGAGCATACACCCTCCATGTCTTCTCCCATCCCCGTGCTCTGGGGTCCGGGCTGCTTCATCTACTAACCTACTCCACTGTTCCCTCCTAAGACACAGAATCTAAGCCCTCGTTCACCCACAGTTCACTGTGTTTATCCAGGTGTGCCTCTAAAGTGTTCATGTCACGACAGCAGGCCCCAGGTTTGCTTCTTCCTCCTACAACAGGACTTCCTGAATACTGGGTGCTAACCAGCTGGCTGTCTGAAGGCAGAGGATACTTTGCGAGACACAAGTATCAAGATCTTTCTGGAACAGGTAGGTGAAGTTCAATTACAGTGAGGCCTCTTCCCTATAACCACCTGAGAAAAACAGAAATGCCCCAGCAGGCCCTCTGGAGGGTCTTGTCAGTCTCTTAGCTTGAATGAGATGAGCCCAGGGACCAGGGGTCCCCAAGAGGGCAAGAGGGAGAATAAGGATGGCTGTAAGTGTCCAGAGCCCAGAGGAAGCCAGTGGGCAGAGCTCTGTATTCATCCTTGGGTTTTCCGAGGAAGCTAAGCTCACAGCAGAGGAACAGCGAACACCAGCCATGCTGGTGGGAACTATACCAGAAGGACAAAAAACAGAAACTGTGGAGAGAGCCTCGGGGGCATTCCCAATTTGAGGCAGGTGAGAGCATGTGAGTTTAAGGAATGGAGATCAGTAAATATGAGACTGGTATGGAGAATGCAGAGAATAGGGAGCCATAGGGGGTCAGGGGCAGGGATGGGATGGAGGTAGAGGTAGGGTAGTAAAGGACCTTATAAACCAGGGTGAATAATGGAAACTCCGCCTACAGGACCATCACTGTCCTTGTTGGGGAGTCATATGATCAGACATGTGAAACAAAAGGGCCTATGGAATGTCTCCCTCCTGTCTCATTCCCTAGCCACCTGTTCCCTGCCCTGGAGGCATTCAGTGGGTTTCTGGTGTGCCCACCAAAACATACTTTATACATTTACAAACACTGAAATATTCACACACACACCCCCTTTACACAAAAAAGAGCATACTAGGCACACCGTTCCTCATTGTGTGGTATTTTTCTTTTTTCTCTTAAATCAATTTTGGAAACCATTCTATATCACTGCCTCATACTCTTTGACGGCTCCACATTTTTCCACTCTGTGGCTTAACACGACTTCTTAACCAGCCCCTTACTGATGGACACTCAGGTTGCCCTCACTCTCTCTGTTACTAACAGTGCTACAATGAAACAAATTGTACATGGGTCATTTCCCTCGTGTGCAAGGGTTCCCATAACTGCAAAAGTAGGGTTGCTAGATTAAAGGACGTCATATCAGTCAGGATTTTCCAGAGAAACAGAACCCGTAGGAGATTATAGAAGAGAGAGAGAGACTCATTTTAAGGAATTGATTGTGAGGGCTGCCAAGTCTGCTATCTGTAAGGCAGGCCAGCAGCTTGGAGACTCAGACAGAAAGGAGCTGATCCTTCAGTCTTGAGGCAGACTTTCTCCTTCTGCCAGAAACCTCAGTATTTGCTCTTAAGACTTGCAACTGATTGGGTGAGGCCCACCAGCATCATCAAGACAAATCTCCTTTACATAATGTCAATTGACTGTAGATGTTAACCGCATCTACAAAATACCTTCACAGCAACACCTAAATCAGTGTTGAATTCAAAAACTGGGTACGATAGTCTTCCCATGTTGACAAATGACACTGACCATCACAGGCATCATTGTCATTTTGCTACTTTTTCCCAAGGTGCCTTTCATAGAGTTATATGTCCAGCAGCAATGAATGATGATGCTTTTTTCCCTACACTCTCAGCAATTCCTATCTCATCAACATTTTTTATATTTTCCGATGTAGTATGTGAAAACTATTATCAGTGTCCTTTTCATTTGCATTTCTCTTAGCTGAGTGAGGTTGAGCAGATTTTTATATGCTTAATAGTCATTTGTATTTTCCTTTCAACACTCCATATATTTTCCCATTTCACCATTGGATTGTTGGTCTTTTTCTAATTAATTTGTAGAAGCTCTTTGCATATTGTGGAAATTAACCTTTGGTCTGTGATAGGATTTACAAATACTTTTCCCAGTTTGTTTGTCTTTTGATTTCACCTATGGTAACTGTTGCCATAGAGAATTTTTTTAATTTAAGTTGAATTTCTCAATTTCTTCCTTTTTTCGCTTCTAGATTTTAAGTCATATTTTAAAAGGCCCTTCCCACTTTGAGATATACTATGTTTTCCTCCAGTACCTTTACTGATTCATTTATTTTTTACATTTATATCATTGAACCATTCCTTGTATGAAGTATGAAGTATGGATCCAATTTTATTTCTATGCAAAGATGACTACCCAGTTGTGTTTATGCTATTTATTGAATAATCTATCTTTCCTCCACTAATTTGAAATGCTACTTTTTAAATATATAAGCTTCCTCTATATATTGAGGTCTATTTCTGTACTTTCTATTTTTTCTTTCCATTGATATTGTTTGTCTATTCACGCACCAGCACCCCCACTGTTTTAATTTATGACAACTTTAAAATTTGCTTGCATATTTGGTAGGGAGTTTTGTATTTTAGAGAGATCATTCTAACTACATTTTGGGAAGAGGATTAGAGGAGCATCAAAGTGGGGAGCTAGGGAGACCCACCAGGGGCTACTGCATGAATGCAGACAACCCACGGGGTTGGGGGTGAAAGGCAGTGGCAGTAGGAATAAGGAGAACTGGGCAGATCTATGAGATTCTTAAGGGGTAGAGTCAGCATGGTTAATGATGGGCTGGGTGTGGGAATTAAGGGGGAGAGTAAAGAGTTGGAATGCTTCCCAAGTTTCCAGCTCAGGCAGCTGGGGAATTAGGGTCCCATGCCCCAGGGAAGGAGTGGACTGGGATAAAGGCAGGAGATGGAATTTGTTGTTACTTCACCTACCTCATCACTCAAGACAAGTCAGCCGGGAGAAATAATAAATAGCCAGTAGTTATGCAGGGACTATTGTGCTAAACCAATAAGGCCGACATTAGATTACCCACTTTGCAGACGGCTCAGAGATATCAAGTAAATTGTTGTAGGTCACAGAACTCTTACAGGGAGAGGGGGGAGGGCCTCAAATCCAGGCCTGTCTCCTCCCAAATCCTGCTAGGATGGGACCATGGCTGGCTGTCTTAAGCTCCAGGAGCCCCCTTTGAGCTGTGAGCCTTCCCACTAAGGAGACACCTCAGTGAATCTCCAGGCCTTTTCTTTCCAACATCGGTTGTAGCCTGAGACACAAAGGTTATATGTAGGCAGTAGATTCTGCAAATTGACCACCTCAGGACATTGATGAAAATACAGTCCCCAGTGGCGGAAGAACCCCATGGCTGTGGTTCTCAGTCGGCGGCATTTGCTCACATGGGGAGCTTCGTCAGCTGCTGATGCCGACCCACCCTCAGAGGCTCTGACTGCGTTGGTCTGGGGCATGGCCTCGGCATGGGGCTTTTAAGCTCCGGGGTGATTCTGACGTGTAGCAAATGTGAGAGCCACCCATTAAGATGCCCCGCTTCTCCTCTTTTACTCAAGTGGTCTCTGATTCGCTTCTGCAGCCTTAATCGATGAGGGTAAAAGGTATCCGTTTCCACTGACTCATTACAGAACTAAAGATAAGCACATGACCCATCACAGTCCTTGGGTGTCCAACCAACTGGGAGTCTCTAAGCCAGGCGGAATAAGCGGTGGGGTTTAGCAGGCTCAGAGCCACTTCCTAAAACTCCTCCCCACTGGCTTGCAATGGTGCGTGCAGTGCCTACCGCAAAGACTCAATTTTGGAAATTATGGGTACTCTAATTAGGTTAATAAATGTTGTTGCTTGGGATGCATAACACACTAGCCAAGTGCTCCACAGTCCGAGTTCATCAATCTGCTTCTCCATGTATGTATTAGATTATGCTGCATTAATAGACACCCCCCAAATCTCGGTGGCTTAAAACCACAAAGACTTAACTTCTCAGCTGCATAACCATCACAGGTCAGCTGGGGCCTCTGCTCCATATAGCACACTCTGGAACCCCGGCTGGCACAACTGCCCCCCATGGGAGCACTGATGTTTGCCCCAGCGGGGGGAGAGAAGGATGTGGCTTCTACCAGCTCACTTTCCATCCGCCAGAGACACTCACACGGCCGCGTCTGACTGGGAAGTACCAAACTACCCTGTGCCCAGATGGATCAGGCTCTGGGGTCCCTGTCTACACAGTGTCCATCCCTACCGTTGGGGAACCCGGGTCCATTATATAGACACACTCAGGTCATTTTGTCTGGGTTCACTGCCTCTCTCCAGGCCCTCAAAGTCTGGAGGAGCTGGAAGTGGTGTCCCTGGACTAGGGAGTGTCCTGAATGGCCGAGTGACCTCCCGTCCACCCATGCTGTGGTGTCGCTGCGGTCTCAGTTTCAGGCCCGGCTTCACATTCTCAAACTCTCCTCGGTCAGATCCCACTGGACTCGAAGCAGGCCGATTGCTTTCATCACACATCTCCAGCTGGGCTGCAACCTGTGGCTCACTCCGGGTTCAAAGACTCGGAAGCAGAGGAATTCAATGCTCTGAAAGGTGCTTTTATGAGCTGCAGTTCTCACCTTCAGGGCACGTTTGAGGCTGCTCGGACTCAGTCTCCCATTCAAAGGCTGGGTTCAGTGGAGAGCCAGCAGGAAGCCAGCAAACCCCGTCGTTTGAGGGACTGACTCAAAAAAATAAAATTAAATTAAAAGGAACCGCCAATACAGCAGCCGAAGTGCCTGCTGCGGCTTCCCCCCCGACTTCCTCTACAGGGCGGGGAGTGAAGAAGCTTCAGCTCAGCCAGTGGAGTGGAGGGCAGAACCTCTTGCCCCCCCTGCTGGAGGAGGTGAAGAAGGCCTCTGCAGCCTCCCATGGTCTCGGAGCAGGAAAGGGTCTCTGCTCCCAGCATGCGCCCCCAACCCCAATTCCGGCACATATTCAAGGTGCTTTGCTTTTCGTATTTATTCTGAACGGGGTATTCCTTGACCAGGACTGTGGAGAAGATCCTAGGAAAACTGGAAGCATTGTATTCATTTTGGAATCTAGCTTCCTTCACCTTGAAAATGAGATTTCTCCCCACCCGGGTGCCTTGAAGAAGTTCTACCCCACTGAAGAGACTGGCTTCAAATCACTAGGGCTTTGAGCTCAATTTACTGAGTTCAGTTCCTAGCTATGCCCCTTACCAGCTCTGTGTCCTCGGGTAAATCACATCCCATCTCTGTGCCTCCATTTCCCTATCCGTGAAATAGGGGTAATACCAATGAGATCTTAAACAGCCGGCAAGGTATTGAATCCTCTGTATTCAGATTAAATGAGGTGATGTATGCAAAGCACCTAGAACAGTGCTTGACACATAGGACATGCTCTTGAGTGTTCATGGCGGATATTATTATCAACATTATTACAAACCCCAAGTGCCGTCCAGTCCACACCTCTTTAGCCAATGGCAGGAGTCATAGATAGTTACAAGTCAGAACCTGGCGCCGTTCCCGGCATGCTCCCCCACCTAGGAGCGCCTGTAAAGGCCATGACCATTTCTTCCTTCCCCTTGGAACCCACAGCCATTGCTTAGGCTTGAGGACTTGATCTTAGAGTCAGGAGCTGTGAGGTCCCACGATGAGGTCACCGAGAGGCTCCTGAGAGAAACTGTGCTCCAGCTCTTCTGCTTCTGCTGTGAGCGGGGAGGTGGAGGCAGAGGGCACAGACACAGCCGATTCAGTGCCCCGGCCAGCTCCAGCTCCAGCACCAGCACCAGCAAGGGCCGGGGGATACCATCCTCCTGAGAAGAGCATTTGGAGCATAGAATTGTCTTGGGGATTCCTTCCTTCTCCTGTTTGGGGGAGAAGTTATTAAGAAAGCCATGGGGAGATGAGAAATGATGGATAAACAGGACCAGGGAGAAGTAGTGATCCAGGGTAGAAAGGAGGGATCTGGGCATGTAAGGAATTCTCCAAATGTAAGGTATGGGTCCTATAGCCTGACTGCTGGGGGCAGAGAAGCCTGGGGCAGCTCAGTCCATTTCAGGGCAGAAGGCCACTCCAGGCAGAGGCTAACTGATCCAGAACTCACAACCCAGGGCCCTGCACTCATACATCTATACGCATACCGTGCATGCTCGTATATGCAAACACACACTGCCTAATATACGCACACATACACCCCCACACACTCACGCACGTGTGTGCACACATGTACACCGTGCAAGCCCATGCATACACACAGGTGCGCGCGCGCGCGCACACACACACACACACACACACACACACACACACACGCTCATCCCCAGGGTTGTTATGCCAGTTCCCGCAGCACCGTTGGTGATTAGGAACCCCCAGGCGTAACAGGAACCAATAAGCAATGTATTCATGGCCACCGTCAGGAGGAAAAAGTCACCTTAGACATTCTCCCTGGCAAATCTCCTGTCACATTGTGGCAGCCCAAGAAGAAATTCCAGAAACGAGAGGGAAACAACGCAGCAGCTGACGCCCTCTAGCGGACAGAGTAGTCTCAGCTACTCGTGCGTTTGCCGGGAGTAGGCTGCTCCGGAAGAGCACAGCCCCAAGCGGCCCAGGTACGCGATGCCCACGGCGTGGAGGGGATGAGGATGCGGAGGACATCCTTGCCCTTGACGTGTCCATGATCTCCCCAGTCACCGTCTCCCCCAGTCTGGGTTTGTTCTCCCCACCCTGGCATCCAGAGGGTAACAACTTCAACAGAATCATAAACAATCACGGAAGCTCCGATTGCGGAATCCCCTTCATGCGCTCATCCCGCACTTGTTATCCATTAGTTCCCATCATCATTGCAGCGCTCTGATGCAAATCTCATCTGATTTTACAGAGGAGGCTCAGAGAGGTAAGGGACTTGCCCAAAGTCACACAGCCCATAAATGTCAGAGACTTCATTTCAATATACTTTAAGTACATCAAATAGTACAAAACTGAAATTTTACAAAGGAGTTTATAGTAAAAACACATCTCCCTCACACCACTAACCCCCCAGGTCTCCGCCCCAGGGATAAACTGGGTTTTCAGTTTCTGGCTACTTGTCCATACATATTCTATGCAGATAAAAGGAATCTTTTTTATAAAGCACATAAGGTAGCATACTATATGCTTTTCTCAACTTCACCTTTTTCACTCAATAATATCTCTAAAAATCCTTCTGTAGCAGTAAATGCATAGTGCAGCCTCATTCTTTTTCAGAGTCCGTCGTATGGAAGAACCACTACTGATGGGCATTTAGATGGTGCCGAGCTCCCGCTACTACAACATACTGCAGGGAACCTCCTTGTGCGTACGTCCTTTTGCACAAGTGGAATTTCTGGATCAAAGGATATGTGCATTTATGATCTTGAGTGATGTCATCAAACTTCCTCCTATTACGGTTGTACTAACTGATATGCCCTTCCCTCCGCTCCACTGTCAGGGAATGGAACCTGGGATCTATGGATTCCAAAGTTAGGACCATCTCCCCCATGGTCCGCCTCCTCTTTGACAACCCCCCAAAGTCATGACTAGGACTCACCAGGTAGATACCAGACATCTTTGGCTGGGCTGCACCCTAGGCTCTCGTGAACCTCCTCAGAAGCACCAGGTTTTTGAGTGGGGCAGTTGCTGGGCTCTGGGGATAGAATGTCCAGCCAGTCAGCAAGCAGTAGCTTCTGGACGGGACGGACTAGGCCCTTGGGGGACGTACCTTGGCCTCTCCAGGCATTAAAAAGGAGGCAGAGAAGTGACCTTTGTCCCCACCTACTCCTTTGGCCACTCTCCAGACACAACCAGGCCTCTGCTGAGAGGAAGAGGCTGTTATCAGGGGCTTCTGAGACTTTGGCCCCACTGCACTGGGTTCCACACAGGTGAGTCCATCTACCTGGTCACGTACTACTGAACACCCCTTGCCTCTGAGGACAGACAGCAAGAGAAGACCTGGCATCTCTCTGTCCCCTCATGCAGGCTTCTCCACTGGCAAAGTTCCCTTGCCTCGTTCCCTATGCCCTGCTGGAATCAAGGGACACCGGGTTAGCCAAGGCCAAACCAGGCTTACTTCTGAGGAGATTATTGTGAATGGACAATAGTGCTTTCACCAGCAAAAGACAAGACAGTCAGCCAAGGAGAATCATGCCACATACTGTAGAGCACTCCTGAAGAGGGGCAGGCAAGGCAAGAGTCCCAGCAGGGCCAGGTCTGCCCACCAGCTTTGGGGGCTCTGGGTGTCAGGGAAGCCCAGCTGGCTGCTGCTGAGGACCTGAAAGAAACTGTGACTAGAGCCTGGCATAGCCAGGTCAGGGAGCACATGACCCAGCATCACTGCACCCTCCCCAGACTCCAGCAGGTACGTAATCAGGCACGGTATCTACTGTCATCATTTCAAGCAAACAGCCCTGTGAGCTAACTGGGGCAAAGGCCCTCATCTTTATAATGCACTTAAGGAAACCACACAGCACATAAACTGCAGAGCCATAAATCAAACCCAGGTTTCCTAACTGGACATATGAAAGTTAGCGTCATTTCAGGGAGCCCACAGAGTGATGGCATACTAGTAGCCATCTAGTAGAGGAAACTCAAGGGCTGCTTCCTCCTGCCTTTTAGGTTAAAATACAAAATTTGTTTGAAAAATAAACAGAAGGCTTCTACTACAAGATTCCCAGATTCCTAAGCTCAAGAGCCAGGAACACTTTGGCAACACACGTCATCAGCCTGATTTTGTGCTGTTTTTCTCTTGTGAGTGTGGATTTCCAGGAGTAGAGTTCCTGCCATCCTCCTTCAAGATGTGTCAGGGTGGCTCTTGCTGGCTGAGGAAGTGACTTTCCAATTGGACAAGAGAGCTTACGACCGTGGTCCTTACACTTGACTCTGTGTAAGAAACACCCAGAAATTACTGCTCATTTTTTAGGTGGGATTTGATACTGTGGATATGTCTACAAACAAACAAACAAACCTCTGATCTCTTAGCCATACATACTGACCTGTCTATGGATGAAATAATGTGATGTCTGTGATTTGATTCAAAATTAATACAAGGAGAAAGGGAAGAGATGGTTAGAGACAAAACAAGATTGTCCATATCAGGACGTGTTGAAGCTGGGCTGTCGGCACACAGGGGGTTGTGCTGTTATTCTGTCTACTTTTCTAGAAGTTTAAATGTTTCTATAATAAAAGGTAAAATGTGGAGGAGGAAGGCATGTGCAGAGGGCTTGGTGAGAACACAGCTTCCTCAGGTCCCTGCCCCAGGGTTGCTGAATGAAGACCGAGGGGCCAGGCATCTGCTTTCATCAAGCTCCCCCAGGCACACTGAGGCCTCAGCCTTGGGGCCCTGGGTCAGGTGGGGCTGGGTGGTGGGGGCAGAGAGGGGAGCCCTGCTGAGGGCGGAAGGTGCCCCTGGAGCCCCCCTGCAAAGGCACCTCTGTTGTCAGCCAGTGGGTAGGCAACACTCACCCGTCAGTGCCAGGAATACGAGTTGCCTCAGGCTCAGCCGTTTCGTTCCTGCCTCGCATCACTGTCAAGATCACAATAAGAAAAGCGGCAGAATCTACGCACGGAGCCGGTTCAATCTTTATTAAAATCTTTTTTGCGCACAATGTTCCCAATTTGTTTCTTTGTTCCCGGTATCTGGAGTCCCAGGGCTTCTGATATTCGTCCTGCAGAAGGAGTAAGTTTGACTGACACGCCATGGTGGGGGAAAAGAAGTGTTCATATCCTGAAAACCTCCATCCAGCAAGAAACATCATCCCCGGAGTGAGGCCGCTGGTTCTGGTCCGCCTCTGAGGGGCTCGCCCTCTGCCACCAGCTTGGATGACCCCACGAAAGGCTTCCAGCATGGCTAGCAGAGATGTGGGCAGCCCAAGCCTGGACAATATCACAGCTACTCTGGCAGGCCCAGAATTCAACTGAAAGTCAACTCCAACCGAACCTTACTCATGAGTGTAACCTAGAAGGGGTCTTCACTCTGTGTTGCCCTTGGCCCAGAGTGGGCAAAGGTGTCTCAGTGTTTCAGGCTCCACGCACCTCCCAGCCCCCCAGCCAAAGTGCCTGTCTCCCTATCTGCTTTACTTACTGGGGGTCTGTATATGGCCTTTTCTTATTTTTAAGGTTCTACTTCTTTAAACAAAGTTTAAATATATATATACACATATATATATACATATATATACACACACAAAAGATATATATATATCTTTATATATACATAAATATGTTTATATATGTATATATCTTTAAGTTTGAAAAGCACCAACTTTGCTCTAAGGGAAAGAATGGGAAATGCGTGTCTGGGGAGATCGTACAATTGGGACTGGTGAGGATGTAAAATGTTGCAACCATGTTGGAAAACAGTCGACAGTTTCTTAAAAAGTTAAACATACACTTACCATATAATCCTGTCAGTCTATTCCTAGGAATTTGCCCAATGGAAAGAGTCAGTGGTGAGAAGGGTCTGAGTCTAGAAACCTCAAAAAGCCTAGAAAGTCGTGATCATCCAATAGGAGCCATAAGCCATTTCCTGGGGCTGCAGACACATGCAGAGGCGGGATGACCTGGACCTTGTGCAACCAGGACACCTTCACATGGAAGTCTTCCCATGGACAACCCCCATCTTCACATAGACAACCACTGAGCTCCGAGGGCCAGGCTCAGCCAAGGTGAGGGAATTCCTATGAGTGTTCACATCTTTTAAGGTGAGGGAGAAGATCATCACAGGACAAGCCCTGCTGTGAAAGTAACCTGTTCCTTGCGTCGCAAATTGTAAACTATAAAGGTAGGTTGTAATTATAAGCATTTATAATAAACATAATAGTCGGCGTGATAATAGGCTTTTATTGAGCTCTCACCAGGCTCTAATTAATTTGCTGTCAATTCCACAGATATCGTCTGATTCAGTAATTCCAACAACACTATATTCTTCCCATTTTACAAATGAGGAAACTGAAATTCAGAGAGGTTAAGTAACTAGCCTGAGATTACACACTGGTAAGAGGCAAGGCCAAAAGTTAGAGGACAGCATTCACTCTTTGAAATCTTGGGGACCCATGTGAGAAGTCACTTCTCTGCTCCCTTCAATGTAGTTGAAGAGATTAATGAATTCTCAAGGTCAAGTTTTCCTATTTGACCAACTATTGTATTATTGTGTAAACTCACAGGTCTGGTTATATTTCCATCAGCCCCTTCCAGAAGTAGAGAGAACAATGCCCTCATATTCTTCACCATGTCCTCAGCAAAGCCACAGAGGTATAAAGTGGTAATTCACTGGTACCTTGCCAGGAGATAGGGACATCATGTAACCATTCCAGGCTGCCTCCATCTGGGACATCCAATATTCATGGTCCTTACCACTACTGTCATCACAATAGTTAACATGCATGGAGTGCTCACTCTGTGCTCTAAGTGTTCTTTTTTTTTTTTAAGGTATTAACCCAGTTAATCACATGATTCCTTGAGATGCTTACTATTATTATCTCATTTTGCAAGTGAGAACTAAGGTCGGGAGAGTTTAAATCATGCAGCAAACATAATCGCTCTCAGGTAAAATGGTCTCCCACTCCAGTTACACACAGATCCCGGGACAGAAAACAAGGCCTTGACACCTTCAGGTGGAGTGGGAAATAAGGTTCCAATGGCACCTATAATGCCCCCCCACTTATCCACAGGGGACATGCTCCCAAACCCCCAGGGAATGACTGGAAGCACAGATAGTACCAAACCCTACATACACTATGTTTTTCCCATGCATACATACCTACGATAAAGTTTAATTTATAAGTTAGGTACAGTAAGAGATTCACAACTAATAATAAAATAGAATTATAACAATATACTGTAATAAAAGTTATGTGAATGTGATCTCCCTCTCTCTCAAAATATCTTATCATTTTGGTCTTCCAAATCCATCCCTGGACCTTCTAACTGAAATGAATGACATGAAAGCACATTTTTGTATCGTGAAAGGAGCGCTGTACTACTCACCCTTCTTCGTCTTCTAATGACTTGAGATGATACAATGCCTAGGTGATGAGATGAAGTGAGGTGAATGACACAGACGTTGTGACGTAGCATTAGGCAATAGCGACCTTCTGACAGTATGTTTGAAGGACGATCATCAGCTTCCAGAACACAGTTGACCCGCGGGTACCTGAGATCACAGAAAGCAGAACCACAGGTAAGGGGGACCACAGAGCTCTAAGCTCTGGGGAGGGACCACTCTCGTGTGATCTGACTCTGGGATCTTCACTCTGTCCACCACTCTTCTGCAGCACCCGCATCAGGACTGAGGGTTCATGCCTGACTCCTTACACACGTACTACCATGGCTTATGAGACACGCATACCTTCTTCCTCCCACACCTGTTATAAAACGGCCCCCCCCATGAGCCTCAGCAAGTGTTCAAATCCTGACTGAAAAACTGAAATTCAATAAACCTGTGGAAAATATTTTATATTATGAATATCAAATCAGATTTATAAGAAAACACAAGAAAAAGAAAAAGAAGAAGCAGTTCCATTGTGATGAATAATAAAGGCTGGCACACTGCTAAGTTCAACCAAATGCCTCTGGGTTCTTTCAAGAGGCAGTTCTCCTCTTCATAGCAGCCAACTGCATGGGCCACCAGTCCCTCCCAAATCCTCTCCTGTGTGCACACAACACCAAATGACCCCAAGTCCCTTCACAGCAAGGAGAACTAATGTAAATCCCTGTCATGGTGTTCTAATAGTCTTAGCCTCTAACTCTCGAGGACCTATGGAGGGTCCAGGATTATGACTTCTGAAGAGTTTAGAGCGCACCTGTGTCAAACCTGTTTTTTCCATTGTGAAAATCTTCATCTCTATGGCATGATGTCACCTTGCAGATCCCTTTTTGTAAACTGCAGTAAGCTTTGGCCAAGTTACTTTAGAGTCAAAACCCACAGTGAAAGATGCTATTTGAATTCCTCTCAGCTTCCAGCTCCTCAGAAATGATAGGCATTCATGTTTAATTCTCCTGCCTCTTGCCTCTTTGGGCTTATTTATGACTATTTTGGATTCTGAGGAATGGAAATTATACATAAAACCTCCACTCTCTTTCCCACATTCCAGGTAACAAGGCCGTTTCTCTCACACCTCAGCAGTTCTTCTGGGAGCACCTGCCAGTTTAGGATGATGGAGGGGCCATTGGAGCCCAGCCTTCACAAGAGCTACTCACACCACCTGCTTCAGCTGGAGGGAAGCCAGCTTCCCCTCAGACTTCACTGCCTCCCAGGCCTTCCCCACAGCCATTGCTTTTCTTGGTGTAAACTTGGTTATCGAAACTGGCAAAATACCTCATGATTTTGCCTTCTAGATCCACCCTGGACCTTCTAACTGGAATGAATTGCACTAAAGTCGTTTTTGTATCATGAAAGGAGCACGGTGCATCAATATGTCCTCAGAGCCCAGCCGCACCAACCCAGGACTGCTGGTCCACCCAGCACTTTGCCCATTACAGATTACAGATCTGATCAGAGTACCACATGCCCAAAATGCACCTCCCAAATCCAGCTCCCCTGCTGTGACCTCTCTCCTCACCTAGTCCTGTGAGCCTGCATACGTAGAAACAACAGAGCCTGGCATTCATGCACAGCTGGTCCCAAATCACCTCCTGGGCAGGTTATCCACCTCCATCAGACACAAAATGTCAACAATGGCACCCCTCTAGTTACTCCTTCATTTAAGGGAACAGACACCACAAAACAAAATGGAAGATATTTGGTATGTGATTATCTGCATGAATGAGAGGAAGAAAGCGGGGGACAACTGGAGGTGTAGGATATCAACCCGTTAGTGAGCCAGGCACCCTGTCTGCATCTTGACGCCACCCCAAGCCTCTTGTGTCCCACATCGTGCTCCGTTCTGCCTTACAGGAGGCCTGGAGGAGAAGAGTCCCTCAGATTAGAAGGCCCGCTCAGGGATGATTGAAAACAGACACTTAGGAAGATTGGTTTTCAGCTCGGAAGGCTAATAGCGACTACTTTCGCTGCCCTCAGCTGCCTGGCAGCAAGCCCCAATTTCATCTTCCTAAGCAGTAACTAACAACACTTAAACTCCATCGTCTGGAAGCAGGGGAGCACAAAATATCCCTGCCAGCCAATTAACGGCAAGGAGAATGTTTAACCTCGCATAAACCAAGATATTAAAATTAACAAGGAGATGCTCATTTTTCACCCACCAAATTGGCAAATATGTTTTAAATTGCAATAAAAGGCCTCCATACGCAGCTGATCAGAAATACATCTACCCTTTCAGGAGAATGATTTGGCAATATCACAGTCTTCTAAAAATGTGCTAAACTTTGACATACTTCAATGATGTTCCTTACAGCAATGATTATAATGACAAAAAAAGAGTATTAGAATCAACCTAAATGTCACATAATAGGGAACTGGCTAAATAAACCAGAATGTGTGCGTATCGTAAATGAGAGGCAAACGAAATGATGACGCCGAATACTTTAATGGCACGGGAATGCCAATATGACGTTAATGGGAAAAGCAGGTTACTACAAAATAGCATGATTCCATTTTTAAATGTATACATATGGACATATGTAAATGTGGGTGTACCTATATGGGAGTAGAAAAATCCTGAACTAGCTATTTCAAAGCATTAGTAATAGTATTCTATGGATTAATGATGGGTTATGGGTGGTTCTTATCTTCTTTATGGTGCTTTTCTGTATTTTCAGCATTTTCCACCATGACTCTGCAATAGTTGATCAGAATTTTGTAAAAGGCTATCCCTATTAAAGGTGTATCGCCATCTCTGAGGTTCTGACCAGGTTCCTTTCACTTTGAAGGAAAGGAAGAAAGAGTGGAGACCCTTGGCCAGGACATTTCAACAGAGGTGGAGAGAGAAACAATTCTGAATGCGGTGGGGCTGTCCCCAAAACGCAAGGCTGCTCCACCAATGTGCTTCTATCCTAGGTGGGAATGGTGCCTTCTGAGGTCCTTGGAGAATCAGGATGTCCTGAAGCCATTCTTATCCTGCCCTGGGAAACTGCCAGTGAGGGCAGGGGTCTCCCTTCTCCTTGGAAGAGCCTGACCCAGGCAGTCTCTGTACCAGCTCAGAGAATTCAGGTAGAGTTGATGGTCTCAGAAACAGGCAAGTGCCTAGACACGCAGACATGAGCTAAGCAACACACCAGTCATCCAGAGGAAGGTAAGCAGAGCTAGAGAGGCCCTCAGCTTGGGGACAACTCATCCTTTGGAAGTCTTTCTGGCAGCAGGACCCATACAAGTCATGAAAGAACCATCGAAAGAAACACATATATTCAGCCAGTGGTGGGCCTCTGGAGAAATGGAAGAGGTACTGTGTAAATACGGCCTTCAAGTGGAAGGGATGCAAATCATGCAGCTCTTGATTTAACTTATTAAGCAACCAACGGGTAGTGACAACATTTGGCAAAGATAGTTATATGTTATATGAAAACCAACCAATAAGACCCAAGCACCAAGGCAGGTTCATGTGAAAAAAGTCACAGCTCACAGCTTCACAAGGTTTGCAAAGCACTAAGAAATGGGATGGGTTGGTGGTTTAATGATCGAATATCAGTATCTACACTCAATTGTTTGTTAACACAAAAGACGAGACTGAAGTTTGACCCTTGCTTGGTCAAGAGTCTCCTGAGTGATATGTGAAGGTGGTGGACAGGGATGGCCCAGTGAGATCAATGGCCAGCTGGGACAGTCCCACGGGTTAGTCTAGTTCTTTCAGAGCACAGCTCTTCCCCAGGGAGATGGGCCAATGCCTGACAACAAAATGGAAAGAATAGAATATGGAAAATTTGATTTGGAGACATCCCTCATCTGAAAGTCCTTGTCCCATCTAGGCACAGCCATGTCTCACACCGCCCAACAAAGGCCAGAAGAAATTCTCCGTGTTCTTCTGCTTAGAGAAGATCAGGACTGGCCAGGTCAGATCATCAAGAGCTCCCAGAGGACGGAGCTGAGGTCTTCTGTCAGACCCGTCCAGGTCAAACACACCCTCTATATAGCAGGCACCCCCTCCAGTGGCCGATAAGCTCTTTTCACCAACTGGAAATATGTAAGGCCCAACTACCTGAATGAGTCTTGAAAAATAATATGCTGCTTGTGAAGAAGATGTGATTGAAAATACTAATTAAAGAGGAATCCACTCCCTCACCGCTTCCCAGGAGTCCAGATCAGAGAAGATGGAGGGAGTCCTTTCAGAGAGGGAGCCGTGGAGGGCCTGTGGGCAATAGATGCCTCAACCCCCTGACCACACTTCACCACCAAGCAGAGCTACTGGGTTACAAAAGAGCCACACTGGGGTGATGATACACACATGTTAGATCCCCACCTGCGTGGACTCAGGGGGCCATGGAGCTACTGCCTCACCCCCTGGATCTGTGCCCTGGAGCTCTACACTGGGGGGGGGGGGTCCATGAGGAGACAAACCCTGAAATGGACATGGATGGCCCAGGACAAAGGCGTCCAGGATGGCAAAATGCTATCTCTGATCTTCCCGTGCTCCTCCCTTTTACTAGCCTCGAGACTACAGATTCCCATCACAGACCCATATACAAACACATACACACTCATACACACATACATACACACACATGCACACAGCTAGCATTTAGAAGGGAAATTCTCTCTCTTGCTTATAACCAGGTCACCCCATTTCCTGACCTTAAAAAAGAACAGTTTTTTTGAAGGTCTCAAACCTTATTAGCCACAGTGGGAAATGATGCTTGAACAGGGGCTGTGATGGTCTCAGCCTCAGGCGGCTGTGTACGCAGCCATATTACTTAGCAACACCATAGCCGTTTAGGTTTAATTTCCTAGCTTGCCTGATAAGGAGGCTGCAAATGTAATTTGTGATGCTGTAAGCTGGGCAAACTCACCGGGCTATTAGATGAGTCACTGGGTGATCCAGGCCACTATGCCGAGCTCTGCGGAAGAAGAGAAATGAACCCTGATCTGTGGGGCTGATAGTGCTCAGGCGGACACAATTTTCTAAGTGTCTCGGAGCTGTGCTTCCTTCCCTCCTGCTTTCTGGTTTGGTGCCATTATTTATTAAGGAAAGTTTCATTCACCTCTCAACCCCTGTTAGAATCATCTTCCAGCTTTCTGAAATCCTCATGGCAAGAGTTGCAAACTCACAGCCCTGCAAGACCGAGAATAATACTAACAATAATAGCAAACGTTTTTGAACGCTTAGTAGACACCATGTGTTCTGGTGGCTTTACATGAGTTATCTCTGTTAATTTTCCTAACAATACCGGGAGGTAAGTACGACCGTGATTCTTCTTTTCAAAGGAGGAGACCGAGATTGAGAGAGAGTAGCAGCAGCTATAAGACAATAGGGAGTAAGGGGCATGCCCTGCCAAAGGGGCCAACTGTCGTTCAGGACCAACCAGTCCTCACCTGGGTTGCCAGATCTCCTACTTTCCAAAAACAAGCAGGAAATCCAGATTTTTATAGAAAACCCCATTGGTTTTAAATATCAACTAATTCGGTTTCTTGATAAATACTGTGAGAACCAAACCAAACATGTCTGCCAGCCAGATTTGGCCCAGGGGCCACCAATATGCAACCTCTTCCTCATTACAACACGTAGATGTATTCATCAATAAATACACTCCAGTTTTTATCTTTGATGCCATGAGTCATTGGTGTCCCAGCCCTTTGGTCACCCTCCCTGCAGCTGTATCTCTTCTAGACCCTCCACGGGAGCTCCGTTCTTCCAGTTGCTCCTGCTCGGTCTTAAATTCATCCTTGCCTCCTCCCCTTCTCCCACACCTCACATGCAATCTGTCAACAGGTCCTGTCAGCTCTACTTCAAAATGCATCCATAATCCCTCCACTTCTCAACCCCCTACAAAGACTGCCCCGGTGCAAGCTACTCTCAGCTCTTCCCTGGAGATCACGAGCCATGGGTTATACCCAGCTTTTCCCACCTACTCCACTCTTACCAGAATAGCCCTGTAAAACCTAAGACTCATATACAAACATATGCACACTCTCAACACCCCCAATGGCTCAGGGGAAGTCACTCATTGAAAGTCAACACCCTAAGTAGTCCACAAGGCCCTTCGGACCCAAACCCACTGCCCACCCCTCTCCTGCACTCCCTTCCCTGCAGACACACTGCTTCCTCCTTAATGCACTCCCATCTGGGCCCTGGGTGCTCACTACTCCCTCAGAGTCTTTCCCCCCAGGTATCCTCTTGGCTCTTGTCCTCTCTCTGCTCTCTTCAATTGCCAGGTAATTAGAAGGATCTTCCTGGACCACTTATCCTAAATAGCAATCTCTCCATCCCTTTCCCTCATTATTTATTATTACTATATGCCATATATTTATCTGTTCATGCTCTCTCCCCTCCCCCTAGGATGCACCCTCCATAAAAGTAGGGGATTTGTTTTCTTCTCTGCTTTATCCCTGGTGTCAGCACATACCTGAAATTTATTAAAGATTTGTTCAATGAATGAAGAAATGAACAGTCCATGAAATAGGCCCTTACAATAGACTGCTCCATTCTCTGATGGCTGCACGTGACTTAGCCTTGTCTTCTCTTTACTCTGTATGCACCTGGCTATTATCAGCTCTACCACCTCCCCCATGGCCCCTCCTTAACAATATGAGCTCAGTAAGATGCTGGATTGATTACTGGCTGAAAACTCAAAGAGACAGTCATTGCTCTCGCCTACCTGCCATGTGGAACAGGAACTTGTGATTTGTAAGCACCTTGCCCTGGATGGAAGGAACAACTCAGTCACGGCAGTGACAAATTCTATAATTAGTCTTGATGAGACAAGGCAGGTTTTCTGTGAGGGTCGAGCATTTTAATCCTTAATTATAAGACTGGATAAAAGTGCTTTGCCCATTTATCTACAGAACTTGTTTGCCTTATTTATTTCTGTATTTATTTGAAAGCTCATATATCCTAAGAAGATAAATATGGTTCAGGCCTTAATATTCCATCACATAAACAGAAAGAAAGGAATATAGGCTGAGTGGTTCCCACTCCATCCAGATCCTCCAGAAAGTCTGGACAGAGCAACAACGATGGACACAGGTCCCTCCCCATAGACCTGTGGCTCTCCTGCCCCAGCATAGCACAGTCAGCCCCTCCACGAGATCCAGATACCTCTCCCTCTGAGGCAGGGCCCACCCTGATTAGCCACAGATGATGACCTGGGTACGCATGCTTTCTTGGCCACCAAACAGCACAGCTCAACAAAGAGAGTAAGCCAGGATGCCAGGAAGGATCCTCCCCGAATCTGAAGCTTACCTGGGAAGGAAGCATAGCCAAGAAGCCAAGACATCACATGCATGGGAGAGAAAAGCTTCATTTAGCAGCCAACACTAAAGCTGTTGGGGGAGGATCTAGGAGGGTGTCCAGAGGAGTCACCCAGTTCTAGGCCATGGGTGGAGGGTGCAACTCCTCCCCATTTGCTGAAGGAGCTGGCACATGGAAAAGGCATTCCCCCTTGACTACTTTCTCTGTATCCCCTAATCTTGCTCTCTCCGCATCTTTTCATTATTGTCTCAGAATTCTCAATTTGGTGTATTTCCTTGAATGTGTATTAAACAGGTCCCATTTTTGGCATATATGTCCTGCCTGTCATCACTGCCCTCTCCCCCCCAGCAACCCTCCTGAGGAAATTATCAGGGGAGTCATCCACAGTCTTGCCTCCTCTGCCGGCCTGCCAAAATCAAGCCTGCACTTGTCAGTCAGGCCACTTCCCCTCTGCCTCCCCCTCCCAAAGAGGGAGGAGACTTTCTTCTGGAGGAATGGGTGGGGAGAGGGAGAGAGGCAGTGTTGGGGAAGAGCCTGAATTAGGGAGGGTGGTGTTCCGGGGCTGTTGGAGGTAGGATGGATGTGGAGATGAAGGCAAGAGATTTTATCATTTTTTTCCATGGTTTATGGAATGGGATCAACTTGACAGCTTTAAAGAAGGCTAAGCAATGGACTTCAGCTGCTTCGGGGTTGCCTTTGGCTCCTGGACAATATTTCTTCTACCACATCACCCTCCACTTGGGTCCAGGCTTTGAAAGGGTTACAAGCAGATTTAGATCCTTACTCGGGGATGTTCAAGGAGAAAGGTTTGTCACCTGCCCTGCCACTAACCACTGTGTGACCTGGGACAAGTCACTTGAGCCCCCCCGCCCCCAGTTTCTTTATCTACAAAATGAATGACTTGAAAAGGAGTGAACTCTGAGATCATATCAGCCCTAAACCATGATGATATTTGAAAGTTTCTACTCTAGGCATGATGATGATGATGATGACGATGATTAACCTCGCATTTGCTGAACATTCATTATGTGCCAAAATCTTTAAAGCACCATCTCAAGAAAAAAGGCCTCCAGTTTTTATTCTGGGTACCATAATTACATCAGAAGGTGAAAGCCTCTCAGAGTGATGTCCCAGGCTCCTGGGGCTGGGAATGGGACACCTGAGCAAAGCACAAAGTGATAATTATTTCCCAAATTATTGTTCCACAGTAAGTTCAAACCTAGAGACCCCTCAGCCCACAGAACCTCTCGGCCACACAATACCCATGGGGGTTGGAGGACACACGGGCCCACTTACATTTTATTGCATGTTTTAATGCTGTTGACCCAGTATTACTTGGAGATTCTGCATGCAAGATTCCATTTTTTTTTTCCAGGTTGACTCATCTGGCTACTGAATCCTTGCTGCAGAAACTGCCGTCCAGTTGTAGTAGGGACTTACCTGGAGCCCCTTCCCCAGAGGGGCTGGGACAAGAAATAGGGCAGTCAGTAAGCCAAAGCACCTACTGTTTGGGATGCTGGGGTAGGAAGCTCTTGGGTTAACAGTCCCAGGTAGGAGTATGGAGGTCAGACTCAGCTGGTAACCTCAAGTAAGGATAGGGCCCTTTCTTATTTAATCTTGGAAATTTTATAAAAGTATTCAGAATCATATAGTGAACTTCCATTACCCAGGTTCAATAACTGTCAACAACTCACTGATATTGTTTCATCTATTCCAACCCCCACCCCACCCCCTTACCCCACTCCCACTGCAGTATTTAAATGTGGATCTCAGACAAGAAGTCATCTCACTCCAAAACGCACATCGTTGGCCCCCTCTCCACACCCACACATCATTGATTTTGTCTGCATTCTTTCTATCCTCTTTCCCATGTCTTGCCCACAGGTCATCCCTAAAAGAAGCCCTAATCGCTGCTTCCTTCCCTGCCTGGTCAACGATTCCCTTCATACCTGTAACCTGCAACCTCTCCCAAGAGACTGATTCTTCTCTTTACTAGGGACTTGGTCAAGACTCCCTACCTGAGGAAGTAGTTCTCTCAGCTCCTCATCCATGGTAGACATGGCCCCCTTGGTCTCCCTTTCCCTTCATGGCCATCCTCAAAGAAAAGTCTAAGCTCGCAGTTTCTACTTCCTCTCTTCCCATTCACCCCTTAGGCAGCTTTGGCACAACCGAGTTAATGACTCCCACACACTGAATCCAATGGGCGTTTCAGCAACGTTGTCCTGCTTCCTTAGCTGAGTCTGCTCACTACCGTCATACAGTTTATTGTGTGCCATTTGGAAAAGAGAGAAGGCAGCTAGGAAAATTTAAGTGACTACTTACTAAATAATAAATGAATACTAAAATAGTATTTTCTATTACTCGTTTTGATGTACTTCCCACCAGCGTTTTGGTTTTTTTTTTTTTTTAAGATTTTATTTATTTATTTAAGAGAGAGAGTCAGGAGAGGAACAGAGAGAGGGGGACAAGCAGATTCCTCACTGAGCACAGAGCCCCATGGGGGGCTCAATCTCATGACCCTGAGATCATGACCTGAGCTGAAATCAAGAGTTCAGCGCTTAACCAACTGATCCCCCCAAGTGCCCCTGGTGTTTTTTGTATATATACATTTTTCATATTTTAATAGTTGCATGGAATTCTATCTTATGGTCATGCCATGATTTAGTCCCTGTTGCTGGATATTTAAGCTATTTCAACTTTTAAATACGAACAATGCCAGGATAAACATCCTCATAGATACATTCACCTTGTACACACATCCACCTTGATCTCCCCACAATCTGTCTTTCTGGAAACCCCATCTGGACACTAAATACACCCATCTCTCTGAGTCCTGACTGTGGGCAGTCTTTGGGGAGTGTTCGTTTCTCCTGTCTCCTCACTCTGTGCCCTCTCCTGGCTGACCTCGGCTCCAGGCACAACTCTGGCAGCAACTAGGCTGCAGTCGACTTCGCTTCTCTGCCTCCAGCCTAGACCTCATTCTTAAACTTTCATTTCTAGACATCTGCTCTTGGGTTTCCCACAGGGACTTCAATGATCATGTCTAACCGAAGGCTCTTCTGCCCACCCTTCCTCCATCCCAAGTACCTCCAAATGCCCATTTCTCTTATCATCATTACCTCAGTGATCAGTGCTGCTATGATTCCCAGACACCCAAGCCCCCAAATGGGGGATTGTCCTATATTCATTGTCTTCAGCCATTTGCAGAAAAGCTCTTCCGGTTCTACCTCCTCAATCTCTCTGCTGTGTCCTCTTCTTAGCCTCCACTGCCACTGATCTAGTTTGGGCTTCATTATTCCTCCTGAATTAATGCAAGAGCCCCCTAAACTGTCCTTCCACCAACTCTGATTACAACCCACTCTTCTCTGCTCGAATCCTTCTACCAGCTTTCCAGAGCTTCAGGATCAGGTCCTGGGCAAGGCATAGGGAGGGTCTTCTGTGGACTAGCCCCTGTCAACCTCTTTGACCTTTTTTTCTCCAGGACTCCCCTCTCCATTGTGGGCTCTACATATATTAGAGCTCTTTATCCAAGCGTTTCACATATTTCTCTACATGTGTCCCTCGCTAGACTTAAGGACAGAGTAGTCTTACACATCTTTATATTCCAATACTCAACACAGTTAACCCGAAAGGAACAAAGTCATGTATGAGAAGATCTGTGTCCTCCCCCATCGATAGCAACTGCTGGTGACAAGAAAGAGGGCTGTGGTGCTGTCTCCAGGACAGCCTTCTCAGGGCAGGGAGGACCTTGCTCCCAGCACTCACCTGGTCTGGTCACCTATGAGTGGAGACAGGGCCTGATATCCATGAAGCAACCCCTCAGAAGCTGCTGGAGCCCAGGTGCCCCCATCCAGCTCTCCTGGAACAAAGAGAACCCAAGTTTTTACACCAGGACCTCCTGTATTATTTCTATCTCTGGTAATGAAATTTTCAACAATGAAGTACTCACTGAAATATAGCTTCATTCACAGGGATGTTTCTATAATCTAAACAGTAAAAATAAATGAGACTAGGGAAAGTGGAGAGGAGAAAAGGAGGCCAGGAGGACTATAAAGCCTTCTACGAGATCATTTTCATAGCTGTAAATGCTGGGAAACTGGTGCTGATCTACTTCAGGTTAAATTCCTCTTTGCAGCCCACATGGCTGCAGCTCTTTGCTGTGCATGGGAGACAATCGCACAAATGTGTTAGATCTAGAGCCGGGGTCTGCAAATTATGGCCGGCTAGCCAAATCCTGCCCATACCTGCTTTTTTGTAAGGTCCACGAGGTACAGATGGTTTTTATATTTTTTAATGATTGAAAAAAATCAAAAGAATATTTTGTGACCCATAAAAATTATATGAGATTCAAATTTCAGTGTCCATAAATACAGTTAAATTGGAACATGGCCATGCTTCTTCATTTACATGTTGCCAATGGCAGATTTCACACTACAATGGCAAAGTCGAGCAGTTGCAGCAGAAACCACGTAATCCGCCACGTCTAAAATATTTACTATCAGCCACTTTGCAGAAAAAGTATGCCAACTAGCTTAATCTAATGTACCAAAATGACTATGAATTACAGAGAAATGAAGATGCAAAAATTCAGGCCAAATAAGTATAGATAAAAGCACTGTTTTCTTTATTTCATCTGAGAATTCACATACTTCACTTCTATCCTTTTTTCCCAAAACATTACTCTAGCTGTAACATTCAAGGATATTTCAAATAGTCATTACAGACACTATACTTACCTTTGTTGTCTTGGCTCCAAATATATAGATAAAGACGTATATTTTTAGCTTTTAACGAAATAAATACAGGCACATGATTTTTTAAAAAGTTAGTGACAGAAAGTTTAAAATTTAAGCAAGAGTCCTCCCTACCTCCCCTCTTAGAGGCAAATTCTTAAAAGCGGTTTAGCTGTATCTCCTGGTAGTTACTTAACTAAAAATTGTGCTTAATTGCTCTTTCTTGATTGTTCAGGTTAGATGTTATCTAAGCTGTATTATCACAGATGAAGATAGAGTTTATCTCACAACGTCTACTTAACTCAGTAACCCGTGTTTACATTATGATTAGGTAACTATTTCTTTTTTTTTTTAAAGATTTTATCTATTTATTTGAGAGAGAGAGAAGGCGCACAGGCACACACAAGCAGGGGGGAGGGGTAGAGGGAGAAGGAGAAGCAGACTGCCCACTGAGCAGGGAGCCCGCCCCAGGGCTCTGTCCCAGGACCCGGAGATCATGACGTGAGCCGAGAGGCAGATGGTTAACTAACCGAGCCATCCAGGCTCCCCAGTGACTATGTAGCTATTTCTCACCACAGAGACAAGTAGAATTCAATGGTTATATTTCTCACATCCTTCTTTTTGTTTTGTTCCATTTCTTTGAAATCTAAGAGGGGGAACTCTGTGTCCCAATACTGTCAGAAACTCTAGGTCTCCAATAATGATCTTCCCCAAACTCAGTACACTGCAAATTATCAGAGCAATTACACATCTATAAAACAGATTATGAAACACAGATGTTGCTTGAAAAATAAACAGTCTGTTCAGAATCACGGGCACTCGGTTCTGAACTTCCCTTCCATGCCACAATACCTCACATGGCTTCTACGTAAGAACGAGTCTGGGCTTTTTGCTTTCAATCCTAAAGGAAAAGAGAAACAAGAAAAGAGTGAGGAGGACAGGTCTGCATCACTCACTTTGTCCGCTTATAGAACACGTTATCAAAGAACCAGTACCCCCAGACCTCCCTGCTCCAGCCTCTTAAACTGAGAGCAAATCAAGAAGGCCGTGATTCCTGGTTCACGTGCTATTCTTAGAATGAAATGCTAACTAACACCTTTAAAGGTTCTCAACAAGAACGACCCTAGTTACCTGCCTAATCTCAGAATTTTATTAAGTGTGAAACCAAGAGATAAAAGTGGACAGGGATCAGATTCTGATCTACCTCCAGGTGGGAGGACTCTAAAAATCACAACCAAAACCTCAAATGATCATTTCACATACTTTGGGTTTAGAGCTGACTTATAAACAAGAGTTTTCTTGTTACAAACAATGCTGCTGGGGCGCCTGGGTGGCGCAGTCGTTAGGCCTCTGCCTTTTGCTCAGGGCGTGATCCCGGCGTTCCAGGATTGAGCCCCACATCAGGCTCCTCCGCTGTGAGCCTGCTTCTTCCTCTCCCACTCCCCCTGCTTGTGTTCCCTCTCTCGCTGGCTGTCTCTGTCAAATAAATAAATAAAATCTTTAAAAAAAAAAAACAATGCTGCAGTGAATAACCTTGTACACAAACATCACTTTCACACATACACAAATACATGTAAAGGATAAAATCTCTAAAGTAGAATTGCTGGGGAAAAAGTTATATGCATTTATTGTTGTTTTCAATGACAAATATATACAGGGTCTTTCAGAATTTGATCTTTTTTGCTTATACTCCATATATGATTTCTAGACTTAAATTGTGCATTGACTACATGGTTAAAGTTAAATTGCATCTTCTATGCCTCATATATATTCATTTTTCCCGGCTAATTAGGGAATGATTTACCATAGATTGCATTTCTAACCCCAGCACCTCCCCATGCTATATTTGCCTGAGGACTGTCCCTTCTAATGCCACCTGTTTATGATCCACCCTCCACCACTGTTTTTTATTATCTTCTCAATTCCAACTTCAGCAATGTTTGACTTTAGCAGAAACGATGGATTATAATAAAGGTAGAACCACACCAATTCACTGTAGACCAGTAATTCTGACCCCATGAAAGGAGATACCATGTCATGATGCGTGCCATGATGACTTGGCAGTACCTGACCAGTAACAAGGAGAAAGAATATGATCATTTCTCAGAGAGAGACTGAGAGGGCCCCTCCTCTCAGAGATTACCTCCTCTCAAAGAAAATAAAATTATTTGTCATTAAACTGTACTCAGAAAAGGTAAGTATCCCATGATTTAGATCAAATCCCTTTTAGAAATAATTTTAGCAAAAGTCTTCCAGTCTGCCCTTAGACAGAAAACCCCATTAAGCAAAATATGCCTCCACCACACGAACAGAGTAGTTAGTACCAGCTCTGTTAAAGATGGAAGTCTGAATGCTTATTGCATTTGGCAGCTTAGTGATTTGATTTTTGCTGAAAGTAATGTTTTGAAGAATTGGACAACCAGAGAAATGAAAGAAACGTCTGCCCCGTATCCTCTAGGAGAATATTGGCAGTACTCTTTGAGAACCAATTTGATAATAAATGTTTTAAAAGACTTTAACATAAAGGTAGAACAATGAAAATATTGTTCACTTAATAACATATTACATTTTTTAAATGATACTCGATGTTGGAAATACCTTGTCTGGAAGCAATTTGGAATGTTTATCAAGGGTCTTTGTGTGTGTGTATGTGTGTGCTTAAAGTTCCTCAGGCTGAGAACAGTTTTCAAATAACCTCAAAACACACCCTTTCATTTACAAACAATTGATATACTAATCACAAATCATTCTCATCTATTTATTAGATAGTGTAAAGACACACATAATTCAAGGTCTTCCTTACAATGCCCTAGTGATTTTATTATTATTATTATTATTTTTTAAGATTTTATTTATTTATTCGACAGAGAGACAGCCAGCGAGAGAGGGAACACAAGCAGGGGGAGTGGGAGAGGAAGAAGCAGGCTCATAGCAGAAGAGCCTGATGTGGGGCTCGATCCCATAACGCCGGGATCACGCCCTGAGCCGAAGGCAGACGCCTAACCACTGTGCCACCCAGGCGCCCCCAATTTTATTATTATTTTAACAAGATGAACTGTGGTTTCTTATACTGTCATTAGAAAGGACTAAAGACCCCAGGAGTTTTTTGGTTGTTTGTTTTTAATGTGAAGAGGAGGAATGTGAGATTATAATAAAGCAATACAATGAACCCTTGTGATGTTAGAACCACTGAGTTATCTTGACTGTGGTGGTGGATACCGCCAAACACCAAACCACATGTTTATTATTAAAACTTAATACACTCACAAGTATAAGTAAAATGGGGAAAATCTGAATAAGATTAAAAATTGTATGTGTCAGCATCCTGGTTGTGATATCATATGATGGTTTTGTTAAATTCAGCATGGGGGAAAACCATTGCAGAATATAAAAGGGATCTCTGTGTAATGTTTCTTACAATAGCCTGTAAACCTACAATAGTTTCAAGAAAATATTCTATTTAAAAATGTGAACCTGCCAAGATAAATCACCCTTTTACCTAGGGGTCCCTAGATAAAAGAAGAAATTAATGTGTATGTTATAAAAATTTTAGCTATAAGGCAGTTCTATAAGAGGATATCTATACATTGCAGGGGTTGGGAGGCATCGTGACTAGTCAAGTGAGGTCATCCATTTTTGTTAACTTAGGAGAGAGGAAGAGAGAATGAGGGGGAGTGACCTTTTGTTCCAGTAAATCCATATCTAGAACCTTATTCTTGGGAAATAGAAATGTTTACTATAGCATTATTTATAATAATAAAAAACTGGAAACAACCTAAAAGTCCTTCATTATAGAAATGAGCAGTACATTATGATACTTCTACCGTGGAATGTCACATAGCCATTTAAACAAAGCTGTAAAATGTACCAGTATAAGATACCAAGAGAGGGAAAGGCTATATGTACTTTACAGTATCCAAAGAATTACAGTTTCGGGGGGAGAAGGAGGAGACAAAGGCTGGCAGAATATGTATCAGAGTGTTAAAAATGAACTCTAAAAAGAAATTTGAGACAATCTGGGAAAAGGTCAGTGCAGAACGGGTATGATACTAAGTAACCATTATAGATTTTTGTTGGGTGTAGTAATGTGTGTGTATATGTGCCTGTTTTATTCATGAATGTTGCCATTTGTTCATGAGTGTTACATATAGAAGTAAATATAGATGAAATGAAATGATGTCTGGATGAATTTGCTTTAAATATTCCAGGAGTGTGCCTACATTTTTTACACAATGTTGACAGTAAAATAAAACAAATGTTAACAGTAGTTATCTCTGGACTATGTAATTATGGGTAACTAGTCTTTTTCTTTATACCTTACTATATTTTCTAAGTTTTCTATGATGATCAACTAAAAAATCAGAAGGGAAAAAGTAAGATATATTTGGAAAAAATCAGACCAGAGAATTAAGTTATTTATACACAGGTAATTACAGCACTGATTCTATTAATCTGGAGACAGTCCCTTTTAAAGGGCAATTTACCTTTGGACTTATCAGCTGAGTGGTTGCAGATGCCCTTAACTGGGGATGGTGGAACCGATTGCTCACAGCTCACAGAGTGATCCATGCAGCTGTTCTCTGCCCAAATCACCTGGGCTTGGGCCCACTGGCTTCCTGATGTGCCCCATGGGTCTGAATAGTTATATCTTAGGCTAGTGGTTCTCAACTGGAAGAGCCCACCAGAATAACCAAGGTCATTTTTGTTTTTCAAAATACAAATACCAAATAAGTCTGCATAGGGTACAGGCACATGTATTATTTAACAGTTCCCAAGGTGATTCTGATGGGCACACATGGTCAAGAATCCCTGATTCAAATAAGCAAACAAATGTATATTATATATAATATAGGAATAATTCTGTGTGTGTGTATGAGTTTGCTTACATGTGCCTTAAATATTTTTGGAATTACACGTAAGAAAGTAGTAAAAAAAAAAAAAAACAGTACTTGGGGGGAGGGGAACTGGGTGGCTGGGGACCGAGACTTTTCTCATGCTTTTTAAATTTTATGCAAACGAATGCATTAGCTATTCAAAAATGGTGAAAAGTGAAAAAAGTTTTTTTGTTTAAAGAGCCTCTGCTTTAAAACACTCAGCTCATCAGAAGCACTTTTCTTTGCTAAAGTGGTCAAATTTCTGTAAAGTGGACAATTTTTTTGGCAGAAGTTTTTGCTAAAAAATTTTCCAAGAAAGCATTTCATGTTGATCTAAGAAGAACAAATAATAATCTTAATGGGTCTTACATTCTGATAGTTACAGAAACCACTCACCACTTTAGAGCCACCCATTTTACCATTAGAAGTACAAACAGTCAGCCTACATGGAGGAAAGAAGGGTTCTCAATTTGCAATAATAGTAAAGCGTTTCAGAAAATATCCCTGGTGGTAACAGTTGCCTGCCTTACTCAAGGGCAGAAGTGAAGGTAAGCTTTTCCTTAATATCATTTTGTGCTATTCAAATTTTATGCTAAGTACATCTATTACCAGTATAAAAAATAATCTTTTAAAAATGTGAACATTTTAAGATTTACAACCAGATGGAAGTATGCAAGCAGCCAATTCACACCCCTGTTTTAAAGTTACTCCCCCAGAGCACTCTTGAGTTCAAAGAATGAAGCCAATTGTAAACATCTTCAAAAATCTGATTCCAATTCAAAACAATGGGGGCTCAGATTTACAGAGGTCAACTAGAAAAGATTAACCAGCTGCAATGATGAGCTAAAAGTAATCTAATGGCCCAGGCCCACTGGTTAATAGAAAGACCGACAGATGGAGAGTCAAGGTAGGAATCTCTGCTCTTTAATCCAGTGGACAGTGATACAAGTCATTTAAACCTCCTGGAGCCCAAACTTCCTCACTGGTAAAATATAAATGTTCTTTACTCAAAAAACTGTTGAGAAAATGATACTGTGGGAAGTACTATTCAAAGTTTACCCCATTAAAAAAAAGTGTCTTATAACAACTTTTCCAGATACATACACACACATACACACACAATGTTAAATCTGGAAGATTTCTCTTCCATCTCTGAAAAACTAAAAGGCAGGAAACAAATTATCATTTCTCAGGACTAGGGATTTAACCTTGATTTTCATTTTTTTATAGTGTTCTAGTTTAAAAGGCCATGAGAATTCATTGTTGACCTATCTATACTTCAAATGCACAAGGCTGTTTTTATTTTATAATTATTTTCTAAATATTAAGTTTATACAGAAATTCTGTTAACAAAATATTCAAGCACTGACATAAGGCACTCTCCTCCTACCCCCTCATTAACTGCTAAGCAGGACAAGGTCAAATAAGATTTGAATAAGGACTTCAAGTTCACATGTTCCTAGCTCACAGGTGAACCAACTTTCAGGAGAATCAAGTTTCAACCCAGAAAGGAGAAATTTTGCTCTGAGATTAGTTGTCCTTGGGTAACGTGACTTTTCAAATGACCAATATGAAATAATCCTGTGGTCCCTGCTAGTTGTTTTAAACTGATTTTTTTATTGACTGGCTTTCCTGTCTCTTCAGCGTATCCCTAGGTTTCAGAAGTGAAAGGGCCCTGCAAAGAGAAAAATCTCTATAAAGAAATTTACCAGTCAAGATAGAATATGACTGTAAAAACTAGTATCATCATACATATAATGGGAAAACCCACAAAAAGACAAAATAGAAAGAAAAATATCTTATTTGTCTGGTCTTTTGGCACATTTTCAAATAAGAAAAAATCCAGAAAAAAAGAGGGAGAAGACACTCATCCTGAAGTCGGGAGAAAATCAACAAAGCGTAAGTGTGATGGCCTCGGGGGAAGTCTCCATATGTGCCCAGGCATTTCATCACAGGACTCCCTCAACACGGCCTTCTCTGTACTGACCAACAGCCAAACCATGCCTCTGTGGGTAGCACAGTCAGTTCCAGAAGTTAAAGGATTTCTCAAAAGGTCAGGGTTGTGGACACATTGCTCAAACCAAACAGGAGAATGTAGAAATAAGAGGAAAAGCGGATGGGTGTATTAGGGCTGTGTAAGGCGTGTGCTAGCAGTTCTCCCAACAGGATTTGTAAACAAGTCATAACTACACCGTTAGAGAGAGAATTAAAGAAGCCGCTTAAACACAAGACCCAGTGTGTCACATCCTTCTCCACCCCAGCCTGCCAGAGCCTCCCTGGTATCCTTACTCAGAGGGCCATACCAATGTAACTGCAATCAGGCACCCAAACACTCCCATGGTCCAACCCAAACCTCGGAATTTCCCAGGGATCAGCCCTCAAAGTGATGTCAAGTCTTGGGAGATTCACTATTTCCAGTCCCATAACAACCCTTCCACTTTAACCAAAATCTTGGCAGCCGAGGAACCCAGCACACTGAAGCCAAGGAAGCCATGTGGTAGATGTTTTAAAACTAAAGCCTATCCAGAAAGGAAAGACACCCCAGCCCAGCCCACCCTAAAGAGGAATAAATTCTGTTCCATATCTGAGAGGGTACAAAACTAAAAAGAGCTGTGTCCAAGTTGAAGGCTGAGCAGTGCAGACTGACCTGGGCTGTCTCAGGAATAGGAGTTTAAGGCCAAGAAAGAACGTTGTAGAAGAGAGCAGCCCTTTCACCTCCTCTCAGCTAAAGTTTCTCTTTATTTGGACAGTCACAGATATCCCAGCAGCTGACATTTTGTGGGGTACACATGGAGCTTCTCCAAAAGCAAATGACCAAGTAAATTGTAAGGAAGTATGAAATAAAGGGAGAAAGAGGTGAATTTACAACTTTAAACAGACTTGAGAAACTTATCAACCAATGAACAATCCAAAGAAGAAATTAAGAAAATTCTATTTGCAAGAGCATCAAAAAGAATAAAATAGATAATGAATAGATGGAACACAGATGATGTTTAGGGCAGCAAAACTACTCTGTATGAAATGTAATGGTGGATACATATTATGTTATATTGTTACATTGTCCAAACCAACAGCACATACAACACCAAGAGTGTAACCTAATGTAAACTATGGACTTTGGATGGTTACAACGTGTCAATGGAGATTCATCAATTATAACAAATGCACCACTCTGGTAGGCAGTGATGATAATTGGGGAGGCTATACATGAGTGGGGCAGGAGGTATACGAGAAATCTCTATAACCTGCACTTAATTTTACTGTGAACCTAAAACTGTTCTAATAAATAAAGTTTGTTAAAAAAAAATAAAATAAGGGCGCCTGGGTAGCACAGTCGTTAAGTGTCTGCCTTTGGCTCAGGGCGTGATCCCGGCGTTCCGGAATCAAGTCCCACATCAGGCTCCTCCGCTGGGAGCCTGCTTCTTCCTCTCCCACTTCCCCTGCTGTGTTCCCTCTCTCACTGGCTGTCTCTCTGTCACATAAATAAATAAAATCATTTTAAAAAATAAAAAATAAAATAACATAAAATACTTAAGAATAAACTCAACCAAGGTAGGGAAAGACCTGTACAGTGAAAACTATGAAACAGGGATGAAAGAAATTAAACACATAAATAAATGGGAAAATATCTCATGTTCATGGATTATAAGACTTAATACTATTAAAATATTCATACTACCCAAAGCAATCTACATTCAATGCAATCCCAATAGCCTTTTTTTTGCAGAAATAGATTCATATGGAAATTCAAAGGACCCCGAATAGCCAAAACAATTTTGAGAAAGGAAAACAAAGCTGGAGGCCTCACATTTTCTGATTTCAAAACATATCACCAAGCTACAACAATCAAAATAGTGTAGTTCTAGCATAAAGACATATAGACCAATGGAACAGAATAGCCCAGAAATAAATCTGCACGTATATGATCAAATGATTTTTGACAAAGGTGTCAATGCTACACAATGGGGAAAGAGAATCTCTTCAGCAGATGGTGTTGGGAAACCTGGACATCCACGAGCAAAAGAAGGATGTTGGGCCCTTTTCTTACACCATACACAAAAAAATTAAAAATGGATTGAAGATCTAAATGTAAAACTAAAAAACTCCTAGAAAAAAGCACAGAGGGAAATCTTCACAACAATGGAATGGACAATGATTTCTTGGATATGACACCAAAAGCATAGGCAACAAAAGCAAAAATAAACA
Organism: Ursus americanus; assembly: GCF_024610735.1. Taxonomy (NCBI): domain Eukaryota; kingdom Metazoa; phylum Chordata; class Mammalia; order Carnivora; family Ursidae; genus Ursus; species Ursus americanus. Next base: position 3,618,697 of record NC_142152.1, on the reverse strand, counting down.
AATGGGACTACATCAAACTTAACTTCTGTGCCCAAAAGAAACAATCAACAGAGTGAAAAGACAATCTATAAGATGGGAGAACATTTTTGCAAACTATTTATCTGATAAAGCATTATAAAGAGCTCCCACAACTCAACAACAAAAAATAAATAACCTGATTTAAAAACAGGCAAAGGACTTTGAATAGACTTTTCTCCAAAGAAGATATACAAATGGTCTATATGCACATGAAAAGTGCTCAACATCAAGAATTATCAGGGAAATGCAAATCCAAACCATAAGGAACTATTGCTTCATGCTCCTACCACAACCCAAAAAAGTTGGAAAATAACAAGTTTTGGCAAGAATGTGGAGAAACTGGAATACTTGGTGCAGTGTTGGTAGGAATGTAAAATGGTACAGCCACTATGGAAAACAGAATGGAGATTCCTCAAAAGATCTTAAGGAATTATCATTTAGAGAGACTATAGAAATTCTGTAGTCCCACTTCTGGGTATATATCCAAAAGAATTGAAAACAGATTCTTGGGGAGATAATTTGCATGCCCATATTCACTGCAATATTATTCACAATAGCGAAGAGGTAGAAGCCATCTAAATACCCATCAATAGATAACAAATTTTAAAAATGCAATATATATATACAGTGGAATATTATTCAACCTTTAAAAAGAAGAAAATCCTGTCATATGCTACAACATGGGTGAGTCTTGAGAACATTATGCTAAGTGAAATTAAACCAGTCACAAAAAGACAAATAATGCATGATTCTACTTATATGAGGACTCTAAAGTAGTCAAACTCAGTAACAAAGTGGAATGGTGATTACTAGGGACTCGGGGGGAGGAGGAAAAGAGTTCAATGGATATAAGGTTTCAGTTTTACAAGATGAAAAAATTCTAGCAATCTGTTGTGCAACAATATATAGTTATTACTAACCATACACTTAAAAATGGTTAGGTTAGTAAATTTCATGTTATGTGGGTTTTTTTAAAGATTTATTTATTTATTTTAGAGAGAGTGTGTGCGAGCAGAGGGAGGGGGAGAGGGAGAGAGAGAAAATCTCAAGCAGACTCCCTGCTGAGCATGGATCCTGATGTGGGTCTTGAGCTCATGACCCTGAGATCATGACCTGAGCTAAAACCAAGAGTTGGGCACTTAACCAGCTCTGCCACTCAGGAACCCCTATATTATGTATTTTTTTAAGCACCACCACAACAACAAAAAAACCTGATCAACCAATTGCAATGTACGGATCTCATCTGTACCTTGATTCAAACAAGTGATGAATAAATTTATGAAACAATAGGGGAAAAACCAAATGCTGACTGGATATTTAATATTAAAGCATTAATTTTTTGTGTGATAATGAACATGATTCCTCTCCTTTTAGATAATCTGAAATATTTTATGGGTGAAATAATATCTGGAATTTGCTTTGAAATAATCCAGTGGGGATGGGAAGTATGGGGGAATCAAGATGGCCATGAATTGAGACTTATTGAAGCTGGGTGATGGGTACATGGGGGTCATGTAATTATATATTGTCTACTGTTGTATACCTTTTTTTCTGTTATAAAGACTAAAATAAGGCAAGTGCCTCTGGAGGGTTGAGGCTATCAGATATTTACACTTGGCATTGAACTCATCTACTGAGACTCCCTCTTCTCACCATCGGCGAGAGGACCCAGGCCCTTCAGGGTGAATCTAAGTGTTCTGTGTTGATGACATTCTCTAACACCTTTGGTGTTTGCAACTGCTCTTCCACTATGTGACAAAACAAGGAACTTGGCCAATCTTTAGTGAAAAAAAGAGCAGCAACTAGGGTTTGGCTGTTTTACTGACACCTATGAGTTGTGGTTTTAGGAGTGTTATTCAATAAACATTCCTAGTTTGGGTGACTAGATTCACTACCCGATAGTCTACAGAGTCCTTCAAGGAGCAGCAGGCCACTCCAGAGCCCTAACACCTGGGCACGCGGACATTAGTGAGGGCAGGGGCCTTTGCTAGGTAGAGCAGAGAATGGGGAGAAGAACACCCTGAAGGAGGGAATGATGAGGTCACCAGGCACAGACAGAAAAGAGGCAGCAAAACCTTTGCACTTACTCAGAAGTTTTGTCTGGGGCAGGATCTTCCCTAGAAGGAGGAGGGAAACTCTCTTCCACTCCCTGCACTGCCTGGCTCCCTGCCCCAGCCTGCTCTTCCTTCTCCAATAGCTCCCACACAGCAACAGCGCCAGTTCTCAGGAGGCTGCAGTTTCCCAAACTTAGATTTAGGACAACAGGGACATGAGGGACACTCAGATTCCTCACTCTTACCTCAGACCAGCCAGAGGATGAGGACAGTAATACCCAAACCAAATACCAAAGGAAGACAGAGAACCCCAGGTTAATTTGACTGAGGGAAGCCCTTATGATGGGTATCTTTGGTAAAAGAGAATACAATTAAAATAATCCAATTTATTGGTATATTTATACAAGTGGTTCAAAAAGAAACTACTTTCACAAGAAACTAAGTTATAGCATTTTAATAATTTCAGTAGAACAGATACACATACACATAAAATTCAAACAATTTAATTGAACAGTGTACTTAAATGGATCAAATTCTTAAAAGTCCCCAAAATGGACTTGAGCCCATGGATATGAAAAGGCAATTTTGAAGTACTACAGACTAGAGTAAAACAGACAAGGTTATTACTTTGCATTTACCAATAAGACGATAGCCTGTAGATACATTAGACCTTTATGAGAACACTTCCAGGCAATATTAGAACAGAGACTCATTAAAAAGGAATACAATTGATCTCAGAAAGATGAATTTATAGCTAACAATTTCTTTGGTCCTCCAAGTCACATCTGTTTTTACTTTAAAATACCAAACATGTGTTGAATGTTTAATTCTACTTCTAAATGTCTAACTATTAAGCAGGATAATGTTTATATCACATTAGATTTTAAAAGAAACTCAAAATAAATTACCACTGTACTTCAGAAACTCCAAATATAGAAAAATATAGGAAATAGAAGTAGGGAAGAATTTTTTTTTTAAAAACAGCACTTCTGCCACCTTGTCCCATCATAAGGCAAATGACACCAAAATGGCAGAGACAGGACTACCAAGGTTAAAGTAATCATTGTAGTTAGCTCTTCTTAAGGTAATGGAATAAATTTGAAGAGCACAATGTCAATGAAATAAGAGACTTTTCCATGGAATGACTGTGGTTTTGTTTTTGCAGGGGAGTTTGGTTTTTTTGTTTGTTGTTTTTAATTTGGCCCACACTGCCCCAATGGAGGAAATTTTAAGTAGTCATTAATAAGGCAACAGCTTCCTGGACAAAAAGACCTGTATACCACTTGAATAGTTACGCTGAAGACAAGACCCATATGGAGCATGAGAGGAACCAGTATGGGGGCTTTCAATATTCTCCAGTAATTCCAGAAAATTACAATGCATTTTCACAGATACAAACAATGCAGGTTTCATTGAACATTGATATCACTCACAATGCAGCCCACAGTTAGTTCATTCTGCATGCTTTCCTAATCACAGAAGTTCTGGTTCTGCAGACCTGAAAATGATGGACATTCTCAAAAGTTTCTGGAAATACTTAGAAAAATATTTGTTAAGATAAAAAAAAGTTTTGAAGCATCTACAAGGAATACACAAAGTAAGCTTGCAAGAAACTTCTAAAGGTAAAACTATGAGGACTAGTTATTTTCAGGGTTAGTACTTAAGTCTCATAAAACAATGGCTTTCCAAAAAAGGCAAAGGTACTACACTCTAAGTGGTGTGATATTCTCATCAAGGCACAGAGAGTTAAAGGTCTAAATCCCTGTATACTGACATGAGAATACACTTGTAAACAATAGGAACTAATTCCCTGTACTTGGATTTAAAAAAGAATACAAAGTAGAAATGTGTCTTTTTAACTCACAAAATCAAAAACATAGATATTTCCACCACCTTCCTTTGGTGACTAACATTACAACTGGATAGTCAAAAAATAAATATATAAAAAATAAAGTGCCCTGGTAGTTTAATAAATGTGATTAAAGTGAAGCCTGTTGGACTTGAGTTTGCAGAGCAATGCTGCACAGTGTACAAAAATTATTTGAAGCACAACACCATTTTTGTATGGGGAGGGAAAAAAATAGTATATTGGCCATAGTTTTCCCCCAATCCCAACATTCCTATGCTTATGAACCCAATTATTTAGTATTTGAACAAAATATTTGAATTTTTCTTCCTTCCCAGCACCCTCAAGGTTATCCCAATGGCAGTGGTTTTGTGCATGTAACTTACACTATGGGCGGTTTCCTTGAAAGTTACCACTAAAAGGTGGCAAGAAGAAAGTAGAGGGCTCACCCCTTTGTTAATTATTTTTATTTGATTTGCTATAAATAATTATTAAACACCATTAGTGACAAGGAATAAAGTTCACATCTGTAACAATTGAAAATGGAATGTACAAACAATTAAGACCAAACAACGCTACTAGTGGCACGATCCTCAAAGCACATGACACATGCTGAAGTTCAGCTCTTAATGAGAGTTAGAAACTCTTCCCGAGTCTTTGGATCTTCCCGGAACACACCCAACATCGTGCTGGTCACAGTTTTGCTGTTCATTTTCTGCACCCCTCGCATTACCATACACATGTGTCTACAAAACAAGACAACAGAGGTGGCTTAAAGGAATACGCAGTTGCTGGTTTGGTTTTTAAAGTCAAAAGCAGGCCAAAAAATTAAATCTGATTATACTGAGCTCACAGCTATCAACTGTACCCAAATGTCACTTCTTAGGCAAATGTGACCTTAGAGGTTTATTTACGTTTCTTAGTCATGTAGCTCTTATTCTTATCAGTGGTTGAATCTTTCATGCATCTAGCAGAAGGGAAAACAAGGGAATTTTCTTCCTATGTGAAAATAATACAAGGGGTCCATAGAGTTCAAACAACTTCTGGATAAAAAGAAATTCAGAATTCTCACTTGCTCCATCTGTAGGACTGAAACAGCACAATACTAGCTTAGGTGTTTGGAGAAGTACTGAAGTACGTGGTGTCACCAGGCAGAATCTAGAGAACAGTGACCCCAGTGAGCGTAAGCAACCTGGTGAAGCTGACAGCGTGCACAGTACAGAGCTCATTCCATGCCAGAGGAACAGACGAGATGCGTGCAATTCTCGTAATTCATTCTAACTTAAAGAAGTGACTTCCGGTGCCCTTTATACCCAGTTTTAGCTCCATTTTTTAAAAATGTGTGACAAAATATTAGGAAAAGTCTGCTTGGAGCAGCAAAGAGCTAAAGAAGAAATCAAGAGAAGACACAAAATGCTACTGGTTGCACAAATCACTACGCTTAGGCTGATGACTCCCGACAGCTCCACCACCCCCACCAAAAACAAAACAAAACCAGTCTCCTATACTCTGGTTCCTGCATCAGCCACACAGTAAATGCAAGAGGTTAGCTTCAGGTCAGAGACAGAAAACATGACAGTGTCGATGATATGGCATCACCTGGTGCTGGAAACACAGAGCAGCTGTAAATACCATTTCCGTGCACCACGATGACATCATTAAGGCAAGCATGGACTTACGTGGCTTCAACCACCACCCCCACTCCAGCAGGCCGCAAGGCTTCTGTGATTGCCACAGCAATTTGTTTCGTCAGCCGCTCTTGAACTGTGGGGGTGACAAGAAGCTCAGTTGAAGAGTCTGACACAAACAGCGGTCTTTAGGGTATTTGTTGTCTTTAGGATATTTGAAATCTTAAAAAGCAGACTTCTGTGAGGCTTCAGCACCAAGACACACCAGATTTTACCAGTTTGCTTTGTCTGCTGCCTGGGCCATAGGAGGCAGCTGTTCAATTCCCTCACCCGCAGATCAGCGGCACTGCAGGGAACGGGTAAGAATGACAACTGTCTCTTAGGCGTGCAGAAGACCCACTGATAACAAGCACCTCCACGCGGATGACTAAATAGCTCGCAGAAGGGTTAACAAAGGCACTGTAACCCAATTATTGACTTGTACGTAAAGCTGAAAACCAACAATCTAACCTAAACAATGCAGTCCCTGTGCGGAATAAACAACTCGTCTTTGAAAACACATTAAGAGTGTTCACTGCAGCATTGTGTCTATTTGAAAACTGACAAAATCTTCAAATATCTATTAGAGCAGGGAGTGGTTCAATCAAACCCAGCACAGCCATATAATGGAATGCTAAACAGCCAGGAAAATGAATGAGATAGTTACATGCATGTGGGGGAAAAATGTTAAGTGAAAAAAAAATAGGGAAAAAAAAGTGAAGCCCATGACATACAATATGAGCCCATTTAAAAATATAATAAATTGGTTTTAAAATGTTGGTAGATGTACAAAATATGAAGGAATGTGCAAATACAACAATGATTTTTTTCTGGAGGCTTAAAACACTGCAGACTTTCCCTTTCTATGTTATATTCCTATGAGGTTTTGACTTTGGTAAGTCATATGTATTACATGTGTAATAAGAACAACAAAAAATACTTTTTCGTTAAGAAAAAAAATGTTTTTCTGTAAATAAAAGTTTAAAGGTTTACCTTGTAATCGTCTACTATAGATTTCTACAATCCTAGAAAAGAAAGAATTGTTTTAGTTAATCATAAATTTGTTTGAAATGGAATTGGTCAGTCTTCCTCAAAAGACCAAAAGGACTTTATTGAAGCAACTGTAGGGTGTGGGCAGGAGATTAATGCTTCTAAGATGAAGAAAGATACAAAAACTACATGGAAGTGAGAAGAGGGAGAGTCTTGAGGAGACCACCAAGCATGACACAGAGTGGTACTTCCCTATGTCCCCAAAGAGAGAGAGAATTACAGGAATATTCACTTAGGAAAAACACAATGATTTTAGAGCTCCCAAGTCATCAATTTTAGGCCAAGTCTCAAGTGTTCTAATTAATCATATTGTTTAACCAGAGCTTAAAGTTCAAGTTAAAAATAAAAAGACTATTTGTTAATTAATAGCAGGCCATTGTCAACTACTGTACCCACTAAACCTATTAGGATAATCGTATTAGAACTGAACAGACTTCTTCAGACATCTCTTTATAAAGTACATCTATATAAGCACTCAGTGTGATTAACTCCCAAAAATAAAAGCCTCCTGATATTGGCTTATAACACAATCTGTCAAGTGATGGATTTTCCCCCTTTCACATCTTTCACTCTTGTTGTGAAATGTAAAGATGGCCACATGAATTACCTATTCAAAGAAACAATTCACACTAAGGATCTTTTCTTTAAAATTTGGTCTGTTAGTCATGAATTTGGACTCAATTTAAGAATCATTTCATTTAGGAGGCATTTTGTGGCTTTTCCCCGTGTCCCCACTATGATGCTCAGATAAAATTGAAAAGTTGCCCTTTTATACCCATTATAGCCAATAAGGTCAGTAACAGGTACGTTGCCCTGTTTACCACTCAACCTGAATGCAGGAGCCACCCTGATTCTTCATGTTTCTAGATTTATAACACTGAATGAATACAATTATATATTTTTAATTTTGAACAAAAACCTGAGAAAGGATGCTGTTTAAGCTCCTGGATAGGAAATATGTCTTATTTCTTTTGGGTCAAATTTCTATATATTACTTCTTATAGTTTTCCAGATGATTAATTTCTGTTGTATGAATAGGAGATGCCATTGATTTAAAAATTAGTAATGTCTTCCTTCTCATAATCATCATTTCTTTCTCTTGAGTAGAATTTCAGGTACAACATTAGACAACAGTGGTGATATTGGGCACCCACATTTTGCTCTCTACTTTAACAGCAATGCTTGTGACATTTTACTATCATCCATGACACCTGCCTTTTTCTGGTAGATAGCCATTCTCAGGCCAAAGGAAGACCTTCGCACAGATCGCTATTGTCTTCTACGTATATGATTATATGTGATGCTCAGGGTCCCTATGCTTAGAGAGTTTATAATTTATTCCTGGTTTATTTGGTTTTCATTTTCAAGTAAGCAGAAGGCATTGAATTTCTGTCTTCTCAGCACTAAAGTTCATCATATAGCTTCCCTGGATTAAAAAAAAAAAACAAAAAACACAAAAACTATTTTGCTCTCTTTCTTGAAGATAATGTGTTGAGAGTATTTGTTGAAAACAGAATTCTAATTTGACACTAATATTCATCTGCCTTTTAATATTGCCACTGGCAAACAACCGTCAGTCTAATTGTTGTTACCTTGTAGGTAATGTTTTCTCTGCAGCTGCTTTTATGATATTTCAGTATATGTACTCTGAGGTTTTCTGTGTTGTATCTAGGTGGGGATTTAATTTTTTTGTCCTGTTTGGGATTCATTCGGTTTCCTAAATCTGAAGACTGATTTTTTTGCATGTGCTCCAGAAACGTTTTCAGCCATCACCTTCTCTAATTTTACACCTACCCCATGGCCTCTGTTACCTCCAGGAATTTCAATTAAGGACATGTTAGACCTCCTCAGTCTTCCACATCTCTTACATTCTCACCCATATTTTCCACTTAGCTCTGAATGCAATTGCTTCAGACCTTTCTTCTAGTTCACTATTTTTGGCTGTGTCTAACCTGCTATCTATCTATTTGTATTTATTTATTTGAGAGGGAGATAAAGCACATGAGCCAGGGGAGAGGCAAGGGGAGAGGGAGAGAGAGATTCCTCAAGCAGACTCCCACTGAGTGTGGAGCTGGACACGGGGCTTGATCCCAAGACCCTGAGATCATGAGCTGAGCCGAAATCAAGAGTCCGAAGCTTAACTGACTGAGCCACTCAGGAATGTAACTATATTGGGCTTCAAATCCAATTTTCACTTTTTTTTCTAGACATTTTTTTATTTGGTCCCTTTTTTTCAGTCTAATTCTAAAAGTTTATTCCTTTGCCAAACTATCAGTATTCTTTTTTTTTTTAAGATTTATTTATATATTTTTAAAGAGAGAGAAAGAGGGAAAGAGAGAGTGGTGGTGGGAGGGAGAATCCCAAGCAGACTCCAAGTGTGGAGCCAGACATGGGGCTCGATTTCACAACCCTGAGATCATGACCTGAGCCAAAATCAAGAGTCAGGCACTTAACTGCCTGAGACACCCAGGCACCCCTCAGGATTCTTATTTTCTAACATATTTGTTTTATGTTGTGTATCTGTTAGCTTCACCTCTGCCCTCTTTGACCATTTGTTTCAGCTGACTCTGACTCATGGTGGCTTTTCTTTTACTTTTGGTGAATTCATGCTCCTTGGAATATCATTGGTGGGAATTCTCTGAAGCCAAACTAAAAGTGCATCAGAGAATGAGCACTTGTTTCTGCTAGATGCAAAAAGGTTACCTCCTTGGCAACATTTTAAATTAAATTATTGCCCTGGGTTTTCTGAGGACCACACATGGTGATGTGAATTCTGAGCGTAAACCCTTGTGAATACACGGCTATGGGTTCTTTTCCCTGCTCTCCACAGAACAAAGTTAACAGGTAATATCTCTCCCAATTTGGGGTGGAATAGGGAGGACAGAACCCTGCCTTTGACTCCAGGGCTGGCTAATTCTTGTGAATTCTCACTGGAACTGCCTTACATTTCCCCCAATGTTTGAAATGTACATATACATTATATCTTAGTATGTTATACTAGGAGGGATATCATTACCATCTAGTTACCATAGTCCCAGAATCAGTAGTTCTTAATTTTAATCTAAACCATTTCTGTATTCTTGGAATAAATCTCCCTGGGTCATTATGGAAACAGTACTTGTGCCTGTTAAAGAAGGAGTTGATATTTAGGATTTTTCAACTATATTCATAAGTGGGATTAGTCTATCATCCTTTTAAATGCTAGTTTTATCAGACTTTTATCAGAGATAGGAAGCTTCATCAAATTAACTGTGTAGCTTTTCAGGTTCTTCCATGATCTTGAATAATTTATACAACATTGGAATTAGTGGTTATTTGGAAGTTGTCTATTAAATTGACTGTCCACCCCTTTCCCTCCCACCCCAATCCCAACATTAATTTGACTTTTTCCAATGGTTACTAATTTATCCAGGTTTTCCAACTCTTGATTCATTCCCTTCTCTCTCCATCCTTTTTAACTTATTCATAAAGATTTGAAGTTTCTAAAGCATATTTTTAGTTACATCGCCTCTCATTTCTAGGTGTATTTCTCCTCTCAATCAGACTGCTAAGCAATCTATGATATATGATCTTTTGAATTTATGTTTTCTGTTCTTTTTTAAATTTTCTAATTTAATCATTTTATTTTTCTTACTTCTATTAAGCTTGTTTTATAACTTTTTTTTTTTAATATTGAATGCTTAGTTTATGTGTTGGGTTTCTTATTCAATAATGAAAGCATTTGTGGCTATAAATATATCTCCAAAGCACAGGTTTTTTTTAAATTTCAGCTTTACTGAGGTATAATTGAAAAAGATTGTAAAGTGTACATTGCGATCTAATATATGTATACACTGTGGGGAAAAAAATCCCCCATCTAGTTAATTAATACACCCGTTGCCTCACATATTTACCTTTTTCCCCCCCAGTGAGAACAATGAACATTGGAGTACAGCTATCTCTTTAATATTCTAGCTCCTATCTTCACTTCCTCTGGATATATACCCAGAATTAGGATTGTTGGATCATATGCCAGTTCTATTTTTAATTTTATGAGGAATCTCCATACTGTTTTCCATAGTGGCTGCACCAATTTACATTTCCACCAATAGTGTACAAGGGTTCCCTTTTTCCAAGCCTCACCAGCATTTATATCTTGTCTTTTTAATAGTACTGTAGCCATTCTAATAGTTGTACGGTGATATCTCACTGCGGTTTTGATTTGCATTTTCCTAGTGATTAATGAAATTGAGCACCTTTTCATGTACCTGCTGGCCATCTGTATATATTCTTTGGGAAAATGTCTATTCAGTTCCTCTGCCCATTTTTTAATTGGATTGATTCTTTGCTATTGAGTTGTGCAAGTTCTTTATATTTTTTGCACATTAACCCCTTACCAGATATGTGATTTGCAAATATTTTCTCCCTTCTGCAGGTTGCCTTTTCATTTTGTTGATGGTTTCCTTTGCTATGAAGAAGCATTTTAGTTTGATGTAGTCCCACTTGTTTATTTTTTATTTTGTTGCTTTTATGTTTGGTGTCAAATCATCACCAAGACTAATGTCAAGGAGCTTACCCTCTATGTTTCCTGCTAGTTTTATGGTTTCCGGTCTTACAGTCAATCACTTTTAAGTGGATTTTTGTGTATAGTATAAGAAGGGAGTCCAGTTTTCCCAACATCATTTTTTAAGTTTTATTTATTTTTAAAATTTTATTTATTTGAGAGAGAATGAGCAAGCACACAAGCAGGAGGAATAGACGTTTTGACTTGTCACCAGGCTGCAAATTCTCCACTACGGTTAGAGCAAAGAGCAAAAAGAAGCAGGAGGTGGAGGCGGATCACAGGGGGACTTGCCAGCCGAAGGAAGGAGTTTGAACTTTATCTTAAAAGCTATAGGGGAGCTACAAAGGAGCAGCATCAAATCCACACTTCCGAAAGTACATCCTAGCAGTGTATGAGAGCAGATTTAAAGACACGGAGAGATTGGAGACAAGGTGGAGTTCAGAGTTTTATAATCCAGAAAGAACACAAAAAAGGCCCAACAGAGTGGCAGCAAGGATAGCAAGAAGGCAGCATGGTAACAGGAGGGAAGTGGGGGTGCTGCAGGAGGTCAGTGGGCATACAACAGCAATGGATGGATTCCTCCTCACTCCTTGCATTCCAGACAGAGTGAAGATTTAAATATAAAAATAACCCCAAAACATGAGTTTATGACTACATAAAGTTTTACAACTTCTCTGTGGAAAAATGATATTATAAAACAAAATCAGAAGACAAATGACAAGTCTGGAAAAATTATTTGCAGCACCTGACCTAAGTGGTTTAACATTCAAAGAGCTCATATAAATCAGTAATAAAAAGACAAGCAATCCAATGGAAAATTGCAAAGGCTAACTAAAAGCAGGAAGTTTCTATAAGGATTCAAACTCTATTAAAGAAATATAATATAAAGAAATATTTGTCTTTGCTTATTATGTATTAACTATACCTAAAGGAATTTCTCTTCCATTTAGAATTCTGCTCAGCCCTCCACCTCTCTGTCTCTTTAACCCTGCCAGGCCACAGTCATCTTGGGTCCTCTGAACTCGGGACTCCAAACCGGGCATTTCAGTGGTACCTGCTGCCGCATACTGTCCACCCTCCCTGAAGCAGTGGCTGTGTCCTTCTTCTCTCCAGCAGCCATCGCAGATGCTCAATAAGGAGATTAACCATGGCTGCCCTGAGGCACTTCAATTCTATATTCAAGATTTAATTGTGCTCACTCAGTTATGTTAAGGCAAGAAAATGAATATATGTTCAATGGATTTTCAGCAACAAAAGGACTTTTTTAAAAAGATTTTATTTTATTCTTTTAAGATTTATTTAAGTAATCTCTACACCCAGCATGGGGCTCGAACTCATGATCCTGAGATCAAGAGTCGGATGCTCCTCTGACTAAGCCAGCCAGGGACCCCAGCAAAAGGAATTTCTATTCAAACTACATTTACTCTAGACTTCTACTAGAGTTAAACCAGATCAACTCACTTCTGGCATTTTCTTGTTACTTAAGGCTTTACTGTTTGATATTTGACTTCCCTGGCACTGAAAGGTCATTCGTTTAAAGGCAAGCATATAACAGACTTCACATACAAGATTAGAATGAGCAGGGAAGTTTTGCTAAGACATTCAGCTTTCTTTCTTACTCTTCATTCCCTAAATATTCCTACTTCTTATAAGAAATAAGCAGTTGGATAAAATCTTAGCTTTCTTTCCTGTTTAATAGACCTTTTAATCAAATTTTGTTTACAAATATCTGAAAGTAATATACACTCTGTTCTTTGCTTTAGTGTTCCATTTTTTTTAAAGTTTTAATCCATTAGCATAAGAACAAATCCCCATGCTAATAATCAACTCCTTTGTATTGCTTCATAAAAGCTTAATTATTGGAGATCTTTCCATTTCACTGGGAAAGAAAATAACCAAAGATTATTCCTTTCTATCCCTAAATTACCATTTAGTCCAAGGTCTTACTGGATTACTCAAAAATCCATTTCCATAAAGTATTAGCCATGGTCTACACGGCACGTGGTCTTATAGAGAAGGCAACTTACATTAAGACCAAGGCCTAATATGGGCCACCAAGCTTCCTTATAATGTGAAAACCATCCACTACATACCTTTCACATTTGGACAGTCTGTTAAAAGCATCAGCAGTGGCAGAATTTCTATATAGGAAAGGCATAGGGTTGGCAGTCTTATTGGAAGGGAGCATGCCACGGGGCTGGGCCTGCAGCTAGGTTTACACAGCAAACACATGGATTTTACTTAGACTGTATCTTACAAAACAGTAAGAATAACCAAATTTAGCAAAGACACTTCCATTCACAGTTGACATGACTTTCTTTATGATTTAGGAGTAAGTTACAAGGGAGGGGGGTGCTAATAGACATCATAGTAAGATTATTTTCCCCCATCACCACCAATACCCTTTTTCAGCCACCCCTTGGCACTACCACTGGGTACAGATCACTGAAAAGTGGCAAGGTGTTTCTGGATTTGTGTTAAGAGCCTTTCTGCAGGGAAGCAATTACAGCTATGATATAAAATATATCTTCATGGTATCAAGTAGCCCTGTCTGATGGAAAGGTCAGAAACTAGGGAAGTTAAAATTTTCTCTTCTACCTACTCTTTCCTTAATCCATAGAGGAAATGAGTGAGAAAGTGGAAGTGAAAACAAAGTAAAAAGAACAACTGTGGAGAACAGCTGTCAGATTGATTGGCAGGGTGGTTTTTACAGATCCCAACACAGAACTGAAAAAGATTTGGACCACCATTTCAGGATTGTGGTGAATCCCAGTGTCTAGGTGGAGAAGAAGCAGGAACCCATCAGAGCCACAGTATAGTTAGTTGGTCACAAAGATTCATTTATTCCAATTTTGATACAGTCACTATAACTTCAAATTATCCACACTTAGCTTGGTTTATTTTAAGGGGCGAGGGGCACTTGACTATACATTCATCACCTATTCCCTCATTGTGTTCTTTTCTAAAAAATTTTTTTTATTTTTTAAGATTTTATTTGAGAGTGAGGGAGCGAGAGAGAGAGAGAGAGAGTGACAGAAAGCACAAGCAGGGAGAGGGAGAAGCAGACTCCCCTGCTGAGCAGGGAGCCCGACGTAGAGCTCAATCCCAGGACCCTGGGATCAGGACCTGAGCTGACAGCAGACGCTTAACTGACTGAGCCACCTAGGTGCCCCTCCCTCATTTTGTTCTTAATTCTCTCTCATCTCACACACACTCTCACACACACACACACACACACACACACACACACACACCTCCCAGCATTTTTCCATACTCAGGACTCACTAACTCCCTACAAAGAAATTACAAAAAATATTTAGGGACAATAAAGTATTGGTGACTGAGAGCATCAGACATATAGTCTGATCCCCTAGTTGATTTCCAGTTAAACATAGATGACCATACTTGTCCATTACTTCTCCTTCCTAAAGCTGAAACAAAAATAGTAGCACAGGAATTTTTTTAAAAAAGATTTTATTTATTTATTCGACAGAGATAGAGACAGCCAGCGAGAGAGGGAACACAAGCAGGGGGAGTGGGAGAGGAAGAAGCAGGCTCATAGTGGAGGAACCTGATGTAGGGCTCGATCCCATAACGCCGGGATCACGCCCTGAGCCGAAGGCAGACGCTTAACCGCTGTGCCACCCAGGCGCCCCTAGCACAGGAATTTTTAAAAGGCATGAACCCATAGGATAAAGAATGGAAAAGAAGACTGTAATAGAAAAGAAAGAGATAGGAGAGTAAGTATTGTTTTGGAATATTGCTGAGAAAGCCAAGAAAGGCACAGCATAGTCTTGTGTCTGCAGAGGTAAAGAAACCAGAAATGAATGAATGGCCCCCTGCAGGACCCCCTGGAGATACCCAGGTGCAGTGGAAGACAGGGTTGAGACCCCAAACAGTAGTTTGATTAGAAGTCTGGAAACAGGGGCACCTAGGTGGCTCAGTCGTTAAGCGTCTGCCTTCGGCTCAGGGCGTGATCCGGATTTCTGGGATCGAGCCCCTATCGGGCTCCTCCGCTGGGGGCCTGCTTCTTCCTCTCCCCCTCCCCCTGCTTGTGTTCCCTCTCTCGCTAGCTGTCTCTGTCAAATAAATAAATAAAATCTTAAAAAAAAAAAAAAGTCTGAAAACAGTGTAGAGCAATTAGACCCCTGCGCAGGTTTCCTCTTCCCATACATTAGCTACACCACCCTTAAATATGGGGGCTGGACTGAATGCACCCCCGGATCCTTTCCAGTCAAGGAAGGCTCTACAGAGAAAGGTATGAACTAAGACTTTAAGGATGTGCTGGTAGAAGAGGGATGGGTGGTGCAGGAGGAAGGCAGTAAGGGGTGAAACGAAAAGGGATTTGTGTTTCAGGTCCTCCAAATATGTTTGTTTCTGCAGCCATAAATTTGAAGTAGCAATGTGACTTCCAAGTTAGATCACACCAGTCAAGAAAGCCTTATGAGATTCTTGCCATATAGGGGCAGGTCCTACAAATGTGTTTTCCTATTCACCACATAGTCATACTTACCTTGCAAGTTTGCTGAGGCCAAGGACTTGCTTGTTAGGAAGATAACCAATATGGACCTTCAAAGAAGAGATAGAAATCGCAAGTTAAGTAAAAATCCAATGCTTCTTTGTAACAAAATAAGGAAATAAGGAAACATAATACAGTATACGCATTATATAATTTAACACAATGAAAATGTATCAAGATAGCTAGATTAAGACTTAGAAAATGAAGCACTTAGAAAAGCATTTAGAAAATTACATATAATGCAAAAAAGGAAAATATACATGAATGACTGTTAATGAAATGACAAATTTGAAATACAGTCATGGTATTTACTGATGAAGTTAAACTCTTGATATAATTCCTAAAGTTCTTCTTCCATTGAGGGGGATGTACTCTCCAGACAGTACAAATTATCCTGTAGCAACATTAAAATATAACCAGGAAAACTTTATTTTTTTTAATTTTTTTTAAAGATTTTATTTATTTATTCGACAGAGATAGAGACAGCCAGCGAGAGAGGGAACACAAGCAGGGGGAGTGGGAGAGGAAGAAGCAGGCTCATAGTGGAAGAGCCTGATGTGGGACTCGATCCCACAACGCCGGGATCACGCCCTGAGCTGAAGGCAGACGCTTAACTGCTGTGCCACCCAGGTGCCCCAAAACTTTATTTTTTTAAAATTTTTTTTAATTAATGATTTTTTATTATATTATGTTAGTCACCATGCAGTACATCCCCGGTTTCCAATGTAAAGCTCGATGATTCATTAGTTGCGTATAACACCCAGTGCACCATGCAATACGTGCCCTCCTTACTACCCATCACCAGCCTATCCCATTCCCCCACCCCCCTCCCCTCTGAGGCCCTCAGTTTGATTCTCATAGTCCATAGTCTCTCATGTTTCATTCCCCCTTCTGATTACCCCCCTTTCTTTATCCCTTTCTTCCCCTACCGATCATCCTAGTTCTTATGTTCCATAGATGAGAGAAATCATATGATAGTTGTCTTTCTCTGCTTGACTTATTTCACTTAGCATTATCTCCTCCAGTGCCGTCCATGCTGCAGCAAATGTTGAGAATTCGTTCTTTCTGATAGCTGAGTAATATTCCATTGTATGTATGGACCACAGCTTCTTAATCCAGTCATCTGTTGAAGGGCATCTCGGCTCCTTCCACGATTTAGCTATTGTGGACATTGCTGCTATGAACATTGGGGTGCATATGGCCCTTCTCTTCACAACGTCTGTATCTTTGGGGTAAACACCCAGTAGTGCAATGGCTGGATCATAGGGTAGCTCAATTTTTAACTTTTTAAGGGACCTCCACACTGTTTTCCAGAGTGGCTGTACCAACTTGCATTCCCACCAACAATGTAGGAGGGATCCCCTTTCTCCACATCCTCTCCAACAATTGTTGTTTCTTGCCTTGTCTATTTTTGCCATTCTAACTGGCGTAAGGTGGTATCTCAGTGTGGTTTTGATTTGAATTTCCCTGATGGCTAATGATTTTGAACATTTTTTCATGTGTCTGTTAGCCATTTGTATGTCTTCATTGGAAAAGTGTCTGTTCATATCTTCTGCCCATTTTTTGATTTGTTTATTTGTTTCTCATGTATTGAGTTTGAGAAGTTCTTTGTAGATCTTGGATACCAGTCCTTTATCTGTAGTGTCATTTACAAATATATTCTCCCATTCCGAGGGCTTCCTCTTAGTTTTTTTGACTGTTTCCTTGGCTGTGCAGAAGCTTTTTATCTTGATGAAGTCCCATAAGTTCATTTTATCTTTTGTTTCTCTTGCCTTTGAAGATGTGTCATGAAAAAGGTTGCTTTGGCCGATGTCATAGAGGTTGCTGCCTATGTTCTCCTCTAGAATTTTGATGGATTCCTGTCTCACATCGAGGTCTTTCATCCATTTGGAGTTTATTTTTGTGTATGGTGTGAGAGAGTGGTCAAGTTTCATTCTTTTGCGTGTAGCTGTCCAATTTTCCCAACACCATTTATTGAAGAGACTGTCCTTTTTCCACCGGATGTTTTTTCCTGCTTTATCAAAGATTAGTTGCCCAAAGAGCCGAGGGTCCATTTCTGGGTTCTCTATTCTGTTCCATTGGTCTATGTGTCTGTATTTGTGCCAGTACCATGCTGTCTTTGTGATCACAGCTTTGTAGTACAGCTCGAAATCCGGCATTGTGATGCCCCCAGCTTTGTTTTTTCCTTTTCAACAGTTCCTTGGAGATTCGGGGCCTTTTCTGTTTCCATACAAATTTAAGGACTATTTGTTCCAGTTCTTTGAAAAATGTCCTCGGTATTTTGATCGGGATAGCATTGAAAGTGTAGATTGCTCTGGGAAGCATGGACATTTTAACTATGTTAATTCTTCCGATCCAAGAGCATGGAATGTTTTTCCATCTTTTTATGTCTTCCTCAATGTCTTTCAAGAAAACTTTATTTTTTTAAAAGATTTTATTTATTTATTTTGAGAGAGAGAGTGTGAGTGGGGGGGAGGGGCAGAGAAAGAGGGAGAGAGAGAATCTCCAGCAGATTCCTTGGTGAACATGGAACCCAACACAGGGCTCGATTCCACCACCCTGAGATCATGACCTGAGCCAAAATCAAGAGTTGGTCTCTCTACCACCTTACGCCAGTTAGAATGGCAAAAATAGACAAGGCAAGAAACAACAATTGTTGGAGAGGATGTGGAGAAAGGGGATCCCTCCTACATTGTTGGTGGGAATGCAAGTTGGTACAGCCACTCTGGAAAACAGTGTGGAGGTCCCTTAAAAAGTTAAAAATTGAGCTACCCTATGATCCAGCCATTGCACTACTGGGTGTTTACCCCAAAGACACAGACGTAGTGAAGAGAAGGGCCATTGCACCCCAATGTTCATAGCAGCAATGTCCACAATAGCTAAATCGTGGAAGGAGCCGAGATGCCCTTCAACAGATGACTGGATTAAGAAGCTGTGGTCCATACATACAATGGAATATTACTCAGCTATCAGAAAAACGAATTCTCAACATTTGCTGCAGCATGGACGGCACTGGAGGAGATAATGCTAAGTGAAATAAGTCAAGCAGAGAAAGACAATTATCATATGATTTCTCTCATCTATGGAACATAAGAACTAGGATGATCGGTAGGGGAAGAAAGGGATAAAGAAAGGGGGGTAATCAGAAGGGGGAATGAAACATGAGAGACTATGGACTATGAGAATCAAACTGAGGGCCTCAGAGGGGAGGGGGGTGGGGGAATGGGATAGGCTGGTGATGGGTAGTAAGGAGGGCACGTATTGCATGGTGCACTGGGTGTTATACGCAACTAATGAATCATCGAACTTTACATCGGAAACCGGGGATGTACTGCATGGTGACTAACATAATATAATAAAAAATCATTAAAAAAAAAAAAAAAGAGTTGGTCTCTCAACTGACTGAGCCACCCAAAAGCTCCAGGAAAGCTTCCTTTAAATGGCTGAAGTTGGGGAGGGGGTGGGGGACTGGGATAGGCTGGTGATGGGTGTTAAGGAGGGCACGTATTGCATGGTACACTGGGTATTATACGCAAGTAATGAATCATGGAACTTTACATCAAAAACTAGGGATGTACTGTATGGTGACTAACATAATATAATAAAAAATTATTATAAAAAATAAAAAGTAAAGAAAATAAATGGCTGAAGTTGGGCTCCTGGGTGGCTCAGTTGGTTAAGTGACTGCCTTCGGCTCAGGTCATGATCCCAAGGTCCTGGGATCAAGCCCCACATAAGGCTTCCTACTCTGTGGGGGAGCATGCTTCTCCCTCTCCCTCTGCCTTCCGCTCCCCCTGCTTGTGCTCTCTGTCAAATAAATAAAATCTATAAATAAATAAATTAATAAATTAATTAATTAATAAAGCTGTAACTATAAATACTGCCATTCCACCTTAAAAAAATCCCACCCCATTGCACAGAAGGAGGGTCTCCATGCTTTCTGTCATGCTTGGTGGCCTCATTTCCAAGCTGCCGGAGAACACTATCTTCCCAATGGGTGGGCAATAAAAGACACAGCTACGAATGTGCTTGTCAAGACCTGGACCTTAAGACCTAAGTTCTTATAGGACCTAATATAAAGCCAAGCCAATTCTGTGATCTTAAAAGTTACTACTAATATCTCCTATGTCCATGTTACCTCTCTTTGAGCCATGTATCAATTATGAAAAAACATTCATTCTACAAAAAGGCTAATAAAGTAAATGGTCATTTGGAGGCAATCGATTAGCCTAAAATAAAATCATAGATTCATTTGCATCATGGTTTGCCAGCACTTTTTGCATTTGTTCAGCTAATTAATATTTATTATACATGTGAGTAGTTGATCTACTAGTAAGTAGTGATTTTTCATCTATTAGCACTTTGCTTTGAGAGTTTGAGAATACCAATTCATCACCTTCCTGGTCAGCAGAAGGAGAAAGTAAAGTAGCCCCTGAACACTGGGTATTTTAAAGAAAAATAGAGTTAAAACTTTCCCACAGAACTTAGATCTTCTGTACCACTTGAAATTTTTATATTTATATGCAAAGCCATACTGTTTATTGTTTGTACTATTTTTTATCTTTCTGAAAATTCTAAGCCATTTAAATGTCGATTTTAGAAAATCGTCACTGAATAATATATTTTTTAAAAAGTTAGCAAGAACACAAACACGGAGATAATCATAGCAGAAGGTAACAGGATATAGTGGTGAGAGGCTGAGCACAGAACAAGTCCCTAGGCTAGCCCCAGCCAAATCACTAACTCCCTCTATCCTCTTGGACAAATCATAGGCTTTCTGGACCTAAATTCCTCACTTACAATAAAAAGTAGTAAAATAAGCTCAAAGGTTTCCTCCTTCTTGAAAAGCCTGAGCCCTGATGTCACATGGCCATTATCATTAACTGTGGGATTGCCAGTCAGTACATGCCTCTTGATGAGATGGGATACAGAGCCTTCAGCAACCCCATGAATTACTCTTAATAAAAATGGTTAGCCTTAATATTAGGAAGTTTTAGATCTAGTCTAGTTTATAAGAAATCCAGAGGTTGAATGGAACAAATCCAGAAGGTAGGACACTCTACAGCACAACTGGCCCAGTCTCTTCAATAACAGAATGTGGAGGTGGGAGGAGGGAACTATTTTAGAATAAGAGATGTAAGAAGCATAACAACCCAAAGCAATGCAAATGTATGACTCCTCTTTGGATTCTGGTTTATTTATTTATTTTTAAAACATTTTATTTTTAAATAATCTCTACACCCAATGTGGGGCTCAAACTTACAACCCCGAGATCAAGAGTCACATGCTCTACCATCTGAGCCAGCCAGGTGCCCTTGGATTGTGGTTTAAACAAACCAACAGTAAGACAGCTGAGACAACTGCAGAAAGGTAAATATGGGTTACTTATTGGATGCTACTTAGGAATTACTGTTAATTTTGTTTAAGATACTGCTACTGTGGATAAGAAAATATTTTAGAAATGTGTGTTAATAATTAGTGATGAAGAGTCATGCTGTGTACAACATACTTTATATTTTTTAATATGTTGAAGAATTTACTGCTAACTTTCCAGGCTGATAATCAAATCAGAGTTACATTTCTTCAGAAGTCCTTATCTTTTAGGGGTGCCTGGGTGGCTCAGTCGTTAAGCGTCTGCCTTCGGGCTCGGGTCATGATCCCAGCGTTCTGGGATCAAGCCCTGCATGGAGCCCTGCATCGGGCTCACTGCTCGGCGGGAAGCCTGCTTCTCCCTCTCCCACTCCCCCTGCTGGTGTTCCCTCTCTCGCTGCCTCTCTGTCAAATAAATAAATAAAATCTCTAAAAAAAAAAAAAAAAAAAGTCCTTATCTTTTAGAGACACATACTAGAAGAAATTATGGGAAAAAATAATATGATATCTAGGATTTACTCCAAAATAGTCCAGTGGGAACTTATATATAACAAGATTGGTCCTTTATTGATAACTATAGAAGTTGGTTTTAGGAAACATGGAACTTTATCTTACTAGTCTTTCTATTCTTACATATGTTTGAACTTTTCTATAATGAAAGGTTTAAAAAAGATACCACTACGGACACATCAGAATACTAAACTTAAAAAGACTGAAAGTGCCAAGTGTTGGCAAGACGTGAAGTGACTGAGACTCACCTAAGAGTATATAGTGTAAAGTGTAAAGTGGTACAACCACTTTGGAAAACTAAAGATCAGCACTTATTAAATTGAATATGTATATACTCCATGACCCTGCAAGTCCACTCCTAGGCATATTCCTAATAGAAATGCATGTGAAGCAAATGTTAACACATTAAATTTAGGGGATGGATATATAGGTACTTGTAACACTATTTCCTATAAGTCTTCTGTTTAAAAGCTATTAATAACAAGTCAAAATAAAATAAAATTATAATGGGGCAGGACTACTCTTGGTCTTAAATCCACATGTTTTCAAAGAGATGTTTAAGTAAAACAAGCTAGATAACATTATCTAGTTTGCATTAGATTCATTTTTCCTAATATAGAAAAGGTTGGAAACAAATTAAATCCACTAATACTATGACCTCTGCTACAAGACATTCTGCAATGATTGCTGCTCATGCCATATTATACAAAAGTATATCTTGGATCAAACATTATTTAGTCAAAATAAAGAGCAAAGGTTTCCAGAGCCTGCAGCAGCTACCTAGGAAAAAAAATGAAACTTTAATCTCATTATTTTAACCTATTAACATGGTATTTACTATGAAATGTTTGCCCTGAGGACTTTCTGCTACTTTGTTTTTGTTTTGTTAGTTTTTTTCTTAAGATTTTATTTATTTATTTGACAGAGAGAGCACAAGCAGGGGGAGCCGCAGGCAGAGGAAGAAGGAGGGAGAGGGAGAGGGAGAAGCAGGCTCCCAGATGTGGGGCTTGACCCCGGGATCATGACCTGAGCCAAAGGCAGATGCTTAACGGACTGAGCCACCCAGGCGCCCCTTGTTTTGTTAGTTTCAAGCTATTAGATGAGTCAGGTTGATAAAGAGTAAATGTTTATGTGTAACTGTACATATCTGGGATATTAGGAATTAGCAGGCGATGATTTTAAATATAATAATCCTAATTTTAAAACTTTAATGTGCTTTTTAAAATTACTAGGAAACAGAGAAACCTTACCTTTCCAACAAATGGAACTAGATGATGCTCACACATGGAAAACATATCTATGTCCTTCACGATCACCATCTCATCATGATCTTCATCAAATATAGCATCATTTAGGACATCTGAAATCAGAAGTTTGCTTTAGTAACATTTCCAATTTTATAGAAAGATACAGAGAAGAAAAACTAACAATCTCCATGGATAAATACAGACTCACAGTCAACAAAGACAAAACATTAATCCTAACTATAATATTAAGGGAACACAAATTAAAACCAGTTATTTTTCTCCCACCAAATTAGCAAAGTCTTTTTCTTTAAATGATGAAAAGATCCTTGGGATATAGTATTACATAACAAATGCAGGATTACAAACAAATGTGTTTGCTGCATGACAGAAGGAGAAAGGGAGAAATTATGCAAAACAAAAGAGTGGCTATTTCTGGTGATGGAAATGGGCTGCTTTCACTTTCTTCCTTACATTTTCTTTCACCAACACTTTCTCTATGATGGATGCGTAGGAAACCATATCTGATTTCTGAGGCCAGAAGTCCTTAGCCATCTGACTTTGAGGCCAGTTCTAGACACCTGTAAACTTGATACATTATCTATCCCCTAAATAATCTTCTACTCTCGTAAAATCTTCTAGTTACTGTAAGCAAGCATCAGACTTAAACAGTTGCCTTCTTCCCTAAGGAGACAGATGCTACAATTTTTATGTATATGCCTGTCCAGATTGGCTTTTGACATCTGGAGTCTGGTACATATGGCCAGGCATATGACAGACACTGAGAAACAAAAAAACTTTATTTTTAAAAAGTGCACTGATATCTGGACATCTTGGCAGCCTACACACATTCAAGAGTCCAAGCTGTGTGATTTCAAGGATTTGGGGATACCCATCTACATAGTACGATGAGACAGAGCAGGGACGAGGTGCGTAGAGGTTTGCAGCCACCTACAGTTATCTCCCCTCAGAAAGGCAGGCTGTGCAGTGAGTCACAGGGAAGAAGTGCAAACGTCCACCCACACAGCCTGACCTTCAGTGGCTCCGCTGCTACTAGAATAGAGGCTCGCAGATATTGAGTCATCATTTAACCACAGTTATCATCCCCTGAGTCAGGCTATTCAAAGATACATTTGATTGTGTAGTGGAAAAGTCATTAGTGTGGTCAACAAAAGTGAACATGCAGGGTTTAGATACACACAGACAAACACAACACTCCTAGTAGAAGAAGCTGATAAAATCCAGGGAAGAAAAGGCTTGGTGTCATTCTTGAAGTAAATACTTCTCCAAAATCAGTTCTCTATTCTGAGTACTCTGCCCTAAACTTCAGTCGTATTTCTGAAAGAAGTCCAAAAAATAGACCCCTAGTGCTCCCCAAAGTACCTTGGATTTCTCCAAGATTTTAAAATAAGGTTACTGTCATGCATAGTTTATTAAAATCTTTAGTCACATAAGAAAAATTCCTGAGGGGCGCCTGGGTGGCTCAGTCGTTGAGCGTCTGCCTTTGGCTCAGGGCATGATCCCAGCATTCTGGGATCAAGCCCCACATCAGGCTCCTCCGCTGGAGGCCTGCTTCTTCCTCTCCCACTCCCCCTGCTTGTGTTCCCTCTCTCGCTGGCTGTCTCTCTCTGTCAAATAAATAAATAAAATCTAAAAAATAAAAAAAAAGAAAAGAAAAATTCCTGAAAGTAAAACAAACAACATTGTTTCTTAAAGAACAAAAGAGAATTACCGAAAAGCAGCATTCATTTGTTTTCTCTGGCAATGAACGAGACCATTCCCATTTCTAAGCTCTGACAACAACCATATGGCTCATGTTAAAATCTGGTCCTCAAGTTAGGCTAAGTTAGCATCTGGATCCATCACTAACTAGCTGTTGGACCTTTGGTAAAGTACTCTGTACCTCAATCTTCTAAGTTGTAAAATGGGCATGGAAAAAGTGCCTACATTTTTCAAGGGTATCCTGAGGATTAAATGAGATAACCCCTGTGTATTTAGAAGTGTGAGCCTGGAGTGAGTTGTAGCTGTCGTTACTACTATTATTATAAGTAAGGTTGAGACCATCGCTAAACTATGTGTCCCATGCGCATGAATACACATCAGAATTTTGGAAGCAATAATTTCCTTCTAATAGAGAGACCACAGAAAAGAGAAAATATTAATGGCAGTGAGGAAACCTGGCAAACACTACTTTATCCAAGTAATCCAGGTTAACTTTACCAGTAATAAGACACATCGAGACCATGTAGCTCCTGGTATAATTCGAGGAGAAGGGGACATCACCTTTATGGTGTCCTTCCCCAAAGTGTGTAACTGTAGTCTAATCACAAGACATATTGAGGGACATTCTGTAAAATACCTCAACAAGTACTCTTTTAAAAAGATGTGGAAAGACTGAAGAATTGTCATGGATTAGAGGAGACTAAAGAAACATGAAAACTAAACACAATGGAAAAACTAAAATCTACATAAAGTCTGTAGTTCATAGTATTGTACCAATACTAATTTCTTAAGGGGTGATAACTGTACCATAGGCCATATGAGATGTTAACATGTGAGGAAGCTGGGGCAAGGGTATATAAATACCCTCTGTACTATCTTTGTAAGTAGTCTGTACATCTAATATTATTTCAAAATTATATTTCAAAATAAAAAAGTGAAAAAAAAAGCAACAGGACAATGTCCATCAACTGGAATGTATAAACAATAGAGCACTACTCAGCAATAAGGTGGAATAACTATTAATATATGTACTAATATGGCTGAATCTCCTAAGAATTATACAAAGTGAAAGAAGTCATATACATACACACAAAAAACTATGTATGAAATTGTAGGAAAGAGAAGTATAAAGAGAGAGAGCAGGCAGATGGCTTACCAGGGACCAGAGGGATGGGAGACAGGATTGACTGCAAAAGAGTGGAATGAAACATTTTGGGGTTACGGAAAGAGTCTATACCTTCATTATACTGGTGGCTGTGCAACCGCATGTATTTGTCAAAATTCAAATTGTACACATAAAGTTGGTGAATTTTATTGAACTTAAGGTATCCCTTAATGGGGCGAACTTTTAAAAATAATCTTAAAAGACTGCAGAAGAGCTTGCAGCCTTTTGTGTAAAGAAAGTGGAAAGGGGGAGATATGAACATATTTACATGTACATGCTTATCTTCAAAAAGAAACACTAGAAGAATAAATCAAAAAGCTAATAAAAATGATTAACCCATAAAGGACTAAGAAAGCAGGAGAGAAGAGATATGGATAAAAGTGCGACGTCTTTAAACATAATTTGTTACACAGTTGACTTTGGAAACATCTAAATGTTTTACATACTGAAAATTAAAACAAAAACAAAAAACAAAAAAAACTTGTGACCCTCATAACTCTTAATGTTTGTGGTAATGGAGCAATATTATGTTGCCTATATTCCATTTCATAAAAGTGAACCCAGACTATAAACTTGACCTCACCAAATCATTTTTCTTCAATAATGAAGTTTCCCTGCTATATTTATTTATGTTTTGGTCCAACATATCTGAAAGCTACCATCTGTGGCTAATAAGAACAAAACACTATCACAGACTGTTTTAATTTCCTGCCTGTTATCAGCAGCAAGAAGGTAACCCTGGAAACAAGGATTTATGGCATTCTATTTCCTACTGTTGGTCATAAGCAACAAAGGAAACTGAAGGGTCTCCCAAAAGTTAAAGGTTTGTCTATTATAATGCCACACAAAGAAAAATGTAAAAGTATACCTTTCTCGTGTCATTAATGATTAAACAATGATAACAAATAACCCTGCGGGACAGCCATCCCTTAAGCATTTAGTCCCTTCCTTAAAGTACAGTAAGTCAGGTCCATAACAGGAGCCCAAGTTCCTATTTAAGCACCCTCTGAAGCAGGGTGCTTCTCAGACTTCCCCAGTGGGCTTGTTAAAACACAAAACACTGGACCCCAGTCCCAAAGTTTCTGATTTAGTAGGTCTGGGTGGGACTGAGACTTGGCATTTCGAGCAAGTTCCCAGAAGATGCTAACACCCCTGGTCTGGGAAACATACTTTGAAAACCCCTGTATTAAAGTTGTATTCCATGTTCTGTGCTGCTACCAAAATCTTCACATCTTCAAAATGCTCCTTCTCAAACACAGTAATATAAGAAAATGGGCCTGCTTCTGCAAGGGTAAAAGGGGGCAGAATCTCTCTCCTGGGAGATTCCCTACAAAAGAAAAATTCTACCTGATGGAACTTCTTTTTGAATGAATGATAATAGAAATTAGCATCATCTAGGATGTTTGGTGATCAGCACTAAAAATTAGAGATCTCTGAAGAAGCCAGAATTTCACATGCCATGCACGTTCCTGGAGAGCAGTGTTAATAGACAATGGAAGAAGGCTTGGAACATTGAATATGCATCCATCCTAAGAAATAGCAAAGAGAATGGGGTCTGCCTACAGATTTTAGAATTAAGACAGCAAAACACAAAGAATGAGAGCTAAAAAGGCATGAAAAGCTTCTTTGCTCTTGGCTGGAATTAAATCAACTCAAGAGGCTAACAAAGACAAGCCTACCCTGACCTAGCAGAGAAAGATCTGAATCATTGGCCCAAACCCTCCAGCATCAGAGCTGCCTCTACCAGCATACAGCACTTACTTCATCACACCTCCTGGTACCACTGTCACGTGTGTAATTTCTCCCAACATTGGAGGCAGGCATCGTAGCTTAAGGCTTTAAGTTTCCACACAGTGCCCTATATGCGACGCACAGAGACAGAATTAAGCATAGAACTTCCATTTTATCTAATTAATATGTCAGTCTTTACCCTGTCAGTTTACTTCCTTAAGATAGATCTCAAAGAAAGGACTCCAAAGAAATTCACGTGGCCAAGGGAACAGAAGAATTATTATCGCAGCATTATTGGTAAGAGCAAAATTAAGAATTTAAATGTGCATCAGAAGAACGATTACACAATTTGGGTAGAGTCATACAATAAAATATGACCCAGCAGTGAAAGTGAGTGAATCAAAGCTGAATTATTTCCTGAAACAATGTCCAATAAAAAAAAACAAGTATTAAAAGCAATAGCAGATATATATACAGTATGATCCTTTAAATGAACTAGAAGCAAAATTACACGTTCTTTATGGACATACATATGAAATAAATGTATAAAAATAGACATGAGAGTAGAGGTCAAATTCAGGATAGTGGTTAACTCTGGAGGAAGGGTAACAGGATCAGAAAGAGGTATCTATGAAAATTCATTTGTATTTTTAAAAGCAACTATAGCAAAATATTAAGAGTTGTTAAAATTAGATGAATGTTGGTTAATTCTTTGTACTTTTCCTGTATATTTGAGACATCTCATTAATTTTAAACAGTGTTATTGAGTCGTTCATGCACATGCTGGTGTTTTGGTTTTTTCCTGAAAAAAGGCAAGAAACTGAGGTTACCTTTGCATAGAAGGTAATTGGCTAGAGGCCAATTACACAGGAAAGACAGAGCCTGCTTCATGCAATGCTGCAAACTCTTTCAGAAACCTCCCTAGATCACACTCTGCAATTAAAGCAAAGGCTTCTTCTGCCCTCATTGTGATGTTAAAACATTTTGCATTCTACCCCCATTTGAAAAAATTGTCCTACAAGTAAGGTCAATGTTAAAACAAATTAAAAGGAAGAAAACCACTATCTCTGCTTTCATTTCCATCATGATGGTACACCTCTTATTAGCATTTCCAACACTCACAACTTCTTGCACTTAACAAGACAGAGCAAACATTTGTAAAACTTGGCCAAAATAAGCATGAACTCAAACATTCCACAGACTGATCTAACGGTGGAAACTAAGATGACTTTAGACAAACATTCACACCATCTGCTGGAGTAGACAGAGCTGTGGCACAGCTTTGATATGCTCCATGAACTTATTTCATAAACTGCAAGTCTGTCAGCAGGAAAGATCCAATGCATTGCAGAGAAAAGTAAAAGTTTCGTTATTTTGGAAATTTTCATTCCTGTCATCCCTGGCAGAGATAAATTCCCATGTTGCTTGTAAGCAAGTAAAATATAGCCAAGGGGCGCCTGGCTGGCTCAGTCAGTAGAGCATGTGACTCCTGGTCTAGGTGTTGTAAGTTCAAGCCCTGCACTGGGTGTAGAGATGATTTAAAAATAGAATCTTAAAAAAAAAATTAATTAAAAAATAAAATATAGGGAAGACAACATAGATGGATCTTGATGGAATTATGTTAAGTGAAATAAATACAAGAAAAACAAATACTGTATGATCTCACTTACATGTAAAAATCTTTAAAAAAAAAGCCAAACTCTTACAAACAGAGAGTAGAATGGTGGTTACAAGGGGTTGGGAGGGTGGGAGAGATGGGGAGAGGTTGGCCAAAGAATACATACTTCTAGTTAAAGATGAATAAATTCTGGGGATTTAATGCACAGGGTTTTTTTATGCACACCTTTTTGAATATAGTTAACAATACTGTATTACATACTTGAAAGTTGCTAAGAAAGTAGATCTTAAATGTTTTCATCACAAAAAAGAAACAGTAATTGGGTGATGTGATGGAGGTGTTAGCTAACCTCCAGTAGTAATTACATTGTAATATATAAGTATATCAAATCAACTCATTGTACACCTTAAACTTACATAATATTGCATGTCAATTATATCTTAATAAGACTGTAAAAAATGTAGTCAAGGCTACTGAAATAAATGTACTGGCTGCCCTCAAAATATTACTGATACGCATGTTTTATTCAGCAGATAAAATACTGGAGATCTATTCCCATCCTCTTAGCTGGACTTGTCATGAACAGTGCCTGTTGTTGAGGGACATGTTTTCACAGATGAAGTTATCTTTATTAATCAGAACTTTTTCCTCATTACAACAGTAATGTCTGTTGTGGTTTATTTATAAGATACTGAAATACTGAAATGAGAAAATGGAAGTGCATACAATTTCTCTACCCAAACAGCATTACTTAACTGGCTCTTAGAAAACCACACACACAGTGGTTCAAAAAAGTAGAATGGCAAATTAGAAGAAATGAATTTTAAAAGTCCAAAGACCTATGTTCTCATTTGAACTTTGTACAGACTGTGACCTGAGCTACAGGGTCCTGACAGGTAAGAGGATGGTTTTAGAGAAGGAATTTAGCAGGACTCCCAGGTCCCTGGCTTGCACAACTCTAGGGGTGTTGGAAATCAATGCCAAATTACAACACAGTTATCCTCCTGTCCCCACTGGTCGGTCACCTTTTGGGATGTGCAAAGGCAGTGGCCAGCAGCTTTCTGTACTGAGGTAGGGAAAAGCACCTGTTTTAAACTATTCAGATTTTTTTTTTCATGGATAAAACTGAAGGCTGCCAATCCTATACATTATTAACTCTCAAAGTTATCCAAACTTCCAAGCCTAAGGACTCCTAATCTGGTTTCAGTTTACTACTCTGAAAATTTGTGGTAGACAAAAATTAGAGCCTTAAAAGGCTATCTAAGGAAAGAAATAAGAGTGTATTCAAAGAGTCATTAAAAAAAAAAAAGATGCACACTTGACAAATTTAGTTTTTTAATTGGATAATTTTGTATATCTTTCACAATCCAGCTGTTAAACTGTAAATGGAATTTACAAAACAGATGGTGGTAACAAGGTCTGGTTCACAGCAGTTCTAAAGAAAGAACACACCAATCTGATAAACTATCCATTTACTTCAGAAGCCTTTAATAGGCTCATCCCTTATCATCCTACATTCACTTATGCCATGAAATATCATACAGACGGATGTTATGGAACTATCTGTAATCCCATCCAACAAGTAAGTACCAGCAGTGTGTGCAAGTGTGTCATTAGCAACAAATGATTAAGGGAGAAGGGGCGTTTTAGAACAGTGGCTCCCACATACGGCCAGTCATAGGGAGCTTTGGAAAATACAGCTTCGCAAGTCACCCTGAGAAAGGCTGATTCACTAGCTGTGGGGGTGAACCCAGGATTATATCTTTTAAAGACCCAAGCAATTCTGATGACCAGATGGGCTGGGAGCATAGGCTTTTGAGGGGTGAGAGAAGTTGAGGGTTAAAAATGGACCCACTACTGGCCCTAATTTGCCATTTAAGCAAGGCTGAACAGTGGGCAATGTAATTCCCACCATAGGCCCTCACTACAGTCACCAAGTCAGAGCACTGGTGACAATTCCTATGGAACACTGTGAGGTCTGCACACCACCTGGGAAAGGAGGCTTGGAATAGAGACAGAGATTGGCAGGTGGGGTGGGCAACTGGAGGGGGACATAAGGCAAAGAAACTGGAGCCAACTTTTCAGAGCAGGAGCAGACAAGACCCAAGAGGTCTAGGGAAAAGTAAAGAAAGGAGGACTGCACATAAGAATGGTACCCATATCTCCTAGGAAAATATCAGCCATTTAAGAAACCAGTTGAGTCCTACAGCCAACTCACTAGAAATCAGATTCAAGGGTAATATGATGAAGTTTTCATAGGAAGTTCGTACTAGTTTCTAAGCTAGACACAAATATATCAAACCATGACCTCATGAAACTTAAGATCTGAGGAAATAAAAAGTGAAAGGTATTAAAAGTACACTTATTGTGATGAGCACTGAGTAATTTATAGAATTGTTGAATCACTATATTGTACTCCTGAAACTAATATAACACTGTCTGTTAATTATACTAGATTTTTTAAAAAATCAGTCCCCCAAAATGGAGAGAATGCCTAGAAGCTAAACTACAGAAGCAATAGTTTACATAAAGGAAAAATTATGGGCTGGGAAAAAACATGTGACTATATTGAGCATAAAGATTTGATCCAGGCCTTAAGGATGGTTAGGAGGAAAGGAAGGGAGGGTTTTCCAGAGGGGATAAAGAAGAGAGATACTATAGGAAATAAAATACAGAAATATAGGGAACAAAACGTAAAGTGGATTATCTGAGTGGTCTATGAATTGGACAGAAATCAAATACCCTTCTATTTTAGAGCCGTTTTCAAATTAAATTTTACATTTTGCTCATGCCTTCTTTCAAGCCCTGCTTTACTCTGCATCTGTCAAAAACAGTTATCATCCCCATTTTACAGATGAGCAAACTGATGCTCTATTTGGAAACATGAAGTGCCTGCTAAAGAAGATCTACCCATTAGTATGAGAGCTGGATTTTGATCCCTATCTTCTGACTTCCACAGAAAAGCCTGATCACCAAGACACCAGAAGTCTGAACCTGGCCTACAGGAACAATGAATTCAAGGGGCAAAGCCCAGAGGCAAGAAACCAGAATCAGGAGTTGCTGTAGTTCACAGTCAGCCATGAGGTGACAAGCCTAAAGCCAATGACAGCAAAGGAAACAAAGAGAACAAATCTAATGTTTCAGAATAAAAGTAGTATTAGTGATAAACATGGGGGTTGAAGGAGAGAAGCTATCCTCCAGCCCAAGAGAGCAGACAGAAAGAGTGGCCTGATATCCAGAGGCTGCCAGAGCCCAGAGCTGGTGCACACTGTTTGCAAAAGACTGTTTTACCAACTATTTATTTGGTTTATATGAGGGAAAATTCAGTAATTTAATGCTACTTTGACCTTTACTTTTTGAAATGAAACTGGAACAGTTTCAGGGGAAAGGAGAATCCCATTAAATCTGCAAACTAATAAAAAGGCTTAAAAAAAAAAAAAAAGGAACATCTCTATAGAAGTTTATTCTAGGAAACCAGTAAAAAAAAATCACTTTTCAAACCAACTACAGTCTTTAAATCTTCAAGATCCAAATATTTTATGTCTCCTGGTGTAATATGGTATGAAGAAAACAGCATTCTTGCTAAAAATGTTTTCCCTGAATTTAATCAAGTCTTTAGATCTAACTTTCAGTTCCAGGAATATGAGAGGTAGAGAAACAAGTTAAACGAAAACAAGAAGAAAACAATCACAAATCCCCAAGGTGAAATATTTTATAGGACAACTTACAATCTCTGATAAATCAGTGTCACGGGGTGGGGGATGGGGGTAGCAAGAAATCTTCTAGATTAAAACCTAACAATCAAATGCAAACGTATGGATTTTTTTTTTAAGATTTTATTTATTTATTTGACAAAGAGATGGTGAGAGAGGGAACACAAGCAGGGGGAGTGGGAGAGGGAGAAGCAGGCTTCCCGCCGAGCAGGGAGCCCCATGAGGGGCTCGATTCCAGAACCTTGGGATCAGGACCCAAGCCAAAGGCAGATGCTTAACGACTGAGCCATCCAGCCATCCCAAATGTATGGATCTTGAGGGGGTCCTAGTTTAAACAAATCGTGAGTTAAAGACATTTGGGACAATTGGGGGTGTAGAATTAGGTGTTAATTCTACTATTATGAATGTAGATTAGGTATTAAATGATACAAAGAAATTAATAGTTACTTTTACTAAGGATAGTATAAGTGGTTAAGAAGAAAAACACTTTCTAGGGTGACATTTCACCTGTAAATAAATGTCTGATTTGTTGTCAGTAAAATAGACCATGCCAATATGGCAAAACATTAATTTTGAATCTAGGTAGTAAGTATGTTAGCTGCCATATATGATTTTGTCTATTTTTGTGTTTGAACATTTTATATAAAAAAATTAAAAGTAAAATAAAATGCAACAGGGCACCTGGGTGCCTCAGTTGGTTAAGCATCCGACATTTGGTTTCACCTCAGGTCATGATCTCAGGGTAGTGAGATCGAGCCCCCTTTAGGGCTCCATGCTCAACGTGGAGTCTGCGTGAGATTCTCTCCCTCTCCCTCCCCCTCTGTCCCTCCCCCTGCTCATGCAAGTGTGCTCTCTCTAAAATAAATAAATAAATACATTTTTTTAGATTAAAAAAAATAAAATGTCACAATTCTAAAAGAGAACATCGGTTTTCTTGTTATTACTGTGCTACCAGGCAATCCAATAAACAGACTAAATCTCAAGTGCTGGTATGACTAGCAACTGCTTATTCTTCTACAAGTGTCTACAATACTCCTGAGGAAAAAGTCCTTAAATAAAGACTTTGTCTAATCAAAGGGGCTATAGGTTAGAAGACCACAGGCTTTAAAGAGCATATAGATGAAGAACCTTTTCAAAAATCTGCGTCACAAGAAAAAAAAGAGACGTGTTACCATAGAAACTATCTGTGTGGTTGAATGTTTCAAAGGAAAACAGCACCTCTACTAACGAAAGAAGACTGAGGTCCTTGGTGGAACCTCACCTGTCAACTGCAAGAAGTCAACAGAATGAGCAAGGAAACAACTCTGACCAAGGTTCCCCTAATACAGAGACCTAGGTGTGACAATTCCACTCCTAGTCCAACTGCCCCTCCCTGTAGACCAGATTCAGAAAGCCTTGAAAAAAAACTTGTCTAGGGTCATAAACTAGTTAGTGGGGATGCTGTGACTAGTCCAGACTAGTTGTTCTTCCCATTAGGCCAGGACGAGTTTGTTGACACACTAAAATAGTTTAAGAAACATCAAA
Organism: Ursus americanus; assembly: GCF_024610735.1. NCBI lineage: Eukaryota > Metazoa > Chordata > Mammalia > Carnivora > Ursidae > Ursus > Ursus americanus. The sequence continues at coordinate 3,584,403 of NC_142152.1, read as the reverse complement.
TGGACCTAAGGATTGTATCAGTGAACAAAGTTTCTAACACACGAACTATAAAGCTGAAACACTTACCTCCCTTATAAAGTACTTCATTTGTAAAGAGCCCCGCTCTAAAAAAGCTCAGTTGATAGTGGTGGTAGAGACATAGGAAGAAATGGATATTCAAATGAAAGAAAAAAAACAGTGTGGGATAAGAATGACCTCCACCGAGGCAAAGCAAGAGCTCTAACAGTTGGAGGCTGTAAGCTCATCACTCTGTGCTGCTGAAAGGCAAATTGTTTCTGATGGCAATCAGCGGCACCCCTCCACGATTGCCTGTGCATTAGCAGAAGCACTTATATTTTGAAGGGATAGTCAGTTAGCTTTTTGGCAAAGTCCTCACTCTCAGTTGAACTCCAGCACCTAACACCTTCATCGCTGCTCATGAACAGCTTACCATACAATAGATATAATTGTATTTTAAGCTATTTTAGTGAGAGTTCCCTTGTTTGGGACATTTGTCAATGGCCTCTGTTGAAATGGGTTCTGATTCCTACTTAGAAAAATAAATACTCATTTACATACATAAAATATATCATACTTCATAGCAAGAGCCATATGTTCTTGGCAAAGCTCTTCACTTGAAACAGCATTTGGACCAACTGGACCTCAAAAAAATTCAATGCAGAACTCAGCAACAGCCAATTTCCTCACCTAAATCTGGTTTCTTGTTCACAGAACTCTAAAGAAGCAATAGCTGTTGATAAACGGGTAGTGGGTGGGGATCCTCATGGTTAGCAACCAAAATTAAAAAAAAGATAGTGAAAAAAAATTGGAGGAAGAGAACAGATAAAAAGGGCCAAATATTTCAGAAAAACGAGCCTTAGGTAGAATGTCTGCTTTGATCTCCAGCTCCAGTGTGCGAATGAGGCAGAGTGATTTTTCAAGATAGACTGTGCACTAAACTAAAATACTCCTGCCCCTCATGAGGGGAACAGTGATGGGACAGAAGGGGGAAAAATGCAGGCAAGAGAATGGAACACAACAAAACCTCACAACCATGGTAAGGAAAAACAAGAAAATAATCAGGCAAGTATTTTCAGAAGGAAGAGACCTGTTCAACTTTAGTAAAATCACAGTGGCACTAATGGACTGGAGCAGGACAAGCTAGGTAGCAAGGCAACCAGTTAAGAAGTTACTGTACTTGGTGGTGAGAGAGGCAAAGAGTCAGAGCAAGAGAAGATAAGACAGAGTCTAGAGATACTTGAGAAGTACAAGGGTCAGGACTTGGAGCCCAAGTAACCAAGGAGATTAATCAGAAGGAAGAATCACAGACAAAACGAACAACCAGATTATAAAGACTACACCAATTAGACCAAATAGACCAACTAGCAACATGCAATCAGGTAAAGTTCATAGAAGGGCTGACTGGCCAGAATGGACTTTTAAAACGTCAGGGAAAGGCACCAACCTTAATGCCTTCTGTGCTGACCTTTAAAAAATTGACAATAAATTGCTTTAAAAGTTTCATTTAATTTTAACTCTATGGTACCAACAACTATGAATATTAGTATATTCTTTTTAATCCAGAACACTTAGACTGTAGCCTTCTCTAAACCTGCATGGACAATTTCTGTTTAAACAACAACAGGGGCCCCTGGGTGGCTCAGCTGGTTAAGCATCTGCTTTCGGCTCAGGTCATGGTCCTGGAGTCCCGGGATCAAGCCCCACATTGGGCTCCCTGCTCAGCGGGGAGTCTGTTCCTCCCTCTCACTCTGCTCCTCCCTCTGCTCGTGCTCTCTCTCAAATAGATAAATAAAAATTGTTAAAAATAAATAAATAAACAACTAAAAAAAACCCACTTGGGGTGCCTGGCTGGCTCAGTTGGTGAAGCATATGTCGCTTGATCTCAGGGTTGAGAGTTTGAGCCCTGAGTTCAGTGTAGAGATGACTTAAAAAAATAAAAAATGTAAAAATTTTTTTTTTAAATCCTCAAAATGAATTTCCTTCTAGGTTCAGCTCAAAAGTTACCTCCTCCATAGTTATCTCAAGTCTCTCCACCAGAAGATTCTGCCTTACTTCTGACCACACAAAACTCCATATGCTCCTCTCCACAGGAACTTAGTATCTGGTCTCTGCCAGCATGGACCACAGGCTCCTTCAGAGCCAATACCAGACGGACCATTTTTGCTTCCCCTTTAACAGTTAGTGCAGGGTCACTAAAGTAAGGATTTTCTAAAGTAAGAAAATAAAAATATAACACAATTTTTAAAGAATTATTTATTTATTTGAGAGAGAGAGAGATAGAGAGAGAGAGACAGTGTGTGTGTGTGTGTGTGTGTGTGTGTGTGTGTGTGTATGGCGGGGAGAGAGAAAGAGTCTTAAACAGACACTGCGCTGAGCATGAAGCCTGACACAGGGCTTGATCTTGAGATCAAGACCTGAGCTGAAACCAAGAGCTGCTTAACCAACAGCACCACCCAGGCACTCCGACGCTTATAAATTTAAGAATATACAACATTCTACAGAATGAGTTACTGGTTTAAACGAGGACCAAATGGGTCTTTTCTAACTTTAAAATATTCTTAACATGGGTGAACCTTAAAGACAGTATGCTAAGTGAAATAAGCCAGACACAAAGGACAGATATACTATGATTTCACTCATATGAGGTCATGGAATAGCCAAATCCACACAGAAATTAATGGTTACCAAGGGTTGGGAGAAAAGAGCAATAGGTGGTTAACTGGTTAATAAGTAGAGTTTCAGTTTAGGAGGATGAGAAAGTTCTGGAAATGGATAGTGGTGATGGTTGCACAGCAATGTGAATAAACTCAATGCCACTGAACTATACACTTAAAAACGGTTACGATAGTAAATTTTGCTATGTATATTTTACAATAAGAATCAAGCAACTAAAAAAAGACAATATACAACAAGCAAGCATATCCATTTTGAGACAGTTGCAATTATACAGCCGGGAACACAATTTAGATATGTTAGTACAGATGGAACATAATCATGTTGTATTATATTTGCCTAATTGTTCAAAAAGGAGTTAAAGTTTGTATCTCTGAAATTTATATACTATTGTAGTTATAGATAAAATTACTCTAAAATATTAAGCATTTATAACTGCATTTAATAAAAAGTACAGTTATAAAAACTAATACTTAGAAAAATTTCCAAATAAAACCATTAAAAGACATTAATAAAATATAAAATGACCACAACACAATTGAATGTGCTTTAAACAAAATATATAAAATTTTGGTCTTCAGATACCTCCCTCAAAGGATTAAATGGGGAAAATTTGTTATGAATCCACTTTAGAATTGAATGCAATTTAGCTAAAATTTTTGCAAGTATTCATGAACTCCCTAGATCGAAAACTTCATGAAATATCTTTCAGGATAGTAAGAAATGCCTCAAAACTAAATCTACTTGGCTTTCTCTTTGCTAGGATTCAGGAAGAAAAGCAGAATTTCTACATACTATGATCCTCACATATTAAATGGATCTTCATATGAAATTGTAACATAGGCACTTAAAAACTGAGGGGGCATGATGTCAATTAGAACATGAATGTTGTAGTTCTTCTCTGGGTTCTTCTCTGTGACCTCTGGGAAGTGACTTAACCTGAGCCTCCTCAGTTTCCACCTCTTTAGAATGGGTATAACCTCAAGTTGACAGAAGTATCATGTAAGATCACATGTACACAACCCGGCCCACCTTCCCGGAGTTTTGAGTCCCATGCTTTTCTCTGACACCTAAGGCTTTCATTCATCAACATCCAGCACCCAACACAGCGCTGTCTTGATACACACCAAGGGGAAACTCACTTGATCCTGCCAGTCAGGAAAAGAAACCTCAAAAATGTTCTTGCCTTCCATAATTCGTCAAATTACTCCCTAAAGTCCTAGAATCTGGCTTCTGACTACATTAAGCTATTAAAACTAACAACCACTTCAAATCAAATCTCAGGACTCACAGCTAACATGTACAAAATGTCTACAGACCTTCCTATAGAGCAGGCATTTCTCTTAGCACTTTTTTGTACTAACTCATTCCATCCTCACATTAACCCTATAAGATGCATAGGCACTATTAATAGCCCCATTTTACAGATGATGCTACTGAGGCACTGTTGATAAGTAACTGGATTTGAAACCAGGCAATCTGGCTCAAGTCTACTATGCCTTATGACCTCTTCATTTTGTTCCTTCTCTCTCTCTCTCTTTTTTAAGAAAACATCTTTATTATTTTTTAATTTAAATTTCAGTTAACATGCAATACAATATTGATTTCTGGAGTAGAATTCAATGATTCATTACTTACATACAACACCCAGTGTTCACCACAAGTACCCTCTTTAATACTGAAAACCCATCTAGCCTATCCCCCTACCTCCCTCCATCAACCCTGTTTGTTCTCTATTATTAAGAGTCTCTTGTGACTTGTTTCCCTCTCTTTCCCCCCTTCCCATATGTTCATTTGTTTTCTTTCTTAAATTTCACATGAGTGAGATCATGTGGTATCTGTCCTTCTCTGACTTATTTTACTTAGCATAATACACTCTAGTTCCATCTAGTCATTGCAAATGGCAAGGTTTCTTTTTTGATGGCTGAATAATATTCCATTGTATATATATATACCACCTCTTATCCATCCATTCATCAGTCGCTGGACATTTGGACTCTCTCCGTAGTTTGGCTATTGTTGATAATGCTGCTATAAACATTGGGGTGCATTGTACCCCTTTGAATCTGTATTTTTGTATCCTTTGGGTAAATACCTAGCAGTGCAATTGCTGGATCATGGGGTAGTTCTAATTTTAACTTTTTGAGGAACCTCCATACTGTTTTCCAGAGTGGCTGCACCAGTTTGCATTCCCATGAACTCTGCAAGAGGGTTCCCCTTTCTTTGCATCCTCGCCAACACCTGTTGTTTCTTGTGTTGTTAATTTTGGCCATTCTGACAGCTATGAGGTGGTATCTCATTGTGGTTTTGATTTGTATTTCCCTGATGATGAGTGATGTTGAGCATTTTTTCATGTGTCTGTTAGCCATGTGGATGTCTTCTTTGGAAAAGTGTCTATTCATGTCTTTTGCCCATTTCTTAACTGGGTTGTTTTTTGTGCATTGAGTCTGATAAGTTCTTTATAGATTTTGGATACTATCCCTTTATCAGATATGTTATTTGCAAATATCTCTTCGCATTCTTTGTTTTTTTTTAAGATTTTATTTATTATTTATTTGTCAGACAGAGAGCGAGAGAGTGAGAGAGCACAAGCAGGGGAAGCAGGAGGCAGAGGGAGAAGCAGGCTCCCTACTGAGCAGGAAGCCTGACACAGAACTTGATCCCAGGACCCTGGGATCATGACCTGAGTCAAAGGCAGATGCTTAACCAACCAAGCCAACTAGACATCCCCTTTTCTCCTATTCTGTAGCCTGCCTTTTAGTTTTGTTGATTGTTTCCTTTGCTGCATAGATTTTTATCTTGATGAAGTCCCAATAGTTCAGTTTTGCTTTTGTTTTCCTTGCCTCCTATGATGCTCAGCCACTCTCCCTGCTTCAGCTGTCAACCTTATACTGATAATTCACAAATTTAAATCTCTGGCCTTAAACCATTATGCCATCTCTTGGCTTATTTAAGTCACTCCCTTTTCCTCTATACAAATGCAAATCTAACCACCCTCATCTAAAAATTTGTTCCAGCTTAGGCTTTTTTAGTGCATAAGAAGATACCCCAGAATTTAGTGGCGTACAACTATTTTATTATGTCTCTGGATTCTGTGGGTCAGGAATCCAGACAGAGCACAGAGAAGATGACTGGCCTCCATGCCTCAATACCTGGGGCCTTAGTGGAGACGGCTAGTCAGCTGGGGGCTGAAACAACCTGGGGGAATCTACTCACATGTCTATTGTTCAATGCTAGCTGCTGGGTGGGACCTTAGGTGGGATCATCAGCCAGAACACCCATACGTGGCCTCTCCATGTGGCAGAGCTTCCTCACAGCATGACAGTCTCAGAGTAACTGGACTTTTTACGTGGTGGCTTAGGGCTCCAAAGCATCCCACAGTTCTTCCTCACCATAAAGAAGGAATAGATTATGTATCCCGTGCTTTTCACATACCTTAATTCTTAGAAGAGCCCAGGCAAAGCAGGTATTACCATATCTACCCTTTACAAAAAGGGAAAAATGACAAAGTTTAGAGACATGACAGTAATTTTACAGATAGTTAATAAAGAAGGTCACATTCAGACGCAGTCTCTTTGTCCATGCAATAAAGATCACAATGAAGACCAGGCTCAAATACACACATATCTAACTATTTTTCTCTAATTTCAGGGTAAATGGTTTTCAGTTACCAGATTTTTCTTGTTAGCTAGCCCTTGGGAAAAGTTGTACTTCTTTTACTCCTGGATTTGAAACAACTTTGCCAAAATATTTTAAGTTTATCTATTTGAAAGTACATGTACATACCTCAAAAATCAAAAACTGAAAATAGTGAAAAGTCTTACTTCTACACTTATCTGCTATCTGCCCAGTTCATATTCCTGAGTAACATGTAAGCACTGTGTATCCTCTAACTCTTAATACCAATATAAACAACATTTTATTGTCCCCCCTACCCCATTTTTCCTACAAAATATAACTCCTCTGAGTAATTTAGCCATTCTAAGGGCCTAGACATTGAGGTTACTTCCACATTCAAGGCTATAGTGACTAACTTTGAGCATACATATCTCATGTGTCCAATTATCTATCTAAGATAAATTCCCAGAGGCAGGATTTTCAAGTACCATATATAACTTTGTATATGATAGATGTTGCCAAATTATCCTCCATAAGAATAGTTATCTTTCAACAGTAATATTTGTTTCCCTATCACTTCAATAGCATAATGCAGTATCTAAACTTCTGAACTTTTGTCAATCTAACAAGGTAGAAATCTATCTTGCGGAAGGGCGGTTGTGTGCATTTCTCTTATTGAGAGTGAGATCAAGCAGCTTTCCAAGTATTTAAAAGTCATGTGTATTTCGTGTCCCGTGATCTGTCTGCTTACATGTCTTCCCAATTTTTCAATTCTGTTTTTGGGCTTTCACATTAGTTTCTAGCATCTCTTTTTATATTATTTAATATAATATATTTATATTATTGTGATTATCCTGTTGTCTCAAGAGGTGTTGTAAATATTTCTTCCCATTGTTTCACTTGACTTCATTCATGTTGGTATTTCACATGTGAAAGAAAATTCATAGTTTTTATGTAGTTAAATTATTTTCTTTTATGGCTTCTAGATTAAATCACAATGAGGCGGCTCTCCACTGCAGAATTAAATAAATTAACTCATATTTTTAAGCTTTATTTTAAATACCTTTAAGCTTACTAAATAGTGGCAAAGATAGCCTAACACATTCCTCTGTACCTTCTTTATTGAAATCCAGTCAATAAATTCAAAAGGAATTAACCAAACATCATTATTTTGCAACTTATTTTTTTTTAAGATTTTTATTTATTTATTCGACAGAGATAGAGACAGCCAGAGAGAGAGGGAACACAAGCAGGGGGAGTGGGAGAGGAAGAAGCAGGCTCATAGCAGAGGAGCCTGATGTGGGGCTCGATCCCGGAACGCCGGGACCACGCCCTGAGCTGAAGGCAGACACCCAACCGCTGTGCCACCCAGGCGCCCCTATTTTGCAACTTATAATTACTGGATCTAGACGATCACCAATGGCTATTGAAAGTAGCAGGTGAAAGACTGGTGGGGAACTTTATAATAGATAAATCAGGCTGATAACACCTAACGCTGATCAATTTTAACAACACAAAAAGACAACTAGATATTTAGCTGCCTCCTGATTGAAGCACATGCCACCATTTACAAATTTTTCTTGACTAAATTTAAGAGTTATTTTTGGGGTGGGAGCAGGGAGGCACACCTCTAAATCTACCAGTATATAAACAATACAGGAACTAAAGGAACATGTTAAACTAAGTCATGAGAAAATAATGAGCAAAACTTAGAATGTGGGAAATTCTATAGAACAAATGACCCTGTTTCTTCAATAAATTATTAGGGGATAAAAAGGAATAGCAAACTGTAAGAAATTAAAAGAAACTTAAGGACATTAACCAAATATAATGTATGAATCTTGTTTGAACCCTTATTCAAAGAAACCAATTTGTAAAAAGACACCTGTGCAAAAATCAAGAGAACTGTAAACACTGGATATTTAGAAGAAATTACTATTAATTTCAAGCATAATATTTTTTAGGTCTTTTTATTTCAGATATTGTGAAGTATTTATCAATGAAATGACATATTTGGAATTTGCTTTAAAGCAATTCAGTGAGGGAAGGTGAGGCAGAAGGGATGAAAGAAGATAGACCTATGTTTATGTTAACAGTTGAGGTTAGCTAATAGACACATAGCAGCTCATTATACTATGCTGTGTACATTTGAACATTTCTATGATAGTTTAAAAACTGACAGCAATCCAGACAGATTTCCTAGAGAATCTTCCCCATGATAATTTTTATGTGCCAGGGGAACAGGCCAGTCACTTTAATTGATATCTTGAAATAATAGGTTGACTGACTATAGGAGCTATCTCAAACAGGTGAGTTTCTGGAGAAGCAGGACCCTGATTCTACAAACATGTCCAAAGGATGATCTCTGACCTAAAAGTATTCAGGAGATCCAATTGGAATAACTTGTGGCTTTTTTCCATAAAGACAAGTCCTCTGAATTTTTCTTTAGTGTATAAAACAATTAGCATTTATTGAGCACCTATATACAGAGGATTGTGGTAGAAGAAAGATAAGAGTTAAGGGGTCCTTGTCTTTATGAAATTAATTCAAACATGTGCTGGGAAGTTTGCTAGGGATGCAACGAGGAGTACGAACAGTCCCTCTTCTCTGAAAGGGTCTAAAAAACTGCTATTGAGGTTTATAATTGGACAAAATTCCAGTGAGAAAATGTCCTCTCAGCCTTAGGTGTAACAAATTTACCTCAGTTCAGACAATCTTTGGTTAACCGAATCCAAATTATCCCGAGATCTAATTGCCATAGATTCAGTAGAGAATGTAGAACCATAGGGAATATATTCATTTATATAAACGGGAATTGGAAATGGTTCGTATAATCCAAGATTCATAATCTAGTATTCGTCAAAGATTAGATAGTTGCCCTCTCCTGGCAAATTTTAATACTGCAGTCTGACTCAACCTAATACTGGACTCAAATTACAGGAGCATGCTGCAAATGAGTCAGTGGGGGAAACCCAGCCGTGGAAGAGTTTCAAAAGCCGAACAAAGAAAACAGCAGAGAAAATACAAAAAGGGAGAAAATGAGTAGGAATTTAAATAAGTCAGTACAGTATTATGATTAAAATTAAACAGAATGTCAGAGAATATGACTCTCATTCTCAATCATCTTCCCAACACTGCTATTTTCAAGATATGATCTTGGGCAGGTCCTCTCTGTGCCTCAGTTTTCTTATCTAGAAAATGGGAATAACATCACCTACCCTCTAGTGCTATTGTGAGTGCAACCGAGGTGATACCTGTAAAGAACTCAGAACACTGTTCAGCACCTAGTAAGTCATCACTAGTGTCTGTTGCTATTCACATGTCAGTTCAGCCATCCATGCTCCTGTCTCCCAGCACAGATAAATTCTCTGCTAAGTGCTCTCATTAAGCTGTGTCCATTTTATCCTTAACATTTCTCAATCTGTAATCACATACTCACTCATGTGATTCTGATGAATATCTGCTTTGTCCAAAAGACTGTAAATTCCATAAAGGCAGAAACCATATCTGGTTTTACTCATCCTGTGTTCCCAGCATTCGGTGCAGGGCCTGGCACTCAACAAATTTGTTACGTGAAACTATAAAGTTGCCAGCCAGTCTTATGAAGAATAAATAGTATTCAGCACTGGTATAGGTTGAATCATATTCCCTCTCAAAAAGATACGTCAAAGTCCAAAACCAAGTACCTCAGAATGTGACTTATTTGGAAATTAAATAATTGCAGATGTAATTAACTAAAGTAAGATGGGACATAGTGGAATACTATAAACTAAGTTCGATGTGACTGGTGTCTTTAAAAAAGGAAAACTTGAACAGCAACAGAGGCAGAAATTGTAATAATGCAGGCAAATGAACACTGAGGATTGAGAGCTACCACCAGATGCTAGGAAGAGGCAAAAAAGGTCTCCCCACTACAATTTTCAGAGGGAGTGTGGTCCCACCCACACCTTGATTTTGGACTTGCAGCCTGTAGAACTGTGAGACAATAGATATCTGTTGTTTAAACAGCCGAGTTTGTGGTACTTTGTATCAGCCCAGTGAAACTAAAACAAGTATCAACCTGATGGCTTTGTTTGGTATTTCAAAGTTATGTGTAGTGAAATTTTTTCTCCCAGGCTAGAAACATTGTTTATAGATAATATATTTTTAAAAGAAAACTTCAGGAGGCGCCTGGGTGGTTCAGTCACTTAAGTGTCTGACTCTTGGTTTCTGCTCAGGTCATGATCCCAAGGGTCATGAGATCAAGCCCCAAGACAGGCTCTGTGCTCAGCAGGGAGTCTGCTTCAGATTCTCTCCCTCTATCCCTCCCCCTACTCCCACTCCCATTCTCTCCCCCAAATAAATAAATAAATCTTTAAAAAATAAAATAAACCATTAGGACAAGCTTTCCTCCTCCATTCTCAAGGACTTCTTAACAACTTTAATCAACTGTGACTACTCCCAAATTCCAGTCATACACTTCAACAGCCTCATTTTTTCTTCTTTATTCATAGTACTCTTTCTAGTAATAAACAGAACTAAGTCCTACAAAAGTATTCATTAGCAAAATAAAATAATTAGTGAATCGATATTTAGATGAACTACACACATCCAAAAACAGCACCTCTCAAAGATGAGATATATAATATATAATATACTTTAAAACTTGAGACATAAACTCACATATCACCCACAATATAGGAGGGATAGTAAATAATTTGATTCTTGTCCCCATTCACACCTTATAAATTGTTACAATTTTTAGTTCATCATTGGCCTGATTTGGCCTCTTTTGTGAGTGTTAGCACATTTCAGCATGAAGTAGCTAAGACTCATTCTTGTATAAACAACTTGCCTTGTGTTTTCTTTCTTTCTTTCTTTTTTGTCTTTCTGAGAGACAGTGCCTGTATTGGGGGGGGGGGGTCCACAGGAAGAGAGAATCTCAAGCAGGCCGCACACCCAGTGCAGAGCTCCACACAGGTGATCTCATGACCCTGAGATCATAACCTGAGCCGAAATCAAGAGTCAGAGGCGTAACCAACAGAGCCGCCCAGATGCCCTGCCTTGTGTTATCTTTAAAGGATAGATATCATCTTGCAGTGAAAATTATTGAGGCAGGGACAAGACTCCTCAAACCTGGTGGGAAGACAGTCAAGAAGTCCACCATCTATGGTACCATCACCTATGGTACCATCTCCTCATGCTGCATTATATACATGCTCACGTGTTTCCTAAAACTTGGGACATTGTCAACTGATTTATGAAAACTGTTTTGGCACCCTGGATAAGACAAGCTAAAACCTACTTGAATTAGAAATATGACAGAAAAGTCAAACTCTTGTGTGTTCCCAAAAACTCATAAAGAGGACAATTGATGAAACAAGGTATATGCACTTAACCTTTGGTAGATAATGCTAATTAAGAGGTTATTCCCATTTACACCCAGGAGGGGACCGGGAATGGGAAGGGTCAGACACAGGGAAAGGAAGACCAAGAACCTCAAGGAATAGTAGACCCTCCAATTTAATTAAAGTTCTGAATAAAATATTGGAAATACAGGAAAGATTCCTTATTTAGAAAGGAGACCTCATTGGAGTGCCTGGGTGGCTCAGTCAGTTAAGCATCCAACTCTTGATTTCAGCTCAGGTCATGAGCTCAGGGTCCTGAGGTTGAGTTCTGCTTCGGGCTCCGCACTCAGCAAGGAGTCTGCTTCTCTCCTTCTCCCTCTGCCCCTCTCCACTCCCTCTCTCTAAAATAAATAAATAAATAAATAAATAAATAAATAAATAAATAAATCTTTTAAAAAAACAAAAAAGGAGACCTCATCAAGGTAAAACTTAGAATATATAAGAATACTAGTTAAATGGAAATGTAGTTAAATGGAAATGGGACAGCAATAGAGAAAGATGAGCTGGTCCAAGGATCACAGGATGTGATGCCAGATTCAAAGGAGAGCCAGTTCCTGGGAGAGAGCACAGCGTCTCTTTCAGCATTCCCTGCCAACCCAGCGGTGAACAGTGACCAGGAGACTTGCACAACCATGACATAGCCCCATCATTGGTGATCATAGATGTACTCATGGTAGGGTACACACTGGAAAGTAGAGGAAAGGTCCACCAGGCAAGGGTCATGGAGAGAAGGGGCAGTATAGGGAGAAATGACAAATTTCCCCAAAATGCCAGAAGTTAGCATCAAGGGGCGCCTGGGTGGCACAGCAGTTAAGCGTCTGCCTTTGGCTCAGGGCGTGATCCCGGCGTTATGGGATCGAGCCCCACAACAGGCTCCTCCGCTAGGAGCCTGCTTCTTCCTCTCCCACTCCCCCTACTTGTGTTCCCTCTCTCTCTGGCTGTCTCTATCTCTGTCGAATAAATAAATAAAATCTTAAAAAAAAAAAAAAAGAAGAAGAAGTTAGCATCAATCCGCTCGGGAGGAAGCAACAAAAAATTCTTTGGGGAATGTAAAGCACCAATTTATTTTCTATTTTACAACACTGAAGTCAACACCATTGACCAGGAATTACTATACAGAGATATGAATGATACAGAGTATCTTGTTTATAAGTACAGACAAGTGAGAGTTTCAAAGAAGTTTGTTTCTTTCCAAAACAATTTATAGTGGTCAGGGACTTATGCTCCATAAAGAAATAAAAATTAGGTATTGTCCAGGATTGTTTTATTACTCTCTGCCATATTTTCTACAGATTTAAAATATTCTTCCTTCTCTCTTCCACCCAGGCTGGGCCAAGGTCTAGACCACCACCATTTGAGGTTTATTCCTATAAATTCAGCACCATTCTCGTTGTCCTCTCTTCTCTGTCCTCTAACTATGTGCCTCTAAGGAATAGGTATTAAGTCCTTAAGCGGGAACCCCTAGATAGAGGCTTTCAAACTTCTGACCACAATCCACAGTTAAGCAATATATTTACATCTGGAGCCAGTACACACCAAAAAAACATACCTATAAAACCTATACAGAAGCTCCTCACAACTTGTACCCTTACTACTCCATCCTACTCCACCTTTTTTTTTCTAATGCTGCTAACCCAACTGTTAGGTCATAGCTTGCAGTTTTAAATACTTAGAGATAAGCTACACTGACACATTAAAATAACAATACAAGAAAGTAGGTTAAGAGTTGGCGTTCAGGCTGTCTGAATTCAAATACCGGCCCTACCCCTTGAAGCTGTCAACTTCTCTGCCTCAGTTTCCTTGTCATGGGGATAAAAGAACAATGTTTACCTCGATACTAAGGATTAACCAAGACCATCTACATAAAGCAGTTAAAGCATAAAAAGTATTCAGTTAATGGCTAGTAATAATTCTTAAACAGCCTGTGGACTTTTTTTATTGTGGTAAAATGTACATGAAATTCGTCGTTTAAAAAAAATTCATTTTAACCATTTTGAGGTGTACAATTCAGTGGCATTTAGTACATTCACAATGTTGTGCGACTACCACCAGCACCACTCTCTAGTTCCAGAACATTTTCATCACCCCAAAAGGAAACCCATTAAGCAGCCACTCCCCATTCTATCCTCCTCCCTAGGCCCTGGCAACCCCTACTCTTCTTTCTGTCACTAGGTCCATGGACTTTCGAAGTAATAAATTAACATTTGTACAACCATTTTCTAAGGTAGATTGAAGTGTTCTTTGGATTCATTAACCCTATGGCTCATGAGACAGACTTCTGCTCACCATTTGCTTAAATAAACCTTGTGAGCCTCTTTAGGTAATTTTGTGACCTGTCTGGGAGTCAGAAATTCCTCTCTCCTGTGAATTTGGCAAGATTCCCAAAGTCTGACCAATGTTATGAAGGAAACTGCTTTCAGCGTCCACAAGAGGTAGAATGAGTAAGGCCCTAAAAGAGGTTTCTTCATTACATTGTGGAATGTCACCAAATGATAGAATATTCATCAAATGGAGACTGCTTATTCTTCAGTCTTTGCATTTTGAAATTTGGCTTTTGTCTCTGAACTTTTACCATCAAGAGGTAAAAAAGTGAACTTGGACACAGAACGAGAGATCCATTTCTTGGCTTTAGTATGTAGTATCATTTCCTTTTGGGGCCCCACCCCTCTCACACTGATTTCCCACCCTTCCTTTGGGGTGTGGAAGACTGGGCAAAAATAACTTTGTTCTTCCCAGGATCTAATAGGGGAGTCACCGGATACTCCATCAAGAAAATAACAAGGACAGGGAAGTTACCTTGCAAAGCAACACTGTTCTTCCTTAAGAAAGGTGAAAGTAGGAGTTTCTTAGGCCAAATTACTAAATGTCATCAAGAGGCACAAAAGATTTAAGCTAGAAAACAACGTCGCTGGTCCCAGTTGCAGATGTCAGAGCTTTCTTTCTCTCTCTCTCTCTTTTTTTTTTTTTTTGTAAAGAACGGCCCCACTCACCCAGCAAATAGGCAGCGAAGTCCTCATTTTCCATTCTCCCTCTCCCATCCCCTACAGCTTCCCAGCCTTCTGGGTGAGAAAGCCCGACCCACCTCAGGCACGGATAGCATTGGGCAAACCGGGCTTAAAGGTACTCCGATTCGGGGTCCCAGAGCCCAGCGAATCTCCCCAACTTTATTGCTTTTGAGCTTTTAGAATGGGGGCGGAGGCTTCAAACAGCAAACTAGCCAGAGAAACCTCACGCCTCAAACTCTGGGCTAGTCCATGCCCTGAACTGTGCCAAATCCTGGGAAAGTCCTGAGATGGGGTTAACTTGAAGTGGACAAAAGAGAATTACAACTTTCCAAAGACCCGGGCGCCCCGGCAAGCTAGTGAGCGTGCGGGTCTCGAGTTTGCCACAAAGAATCACCCCGGCGCTCCAAGCCGACCAAGCCAAAGCTTCACCCCAGACCTACCAAAAATTAGACCTCACGAACAAGGACGACTTAGGAAGCCCTCCCTTCCATAAGCGCCAGGTGATCCTAATCCTGGCAACTCTGGGCTCCGCACGTGCTTTCAAGCATCCGGCCCTGGGCGCTCAGGCGACAGGGGCTCCAGCCTGCCCCCCTCCCCCCCGCAGGTAGCTCTGTGACCGCGGTCCCCGCAACCTGAGTGAGGCTCAAGGAGAGGGCTGCGAGCAGAACCGGGAGGACCCCGCAAGGACCGCTGAGCCGGACCCCGGGTGGAGAGGCCGCTGTCTCCCTGGTCGCCCAAAGTGCGTCCCGCGCAGGGCCCTCGCCTGGGCAGGACAGCGGGGCCAGGGCCGAAGGCGGGGTTCGGAAGGTGACAGCACTCTGTCCTCTGCCAAGAGTGAGGCAACTCCGGAAACTTCCCGGAGCCGGCGCGCGCCTCCCGTGGCCACCTACTCGGTGCCCTGCAAGACGTAGCAACCCGCGCCCACGCGCCCGGCGGGCGCACTGACCTGAGATGGTCTCCTGGTAGCCCTTGGTGAAGAACTGCATGGCTGTGGCCGCCCTCCAGGGCGTCTTGAGCAGTCCCTGCCGCTGGGGGTCCTCGCCTAGCGAGCGCAGGATAGACGAGTAGGCGGCCGCCAGGTTGGGGAGGTTCAGCTCATTATCCTCCTCGCTCCGGGGCCGTTCGCCTTTCCAGCCGTCCGCCGGCTGGACACTCTTGGTCTCCGGCCGCGGCGGTTTCTCGGCCGGCCCGCTCGGCCCGGGTCGCGGTGGCTCCCCCTCGGGGAACCCATTACTGCACCTGGCACCCCGCGGCTTCGCCGGCGCCCGCACCGGACCCTTCTCCATGGACTCGCCGCTGCCTCTCCGGAGGGACTCTGGGACGCTTTGGGGACTGCAACTAAATTGCGCCGGCCGCCGCAGGCAATAGGCTGCGGCGAGAATCACCTGAGGAAAGTACGCGACCGGCCCGTGACACCCTCCCAGGCAGGGACAGAGGAAGGCTAGAGAGCTCGGCAGTGCCTCCTTTTTATGGGCGGGCGGCTCGGCCGGCGCCGCGGGGCGTTCCCATTGGCCGGAGCCTCCGCGCGTCATGGCGCTCGCCCCGCCCCTTCGCCTGTCCTCCGCGGGTCTCCCGAGAGGGGGCGGCCCTGCGGGAGGGGCGCGAGGGGTGGGGAATTGACCCTGCGAGCTCCGGAAAGGCGGCCACCCGGGCGGGTGAAGCGGACGCGCGGGGGACCCCTCGGGCGCCAGCCGGGAGGAGGGGTTGGACCCCTTGGGTTGCTGCATTGTGAACCAAATCCGAAAGGAGGCAGGCGTCGGGTGCTGGAACCTTGGCGTGGGGATGCATGCACTGGGCGCACGGTCAGCCCTTCTCTTAGGCGAAGAAAACGCTGCCTCAGAAGTGCTCTGTGAAAGATGACCAAACAGGTGGCCTCGAGGGGAAAAGACTGTGGGTAAGGAAACCAACTCTTATGCTTTTAGGGCAAAAGAATAGTATGACACGAAATTCTTGGCGTTCGTTAGTTAAAAATTGAACAGTGCACCTGCCACCTACGAGAACCCTCTCGCCTCTCTGAGGTAGAGAGTCACACCAAGTGGCCCTCGCGTGAGTCTCTGTATCTAGGAGGATGGTATTTGTGAGGTCCAGAACTTTGACCCTGGGGAAAAATTTATTTACAAGAGAAGAAAAGTTAGGACTTTCGTTAAAAACCCATTTGCGCTCTGTGGAAATTTGGTACTGGTCGTTTTAGAGTGACGTGCAAAGTAAGCTCCTTTCCCCTGGTGTTGGTACAAATTGTGAAACGTTATTGATCAGTTGGACTCGTAACCAGTGACATCTGCTTTGACTGTTTTTTTTTTAAGATTAAGAAAATGGGCTTTTTTTCCTCACTTGAGGAATTCTTTCATAATCCCAAAGGTAAGTTTTAAAACACATATCAAATTAATGACGTATGATTTGCTTCAGAGAGTTTCTAATGCTGACTTTCTGACATATATGCAGGTATTAAAAAGCTTCTGATCAGACAAACCAGGAGAGAAGCCCCTGAAATTATTCTATACTAATACAGTAGCTCAGACATTATAATTGTTAATTAGTATTTATTGGATATCTGCTCCAGGCATAGCCCTGTCCTAAACATCAAGGAAAGAAATATGGAAATTCCTTGGCCTGCTCAGCACCTTTAGTCTAAAATAGAAGAAGTATTCATGCCAATGTGGTTTTTATAGATAATTATTGAATTTCTATATGCATTAAATACCAAACTACATAAATCAAGAAATATGACCATCTCTTGGGCTCTTTGTCAGTCTGCTAATATTTTTAAGTTTCTTCCCCCATCAGCAAGGTCCTGCAACATTTTTTCCCTGTAACTGCACTGCTCACTGTCCACTGATATTTTCTGGTCAGAGTTATCCACTGGGTCTCAAACTGTTTCAGCGTAGTTGGAGACAACATTAAAGAATGGCCTTGTATTTAGCAAATGAAAACAAAGATACCAAGTGAGGTACTTTTAAAAGTGGAGGGGTTCAATGGAGACACTTTCGATAAGATGTTTTTTTAGTGGCAATCTTGCACCTTCCTTTAAAAGCACTTGTAAACATTAACTAATATCGTATTCTCCAAAGACAATTACTAATTAAATTTTTACCTTAAAAATTAAATTTTCTTATAAACACTGCCACTGAGGCATCAGCACTTTTGTTACCAAATAGTACAAAGTCTCTGGATTTGTTTTAGAAAATATTTACTTGTTAAATGGAGGCAGTGCGTTTCAGCCAAATGCCCAGAGTTAATACAAGGAAGCTTTACAATCACCACTATATAAACAGTTTAACAGTGAAATGTAGGTTGCTGGCAGGGGTGGTTGTTAGTAGAAATGAGAGAAGAAGGAGGAATAAACTAAAACAGGAGGGACATATTCCACAGAATTTATTAGCACAAAATATCTCAAACAGTAAAACTATGAGCATTCACAGCCAGAAATTGTAATGGCATCTATGTTTCTAACCCAGTAGGGGGCCCATTTTCACCTTGGACCCAAACTGGGAGTTGCTTTCTATCAAAAAACCAAGGAATTTTTTTTTTTAATTCTTCCATTTTTAGGTCAGTAGCAGAACGGAGAAGGAGATGAGTGAGATATACAGTATCCAAGATTGAATACTGCAGTGCTATAGAAATATATAGTCACTTACCAAGGGTAACAGGTAAACTAACTTTAGGCATTTGACAATGGTAACTGGAAAAAAAGCAAATTTCTTTAAATGCACTTGAAGAGGATTTTATATTTGAGATTCAAACTTCAGAGGGTATTTTTTTTTTAAGATTTTATTTTATTTATTTGACAGAGAGAGAGGCAGTGAGAGAGGGAACACAAGCAGGGGGAGTGGGAGAGGGAGAAGCAGGCTTCCCACTGAGCAGGGAGCCCAGTGCAGGGCTCCATCCCAGAATGCTGGGGTCATGACCTGAGCCAAAGGTAGACGCTTAATGACTGAGCCACCCAGGAGCCACCAGAGGGTATTCTTGATTGAGGTGGAAAGATACACAAGAAAAGTGTCCTTATTCCACTCCTAACTTCCAGAAGTAGGACTGTGAAGTCAATACAATCCTGAGATGTCTCACTAAGTTCCCCAAATATTAGGGGAAGCAAACTAAATTGAGACCCTTACCTTTCTTCTCCTCTGACTGAGGAGGAATGGAACAACTTTTGAAGAGAAGAATGGAACGTTGAGCTGACTCTCTGAGATGGAAAGAAATGATCAAGGGCTCTATAGTGAGATGAGGAAGGTGAGGAAGGTGTCCACAGCCTTAGGTTACCTCAAAAGGGAAGGGTAGATGTACCCCAAATGTCACATGTCCCTGGCAGAGGATCTTAAATAACACCTCAAAAGAACTAGCATGTGCTAAAAAGAGGGATACTAATGAAGAGTGCTCTCTACAACAGATGAACACTGTCCCAACTTTCACAGTCCCTTACAGAAGAAGGGATATATCACAATCACCTCAAGCCCAAACTGTAGCAGAATCAGGAAAGCAAATGAGCTTCCACAGTAATGGGAACACAAAGAAGTCATCCTCAATAATATCAGGCATAGATGGAACAGAGAAACAGCATGGCAACCATTGCAAACATACAATAGTCAAATAAAACAAAACTAAACAAAGGTGGAAATAATATACCATATAGAAGACACAAAGACAAAGAATGCAGCTGAGTAGGAAACAAAGTTCATGGAACAGAAGAAAATTCCTCACAAATGTTTTATGCTACAAAACAACTTAATAAATACGTGAGTTCAATACAATTAAAAAAACTAAGATAATAGAATAATAAAATTGAAAAGGGAGTTACAGATCTAAGGAAATGAATTAAGGACCATCATTATTATGGAATTTGTTAAAAAGAACCATGTATAAAACAGACACTGCAGAAAATGTAATTACTGACATGAAGAAAGGCAGGTGAATGAATGCAGAATAAGATAAAAAGGTGAAAGCTTTTAGAGAAGACAAGGATGATCCAGCATAAGAATAATTAGAGTCCCAAAGAAAGAGAACTCAACAAATGGGAGAGAATGTAGTCAAAGATATAATACAAGCATATTTCTGTACAGAAAGAAATCCTTATATTTATATGTGATTGATTTTCAATAAGAGTGTCAAGACAATTAAATGGGATAAAGAGTCTTTTCAACAAATGGTACTAGGGGAAGTGAACATCCTCTTGCAAGTAGCAAAAAAAGAACTTGGGGTGTGGGGTTGGTGAAATAGGTGAAGAGGATTAAGAGGTATAAACTTCCAGTTATAAAATAAATAAATCAAGAGGAAAAATGTATGGCCTAGGGAATGTAGTCAATAATATTCTAATAGCATATGGTGACAAATGTGAATACATTTACATGGTGAGCACTGTATAATGAATAGAACTGTCAATTCCCTATGTTATACACCTGCAACTAATATAACATTGTATGTCAACTATACTTTAATTTAAAAACAAGAAAGAAGTTGGATCACTATCTCACATCATACACAAAAATTAACTCAAAATAGATCAAAGACCTACACTTAAGAGCAAAAATTATAAAACTCTTAGAGGAAAACATAGGCATAAATCTTCATGTCCTTGGATCAGCCAATTAGATTTCTTAGAAATGACACCCAAAGTGAAGGTAATGAAGGGAAAAAGAGAAGATAAATTAGACTTAACCAAAATTTAAAACTTTTGTGTTTCAAAGGACACTATCAAAAAAGGGAAAAAACAACCCACAGAATGGAAGAAAATATTTACAAATCATGCATCTGATAAGGGACTAGTATCTAGAATATATAAAGAACCCTAACAACTCAATAAAAAGACCAAGAACTGATGGGCAATAATTCAATGGACAAAGGATTTGAATGGATGTTTTTCCAAAGTATACACATAGTCAAGAAACACATGAAAAGATGCTCAACACTATTAACCTTCATGGAAATGCAAATTAGGGTATGAGTGAATACTACCTCACAACCCCTAGGATAGCTGTATTCAAAAAGATGATGACAAGTGTTTTGAGGATGTAAAGAAATTGGAATTCTCATATACTGCTCCTGGGAATATGAAATAGTGCAGCTGCATTAGAAAATGGTCTGTCAATTCCTCAAAAAGTTAAACACAGAATTCCCACATGACCCAACAATTCCACAGCAAGTAGAAACCCAGGAGTAACAAAAATATGCCTACACAAAACTTGCACATGAATGTTCATAGCACCATTATTCATAATAGCCAAAAAGTGGAAACAACCCAAATGTCCATCAACTGATGAATAGATAAACTAAGTGTGATACAAAGTATGATATGCATGTACACTGGAATATTATTCAGCCATAAAAATGAAGTACTGATATATCCAATAGCATGGATGAACCTTGAAAACATTATATTAAGTGAAAAAAGTCACATGTAAAAGGTCATGTATTGTGTAATTCTATTGTATGAAATGCCTAGAATAAACAAATGCATCGAGACAGAAAGTAGATTAGTGGTTGCCATGGAGTGACTACTAATAACGTATGGTTTCTTTTTGAGTGGCAAAAATTTCCTGGAATTTGTGGTGATATTTGTACAACTTTGTGAATATATTAAGAACTATTGAACTATACAGTTTAAAAGGATTAATTTTATGGTATCTGAATTATATCTTTAAAAAAGGATATTTCTCTTAAAAACTAAAAATAAAATTTGCAAAATATATCTATAATTTTCCTAGAACAATATGTTCTAGAAAAATTTGAGACAGAATGTTTAACACCAGGCTGGATAAACTTCAAGGATAAAGACAGTTTCAAGGATAGAGTTTTTCAAGCATCCACAGAAAAACAAAACAAAACAACAAATTGCCTAAAAAGGTTTGGGAGTAAGGACACAAGCTATTCTCTGGTTTTTCCACAGCAACAGTCATTGCCAAAAAAAAACAATTAATTTTTTTTGGAGGACAGCCTTATACCTTTAAGGAAAGTAAGTTATACCTACTCAAGAGAGTACTTAAGTACAAGGGTACACTGTCTTAAACATGTACAAACTCAGAAAACACAACTCATATAAGTTCCTTATTGAGAAAACCACTCAATATGAGATCCTGCTAATTAAGAGATGATCAAAATAAAGAACTCAAGAATAAAGAAGTTATGGTAAATATTTAAATATAAAATCAATTTAAATGTTTTTAATATAAAAACAATTCTAAGTACAAAGCCAATACTAAACCACTTTGAAATCATTGTTACAGAACAGAACATGAACAGTATGAACCTGGATAATATACAACTAACCCAAACCAAGAATTGGAGAAGGGAGATGGGCAGTCTTCACCCTTCATAAAAAGGAGTCAATAATATTATTTAAACTGAAACATATTAGGGGTGCCTGGGTGGCTCAGTCAGTTAAGCATCTGCCTTCAGCTCAAGTCATGATCCTGGAGTCCCAGAATCGAGGAGCCCTGTGTCTGGCTCCCTGCTCAGTGAGGAATCTGCTTCTCCCTCAGCTCCTTCCCCAGCTCGCATGCTCTCTCTCTCTCAAATAAATAAATAAATAAATAAATAAATAAATAAATAAAATCTTTAAAAAGATAAAAATAAACTGAAACATATTGGTAAAAAATTTTTAAAAATATTCATGGTTTTTATAATTTCTTTTTTTAACTTTAGAGGGATTGTTAAAGAAATACCATGAAGAAATTTTATGTGTCAACTTGACTGAGTTATGGTTGCTCAGATACCTGGTAAAACATTTCTGGGTGCATCTGGGAGGGTGTCTCGAGAAGAGAATAGCATTTGAATTGGTGAACTGAGTCAAGAAGATTGCCCTCCCCAAAGTGGTTGGGCATCATCCAATCTGTGGAGGACCTGAATAGAACCTGGTTCTTGGGCTTTCTGACTCAGATGAGGACTTATAACATCAGCCCCCCTCATCCTACCCCTGTTCTCAGGCCTTATGGACTCAGACTGAAAGTACAGCACTGGCTTTCCTGGCCCTCCAACTTGCTGAAGGGAGATTGTGGGAATTTTTGGCCACATAACCACGTGAGCCAATTCTTATAATAAATCTCCTCTTAAATATATCTCTCTATATATTTTATTGGTTCTGTTTCTCTGGAGAAACCAGACTAATACAGATTTTTCAAAATATCTTCCTTCAGATTTGCTTCAGATCCCTTTTCTTCCTATTAAATTCAAATAAAATGAATGTGTTTCTATTAAAAATAGAATTTTTGATAGGGTGCCATTTGGCAAAGGGTTTCAACCAGCTTTTAGTGAAGAGCTGAAAATTCATATTAGAATGCCACTGCATGGTATTCATAGCTACCACTCCAATAAACTGTATGCGGTTCTCATTCTATAGGGTAGGATCAGCTATAAAGTCCATTAAAATCCCAAGTATGGAATAAGCCACATAGTACCCCAACTGAAGATTGGATCCCAATGCCCAGGGTGGGCAATCAGGTAAATGCCACTCCGGAAAGGCTGCTGTAGCTGTGTTTCTTCTCTGGGTGTGTTACTTGTTAATTGCAGCATAGGAAATATGCTTAGAGAAAGCAAAATCAAGTTCCTGTTTCCTGAGTAGCTATGAAAAAAGTCAGGCAACACATGCTGTCACCACCCTAACTTGTGCTAAGATTGTGGAATTCACAGGGAGAACTAGATGTGAAGCATTCTTCAGTCTGCTTGATGATGGGGGTGAGAGTAGGGCTACAGTCCTGGGATCCCTTCCTTCAGTTACTGCCCTGGCTTAGGACCATCTGCACACACACTCTAAAATGCAACAAACCTCTTTCCACCCATGTTACATTTAACCTTGTCTATGTCAGGCACCAATAGAAGACCTCTAGAAACAATTTCCCCTATTCTATATTGGATCCAAAACCAGATGTGAACCTTACGGTTGAGAATCCTAAGCCAAGAAGGAGAAATTTAAAGTTTCATGAAATTTTCCAAATGCTTTCACTTTTTAGCTGATTCTCTCAGGATTTTAGTCAATTTCTGGGTATGTTTAGGGGGCCCTTTTTGGTCTATAGCCTACAATGTGCAAAATATTTGTGGTTTTAGAGATTAAAAAAATTAAGCTTGTAATCTACTCTAGCTGAGTCAATAAACTTCAGAGAAGGGTTCCATTGCAGTGACCCCAGGTCATGATGCTATCAAGATCAAATGTCATTCATTCATTCAACCAATATTTAGTGAACATCTATCTACTCTATGTCAGGCTCTGTGGGAAGCACAGGGAATACATCAGTGAACAAAAAAACCCAAAAAACAAAAAACCTCTCTGCCCTCAAGGAGCATACATACATTCATTCATTCGTCAAGTTCTTTGATGTTGCTACCTCTACAATATAGCTGTTTTGTTTGTTTTTTTATTGATTTCAGGAAAATTCTAGAGACTGTTGCCACTTAAAAAGTAAAACTATGTATGGGGCTCCTGGTGGCTCAGTCAATTAAGTGGCCGACTCTTGATTTCAGCTCAGGTCATGGTCCTACAGTTCAGGGTTCTGGGATCCAGCCCCACCTTGGGCTCAGTACTCAGCAGGGAGTCTGCTTGGATTCTCTCTCTCTCTCTCTCCCCACCTCCCTCTGCCCCGCCCCCTGCTCCCACCCGTGATTTCTCTCTCTCTCAAAAATAAATAAATAAATCTTTTTTAAGAAGATAAAACTATGTAAATTCACAAGTTAGAAAAAATAAGGGTAATGTCATATAGTGGTTAAGAAAAAACCTGTGGTGTCACACTCTCTGGGTTCATGCCCTGGCTCCATCAGTTATCAACTTGGTGACCATGGGCAAGTCTCCTAACTTCTCAAGCCTCAGTTTCATCATCTGGAAAAATGGGTGGTATAATAATAGACTTTCTTCATACGTTTGTTGTAAGCTTGTGAGACAATCTGTGTAGAGTGTAGCAATAGCACTAGACACATAACAATTGAGTGATAAATCTTAGCCATTGTGAATGGTAAAGGTGTTTAAAATGCAAAAAGAGCATTTTAATTATCGAAAGATCCCTTGGAAAAGGAGTATTTAAGTGTCGATTGACTCAAGAGAATCTAAGTTCAGACCAGAAAAGCTTAGTGTTATCTCTTACGATTAACTGAAAATTAATCAGAAGTTAAAATAACATAAATCAATAAGAATATTTGTTTCAAGTCTTTCAGTAATAGTTTGTGAGGTAAAACTGTGTAAATACTGTGAGTTTGGTGTCTTTTCAAATGTACTTTGTACAACCTCTGATCGTGGAAGTACAGAATTATACCTATTCACTGAATAACATTTCCTAGTAAATGCCCATACATTGAGCTCCCAACCAGGCATTGTGAAATGGCATGATTCAACAAGAAAGGCTGGCAAATTCATGTATGGAAAGACTGAGGCAGTGCTCTCTCATCTGAGACAAAGGTGATGTGGACACTGACCCATACATATCTACAAAGAGTGCCATTCCCAACACAACCATGTCTGATGTAAGGTTGCTCTTCCTATCCTAGAATTTCCACTTTTCCCAACCTCCTCCATCAATTAGCATAGCACTTATTCCTGGAGGATGCCTCGTTTACCCAGAGTAGAGGATTTGTTTTCTAGTCAGCAGATGCTTTCAAGTGGTAATTTAACTGTCAATGAAAAATAAATAAAAGGTGTTGCAAATTGTGTAAGATCTGAGCCATTCATGGAAGCTTTGTTGTTACTGAATGTATCTTCCTCTCAGTTGCCTGGGGAACTGCATTTTAATGTCACACGTCAAGCAGTTCTTTCCTGAATGTAATTGTAGTTTTTCTGATGCCATGGTTAAAGCTGTTCAAATGTTTGGCTTCTGGCAAATATTTCCTAACATCATTCATGACAGTGATGGATCTGAAGCAATTTTAATACATTTTTAAATTCCACTAACTTGTTAAATAACCAGAGAAAGAATCCTATATAAATTGAAAATATCTTTATTGCCCAAAGAGGTGTCTGGGAGGAAACATTCAAATTTGTAATGATCTGATGCTTTCAAGACTGTGGTTCGTCCTTTGCAGAATCACATGTAGAGGGCAGCCATCAGAGAGGTGCCTTATGGCAAGCTGAAGCCCTGCACTGAGTTGACCACTGGTTTCTGGCAGTCATTGCTAGATACCTACCCAATATTCTCTCTCACCTTCTTTTTCTACTGGAAGATCTCTAGCTTAGTTCAGAGAGGCATTGTGCCTGGAATTGGCTAAAAACACGTATTTTCCAAGCTCTCTGCAGCTTCAATGGTCTTATGACATAATTCTATCCAGACAGTTATCAGTCACTGGGTGGCATTTCTGGGAAAGACCTTTCAAAGGGTATTGGATAGGTGGTCAGCTGATAGGCACTGTATGCCCTTCACATTCTTTCTCTTACCAGGAATGCAGAAGTCATGCTAGAAATGGATTAGTCATCTTGTGCCCAGGAGGCCACAAATACATGCTCAGGATGGCTGAGCAGAAAGATAGGAAAATCCTGTGTCCCTGATAGCACAGCATAGCCTCCATTCCAGCTCGGGACCACCTCCCTCCGGGCTTCCCATTACTTGAGAAAAGTGAAACGATTTGTGCCACTAGAGTTTGTGTCCTTATCATTAAAAGCCAAACACAAACCCTATCTTACACAAAATTTTGTACCTGTAAATGGAATGCTATAGGTAAAATTGGAAACTAAGTGTTCAGACAGAGGGCTTTAAAGATCCACCTGTTGGAGGCTGGAAAGCTAGTGGTCCCTGTTTTGACAAGGCATGTGATCAAACGGTCTCTACTGTATCTTGCTTGCTGTGCCTCAGTCACACTATGATGGCAGATAAAGAAGATAGATGGAATCTGGTCCATTGAGAATATTGCCAAGTCATTCTAGACCAGCTCTGCCATCCCCAGACTTCTTATTGGATAAGAAGAATGATCCTTTATATTTTCTTTGCATTTTACATTATAGAATCCATTCTAGTAAGGCACATAAATGAGAGGATTGACTCCAAGTACTTTGCATGGTGACTGGCATATGAAAACTAAAAGGAATTTGTTGAATAACTAAATAGGACACTCTTATCATCTTATTCTTGTCTCACTTCAGAACGTGCATAGATAAGAATCTTGCTTTTGTTGGTTTTACCATTATCTGCTAGATTATCATCCTTCCTTCAAGAAAGTGAACAATTTACAAATTGATTAAATAACTAGGTTTGATGAGCACCTGGCTGGTTCAGTTAGTAGAGCCTGTGACTCTTAATCTCAGGGTCATGAGTTTGAGCCCCATGTTAGGCATAGAGTTTACTTAAAAAACACATACATACATACATACATACATACATACATACATACATAAATTGGACTTTCTGATAGCCAGTCCTAGTCAAAACCATAGGACAGTAATGCTACCTAACACTTTTTGAATGCTGTCATGTGCCAGGCACTGTTCTAAGAACTTTATTAACTGATTTATTCTTCACTACAACACCATAACATGATTATTATTATGTTAGTCTGTCAATGGGAAACTATTATTGCAATAGTTTTGTAGGTACAGAGGGCACAGGTAAGTTAGGCACTTTGTCCAAGATCACACAATTAGAATGAGTGAGTAAGAGAGCCAGGATTAATCCAAGTGTTCTAACTCTTGACTACCATACTTTAATGTTACTTTAGTATTACTTCATTCTTCGTCATCATCCTCATTCTGACCTTGGCCTCCATGATAGTTACTATTACCTTATGAGTTTGGATTTTTAAAGTCTTTGGTTGACCATGCTGTGTATTTCTCCTCTTGTGAGGAGGTGGTTGTGTTGGGCATCATGGCCCCATGGAGGCAGGCTCTCTGTAGGAATGATTAGTGTTTATACTTAATGCTTTAAAAAAACCCAAAATTGTAAATTTGTTCTCTTATAACAGTAAGGCATAAACATCTGCTGGTTACTATATTGACTAGGGTAGCAGAGAATTCTAGATGTCTCTGTCTGCATTCTCCCCTTCTTCTAAAGTAATAGAATCCTAATATTAATCTGGGTACATGGCCACCCCCAATGAAGACGCTATCCCAACACCTTCACACTTAGATGAGGACACTGATTTCTGGACAATGGGTTGTTAAGAAAAGGAATGTATTCAACTTTCAGGTTGCATCTCACTTCTTGTAGCCTGGAATGGGAACATAGGGGCTTAATGGATTATGTAGACAAAGACAAATCTCCTACAGATAATGGGATAACCAGACAGATGGAGCCTGGAGCCTTAGTGACTTTATGGAGCAGAGCCACTATGTCCGTCCAGTCATATACTTGAGAGAAAAATTAATTCCTCTGTTGTTTAAACCACTGGTATTTTGGACCTCCATTGTTGGAAGCAGAACCTATGTCCTAATGAATATAACTGGGATATATAATTTAGACTTCAGAGCCAGACCTAAAGAGATGCAAATGTCAATCATATGATGTTGGCATCCTGCATGATTTATCTGATTCATCAATCTTTAACTGACATCATTGTTGTAGAACTCTGTATTGAATAGAAAAAATCCCACATTTTAATAAAAACAACTCTGAATCTTTCCTGAAATTCGACCTTTCTCTGATGACTTCTAGTCTCAAAGCCTCCAGATTCCTTTCTATAGCTGTCAGGGACTGTTTACCACTATGAGAGAAATGACCTTGCCATTCCCTTTGACTTTCTAGTTTTTTCTTGGTTGATTCAGTGTATGAATGTCTAGACTTGTCAACCAGGGTCTAGTGTAAAATGACAACCATCCCAGTTTGCCTGGGACATCCCTAGTTTTAGCACCGAAAGCATAGAAAACCCCTCATTCTTGAACAAACCAGGATGGTTGGTTACACTGGTTATACTTAAAATATGTTACCCTGTTACTTTTCCCAGCACTTCTGAGTTTTTATCTACAGCTACCTTTCTACTTTTTTTTCTTCCTTTCATTTTCAACTAACATTGGTTGATTGTCCATTATAATCCAAGTATAATGTTAGGTTTTGGAGAAGTACAAAGGATAATGGGAAAAGGACCTTTTCATCTACTAAGGGAAACAGATGTGTAAATCTAATTACAATACAGTGTAATAAATACAATTAAAGAGGTAAGTGTGAAATCTTTGGGGAGTACAGAGGACGCAGTAATTTGAAATAATGGATGAGTTAGGAAAGGGCTTCATAGAGAAGGAGGCATTTGATATGCATCTTAAAGATGGTTAGGTATTCATCAAGCAGGAAAGATGTTCCTTACCACTTAGTCCTTCTTTTATAATGAAACTTTAATCTGAACAGAAGTTCAATACAAAACAAAACAAAAAAACCTGGAAATGGATGCTCGTTATTCATGATTTCTTTCTGTGAAATTTTTTTCTGAATCTTTCCCCCACCCAGAAACATGTTGTAGTAGTTCTGATTAAAGAAATGCAAACAGAAGTTGTTGGATGGATAGGAAGACTAATTAAAAGGGACATACAGTTGATGTAAGCCCTTTTGTCATTTCCCCTTACCCTTCCTGGGATTCAGAGGTGATGACTGGCACTCTGACAGCCATTTTGGACCACGAGGTAACTTTCAGAATGAGTGCACTAATGATGGCAGATTGGAAAAATAGGGAAAATATGGAGTAACCATAGGAGTCCTGGACTATCTACCTCAAGGCTTTTACAAGAAAGAAAATTAATCTCTAGTGTATTCATACCATTGCTATTTACAGGTTTGGATTATATGAAGTTAAACCTAATTACAACAGATATAAGTATCAAGTCAAATTTTTAGTGATTACTCTATTAGCAGTCAAACACCCACCACTACTATGACAGTTTGAGTAAGAATTCTCTGACATAGTACATAGACATCATTCTAGAAAATAGAAAAATATCAGACAACCCTTGGCCATATCCCACTTCAGCCCCGCTTAAGCTCCCATCTTTCTTCAGATGCTGAGTGCCTCTCCTACCACTTCCCCTCTTTTCAGGATTAGCTCTATTTGTCCACCATGTCAACCATTACATTCCTGTCCATTTATTTTGTTAGTTCATCTGTACTCTAGGTCTCAACCTAGCTAAGCCCTGATGATCATGTACTTTCTACTCCCAAAAGATATTTTGCTTATTACAGACAACTTTCTCCCCTAAAAAGAATTCTGTATTAACTCAAACTAACGTTTTCCCTCTACACATATATTATCTCAAAATCCCAAAGCTTCCTCAACCAACCTATAGCTATTTGTTACAGTTCTATGTCATTTAATATCCATGGAAAAGCTTGGTCCACAAAGGGTACTCCTAACCAAAGATGTATGGATTGAGTTTATACTATTAAATGATAAACTGAAGCATATTAAATTTTCAAGAGTTAATTTGAGCAAAAATTGATTCCAGTCAGGCAGCACTAGACCAGAAGTGGTTAGGAATGCTCCACCAAAAGGAGCCAGAGAAAAGACTTTAATAAAGAAGATGTGGAAGCAAAGCAAGGAAATTATTTGATTGGCTATAGCTTAAGCAACTGCCTTATTTGGGAAAGCCTAATTGGTTCTTTGTGATTCGTTGTCCTTAGGTTTTTATTTCTTTACCTTGAGTCATTACAGGCTTAGGTTTTGGAAATCTGTGAGCAGTGGCAGAGTTTGAGAGGAAGAGCCTCCGAAAGCCATCCGTTCTGATTTTGGCAATGATGTAGAGAGAGAACATAGTTTGGCATTCAGACAGGCCTGTGGAATTCCAATTTAGCCACTTATTAGAAGCTCTGTACCTTGGGCAGATCGGTTCATCTTCTGGAAAATGGGACTAACAATATCTTCTTTGAAAAGTTACTGAAAATTTTTTTTAAATATAACACACATGATATGATCCCATTGATATAAATTCTGCAAACAAAGAGAACTCATCTGAGATGTTAGAAGTTAAGGTATTGTCTATCTTTGAGAGAGGGGAAGGTCTTAGTCAAGAGATGGGTGGAGTGATAATTGAGCTTTCCACTTATGTTTTGGGAACTTTTCTGTATGTAAGTATAGCCAACTTTTGTTAAAGTTGAAAGAAATGACATATGTAAGAGCGTAGTACTGTGCCTGAGAGAGTCTAGGCACTTGGTGAATGGCCATTGTTATTTGTTGTCCGTTTTAGATGTTAAAGCCTGTTGAAAGATATGCAATTGAGAAATCAATAAGAATGAATCCAGATTCCAATATTTTGTACAGAAGGACAACATGTCATTAACAGCCCACATGGGAATTTGAGAAATACTGTTATTAGCATCAGAGAAGAAGTAACTGGAAGGTGTGAAAAACTGTATTTCATATAATTGAAGAGGATCAGTTTTACTGTTACATTAACACTTTGTCTAGTTCCCATGTCCTACTAGAGATACCTTGAAATCCTTCCCTCTAGTCTGATCTATCTACCATTTAGGCCTGCTTATGTCCATTTTAAATGAAAATTCAGTTTCTGTTAGTTAAACACAAATTTTTCCATCGAAAAATTGGGTCAAGCTTTGATCTAATCAAAGAGGTTGATCTAATCAGCCCTTGATTGGTAGCCCTTCTTGCAAGTAACAAAAGAAGGCATTTAAAATGAAATCTTCATTTTCATCATTTTCTTTCACTATCACGATTTTCCAATCAGCTTGGATATAGGAGCTTATCAGTTTGAGGCTGCATTTACATGGATGTCTGCAGTTGGAAGACTCCATAAAATGGAGTAGGGAATAATAACCCCAAATTACTTCCCCTTGTCTCCTAACACCCTATTTCCCCTGCCCCACAAGCCAAATTTCCCAGATTGACACTATTTTAATGTGTCAAAATTAAACTAAAACATTAACTATTGCAAAAAAAAAAAAAACAGCTATAGAGGAGCGAAACATACCTTTAAACAAGATCTGAAAGTTCACTTAATTGGGCTTAGCCCGGACCCCCGGGGAAATTAGGATCAGATCTCTGTGATCAGATGAAAAGAACAGATCAACATGAGTTGCCAAGTTTAAGTAAATGAACAGGGGTGATTAGTGGGGAAAGAGGCCAGAGAAATCTAGCAGGAAGAAGCATTTCAGAGGTAAGGATTGTTATTCCCGTTTTACAGAGGAGGAAACTGGTTTTTACTTGCAGAATGTTACTAATTTGTTCAGCTGGTGAGTAGCACGAAGCCCCAACTGGACCAACCCACCATTTAGCCCCCGTGGAGAAAAAAGGAAGGCCAAGTTATCAGCAGTCTCTTCCAGATGTAGTATCTGCCTTAGGAGAAAGAGAATGGAGGACCTCCCTCCTGACTCCGATGGCTCTCGGAAGACCAGGGTTGACAACCAAGAGCCTAGATTGCCACTGGGACCATTTGTCCTCCATCTGTCGCCTGGCCCTAAGACCAAATTCCGGTGGGATGCACAGTAATTTCCATATCATTGATGTCCACCAGTACTTGGATATCAGCGTAGTGATCTCCCCGTGGCAGTTTTTTGTCCCATCACAACCCCTGCCTGACTTTATCAAAAGAATGTAACCCACCTTGGGCATCTCCATATCTTTCTATGATACCCTGCAAAGAGGCAATTAAGAAGGTTGGCATCTGTATGGTGAGAATGAGTAACTCTAATGACATGCAAGTTAAGTGGCTCTCTATTATTTCGTTTCCCCTAGTATGGAAAACATCAGAAACATTTTTCACTGGCAAACATACATTCAGTTCCCGCAAACAGAATCTAAAGCCATCCATGTCTAGCATCCTCTGAGCCCACAGAGAAGCTTCTTATTGTTTATTTTATTTTAATATTTTCCTCTGACCACAAGGAAATGATCATTTGGCATCTCTGATGAAAAGAGTCCAGGCCAAAATCTGATAGACCTAGATTCCAAATCTTCTAACTCTTCTCTATACTGTGTGACGTTGGGAAAATACTTAACCTCTCTGGGCTGCATTTTCCTCACTTGCAGAAAGGGAAAAGTTGCTTTGAAAATAATGAATGCAAAAGACCTTGTTAATAATTATGATTATAGCAAATAATTTTTTAAGATTTTATTCTTTCATTTGGCAGAGAGAGAACAAACAGCAGGAGCAGCAGGCAGGGGAAGAGGGAGAAGCAGTTTCCCCACCGAGCAGGGACTGGGATGCAGGGGTTCCATCCTAGGACCCTAGGATCATGACCTGAGCTGAAGACAGATGCTTTTTTTTTTTTTTTTTAAAGATTTTATTTATTTATTTGACAGAGAGAGAGACAGCCAGCGAGAGAGGGAACACAAGCAGGGGGAGTGGGAGAGGGAGAAGCAGGCTCCCAGCGGAGGAGCCCCATGTGGGGTTCCATCCCAGGACTCCGGGGTCACACCCTGAGCAGAAGGCAGGTGCTTAACGACTGAGCCGCCCAGGCGCCCTGAAGGCAGACGCATTTTTAAATGATGGTGCCACCCAGGCGCCCAATAGCAAATAAATCTTTATTCTTTTTTTCCTTAAAATCTTCCATCAGCTTTAAAGGAAATAAGGGCAAGCCTTTCATCTTTCTAAGAACAAAAAGCCTAACTGGTGTTTGTGTGGCTGCACCTGTCTGTTCACTTACATTGTGTCACCATTTCCCAGGAATCAATACAATTATTTGCCCCTAGACATAGTTTCCCAGCAACACACATCTTGAACCAATTCAGGTGAATTTCCTTTGTCATTTATTGTCACCTGGCTCCTGCATCAAGTGACTCTGCAACCTTCTGCAAACATTAGAATTATGCCTACTTAAGGGAAATGAGTAAATGTTATGTTTATACACTGTCTTTCTCTTGAGATTTTATGATACTGAGCAAAGAGTCATACCCAAGGTCACCATAGTCTCTTTGAAGGCAGTTGGGGAGGTATTTTTGTGCCATGCAAACAGAGCAGAACAGATTTACTCCCAGGGCTTTCTGACAAGAAGTAAAGGCAGGACTTTCAACAACTATTGAGGATGAAGAGAGACCCAAGAAATAATCTGATTTTCGTGCGCAAGAGTCTACTGTGACATTTTCTCTTTCTTCCCACTGGGAACAGGCTGGCAAGTACCTTTAAAGCAAAACTACAGTCAAGTTATTGCCAAACCATTTAGCAAACAGTATATAAATTTTCCATGTTTTAAGTGTAAATATCCTTCACTTTAAATTCCCTTTATCCTTCCAAATCGAATTTTTTAGACTTTATGTTGTTTGAATTCTTGTAGGCAAGATGTTTACTTTTGTATTCACTAAAGTGGTTTTTTTATAATTGCTAAACAAATTAATCATATTTTAAAATAATGATGTACAGTTTTTTTATTTGAAAAATAATGACAGTTATTTTTGATAGGGTTAAAATCTCCTATAACCTCACCACAATTGTGATCAATTTGCTGTATTTCTTTTTAATCTTTTTTGTTTCCTGTATAGAGATGGTTATTTTTATTTCATGTTGTTGTCTTCCATTGGCAACCTGCTTTTTTCTTTTACCTCTGTATTATATGAATTTTTCCATGTTATAACAAAATTTTTGTAGCCACTTTAAAAAAAAGTAGCTTACTATCCAGTTAATTTGATAATTCTCTTATTAACAATAGAGTACATCATTATCGACTATCACTCAAGGATAATCACTCTCAGATGACCTTTGCCAGGGTCTTAAATTTGTACCAGGTATAGATAAGTAAATTACTCTTTACTTTTAAGGTACTTTTCCTTATTCTATACTTAGAAAAATTGGAAGTACCGAAAGTACAGCTATATTACAAGTGATGTGACCTTGCATAAGTTATTTATCCTCTAAACTCAGCCCTTTTGTCTGTAAAACGGGATGACTATAGAACCCCCTTCAAGAATATGTGAGTTCAATTCTTCTCATATGCTAAGCAATCAATAAATGCTACTGATAAGTGAAAGGTATCTTTTAAACTGGATTCATTTCCAGTCAAAGCAAATGGAAAAGAACTGTCGGATTTTTAGTAACAGATATTAAATTAGGTTATGATCTTGCCCCAAGTGTAGGGGGCAGCCTAAAGAAATGTAAGTCATACAATAAATGAAAAATGTTAACTCCTGATCCAGCAGTGTCCAGCTTGCCTTTGTCAGGCACTGCCAGACTGTCTCTTTGGAAGTCACAGACCACAATACAGTGACACAGTGGCTCTCTGCACTGGTCAGCTCAGTGCCTCCAGGAACGCTAAGGCCAGCTCTTCTCAATTGTCCAGCAAATCTCGAAGTTCTACCAGACAAACAAGATGCTTTCCTGCAAAGAGCAGGACATGTTATTTTTCTTTAGCCTTCAAATGTCTAGATGTTATTCCAAACAAAATTTTATAATGGAACCCACATTTGAAATTTACTATAATATAAGGTATTTTCCAAAGATTCTAAAATGCCTTTTATGGGGGCCAAGGAAGAAACACTTCTAGATTTTTCAGGTTTTTAAAGAAATTGAATTAAATAAAAAATTTTTTAAAAGATGAGAAAAACAAAAAAAAAATAAAAATGAGGATTTTATTTTGAAATAATTTTACAGAAAATTTGCAAAAACAGCACAAAGAATTCCCATATATCCTTCTATGAGATCTTCTAAATGTTAACATTTTGTTGTGCTTGCTTCATCATATCTCTCTCACTCTTTTAAGTCACTGAATCCTGTGTATGAGTCCTTTTTTAAAAAGTAAGCTCTGTGCTCAATGTGGGGCTCAAACTCATGATCTCGAGATCAAGAGTCACACAGTCTACCAGCCGAGCCAGCCAGGTGCCCGTCAATGTGTTTTCTTTACAATCACTTCCTTCATGTGAACTGGTACTCGTTTCCTATAATTTACAACTCAGCGTATGTTTTTAATATATACATAAAAGTATACACATACTGATACATACATCTATCTTTTATCAAAGTGGTCAACACATATGGTCAAACAATCGAATAGAAAAGATGACTTTATAATGGGAAGCTGTAGTTCTGTGCTCAGCTCTGCTCCTCAGAGGCATTTTAATATATTTTAATATATTATTAAGTATTTTAATCAGTCCTTTTTACTTCGGGTTCTTCCCAAACCTACACATCTCTAAATAATACACTTCTGCTATTTCTTACTATTCAACTTTGAATATTTTGTTTTAACTTACTACCATGAAAAGCAAGAATTTAGCCCATTTACCCCCTCTCTCCCACAGAGATATCAGTATTCCTGATCTGCTGGTCGCCTCTGTACCCTCAACAAACATACTAAGTCTCCACCCTTGTTCCAGAGACGGACAACTGCTCTCCCACTTTGTAAGCAGAGGATATTAGCATTCTAATTCTTTACCCTCTCCCCTTTGTCTATCCCCTTTACTTTCATTTTTTAAAGATTTTATTTATCTATTTATTTATTTATATGAGAGAGAGAGAGAGAGAGTAGGGCCAGGGGAAGGGGGAGAGGGAGTGGGAGAAGCAGACTTGTAGCTGAGGAGGGAGCCCAAAACAGGGCTTGATCCCAGGACCCTGTGATCATGACCTGAGCCGAAGTCAGGTGCTTAATCGACTGGCACTCCCTCTTTACTTTTACATTGTCATTTATAACATTTTCATCCTGTTCAATAACCACCACTCAAATGTCCATTATTTGTCTAAGTTCATCTTACAAAATGGGACACGAATACAAATTTACATTTCTATGGTGATGTAAACATGAGTCATTGCAGAGCAAGTAGCATGCTAGGAGTCCTTTTCCACAAGGCCAGGATCATGACCATCTGTCACTTAGTGGAGAATGTTCCCCACGTCAAATTGAAGCGGGGATCCTATCTTTCACTTCCACCAGATCCTTTAATGGAATCTTCATGTTTTTCCGACTTTTCACTACTACCTGATCAATCATTGTCTGGGCATCGTTGGTTTACCCCTTCTTTCTAGGTTTTGTGAGCACACAGGAACCCCCAAAATGCCAGAATGTGCTTCTCTGATTCTCCATAGAAAATTTGCTTACTTTCTTTAGAGCAGCCTTCCATTTTAATTGGTTGCCAAGCATGAAACCAATTCAGGAGATTTCACATAAATTCTAGATTTCTGTCTTCTATTGAAAAATCGTAAGATTGGGTAAGTGGACTCAAATTCTACAATTATGTGCAACAGCAGTTTTCTTCCCCTTCCTTGTCTGGCCCCTGAGGTAATGGGTTTTCAACCCTTGAAATACAGACTTGCACTTAATCTCCTTGTCTCCAGCCCCACATCTCACTCCCCTCTCTCAGGCTCCAGAGGGCAGGCCGTGCCTCTCTGGGACCGTGGCCCCCCCTTATGTATTCCCCCACTACTTACTGTGTGGTCCACAAGCCAGAACAGGTTCAGTGGCATCACCTGGGAGATTGTTAGAGATGCAGAACTTCATGCCCCGTCCTAGACCTATTGAATCAGAATCTGCAGTTTGACGACATTCCCTTGGTGACTCCTAGGCAGATTAAGAAAAGAACTGGTCTAGACTACAGTTTCCCTGCCCTTGCTTCCTTGGGCATCCCCACCTCCTTTTTTTGTCTTCCTAAATTCATTTGATTATCTCATACAAGGATATTTCCCACCCCTTCCATTTCATCAATTTTGTAGGTTTACTTTTTATTTTCATTTATTTTCCATTATTTAATAGGATCCCTGGAGACAAAGGGAGAAAAATTGTGTGGTCAGTAATTCGGCAATTTGATGGCTCTTAAAACACTGAAGCAATAGAAAATTTTGCCATGCCCTGTTTTTGTTTTGTTTGCTTGCTTATGTTTTTCAGTTATCCTCTCAATAAGAGCACAGATGCGAGAGGGGATGACAGATGTTTATGATCTTGATGGAACAGCTCCTCATGCAGGAGTCTCCTGATGCCCTCTGGTTGATCACTTTACACCTGGAAAACTCAGAGATGCTGCTGCCTGCAAAACTGGTGGCCACCATCCTGCCGGCGGTACTGGCATTAAAGAAAAATAAACTGGAAATTACAAGAAAGACAAAGGGAATGGAACAGCTTAGCAGAGACGTGCAAAACCATGTTTCTTTGTTGTTCTGGGTGTATTTTTATTTTTAGCATCACAACTGCTACCGTACATTTGTCCCAGCCAGTCATCCAAGTATTTGTGGAAATTAACTGCAATGTTATGAATGTTTCACAGATGGATGAACCAAAGCTGATGAGAAAACAAACTGGTTCTGATCTTTTCACCATTTTGGGGATCTGAGTTTTATCTGGCTGAAAATAAATGTTTTCAATCAGAAACTGTACGGGGGTGCCTGAGTGGCTCAGTCAGTTGAGCCTCGGACTCTCGGTTTCGGCTCAGGTCTGATCTCGGGGTAGTGGGGTCGGGCCCCCACGTCGGGCTCCGTGCTCAGTGCAGAGTCTGCTTGTGTTTCTCTCTCCTCTCCCTCTGCCCCTCCCCACCCTGTGCACTCTCTCTCTCAAATAAATAAATCTTAAAAAGAGAGAGAGAAAAAAGAAACTGTACCGCGTAGAGATATTTTTTTTTTCCTGCCAGAAACTGAATATCCTACTATATGTGGCTTGAACTAGTGTCTCTCAAAATTGTCTGCACATTGGAATTACCTGGGAAACCTGGCTCCCACAGGGCGAGGTCTGATCTCGTTGGTCTGGACTGTGACCTAGGCCTTGGGAAGGACTCTCACGTGCAGCTGAGGTTGAGAACCACAGGCTGAAACCATGCAGACAGATGGCACTGTGGGCATGGCCTGGGGATTCGGTAATGTCATGACAGACCCAGGCTCTTCCCAACTTTCTCCTTAGTCATTCTCAGTGTCTCCACCCTGATACAGATGGCTGCTGTGGCTCCAAACATCAAGTGTTCCAACACAGCTGGAAAAGGGAGGTCAAAACCACCTGCCTCTCACTTGTCCTTCTAGGAAAACTTTCCAGGGAAATCCCACCCTGCCCCCTCAGCCTCAGGAGATTTTTCCTTATCTCAATGGCTAGAACACTCTTAGACCAATTGCCAGTAAAGAAGAATGGCTTCTATCAATTACCTGTGGCTATTACAAAACAAAATGAGGGTTCCATTGAACTAAGTAAAAAGGGGGATGACTGTTAGGTGGGTGACTGACAGTGTCTGTCTCTGTAACCTTGTTATCCCAAACAAATTAGCAATAACTCATCTTTAACCTGCGGACGCCATCAGGCTCTGTTGGACCCTATATTAATTTTTATTTTCTTTTTGGAGCAGTTCTAACTATTTATAAGCAGTAATATTCTGTGACTAAGTCTTTCTTAGAGGTCTTCCAAAGAACAAAGAGAAACTTAGTTTAAAAATAAATAGAATAACTCAATCCATCTTGGTGATTACCATATGGGCTCATTGACACTTTTTATAAATTGAAGATACATTATGGGAGCTTATTGATCTTATTTTTCTTACTTCATGTTTTGCTATTTCATCATTTAGGGGATTCTTTTATCATACCCTTCAATTTTCTCCTAGTTATATTTTAAAAAGCAATTAAATTATAAAAAAATGGAAAAATGATGGAATCACCTAAAAGGATGATGCAAATCAATGGTTAAAAAAAAAAAAAGTTTATCCTTCAATTTTCTTATTGCATTGCCCAAAGTATTGCACTAGTTTTCAAGAAGGAAGAAAGGACTGGAGGAAATATTTACTTGTTCTCAGAGAACAAATTGAGATTTCAGAATTTCTCATTCTCCAACCATAGTAGCAAAGGAAAAAGATTGACAAGAGGAGATGTTTCAAAATTATTAGACGGATCAGAAGATAAATGCAAAGACACAGACAGCAGCACTCCAGACTCTAATGATGCTGGAATTGATCATATAAATGAAATCTCAGATCATGAGTTTTCAGATGATGGTGTTACTGATAAATTTTGTCAAACTCAAACATCAGTAAGTGACCTATATATTTCTAGGACAAAAAGGAAATGTGGCATTTTCATTCAGATAGTCATTCATTTGACAGGAAGCATGTTATGTTTACACAATATTTTGTGACAAAAACCTGGACTCTTTTGTTTTGTTAAAAGGATAAATGATGGTATTCTTTTTATCTTTCTTATTGTTGTACGCCAATATTCATTTGAAGTGGTTTGTTATGTATACATTCTTGTTAACTTTCCTAATAAGGTTTTTTTTTTTTTTTTACTTACTATCCCTTTCTTTTTCTACAAATTAATCATCACTTTAAAATGGTATAATGAGTATTATTCTTGGTGTATTGACAAAGATCATTCAGATTACCCAGTTGTGGGCTCAGAATCCTTTATCAGTGTCAATGAGGAAAACATTGTTTAGGAGAGGCACTGAAGATACACAAAAATAGGTCTGCTCTTAAAGAGCTTATAACCCTCTTAGGAGTCAGGAATATAAATCCTCTCCCATGAGCTACAAATGCCACGTAGGGTTTTTCACTGTCAACTGTAGGATATCCTCAGCTATTTCTCCCCATCTTCCCCCAGTGTTAACACCTTTCACAACTATGGTAGCATATCAAAACCAGGAAATTGACATTGGAACAATCCATTCAACTTATTCAGATTTTGCCAGTACAGGTGTGTGTGTGTGTGTGTGTGTGTGTGTGTGTGTGTAGCTCTATGCAATTTTATTTTATTTTTAGATTTTATTTATTTATTTGACAGAGATAGAGACAGCCAGCGAGAGAGGGAACACAAGCAGGGGGAGTGGGAGAGGAAGAAGCAGGCTCATAGTGGAGGAGCCTGATGTGGGGCTCGATCCCATAACGCCGGGATCACGCCCTGAGCGGAAGGCAGACGCTCAACCGCTCTGCCACCCAGGCGCCCCGCTCTATGCAATTTTAACACGTATAAAGCCTCGTGAAACCATCACCATGATGAAGATACTCAACTGTACCAGCACCACACGACTTGCTTTATAGCCATGTCCCTCCCCTCCCCATCTTTAACTCTGGCAACCACTCATCTGTTCCCCAACTCTATTATTATATTATTTTATGAATATTGTATAAATGGAATCATACGGTGGAATGGAGAATATCCTTTGAGACTGGCTTTTTTCGGTCAGCATCATTTCCTTGAGATTAATCCCAACTGTTGCATGTGTTAATAGCTTGTTCCTTTTTGTTGCTAAATAGTGTACCATGATATGAATATACCATCATTTGTTTTACCAGTTAGCCATGGAGGGACATCTGGATAGTATCCAGCGTGAGGCTATTAAGAACAAAGCTGCTATGAGCAGAGATATTCCCGTGTGAAGCAAGTTTTCATTTCTCTGGGGTAAGTGCCTAAGATGGCAATTGCTGGTCATATAGTAAGTCCATTTTCGTTTTGGAAGAAAATTGCCAAATTATTTTCTAGAGTGGTGGTACCATTTTACATTCCCACCAGCAATATATGAGTGATCCAGTTTCTCTACATCCTCACTTGCATTTGGTGTTCTCACTGTTTTTTATTTGAGCTGCTCTGGTGTGTGTGTAATGGTGTCTCATTGTAGTTTTAATTTGCATTTCTCTAATGGCTACTGAGACTGAACATCTTATCATGTGTTTATTTGCCATCTGTATATCCTCTTAGTGAAATGTCTGTTTATGTCTTTTGTTCATTTTGTAATTGGACTGTGTGTTTTGTTTTGTTTTGTTTTTACTGATGAGTGTAAGAGTTCTTTATATTTTCTAGATATACCCAGCTACTATTTTTAATCAGCTGCTGTAGCATTTAATTTGAGGGAGAAATGATGTCATGAAGAGTCTTTATCTCATTGAACCACACGAATACTCCTCCCTCTTTAGAAAAACCATCCGTATCAATTCCAATCCAGCTGTTTTCATCGAGGAGCACTCTTGGGGGTGGGGAGTAGTTTCCAACCCTAGGCAAAGCATTTCATTTGCCATTAATCTGCTCCACACTCTAAAAATTAGAGTGCCAGCTCTTCATCCTTCTTTCTCTAGGGTTTTTGTTATCAGAGCCCCAAAGCCGCTGAGATAATACTGACATGGCAATTTTTCTGTTTGCTTTTAATTTTTTCCCCTACTTTTCCACGTTCACTAGATGGGTTTCTTCTGTCCATTC
This sequence comes from Ursus americanus, assembly GCF_024610735.1. NCBI lineage: Eukaryota > Metazoa > Chordata > Mammalia > Carnivora > Ursidae > Ursus > Ursus americanus. Next base: position 3,542,815 of record NC_142152.1, on the reverse strand, counting down.
ATTTCTCTGCTTCCGCATAAGTTTAGCTTTCCCCTGCTATGACGATAGCACGCCCTTCTACATGCCTATGCAGCTCAGTTCCTCACCTTAACTGATTCTGCTTCTGGATCCAAATTCCAGGGTTCTGGGAGAGAGACTGGACCCCTGAGTACTGGGGTCAGTTGTGCACTTCTAGTGTGGCTATGGCCTGGGGAAGTGAAGTCCAGGGGCAAGTGATATGTGGCTATCCTTCTGGGGCTGTGGCCTGTGCTGGTTCTCTGAGACTGAGAAGGAGGTCTAAGCAGAAAATTATTGAATTTTATTTATTTATTCTATTTATTAGAACGACCAGAGGGAAAGAAAGTCAGAGAGGTTAAGTGGTTCCCAGAGCCATATAGCTCCAGCAGTAGAGGCGGTAGAGGCAGGGTATAAACCCTAAGCCTCTCGGGCTCCAAAGCTTGCACTGTGTCGACTATGCCAACCATCTACCAACACGGTTCCTGCCCTTGAAACCCTGGGTCTCTTGGTGAGATCAACACGTACCCACAATTACAGTAGAGACACATGAATTCCAACAGAGAAATATACCAGGAGAAAACAGAAAACAGACATGTATTCAATGAAATACAACTTATAATTAAAACAACAATAGCATCATTCCTTTTAAAATAAGTTTTCTAGTAGTTTAAATCTATGCTTATTTTATTATCCTCCTCATCAAAATACTTCAGTGTGCTTGAGTTCTTGGGTGACATGGTTCACTGACATATAAAGGTAATTCCACAAAGTGACAGAAAAAAGCAGAATGACACAGATCTCTCTAAACAAGACACATGCTTTTATGAAATTTTTGTCCTTTAATAAGCATTAACTAACTTTCTAATGTGAAATCAATGGTATATCCTTAGAATTAAGTCAGTGGGATCACTAAATTGTGGTTTTTTTCCCACAGACTGAGATCTGACCTACTAAAATTTTTACTTAGGAGTTTTCATCCATGTTCATCAGTGAGATTTTGTTTATAATTTTCCTTCTAGAACTTTGTCAGTTTTCGATATTATGGCTATGACAGCTGCTATACTCAGTAATTTGGTAAGATTGGAATTTTTACTTGACTATTGATAGAACTTGTTTTCTAAATTCATCTAGCTTGGGGTGCCTGTGTGGCTCAGTCAGTTAAGCGTCATGGGACTCTTGATTTTGGCTCAGGTCATGATCTCAGGGTCATGATTTCAGAGTCGTGGAACAGAGCCCCAGGTTGAGCCCCTCATCACATTGGGCTCTGCACTCAGCAGGGAGTCTGCTGGAGATTCTTCCTCTCCCTCTGCCGCTGCCCCCACCATGCTCTCTCTCTCTCTCAAATAAATAAATAAATCTTAGAAAAATAAATTCATCTAGCTGGTATTTTCTTTTTGAGAACAATTTTAAATATAGACTAAATTTCTAAAATTGGTTAGACTATTCATATATTCCTTTCTTCAAATCAGTTTTTTAAATAACTTCGTAGAAGACATCCCATACAGTCACACACTTAAAGTATACAATTCAGTGGTTTTTAGCAAATTGCAAAGTTGTGCAACCACTGTCACCATCCAATTCCACAACATTTTCGTCACTCCAAAAAGAAACCTTGTACCCACTAGCAGTCACTCACCGTTTCCTCTTAACCCGTACCCCTAGGCAACCACCAAAACACTTTGTCTCCACAGATTTGCCGATTCTGGACATTTCATACAAATGGAATCAGAGTACATGGGCTTTGTGACTGGCTTCTTTCACTTACCATGTTTTCATATTTTATCCATGTTCTAACATGTACCAGTACTCCATTTCCTTTTATTGCCAACTATCCCATTGTATGGATACACCACCTTTGGTTTATCCATGCATCCCGTGATGGATGGACGTTTGGATTGTTTTCACTTTTTGGCTATTGTAAATAATGGTGCTCTGAACATTCATGTACAAGTTTTCCTGTGTACATGTGTTTTCATTACTCTTGGATTTATACCTAGTTGTGGAAACACTGGGTCATATGATAACTGTATGTTTAACCTTTTGAGGAACTACAAAACCACCATTTTCAATTCCTACATTCCAGTATCTGAGGATTCCAATTTCTCCACATCCTCACAAACACTTGTTATTGTCCATCTTTTTCATTATAGCCATTTTAGTGGGTGTGAAGTGATATCTCTTTGTGGTTTCAATTTGCATTTTCCTGCTGGCTAGACACTGAGCACCTTTTCATGTGTTTATAGGCCATTTGTGTATTGTCTTTGGAGAAGTGTCTGTTCGAGTCTTTTGAACATTTTTAAATTGGGTTGTCCTTTAATTATTGAGTTTTAAGAGTTTTTTATATATTCTAGATGCAAGTCCCTTAGCAGATATTATTTGCAAAAAAATTTTCCCGTTCTATGGCTTTTTTTTTTTCACTTTCTTGATGGTGTTTTTGAAGCACATTTTAAATTTTGATGATGTTGACTTCATCTAATTTTTTCTTTTAATTCCAGTTACTTAACATACAGTGTAATATTAGTTTCAGGTATACAATATAGTGATTCGACAATTCCATATATATCACCTGGTGCTCATCATGACAAGTGCACTCCTTAATCCCTATCACCTATTTCACCCATCCCCCACCCACATCTTTTCTTTTTGTTGCTTGTGTTGCTGATGTTATATCTAAGAAACCTTTGTTCAATCCAAGGTCACAAAGATTCACACTTGTTTTCTTCTAAAAATTTTGTTTTTAGCTCTTACATCTAGGTCTTGATCCATTTGGAGTTAATTTTTTTTTTTAAAGATTATTTATTTATTTATTTGACAGAGATAGAGACAGCCAGCGAGAGAGGGAACACAAGTAGGGGGAGTGGGAGAGGAAGAAGCAGGCTCATAGTGGAGGAGCCTGATGTGGGGCTCGATCCCAGAACGCCAGGATCACGCCCTGAGCCGAAGGCAGACGCTTAACCGCTGTGCCACCCAGGCGCCCTCTGGAGTTAATTTTTTTTTAATTAAAATGTATGTATGTATTTGCATGTATCCAGTTGTCCAAGCGCCATTTGTGGAAAGGACTATCCTCTCCCCATTGAATTGTCCCTCCAACTTTGTCAAAAATCAATTGTAAATGCGTGAGTGTATTTCTAGACTCTCAATTCCATTGCATTGATCTATAGGTCTAGTCTCATGCCAGGACTTCATTGTCTTGATTGTTATAGTTTTGTAGTAAGTTTTGAAATTGTGAATCCTCCAATTTGTTCTTTCTTTTTCAAGGCTATTTTGGCTATTCTGGGTTCCTTGAATTTCCGTATGAATTTTAGGATAAGCATGTCATTTTTTTGGAAAAAAAAAAAAGCCAGCTGGGGTTTTGATAAGGAATGCATTGAATCTGTAGATCAGTTTGGGGAGTATTGCCATTTTAATAATGCAAGGTTAAGTCTTCTGGTCCATAAATACAGGATGTCTTTGCATTTATTTAGGTCTTCTTTCATGTTTTGTAGGTCAGGGTATAAGTTTTACACTTATCTGTCAAATGTATTTCTAAGTATTTTAGTCTTTTGATGTCTTGAGTCAGTTTTACTAAGCTCTGCTTTTGTAGGTACTTATTTCATCAAAATTTTCCAATTTGTCATAAAGCTATTTATAATAGTCCTGAATTAGTCAGTGTTCAACAGAGAAGCAGAACCAGTAGGAGAAATATATTAGAAGATTTATTGCAAGGAATTCATTCACACAATCGTGGAGACTGGAGGGCAAGTCTGAAACCCTAGATCCACGGTAGACCTTCTGAAGGGCAAGCAGGAAATCTGGCTTGAGCTGAAACTGTTTTCCACAGGTGTAATTTCTTCTCCCTCAGGACAGCCTCAGTTCTGCTCTTCAAAGTCTTTCAAACGATTGAAATCAGGCCCACCCAAATTATCTAGGACTAGCTCACTTACTTAAAGTCACCTGATTATAATACAATCTATAAAATACCTTCATTGCAATACATAGGTTAGTGTTTCATTGAATAACTGGCAAATCTGGTCTAGCCAATTGACACACAAAACCGATCATGATAGGTCTCTTTCAAAAATCTGTACCATTTGTAGTTAATACATTCCTTTTCATTCCTAGTATCACTTATCTCCCTTTTTCTATTATGCACTTATCTCCCTTTTTCTATTATGATTAAACTTGCCAGATATTTTTCTAATTTGTCTTTCAAAAAACCAACTTTTGGCTTTCCGATTCCATTATGTTTATTTTCAATTCCATCAGTTTTTGCCCTTTATGATACAGCTCCAGAGAAGACAGAAATTGGGATCAACAACACGACCATTACCAGCAAAGGTGGCACTTTAAATTTTAGGCTTGAGTTGTTTTGTTTTCTTTTGGATTTTGGGTTGGTGTGTGTGTGTGTGTGTGTGTGTGTGTGTGTGTTTTACACCATTTGGGACCATGAATTTGGACAGCACATCTATGTGAAAGAATAAACACATGCACAGAAGAAAGCTAATGACATACACCAAATGTTAACAGTAATTATCTCTGGATATTAGGATTGGGGGTGATATTCTTCCTCATTCTTCCTGTATTAAAAAGTATGTATTTCTAGGGCCCCTGGGTGGCTCAGTTGGTTAAATGTCCGAATTTGGCTCAGGTCATGATCCCAGGGTCCTGGGATCCGGCCCCGCATCAGGCCCCCTGCTCAGCGGGGAGTCTGCTTCTCCCTCTTCCCTTCCCCTTGCTTGTGTTCTCTCAAATAAATAGAATCTTTAAAAAAAAAAATGTACTTCTATTGTAATGTATAGATATGTTGAATCACTGTTATACACCTGAAACTAATAATAGTATTGTATGTCAACTATACCTGAGCAAAAAAAAAAAAAAAAAAAAAAAAAAAAAAAAAATGTATGTACTTCTAAATAAACACAATGCAGGATTTAAAAAAAAATTTTTTTTTCAAGGCAGGATTCTTGATTGATCCTAGACTGAGTAGCAGGGGGAAGGCTAAAGGATACTTTGGGGGAAATTTTAATATGAAATGCATCTTAGGCAATAATATTCTTCTGTTAAATTTCTTTGGTATAATAATGATATTGTGGTTACGTAGAAGAACGTCTTTGTTCTTAGGGGACACATGTCGAGGCACTGAGGGGTGAAATGTCACAATGCACATTTCAAATGGCTTGGCAAAAACCCTATCTATAAGCATATATTGCAAAATGTCAACAGTAAGTCATACTAGATGAAGGGTATGTTATGTTCAGTGTACTACTTGAAATTTTCTGTAGATTTGAAAATTTTCAAAATAAAAACCTGAGGAAAAATTACACACTTCTATAATAAAGCAGTTGGAAAACAAAAAAGACCCATAAGACAACCAGTCACTGATTAAGATACTTTCTACATGGATGGCTCCCATCCTTTTGTCTACGGGGATCTGTTCCATGTTAATGACAGTGGCAAACCACAGGGTGCTGCACTGATAAGATAGGCTGTAGATTACCACAGCCCCCAGAGTTGGCAGGCATAACCCACTGCTCACTCACTTGCTCTCTGGAATAATCAGAGGATGCTCTTTTCATGAATACAGAGTATTAAAATAACCTCTCTGAGAAGTTTTTACTACTGGAGAATGAAATTAAGCAAATCATTATATTCCACAGCCCATAAGCAGCTCAGAATAGGCAATATTATTGATATCATGATGGTGGTTAGTATATTCATTCATTTCCATTTTCATTTTCCCACCTTAAGTCCCAATTCTCTGAAAAAATTTCTTTTTAAGGTTTAATCTTATAAAGCAAAGGAATAAAGATAATGTTTCTCGGTTTCCAAGTTTGGATTCATAATTTAAACCAAGTCAATACAAAAATGTTCCTTCAACCAAATAAAACTAAGGGATTAAAACCACTTTTTTTGCAAATCCTTAGTATTATCAGGTTCCTATGGAACTGTAATATAACACTGAAGGATTATATCCTATGTACAATAAATTGAGGAAATAAAAAAATGCATGTCTACAAACATGTTTTCAAAAGTATTATAAACTTTTTTTTTTTTAAAGATTTTATTTATTTATTTGAGAGAGAGAGAGAGGGAACACAAACAGGGGGAGTGGGGGAGGGAGAAACAGGTTTCCCGCCGAGCAGGGAGCCCGATACAGGGCTCAATCCCACAACCCCGGGATCATAACCGAGCCAAAGGCAGACACTTAACCACTGAGCCACCCAGGCGCCCCTATAAATAAACATTTATCTCAGGTTCTTGAAATAAAAATTCATACAGTATTCAGAATGAAACCAAATAATGAAGCAACATGAAATAGCCAATAGCGTAACTAATAATAGCTGACATTTATATAAAACATCACTGTGTACTAGGAACTAAGTGCTTTTATCTCATTTAATTCTCATAACCCTAAAGTAGTACTATTAGTATACCCATTTTACAGATGAATGGTCAAAGGCTACAAACTTGTCCAAGGTTTATTCAGCTGGTAGGTACTACAGTGAGTCTTCAGACCCAGGTTGTTTGGCTTTGAAATCTGTGCTCCTAATCACTGCACTATAATGTCTCTCTATACCAGCTACTAATTAAAAAATCAGAAATGTATTCTTTCCTAACCTTAGTCATCATGATAAGGAATATCTTTGGCTTCTACACATCTGAATTTTCAACATATTATGTTCCTTCCAACATACAAAGCCATCCTCAATTCTGAGCCACCTGATTTTATTTTCCTACAATCCCCCTCCATCCCCACCCCTGTGTACTCTACTTTCATTAAGTGGCTGCATTTGTATTAAATTCTGCTTAGAATAATAACCAAAAATGTATGAAATAATTAAATCTTGTTTGTTCAAAATTAAAGAGGAGTTAAACACTTTCCCTAACTCTTTACTCACTTATCAAGGCTTCAAAGACCTGCTCAGGAAAGTACTGCTGATGATGATAACTAGAGTATCTTACCAGGAACACATTATGCCCTGGGCTGAAATACTATCAAAGCAGTATCCTCAATCTTCTTACCCATGGGTATGATGTGTAGCAGGATGGGGGTGGTGGTGGAAATTATGGCAATAAATATAAACTATATTTTCTAGAAATATTTTCGATTCATGGAAATACAATGTTAAGACCACGGCAAGCTAAATATGGAAATGTGAAAGTCATTTATTTTTTAAAAACCAGGCAATACAAAGATAATTGAAAGTCATATATGAAGAAATTAGTGAAACAAACAAAAGAAAAAATCTCATCTACAAAATTATTACATGTTTGAGGTCCATATTAAAAACCTAGTCCAGTAAAGTCTAAGGTAACAAACGCAGAAGAGTCTATGATGGCAAACTTCTGTAGTTCTTCTCAGTACATGACATAAACCAAATGAGGAAACCGCTTGAAGGTACTTCAGTGCTCAGAGTTTTGGAGACCTTGGCTTTGATGATTTTGAAGGTAAGAAGCAAAATCAAACTGGCTCCCACTGGGACATGCCAGTGGCTTCAAGTCAGTGACTAATCACAATGTTTCTGAATATACTTCCATTTGGGGACAGAGCAACTGCAGAGTGATGGTTTTTACACATGCCCTGTTACCTACACCAATATAATTACTACATTATCTTATAAAGACAAACAGTTGTCCCTAAACTCTTTTAAAAATATATAATGAGTTTTCTTTTTTTTTTCTTTTCTTTTTTTTTTTTTAAAGATTTTATTTATTTATTCGACAGACATAGAGACAGCCAGCGAGAGAGGGGACACAAGCAGGGGGAGTGGGAGAGGAAGAAGCAGGCTCATAGCGGAGGAGCCCGATGTGGGGCTCGATCCCATAACGTCGGGATCACGCCCTGAGCCGAAGGCAGACGCTTAACCGCTGTGCCACCCAGGCGCCCCTAAAAATATATAATGAGTTTTCTAAAGGTTTTTTTAAGTCCAGTTTCATCGATGATGAGTAAAAAATCCATTACCTACTTTCTTTAACTCTATTCCTGCTTAAATGCAAAAGCTGACAGTTTCTGATTGGTAGAAAGATCTAAAGGTTTTTGCTTTTTAGGCAAATTCAGATTCTCCTTTGCTTTTTCTTTCTCATTTTCAGTTTCATGACTTTCATCGATCCCATGTTTTCGCTTCTTTGCTTCAGTTCCATCACTTGTAGTCCCTCCTTTGGCCTTGGAAGTCCATGCCTTTGTAAAAATATGGGAGGAGAAAAGATTTTTAGGCAATAACAAAGAAACAGGAAGGAAATGATTGCCTTACTTTTCCAGGTAACAATCCTGTATATAAAAAGCAGTATTTAAAAAAAAAACGGCATAATTAGCACTTGAATTGTTAAGCTAATCATTAGGCGTTCTCATTGTTAACAAATCTCTTATTACTTAATTGCAGAGCATGTTAAAAAATTTACACTGTACCTCTAATAGTTCAACCTAAACTCTGCTGTATTTAACCATATTAAGTGCAAAATACTATAACTACAGGTACTTTTTAAAAAATGAAACTTTTTAAGATTATTCACATGCAGTTGTGGGAAATAATACAGAAGGATCTCATGTACCAGTTTCCCAGTTCCCCCAATTGTAGCATCTTGCAAAACTAATGGAATATCACAACCAGGGTACTAACATCAATACAATCCTTCCATTTTTTTCTCTACTCCCATGTGTGTTTTTTGTTTTGTTTTGTTTTTTAAGATTTTATTTATTTGACAGAGACAGCCAGCGAGAGAGGGAACACAAGCAGGGGGAGTAGGAGAGGAAGAAGCAGGCTCATAGCGGAGGAGCCTGATGTGGGGCTCGATCCCATAACGCCGGGATCACGCCCTGAGCCGAAGGCAGACGCTTAAGGACTGCGCCACCCAGGCGCCCCTCCCATGTGTGTTTTTATATTTAATTCCAATGTAAATTCCACGTTCAAGATAAAAAACAGTTCCATCACTACAAGGATCCCTCATGTTGCCCCAAAAACTACACTTCTCACCCAGGCCCCAATTTCTGGTAATCCATACTCTGTTCTTCATCCCTCTCACTTTGTCATTTCAGGAATGACGTTTCAGATATTCTTTTAGGACTGGCTTCTATTCACTAAGCAAGAATCTTACAAAGTTCAATCATTTCCATCTGTCTCTTATTGATTGATTGATTGATTGATTTTTTTAAGTAGGCTCCATACCAAGCATGGAGCCCAATGTGGGGCCTGAACTCACAACTCTGAGATCAAGACCTGAGCAGAGATCAAGAGTTGGATGCTTAACCGACTGAGCCACCCAGGTGCCCCTCCATCTGTCTCTTCAATCTGTTTTAACATGTAATGGTTCCTCCTTCTTCCTTTGTTTACTTTCCCATTTCTTTACTGTAGAAAAGGAACCCTTTGGAGCTGCAGAATTTCTCACATTAACAGACTGGATTTAAGAAAATGTTTAAGTTTTACCTTAACAATACTGATTACATTTTTAAGTATTCAAAAACACAGTCGCAACTTTTACGAAGCCTCTTCCTCTTCTGCTGCACAAGACCATTCAGATGCCATTTTATCTAATTCTTCAGCATTTTTATGCTCTTATAAATTCTTATAAAAAATGAGAAGCACGAAGTTGCCAGTGAAATTCTAATGAGGCTAGAGGTGGTTAAACCAGTTTCTAGCTTCCTCATTTTATAATATCTTTACTCTTAACACCCAGTTTATCAAGGCAAGTATCTATTTCACCAGGTGCCCATGCTGCATACTGTCATCCCTAGGAAGTGAAATCTGAGGCTTAACTGATATGCCACACATTCCTTCTCCTTGCACCAGAAAGCTGTTCCTAGACCTCCCTCACACGGCAGAAATTACATGAGGAGCAATAGGTACCAGCCACCTGTCCTAATTTCTGAGTGAAAGGATATAACAGAACACCATCTTTTCCTCCCAAAAGCAGTATTCTCATTTTGGGTTTTGTTTTTGTTTTTTTAGAGTAAGCTCTACACCCACGGTGGGGCTTAAACTCACAACCCCGAGATCAAGAGTCACATGCTGTACTGACTGAGCCAGCCAGGCAGCCCAGTACCCTCACTTTGTATTCAATGTGGAAGTATATTATAGCATTTAAAAAAATTCTGCTTAAATTACAAGAATCCTAAAGTCCAAACATGTGAATTAATTTCATTTTTACTTATAAATTTAGTTTGCTTTTGATTTAGAAGTAATGTACTTTTTCTTGGGGTATCCTCCCAGCTTATATTATGTAGGAACTTCTATACAGACATAAACAGTATATCTACCCAAAATTTAACCATCAGCACTAACTAATACACATCCATATGGTCAAAGCTGACATTTCAGTTAGTTAATTTCCTCTCTACCAAGAGTTTACCAGAATATCTGCAATTTCAAAAAACAAAAAAAGGCATTTTCTGTAAGAATTTTTAAAACCTAGTAATTTACTAAGATCTCAATCTCAGCAAAATTATCCTTACCTTCCTTTCTTCAGCTGACAGTACTCTAAATCGAATCATTCCTTCTTTTATGATGTCTGCTTCATCTGAAAAGTCAGGATTGTCAGACAAAATACTACTTCTGTTTTCTTCCAGCCACATCTGGAACCCAGTCTTTGGCCTAAAATAGTAATATGTGAAAAAATTTTATACTTAAGATCCAGTTCAAAGTGCCTTATGATTTTTCAGGTTAGTAATTAACCATTAGTCTTTGCATACCTATATAAAGTAAGAGAGATACAATTAATTACACTTGTTAATGTTCATACTACATATTACTTAAAACTGCCTGGAGACCACGGGAATAATGAACTGAAAAATCCCATGTAAGGTCAATTCAAAGATTTACTTACATTTGTATTTTCCAAGTGGAGCAACCATGAAGTCCACACTTTCAGCTCTTTTTAGAATACTGACACCTCAAGGTCTCCAATTCCACTCAGACCCTATGGGCCAGTAAAATTTTTCCAAGTATCCTTGGTGGGTTCTTTTTCCATTTCCCAAACCAGCTATTTGAAATTTTTATTTCTCTCAAGACCCTTATCCATCCTTTCATCCTTGCTCTCATAGCTGACCTGGGAGTGTGGGTCCCTTCTTGGGTAATTATTATGTAAAGCATAAACACAGCACACTTGTCAATTTTATTAGACTTTACTTCTGACACAAATTGTCTTTAAGTCACAAAGGTTTAATATTTACTGAGCACTTACTATCTGCTAGGCATTGTTCTAGACGCCATGTATTACCTCATTTCATCCTATGAGGTAGGTACAATTACTATCTCTGTTTCATAGATGAGGAAATTGAGGCTCAGAAGTGTGAAATAATTTATTCCAGATTACACAGATAGCAGAAATCAGACCTGGGATTTAACAATTTGGCAGTTTGACTCCAGTGTTCCCATGCTTAACACACCAGCTACACTACTGCCCCTCACTACTCTGTAACCAAATGGATCCTGAATAACAAATTTAAGGACACAGCAAAAATCAGAGGCAAAAATACCAGGGAAAAATGTTTATGATAAAATTTTAAGTGGAAACAAAAGCACAGGATATAACATTGCATCTCTAATACAAATCTCATTAAATATAACATCTTAATTTTACTAAAAAAAGATTAGAAGGGAAGAATTACCTTTAGGAGCAATTGTGGGATTTTGCCCAAACTTTTTAATTTTTAGAAAAACAAGCTATTAAAAAAATACTACTAGTATGGCTAGAACTACTTGCCCCGATTTCTGGAAATACACAAATTTCAAGTAATCTTATTATAATTCTACTTTCAGAAAAATAATAGAAGAAATCAAAACAAATAGCAACACTAAACAAAGGTTCTTAAATTTCTAGAAATTAATAAATACTCATTTTAATCAAACTTGGGACAAGTCTAGCTAATAGCATGCAATCTCCCTGCCCCTAAACAGCTGGTGTTCAAGAGAAAAACAAAATTGAACATTTCTCTTCTGATTTAGTATATCAACACTTGTGACAAAATATTTGGATAAGCAGTGATAATTCTTTAATGAGATTTCATATAAGTAAGTTTTCCGTATAGCCAGTTGATAATTAAAAAAATGGAATCTTCTTAAATAAAATCTTCACTATTTAATATCTAATTTGAATGTGGGACAAAATGGGAAAAATAAAAACCATAGCTACCCCTCAAATTAAATTGGTCAACATGAGGGGCGTCTGGCTGGCTCAGATGGTAGAGCATGCAACGCTTGATCTTGGGGTCATGAGTTTGAGCCCTACGTTGGGTACAGAGATTACTTAAAAATAAAACCTTTAGGGGCACCTGGGTGGCTCAGTCAGTTAAGCGTTTGCCTTTGGGTCAGGTCATGATCTCAGGGGTCTTGGGACTGAGCCCTATGTCGAGCTCCCTGCTTCTCCCTCTCCCTCTGCCCCTCCCCCTGCTCGTGCCTGAGCTCTCTCAATTAAATACATAAAATCTTTAAAAAAAAAGAGAGAGAGAGCTCAAGAAATGTGGTAACATATTGCATTGGCAGACAAATAGGATACAGGCAAACAGGAACTCTCATATTGCAGGAGGTATAGAAAATGATACAACATCATTCCAATATATATTGGAATTACAAATGCACATTAACTTGAACCATACAGGAATCCATCTTATAGCTATATGCATATGTGAGAAATGACATTCATATAACGTTATTCACTGCAGTACTATTTGTACTAGTAAAAGACCAGCAATCACCCTCTGTCCACCAGTAGAGAACTGAATAAATGATGGCATATCCATTAGGTGGATGTGAAAAGATTAAAGAAATTCTTTATATAGTACTATAAGATGGTCTACAAAAGCTGCTAAGTGAAAAAAAGCAAGGTACAGAATAATGTGTATGCTACCTCTTCTGTAAAGATAAAAAACAGATAAATATAAGTGAACATAAGTGAATATAAGAATATAAATATAATTCTGGAGGGTTATGTAAGAAATCTGTTGTAGTGACTGTAAAGAGGGAAAGTGGATGGACAGGAAAGATATTTACTCTTTATCACACTTTTCACTGTTTCTCCCATGTAACTACATCTATTTTAAGATAAACAAAAAAAGAATTATAAAATATGTACAATGTAAAACACATATAATTTATCAGGGCATACCTTAGTAAGTAATATAAATACACATTAATCAATATTTATGGCTTCCTTTCCTTAAAGTTATGTGATCAGAATGCCCACTACCAGTGCCAATGTGTTATTTGTAATTATGAACAAGAAAGTTGAATAATTTTGTATTGCTGTTTCTGTATGCCTTTTATCAGGATATTACATCTTAAAAATAATAAATTTGTCTATGCACTGACCTTTGGTTTTCAGTGTTTTGAGGACACATAGCTGGTGTTTCAGATGATGAATTTTTAGGATGTTCTTCCTTCACGTCCTCAGTCTTATCAGTTTGGGAAGTTCTTTTCTGGAAATAGGATGCTGCAGATGCCTGTAAAAACAAACATAATGAATACTGCAACAGACAGTACGATTTTACACACTACATGTGCAAAATATATTTAGAATTCTTACACCAACATAAGAAGTCCTGAGGTTCTCAGCTGAACATCAACATGACTATAGACACAAAACCCCAAAAAACTACAAATTCCACATTTTCTAAATGCTGAATTTTATTATATGAAATGGAAAAGATAAAAGATTACTGTACTAATGACAAAAACCTGGGGTGAAATACCAAATCTAGGATGAAACTAGAGGACAAAATCAGAATACAGAACAAGACTGGGGCCAGGTACTACAGCATCCGCATTAAACAAAGATATGCATAAGAATCATCTGGGAAATTTTTTTAAAAACCAGATAGATGCTTGAGTCCCTGGGCCCTGAGTTTTTCTGTGTGTGTGTGTTTGTGTATTTCAAAATGTGATTCTGAAGCAAAATCAGATTTGAGAACCACTGCCCTCACTCGACAATAATAAACAACTGGAGCCTCCTGTCCCATAGCTGAAAGAGTGAACAAAACAAACAGATCATGTGCCGCTTATTGCTGATGTGGGTAGTTGAAACAGTACCTGCTTAGACTTTGGCTTTGGAACTAGAGGCTTTATAACTGGGGACTTTTCATTATTTGTAGCTCGATTAAGTGCAGATTTCTTGGATGATTTATTCATATTGTCTAAAATATTACTTGAACGTGCTGAATTCACTGAAGTCGCTGGCTCTTTGGAATTGGCTGATACCTAATGAGCAAACTACTATTAGCATTTTATGTTTAAAGAAGAAAAAAAAATCCCAAGAGATCCACTGTTCCTTAAAATATCTGTTAGGTCTATATTGTGGTCTCACATTTGGAATTGAATACATTTTGTACAATACAAATTAAGACTGATACACATATTAAATATACTATATCCCCAAGGAAAAGAGGGAATATCTTTCAAAACCATCGGTATTTAGAAGGTAAGGAGAACATACAACTCTTAGCCCAAGTGTGAACTAGTGCTGCTTTCATTTGTTTTCATAAAGATCTGCTTAGTCTTTAATGCCTCCAAGTCTGGGGAGTGTCATCTGGTGGTTTGGAAATATTTCTGCATAGAAATGTATTGAAATACATTTTAAATATCACTGGAAAGAGTTTACCTTGAAGGGGTTTACTCGTCCTTGGTTGCTAGAGGTAACTGCACCTTTCATAAGAAAGAAACCCTCACTTAATAGTGGTAAAACATAGAAGACTTCTGCAATAACAGATGGAATATTTTAATCTGTATTATACAAAAACAAATGTACTTTGCAACTTAAAAACTCTTAACAACTATATATGACCTCCTACCTATTTCCAAGCCAAAATAAAAGCTATTAAATGGGAACTACCCCGGCTTGTCACTATGAAATATACCAACCCAATATGTATAGATCTATCCTTTTCTCCTATTACCATGGAAGAATGGTGCCTTGTTTTAGCTAAGGTTAATAATTCCTCTACTTGTGCTCTAAATCCCATCCCTTCCCGCTTTGTCAAGAAACTTATCCTATCAATGGCTACACCATCTTTGGATGTACACCATCTTTTCCCTCTTTATTGGCTACTCAAGTTTCCCAACTTGAACAAACAGAAACAAACCCTCTCAAACCCACATTCCCTCCAGCCACCATTTTTAATTCCCTTCCCTATACAGCCAAATTCGAGAGCTGTCTACATAGCTATTTCCAGTTCCTCACTGTTCATACATTCCAACATCCAAAATAATATGGCTTCCAGCCCCACTACACTACAGAATCTGGTCTTGCTAAGGACCCAATAAACTCCATGTGGCCAAATCTGGTGGGTAGTTTTCAGTCATCATCTTATTTGACCCCCTCAACAGTTTTCTATATAGCTGAGTGTTCCTTTCTTCTTGAGACTTTGACTTCCCTTTGACTTCTGAGATAGATTCCTATCTCCTTCCTCTCTTATCTCATTCTCTTTTGATGCTTCCTCCTCTGCCTAATGTTTAAATGTTAGGGATTCTCTGGCCCCTACGCTCACTTTCTTCTCACTCTGTAGCCTCCTCCAGGGCTCACTCGCCATGCCCATGATTTAAATTGCTCTGGTTATGCCAACAACTTTCACTTTTTATCTCCCTCCCAGACTACTTTCCTGAGTTCCCAACCCAAATATTCAACAGGAGTTCATCATCCTATCTAAACCTGAGCTTCCCTAGTGTTTTCTAATTCAGTAAATGGTATCTTCATTTGTTCAAATATTCAAGCCAGGAAACTTGAGTCATTCTTCACACCCTGAACTTCCATCCTCTCTACATTTTCTTCAGAAACACTTCACCAATTCTTCTCCTTCTTTCTCCCATTAGTCACCACCACCCGATGTACATTTCTCCTCTGCCAGTGTGCACGCTATACCTCTGCCTGAAACCTACAACAGCCTCCCAGCGACCTCAGAATAAAGATCCAAATCCTTACTATGGCCTACATGGATCTGCATGATTTAGCTCCTGCCCACCGAGCTCTGCTCAGCATTCTTCTCTGCCTCTGTGCTCTTCGCACCACTCTTACAGTCCTTACAAATGCTGTTCCTTAAGTCATATACCTTTTCCTTGCTTCTGCTTTCACCCACCTTAGCCTAGCTGACTCTTACTCATCCTGCAGGTCTCTGCTTTAAACATTCCATGAGGCCTCCCCTGGGATCCCAACCAATCCCTTACCACTGACTAGATTACAGCGCACTGTTATATGCTCTTATAATACCCTGTACATGTGTTTACAGGTAATTTTTTAAAATCAAAGGAATATATATACATGGTTTAAAAAGTCAGCTGGTACTATGTAAGATTTATGCAGGAATCAACCAAGCATGTCTGCTTGACCTCTGTATCTCCCACCTAGTCAAACACCTGACACATAACAGGCACTTAATACATATTTGTAAAATTAGCAGTTTCATAAATAATATGTCCGATAAAAACAAACCAAGGGCAGAGGGATGGAGGTGGGGGTGGGGGTAAGGGGTGTATTTGAATAGATATATCACTTTAAAGACTACTTGCACAACTTTCTTGATATTACAAAATCACAAATATTTCTTACCTGACTTAATGGCTGGCACATCAGAGGAATTTGCACTTTTGGAAAATGGATTCTGTCCTATAAAATAATTAAGATAAAACAATACAATGCAAATGGGGAGATAAAGTTACTCTCTATAATCAACAATCAGCAAAGATGTCCTGACAAAGCACAGGTATTCAATTTTCTTCAGCTAAGTAAAATGGGGAAAGCCACAGAATATGACATTTCTCATCTTTAAATTGCCTTAAAAATATATCTTATGGGGTGCTTGGGTGGCTCCATTGGTTAAGCATCCAACTCTTGATTTCAGCTCGGGTCATAATTTTGGTTGTGAGATCAAGACCCATAATCTGGGTTGTGAGATCAAGACCCATCTGGCTCCTCGCTCAGCGGGCAGTCTGCTTCTCTCCCTCTCTCTCCCCCTCTGCCCCTCCCCACACTCACATGCGTGCATGCGCTCTCTCTCAAATAAATGAATAAATCTTAAAAAAAAAAAAGTATCTTGCCATGCTTATGTAATTCTGGTTTTTCTTCTTTATCATCAGCTTCTCCAGTGTCTTCTGCATCTTCTTCAACTTGGTTTCTGAGCCTCGGCTGGCTCCACTCTGTAGCAGTATTATTGTAACTAAAAGACAATATATTATTCAATAAAGAGCTATGCAAAGACCAATTTAATATTCAGAACAGTAAAGAAAAATTCAAGCAACTGAATATTTCTTACCCAGCATTCAGATCTTTTCTGAAATCTTCCTCCTCCTCTTCTTCCATCTGGGGTGCTGCCAATTCAGCTGCCTTCTCTACAGCCAGTTCACTAAGTCTTTGGGCCAATATTAATCTCCGGGAACGAGAAGCGTATTTAATGGCTAAACTCAC
Organism: Ursus americanus; assembly: GCF_024610735.1. Classification (NCBI taxonomy): domain Eukaryota; kingdom Metazoa; phylum Chordata; class Mammalia; order Carnivora; family Ursidae; genus Ursus; species Ursus americanus. Next base: position 3,525,457 of record NC_142152.1, on the reverse strand, counting down.
AGCATTCTGAGTCATTAAATCAGCTAGTTCCACACAACGGAATTCCCGATCCAGTTTACAAGAAAGCTAACCCAAAATGGAAAAAAAATAAAATCACGTCAAGAGAAACTTATTTTTATTTTTTTAATTTTTTTTTAAAGATTTTATTTATTTATTTGACAGAGAGAGAGACAGCCAGCGAGAGAGGGAACACAAGCAGGGGGAGTCGGAGAGGAAGAAGCAAGCTCCCAGCAGAGCAGGGAGCACAATGTGGGGCTCGATCCCAGGACCCTGGGATCAGGCCCTGAGCTGAAGGCAGACACTTAATGACTGAGCCACCCAGGAGCCCCTATTTTTTTTAATTTTTAAAATTATTATTATTATTATGACCAATTAGCCAGCATATAGTTTATCATTAGTTTTTGATGTAGTGTTGAACGATTCATTAGTTGCATATAACACCCAAGAGAAACTTTCTAAATATAAGAGAATGATACTAGTAGTAAAACTGAGAAAACAGCTTTCTAGATAATGTATCTTGTTGATTCTAAGATGCATATTTTTATATATTTTAACATCTCTGAAAGTTGGAAGCATCTCACAATTGATGGTGGGTCAGAGTTTAATTTGCAGCAATTTTTTAGGCTTAAATAAAGGTGAATTTTACAATCAATAGTAGCTTAGATTCAACGAAATAAGGCTTATGGTTTCAAGTTATTAATTGCAAGGGAAGTAAGATATTCCTTTAAAATTCAAATGTGGTTTTCTTAAACTTATTTCACTGCCCACATACCCTCACCCCACCCTTGCCGAATAGGGCAGCAAGTTCAATGAAGGAATAGATTATAAATGATTTATTTGTTATTACTTTGCCCAGAATTGGTACACAAATGCCACTAAGTGAGTTTGGGTGGGGGGAAGCAGATTTATCCATTCATTTTTAAGTGTGATTGTCTGTGATCTCCAACTACCAGAAATAGTTATATAACTTCCAAATTAACAACTTCCTTTTTCTTGCTCTGTTTTTTATACGTAACAATACAAAACAAAGAGCATTCATTTAACACCTTAGAAAACACTTGACTAGTTTTCTTTTGGTATGAATCTTGACAACTCAAAGTGAGGCAACTCAAGTACAATGTAAGGAAGACTACTAAGGGTTTTCTAACTCAGAGAGTAGAAGGATTATTTCGTTACTTAAGACATCCCACAACCAGTGCGTCAGCACAGGAGCTTTAGACAGTTGCCTGCATGTCCTTTTCAAGTTTTCTATCACTAATCTATAAATAATACTTCTTAATCAGGGTAGTACTCTGTCTTAGGGGGCATTTGGAAATGAAAAGTAGTATGGTTCTCACAGTAACCAGGCTAAACTTCCAGCATTTGCCAGACAGGACAGGAATGGTAACCCAAGAACTGACCAGTCCTCAAGCTGACACCCTGCTGAGAAACACTGTTCCAGAGGAAAAGCTCCTCTAACGCTACATGGTAAATAAACCAAACAGATTTTCTTACATGTGCTGTGGAAAGTAAAAACGTTACTAGTTCCTAGATCACAAATGACATTTTATAAAAGGAACAAAACTTAGTCTACAGTAAGCTAATTAAATTTCTTTAATACTAAACTCAAGGCAGTGTTGCATAGTGGTGACAACAGTGAATACCGCCTTTTGCAACAACATTATGGATCTAGAGTGTATTATGCTAAGTGAAATCAGTCAGAGAAAGACAAATACCATATGATTTCACTCATATGTATAATTTAAGAAACAAAACAAACAAAGGAAAAAGAGACAAAAAACAGAGACTCTTAACTATAGAGAACTGATGTTACCACACGAGATGTCAGTAGAGAGATGGGTGAAATAGGTGAAGGAGGTTAAAAGTACACACATCTGCCTATGATCTTAGTTACAAGGTAATATCTTAAATATTTTACTTATTTTTTAAAATATTTTAACTGCAACATCAACTGGGAAACAGAACGGAGTAAGGCAGAGAATTGTTTAATCGCTGTATTGTACACTTGAAACACTGTAAATCATACTAGAATTAAAATTTTTAAAAATTAAAAAAAAAAGATACTGAGGTTCTGGAACTTGGTTCTATTCATATACTTTTAAGAAATCCAATCTATAGAAAATAGCATATTTATTTTACTTACCGCAAGCATTTTCATTAAAAGCTCCTGTTGTTCTTTTATTGCTTGATTTTTACTGCTTTCTTCATACTCATAACCATTTTTAGCTAAATACTCAAGGTGATTGTGAAACATGACGGAACGCCAAAATTGTTCCTAGAAAAGTGGAAAAAGCTGCTTAGAGAAAACTAGCAGCTTAATACCAGGCAAGTGTTAAATATTTATCTTAAGATAACAGATTTTGAATAAAATAATTCTTGAAATATTCTTTCTATAGTTTATTTTGTAATTCAAATTTTAATATGATATCAAAGCTTAACTTCATCTTCTGTCCTTAAAAAAAGGAAATATAGCATTTGAAACAGTTTCTTAGCTATCATAGGTAATGCTCAGAGAACTTGGTAAACTATTTTTTAAGAGGCTGGTTTACTTCCTGTTTAGAGTAACTAAATGTAAGATTTCAAATGACTTTTGATGGCACAGGGCTAGGACTACAGTGAGGCAAGCCTGGCCTAAGACACAATATTTATGGAAGCCCACCCTCTCAGGCACTCACTCAACTCAGAGTGAGAGCCTTACCCTGATGTTCATACCCACTTACCTCACAGGCAAAATTCCAGTGACGGCAATCGGGTACCCTGGTGACCATAAGCAGTCATCCTCCCCTGCTGCTACCACTATTTATTTAATTATAAAGTAATGAGTATTCAACACTGGTCATCAGAGACATTTTTTAAATGTCTACATCATAGTTATTATATTATCGAATTCAGAGTGTCAAGGTAAGATTTCTACATACCTCCATTTGTCCTTTCTCTGTTGCAATCTGACAATAAGGAAGCTTAAAGGATAATATAGCTACCGCAGGGCGTGGAAGGGTGGGAGGAAACCGAGAACCTTTGCAAGGAATGCACCTGTCAGTAAAAAAAAAAAAAAAAAATCTCACCACAAAAACTTCCCCTCCAAATCATAAAAACTGTTAAAATATAAGATTTCCAAAATTCAATAACTTGGAATAGTAATATTCCAATAGCTGGCTTAATAATATACAACAAATTATTCTTTTTTTTTAACTTCACACCTGATTAGGTATAAAAACTATCCCTCCCCATGCATTTCAAGAATTTCAACAATCCCTCCTCACATCAGTTTTTCCTTAGCAAACTGTCTACTTTTAAAATATGGCAGCTGTGCCATAAATAGTTGTCAAGGAATCCATGTTCTACAACAGATCACCCAAGATGAAATGCTGATGAAGCATTTCACTTTTATTTATCAGTTTGGGAATACTGGTACTGCTGGTAAAAAGTGTCAAGAGAAAAAGATGGTGATATGTCCAATACAGATAAGTGTCTATTACTAGATATTGGTAGAAGTGAAGCAGAAAATCCAACATATACCTGGTTATACTATATACCTGGCTCTGCTAAATCAATGGTTGCCTTATGTGGTAATAAATAGCTCAGTGGGCAAGAACTTTGTCTAAACCTTTTCTGATTAGAATATGTAAGGTATTTAAAGATGCCCATCGGTATGAATACTAATGCAATTTATTAATTAAAAAGCATTCATCACAGAATGATACATGCACATAGAATACCCTTTTAACTTATGTACTCCAAATTATTTATAAGAAAACCACTGGAAAACCATGCTTACACACTGTAAGTACCTTGGGCAACTTCTCTGATTTCTCTAGTCATTTAAAAATACAGTACAGCCAGTTAGAATGGCAAAAATTGACAAGGCAGGAAACAACAAATGTTGGAGAGGATGTGGAGAAAGGGGAACCCTCTTACACTGTTGGTGGGAATGCAAGTTGGTACAGCCACTTTGGAAAACAGTGTGGAGGTCCCTCAAAAAGTTAAAAATTGAGCTACCCTACGACCCAGCAATTGCACTACTGGGTATTTACCCCAAAGATACAGATGTAGAGAAGGGCCATATGCACCCCAATGTTCATAGCAGCATTGTCTACAATAGCTAAACTGTGCAAGGAGCTGAGATGCCCTTCAACAGATGAATGGATAAAGAAGATGTGGTCCATATATAAAATGGAATACTACTCAGCCATCAGAAAGAACGATTACCCAACATTTGCAGCAACATGGACGGGACTGGAGGAGATTATGCTAAGTGAAATAAGTCAAGCAGAAAAAGACAATTATCATATGGTTTCGCTCATTTGTGGAACATAAGGAATAGCAGGGAGATAGGTAGGAGAAGGAAGGGAAGAATGAAGGGGGGTAAAAAGAAGGGGGAATGAACCACGAGAGACCATGGACTCTGGGAAAGAAACTTAGGGTTTCAGAGGGAAGGGGAGCAGGGGAATGGGCTAGCCCAGTGATGGGTATTAAGGAGGGCACGTATTGCATGAAACACTGGGTGTTATACGCAAACAATGAATCATGGAACACTACATCAAAAAACTAATGATGTACTGTATGGTGACTAACATAATAAAAAATTAAAAAATTCAGTACAATGTTCAATGCTTATTAATAACCACCCATTTAATTTATAGTACAGCCTTTTAGTCATGACTTTCCTAAAGGGAAATACTAAGTAGAAATCAGATCCTCAGGTGTAAATTTTTTTTTCATAAATGTCTTCTAATATTATCAAATGCCCATTAGAGTAGTTAAAAATTCAATAAGTGGCAATACTCAGGAATCTTTTTCGAACCACATAGGTCTCCCCTTTCTTGTAAGATTTGAATACACCTTCCTCTTTTTGTGACCATACAATAAAAATACAAACATGTTTTTAGAGTTCCAGTATTTTTGAACATATAATCTCATTTCTTCTTCTTCCCCTTTTATGATTTCATATAAATCAGTGGTTGTCACCACACAATATGAGGTAGCAGTGTGAATACTTGAAAAAACCTCTTGTAGAAATTCTGTCATTCACAAAAGGCAGTGGTTTATTAGTCATGCAAAATGAAAAAGTGCATTCAAAAAGGAACAAGTCTAATTATATATATACGTATGTATGTATATACATATACATATGTAATATACATATGTATATTAACAAAATCAGAAGGAACATTGGGAGTAATTTTAATTGCCTTAACATTTATTTTTTCTATTAAAAGACTTATACTGTCTTGTTTAAAAACATTTTATAGCTCAAATACTTTATTGACTTAGTTACAGTAAGCAATTATCACAAAGAAAAATTAGGATTTTATTAATAGTTTTTTAAAGCCACATTTACATCAAAGCAGAGTACTAATTCACATTTCTTATCCTATTAGCTTTAAAGATTTGAAGTAGAAAGACCTGTTCTCCATTAAATACCCCTTTCATGGAAGAGGAGGAAAAACAAACTCATTTGACTGCTAATTTGGTGGGTTTTGCCTACAATGAATGAACTTCCTGGAAACTGTGTGGCTAAACCATTTGGAGGAGAAAATGGAAAAAATAAACTACGGTTTACTAAGAAGACAAAATTACTTCAATTCCTTTTCAAATAAATAATAAAACTTGTTCTCTTATTAAAGGAAGAGTTGAAAAACTATCAGATTAGAGAAAATTGGGGCCAATGTCCAGACTAAGCTTCCCCCAGGCAATGAGTTTTGCTTTGTGTTCTGGGCTGCGTGGAGGAGACTTGGTTCACAACTTGTGTAGAGCACTTACTCAGGAGTAGATAATGATTGTACCAGCCAACTCTTCCAGGCCGCTGGCCTTATTTACCTTTATGTAGGATGGAACATATAATCAGTACTGTAACAAATGCTTTTTAAACAAACAAAACTCAAAAAAAGAATCTGTTTTCAAGCATGTTAAGTAACCCTTACGAGCTTTTAAAAACTAAAGAGAAAAGGAAGGAAGGGTGATGTTTGTAGAGAGCAAACTAGATTATAGCGCACAAAATCAGTGAACTCAGTTATATACTAACCAGTAGTGACATGAAATAAAATCTTCAGAGGAAACACTAAGGACAGTTTTTGCTAGACTGAAGTGCGTTTCAAATGGAGGTAGGAGTGATAGCTTCTACAGATTAGTAATTATTCATATTCACAATTAAAGGCAGGTGTTTTGTATGGACTCAAATGACATGTTTTTAATTCTTTTATTTATATCCCTAAGAGTTGAACAGAGAAGTCATATGCTAACTCTATGTTTAACCGTTTGAGGAAATGCCAAACTGTACCAGTTTATATCCCCACCTAGCTCTGTTTAGGGTTCCAATTTCTCCACCAGCTCACGAGCACTAGTTATTGTCCATCTTTTGGTTAATAACCATCCTAGTGGGTATGAAGTGGTATCTCTGTGGTTTTGATTTGCATTTCCTTAATAACTAATGAATATCTTTTCATGCATTATAGGCCATCTGTGTTTTCTTTTGAGAAATGTCTACTCAAATACTTTGCCTATTTTTTAATTTTATCTTTTTTTGAGTTATAAGAGTTCTTTATATACTTTTTTTTTTTTTTAAAGATTTTATTTATTTATTTGACAGAGAGACAGCCAGCGAGAGAGGGAACACAAGCAGGGGGAGTGGGAGCGGAAGAAGCAGACTCCCAGGGGAGGAGCCTGATGTGGGGCTCGATCCCAGAACGCCGGGACCACGCCCTGAGCCGAAGGCAGATGCTTAACGACTGAGCCACCCAGGCGCCCCGAGTTCTTTATATATTCTGATACACATGCCTTATCACATAAATAATGTGTTTCACCTTTTAAAAAATGTACATAGTATACTAGTGTACCCTTGTACATAACATTACCTGTTCTTCTACTAATGGAAATTTAGGGTTCCAATCTTTTGCTAATATCAACTATCCTACAATGTAGGATATCTTTTATATGTATCATTCCCACATGTGCTAGCAGCAGTACTCCCTAAACTTTAATGTGCACACAAATCACCTGAAAATCTTGTTAAAATGCAGGTTCTGATTCAGGTCTGAAGTGATGCCTGAGATTTGGCATTTCTCTTTTCTTTTCTTTTCTTTTTTCTTTCTCTCTCTCTCTCTCTTTCCTCCCTTCCTTTTCTTTTTTTAAAGATTGTATTTATTTGGGGGCACCTGGGTAGCACATGGGGCGCCTGGGTAGCACAGTCGTTAAAGCATCTGCCTTCGGCTCAGGGCGTGATCCCGGCGTACCAGGATCGAGTCCCACATCGGGCTCCTCTGCTGTGAGCCTGCTTCTTCCTCTCCCACTCCCCCTGCTGTGTTCCCTCTCTCGCTGGCTGTCTCTCTCTCTGTCACATAAATAAATAAAATCTTAAAAAAAAAAAAAAAAAAAGGATTGTATTTACTTGAAAGAGAGAAAGCACATGCATATGTGTACAAGAGAGTATGGTGGGGGAGCTGACAAAGAGCTCGATCCCAGGACCCTGGGATCATGATCTGAGCTGAAAGCAGACGCTTAACCAACGGAACCACCCAGGTGCCCCGAGATCTGGCATTTCTAATAATCTCCCTGGTGATGCTGATGCTGCTGGTCCATGGATCACACTTCAAACAGCAAGTACTAGTATAACTGCAGGACAAATCCTAAGGCAGATGAAAGAGCACGTGCATTTCTAATTCTGATAGTTCTTGACAAATTGCCTTCCATAGGGACTGTAACCAATCTATATTCCTATCAGCAATTATAAGCTTGATTATTTCCCCCCAGCCTCACCAACTAAGAGTGTTATCAAATTTTCAGATTGTCCTCATTTGATAAGTAAAAAGAGAATTCTTTTTAGATTTGATTTGTATTTTTCTTGTCTTGATATCAATCATCTTTTCATATATTTAAGAGCCATTTTTATTTTCTTTTCTAACTACTGCCTTTCTTGAAATAGTCTCTACTTATAGCTTCTGTGATATGACCCTCTTCAAGTGATTTTTCTCTTATTTGCTTAGCTAATATTCCTTTTCCTCATTCAAAAGCTCTGTCTCCCAATATTGGATCTTTAAATGTTGGAATTTTTAAAGAGGTGGATTCTGTGACCTTTTTTGTTTCTTTCTTCGAAGTGGTCTCATTTATTAGTATGAGTTTAAATACCTTCTATACTCTGGTGATTCCCAAATTTATATCTTACAATCATGTATTACAATACCTTCTTGATATCTCCATTTGGATATTCTTCAGGCATTTCAAACTTAACGCACCCAAGAGAAAATTCATTTTCATCTCTTTATTTCTGTAAATGGTACGACTATCCATCTAGTTGCTTTAATTGGGGACATAGGTGTCATTATTGAGGTTTCTCTATTACTCCCAACCCCGCATCTATCAGAAAATGCTACGGTTTCTATCTCGAATCTAGTTTCCTTAATTTCTACTGCCCCCACACTAGTTCCAGCCATCCTTATAGCTCAGCTGGATGACTGCAAAATCTTCCTCAATGTTTCTCAATGGAGGCACTGATAGCAACTTGGGGAAGGACAACCTGTAGCTGAGCAGGACCATCCTGCACGCTGTAAGATGTTCGACAGCCCTGGCCACAGCTCTCTAAATGCTACAGTAACCCCTAGTCATTCTGACCGCTCAAAATACTACCCACATCTCCAAACATCCTCAGAAAGCAGGATAAATCCCGATTGAAAACTGGGCTCCCTACTTTCAGTCTTACTTCTGCCAATCCATTTTCTTTTTATAGTATAAATCAGATTACATCGTTCCCCAGATAAAAATGTAAAATGGCTTCATGATACAACTTCAAATGAAATACTAACTTCTCTATATGGTCTATAATGCAGCCTGTGTCTCACTTTCTGATATCATCATGGACTTATGCCTCCCATCAACCTTCACTTCTTGTATGCTAGCCACGTTTACATTCTTTCAACTCTTTAAACAAACCTAACTCTTTCTGACCTGAGCACCTTTATATATGCTGTCTATTCTGCATGGATCAGTTTTCACTCAATTTCTGCCTAACAGACTCCTTGGCCATGGGTCTCATTTTAATACTATCTCTATTAAGAGTCCTATGTGACCAGGGCGCCTGGGTGGCTTAGTCGTTAACTGTCTGCCTTCGGCTCGGGTCATGATCCCAGGGTCCTGGGTTCGAGCCCCACGTCGGGCTCCCTGCTCAGCAGGAAGCCTGCTTCTCCCTCTCCCTCTGCTTGTGTTCCCTCTCTCGCTGTGTCTCTGTCAAATAAATAAAATCTTAAAAAAAAAAAAAAAAAATCCTATGTGACCATGCTACCTAGAATGTGCCCTTTTGTTATTTTCATCATGGGTCTGCTCAGATTAATTTGTAGCACTTATCCCAAGTAGTAATTAACATTTACTTATTTCTGTTATCTGTCTCCCCAGTCTGTAAGCTCCATGAAAGCAGAGACCTCTTTGTTCACCAAGTACCTACACAATGTCACTGCCAGTTGTTTAGACCAAGAAGATATCAGGTGTCAAAAAAGAGGAAAATATTTAATATTGAATAGAGACTATACAGATTGAGAATTTTACACTTGCAGTCAACTACTAAATTTCTATTAGCCCTCTCCCTGGTTACAATTATTGAGCCTTTTAAAAATCTCAAAAAGCCACTAACTTATTCAATTCTAAATCACAGTTTAAAATAAAAGGCTGTAATAAAAGATGAAATGCCACCTTTAGCCAGTACTCCCTTCCCTGTCTGGCTGAAAAGTCACACCAATAAACTTAATTTCTATTTTGTTCAGTAAGTTCTAAGTCGAGCAATCAGTTGAAAACCAAAATGAATATAAACAAATTTCTAAGCTAGTGAATATGGAAAGCAAATAAACGAACTAAGGTGAAAGACAAAAATTTTTAAAAATACCTTTAAAGAATACAAAACAAAAAATTTCAAAGAAGTTTTTAGAAAGAATCAACTAAGCACTTCCTAATAGCTTACCTCAGTTGCTGGGGATTTTCATGGATACCAACCACCCAATAGTGATCAGATTTTCCTTTGCAGTGCTCTCTTGTGTTACATACGGGAGTCCATGTATTACCAAGCCCTCTGTTAAGCATTCGAACAATGCCTTCTGAATCCACATAACAGGGGGTACCTACACACCAATTGGAAAAAAAAACCACATGGAGAAATGGCTACATATTTGTGAAATAAATCCTATTTCAAAAATGCATACCAATGATTCAACTGTCAATTCAAAAGCAAAAAGGTGAATAATTAAAGATCATTTCCCACAAAACTTCATTAACTACACAGAGTAAGATCTAACTGAAAAAAGAAAAAAAATTGCGTGTGATAGGACTAAAATTTGCCCCAGAGAAAAAGCTGTTTCAGTGAGAACTATGCCACCTGCTGGAATATAGCAGTATTTTTAAAAGCCAATTTCAGTAAAAAAAGTTAAACCTGAATCTGAAGTTTCACTAGTTAAGAGAGACTTGGAAAAATGACCAGAACCTGATACACAGTGATGATCTAGAGAAATCCGTCTTTAGTACTCTTCTTCCTCTTGCTTTCTTGGCCTTGTCACTGTTGTGTTCCCTAACTCCTGGATAAGTAATTCTTTACCTCAAAAACAAGTAAGTATCCCTGTTTCCCACTTACTCTGCTCTCATCTCAGGAAGTACATAGCATATTCCCTAATTACCCCTTTCCTTATCTGTGACTTCATACACCTCTCACGCTGCAAACGGCATGCTCCTCAAGTCTAGATCCGACTAGTAACTGGGGAAAAAAATAAAGCTATATGAATGGAAATTATTAATGGTCACATTATTAGAATATAAATGACCAATTAATACCCCACTAGAAAACACATCTAGAAATGGTTGATTTTTTTAAAGACAAACTGGAGTTTCCAAAAATATAACTGAAGGACATGAATCTCCAACGGAAATAGTTGAGCCAGGAAACGGGGCTAACAGGTACCTTAAAATAAGGCACTTCAAATCATCATCAGTCATAAGCCACTATTAAATGAGTGTGCAAATGTAATTTTTCATTTCTTAGTGCCACATGAAGAAAGGGGGAAAAAGTGAAGTTAATTTTAATAATATATTTTATTAAATCCAATATATCCAAAATATTATGATTTTAACATGTAATCAACATAAAATAACTACTGAGATTTTTCTTTTTTTATACTAAGCCTTCACAATTTGGAGTATTTTATACTTATTGCACATCTCAGTCTGGATTACCCACATTTCAAGTGCTCAACAGCCGCATGTGGTTACTGTAGTAGAGAGTGCAGCTGCTGAAATTTCCTATTTTTTGCGTAGAATCTGCTGGAAAAGCCAAACCTTCACCACTCTCCTTGTTATGTATAGCATACTTGTAGAGAAATGTATTTCACTCTTTGTATGTTTTCTAACCAAAATTCACATGAACAGGTCTTATACATAAAAGCAATGGCTACCTTGCCTAACAATTCCAGTTTCCCACTGCCAACATAGTAAAGAAATTTAAACGTACAATATAGACAATTTATCTTTAAAAAAAATTAGGAATAAAACAATGGAACAATTTCTACTTGAAAAAATGTCTTTAATATAAATAAATGAGTTTATCTTGCCTTCAGCTGAAAATCCAACCCATACTAGGTAGGATTTCCTTGTAAGAGGAAGAGGATCACCATGTAAAATTTGTTTTTTCTTTTTCCCCAGCTCTAGCAGTTGAACTCCAAGGCACTGATCACCATCAAATCCTGCACCTAGTAAGAATATATAAATAGAAATGAGGTATCAAAGGCCAGAGTACCTTCTGTGAATTGATTTTGTGATAAATTCTTATATTAACTAGCACTACTTTTTATGGATAAACCACCTGACTGAGGTACCATTCAGGTATTAGAAGCAGAATACTATGTTACAAGGACTATTTATATAAAGTGGTATTAAGGGGTAATTCACTCACTCAAGAAATATTTACAAAGAGCTTACTATGTGCCAGGTACTAGGGCTACAGTGGCAAAGACATGTCCTCATGAAATTTATATTCAGGTAGGAGGAGACTAACTTTGAAAAAGAAAAAAAAATGCAAAGTGTTATCAAAGAATTAAAATAATAATGTGATAGAGTGTCAGACTGAGTGGTTACTTTAGACTGGAGAGTCAGAGGTGGCCTCTTTGAGAAAGTGAAATTTAGTTGAGATGTAAATTGTAAGTTAGTTAGTGGAAAGAGCTGTAATAGAGTAAACAGAAGAATCAGCTAATGAAAAGGTCCTAAAATGGGAACAAGCTTGGTAAATTTGAAGAACACAAAGAAGCTAGCATGGCTAGAATGAATAATAAGAAAATAATAAGAAAAAGTGGCAAGAGATGAAGTTGAAGAGGCAGGCAAAGGTCAGATCACGTAGAACCTTGCTAGCTGTGATAAAAAGTTTGATTTTTATTCTAAAGCAATGGGAAGTCATCAGAGGAATTTGAGCAGAAGAGAGATGTATTCTGATTTGTTTTTAAAAGATCATTCAGGCTGTTATATGGAGAATGGACTGTGGAAGGCAAGGATTGAAGCTAACAAGCCAGTTACAGGGCTACTGGTCCAAGAGAAGACATCTGGGTTGGACTGGGGTTTTAGTGGAGGAGATGAAAACACGGTTTGGAATGTTTTACTCAATAGAACTGACACGGTGATATGACTTCACTGATAGGGCTGATGTGGGGGGGGCGGCGAGGGAAAGAGAAGAATTCATGATTCATTTCTGCCCTGAGTGGCTGGGTTAATAGTATGCCATTTACTCAGATGGGGAAAACTAAGTAAAAGGCAAGGTGGAAGGTAAAAAACAAAAACAAAAACCCAAAGGTTTTATTATGACCAAGTTAAGTTTGAAATGTGTATCAAAATTGTACAGAGATTTCAAGTGGCCACTGGATACGTAAGTCTGTAGATACAAGGAGATATAAGTCACGGACACACAGATGTATTTAAAGCCACAGGCCTTGAGGAGATATCCCAGGGTAATTTCTCAAACTGAATTTTTGAGCTGAGTTATAAAATCAATTCAAAGTTGCAAACAGTATTTAAAGAAAACTGAAATTAGGGGCGCCTGCGTGGCTAAGTTGGTTAAGTGTCTGCCTTCAACTCAGGTCAGGATCCCAAGGTCCTGGGATCCAGCCCCGCATCAGGCTCCTTGCTCAGCGGGGAGCCTGCTTCTCCTCTCCCTCTGCCTGCTGCTCCCCCTGCTGTGCTCTCTCTCTCTCTCTCTCTGTGTCAAATAAATAAATAAATATATAAATAAGATCTTTACAGAAAAATGAAATTAAAGAGTAAATGTTGTCCATGAGCCTTTTATTTGTTACATTTGCAGATATGTACAGGATAGCAATGTAGAACATACTTCTTATTAGGGACAACAGTCAAAAGACTGAAAGCTCCTCATCTAGAGAGGGTACTAGAGAAGAACGGCTGTGACAGAGTCCTGGAGCACTCCAGCTAAGAGGCTGATATAGGAGGACCAGCCAGAAGAATAGCTGAAGGAGTTATCAGTAAGAAAAACATCTGGAGTGATGCCACAGAATCCAAGAAAGGAAAGTGCTGGGTGGCGGATGGGTAAAATAGGTGATGGGGATTAAGGAGTGCACCTGTTGTGGTGAGCACTGGGTGATGAATGGAATCGCTGAATCATTATATTGTACACCTGGAACTAATATAACACTGTATTTTAACTATGCTGGAATTAAAATTTAAAAAAAGAGAGAAAGATGGAACTAGAGTGTATTGTGCTAAGCGAAATAGGTCAGTCAGAGAAAGATAAATATCATATGATTTCACACACGTGGAATTTAAGAAACCCAACAGATGAACATAGGGGAAGGGAAGGAAAAATAAAATAAGGTAAAAACAGAGGGGGAGGCAAACCGTAAGAGACTCTGTAATTAAGAGAACAAACTGAGGGTTGATGGAAGGGGAGGTGGGCAAGGGGATGGGTTAAATGGGTGATGGGTATTAAAGAGGGCACTTGATGGGACGAGTACTGGGGGTTATATGTAAGTGATGAATCACTAAATTCTACTCCTGAAACCAATACTACACTATGTAACTTGAATTTAAATAAAATTTTTAAAAAATAGAAAAACAGTGTTCCCAATGAAATTACCAAAAAAAATAAGCATAAAAAGATTATCAGTAATCTTTTTTTTTTTTTAAGTAAGCTCTAGGCCCAACATGGGGCTTGAACTCATGGCCCTGGGATGAAGGTCGCCTGCCCCATATCAATAATCTTGATAAAATCAGTCTTGACACATACTGGTGGGGACTGACGCAGAATATGAAGTGAAGAAAAGGAAACAGCAACTTTTTAAGTCATATTCAAACTGTCTTGGTCCTGCATACTACAAGTTAGTTTATTTTTTGAGGGATTTAAGCTCTGAAAATTCTTATAAGATTTAAACATGGAAGTAACTAACCTTGGAATTCTTTCTACAATACAGTTTTCCTACAAATAAAGTATTTTCATTTTCATTGCTATTAGTGAATACAACAAAATTCTGTACAAAGATTACACTAATTCAAATACTAAAATGAATGCAAAAGGAGGTATATAACCCAAAACAAAATAAGAGAAACAGAAAAAAAACTCGAGTAATTTTCATTTTACTTCAGGTCTTGGTAAAATAATAAAAGACTAGAAAAAACATCTACCTCTATGATAAACAATGAAAAGCTGTTCTCCATGTCCTGCCATTGATACTACAGGCCCAGGAAGACTGAACACCTCTTTCTGAACACCTCCAATAGTGAACAGTCGAAGGAGCATAGCACTGGTGGCAGCAGCTGCCCATCCCAGACCAAGACATATGGTTTCAATATCTTCATTTGGAGGCATGTCTACGATCCACTCTTTGCTTGAATCCCAAGAACTAAAGTGCAGACAGTGAAGCTTGCTAAAAATTAAAACAAGACAGAAACAATCAAACTTCCGTATTTGACATTTTATATATATAAAACTAATCATGATATCCAGTGACAAAACCAAATAGCTAATTTTTCTATTAAAACATAAATAATACAAAAATAGCTCTGAGAAAGTAATTACAGAATATCCTTAAAATGGACTATATTAAAACCATTAACAGTCATGTTAACAGGAAAATGCTCATAACTTAATGTTTCATTAACAGGAAAATGCTCAAACTTAATGTTAAATGAAAACAGGCAGACAAAAGCTGCAGAATATGATTCTAGGTTGCAAATATACAGAAAAATCACAACTAAATTTTTAAAAAGGGAAGAAGAATCAAAATGTTAGAGTTCACTGACAAAAAAATTTAATATAGGAAAACAAAGGAAAAAAGGAAAAACAATCACACATAATCCCACCAGCAAGATCACCAACCACTGCTAACAATTTGATATGTTTCCAGTCTTTTTTCTTTGCACACATACATACATACATGTAAGTTATTCAAGCTAAGCTTGGGAATGCAGATACTATAGTATTTGGAACCAGAGGTAGTACTGATTCTCTGAAGAGTAATCTTAAATTCAATTTTATTTTATTTTTTTTAAAGATTTGTTTATTTGAGAGTGAGAGAAAGAGAGAGAGTGAGCGCAGGACGGGGGGAGTGGCAAAGGGAGAGGAAGAAGCAGACTCTCTGCTGAGCAGGGAGCCCAATGCGGGGCTCAAACCCAGGACCCTGGGATCATGACCTGAGCCAAAGGCAGACACTTAACCTACAGAGCCACCCAGGCACCCCTAAATTCAATTTTAAAATGAAAAGTAACATTGAATATAAGCTGTGAAATAACATATCCAGGAAAAGAGAGAAAGATATCTGAAATCAAAATTGCACATGGAAACGAATGTTCTAATTATGTAAGGCTTTGAGTTGGAGACACTGAGTCAACAGTGTCTATTAACTAATTAACTAATTTATTTAATTCAATTTGAATTAATTCAATTAATTAATTCAATTAATTTAATTCAATAATGAAGTATTGAGTGGATTTTACAATGTATAAAGTAGGAAACCAATTAAAATGTTAAAATGTGTTTCTCAGACTCTAATGCATACTCAATTACCTATGGATCTCATTAAAACACAGATTCTGACTTAGGTCCAGGGTGGGGTCTGAGATTCTGTTTTCAACAAGCTTCCAGGTGACCCATGCCCCTAGTTTGTGGACCACATTCCGAGCAGCAAGAAGCGAATGTATCCAATCAGGATTTTAATTTCAAATCACCTCGGAGTTGGTAAAATCTATGATCAAGTGTATAAGCATTAAAAGCAGCTGAAGAAAAGATATCAGGAAAAGGCCATCTGGCTGAAATAACAGAAAGTTGAATAAAAATATTTTTTCTTCTTTAAAACAACATGCATTCAGCATTCCACTACTTTTCCATCATAATTTTGTCTATGTATCTATCTACTTACCAAATATCGTTCTGCCCCCTCCCTTTTTTAAAAGAAGTTTCAATTCTAATCTATAGTGACAAACCCCCCCCCCAAAAAAAACCAGAAAAAAACCCAGGTTAGTAGCTGTCCAAGCCTGGTATTAATTGCAGAGGGATACAAGAGAACATTTCTGAGTGATAAAAAATATTTTGAGGGGTGCCTGGCTGGCTCAGTCAGCAGTGTGTGTGACTCTTGGTCTCGGGGTTGTGGGTTCGAGCCCTACACTGGTGTAAGGATTACTCAAAAATATAGCAGCAATGTCCACAATAGCCAAACTATGGAAAGAGCCAGATGTCCATCAACAGATGAATGGATAAAGGAGATGTGTTATAGGGACGCCTGGGTGGTTCAGTCAGTTAAGCGTCTGCCTTCGGCTCAGGTCATGATCCCAGTGTCCTAGGATCGAGTCCCACATCAGGGTTCCTTGCTCAGCGGGAAGCCTGCTTCTCCCTCTGCCTGCCATCCCTGCTTGTGTTCTCTCTCCTTCTCTTTCTCTCTGACAAAAAAATAAATTAAAAAAAAAAAAAAAAAAAGATGACACATACTGAAATATTATGCACCATCAAAAAATGAAATTTTGC
This sequence comes from Ursus americanus, assembly GCF_024610735.1. Taxonomy (NCBI): domain Eukaryota; kingdom Metazoa; phylum Chordata; class Mammalia; order Carnivora; family Ursidae; genus Ursus; species Ursus americanus. The sequence continues at coordinate 3,508,479 of NC_142152.1, read as the reverse complement.
TATTTGCAATGACGTGGTGTAACTACAGGGTATTATCCTAAGCGAAATAAGTCAATCAGAGAAAGACAATTATCATATGATCTCACTGATGTGTGGAATTTAAGAAACAAAACAGAGGATCATAGGGGAAGACAGGAAAAAATAAAACAAGACGAAACCAAAGAGGGAGATACCATAAGAGACTGTTAATCATACGAAAAAAACTGAGAGTTGCTAGAGGGTAGGGGGGTAGGGGATAGGGTAACTGGGTGATGGACATTAAGGAGGGCATGTGATGTAATAAGCACTGGGTATTATATAAGACTGATGAATCAAAGGTCTGTATCTCTGAAATAAAAAATACATTATATGTTAATTATTGAATTTAAATTTAAAAATGTTTAAAAAAATTTTTAAATAAAAAATAAAAATTTTTTGATTGTGACAGTGGTTACCTGAATACAGAAATATTCGTAAAATTCATCAAACTTTATACCCTAAAACAGGTACATTTTATTGTACATGAATTACACTAATAAAGTAAATTTAAAAAGGAGGCAGGGGTTTATATAAAAAGAAATCTAGAAGTATACATACCAAATTGTTAACAGTGGTTATATCTGAGAGTAGAATCTGGGGGGAACTTTTATTTTCTAAAAATCCCGTACTGCTTGTTTGTTTACAATATATATTAAATATTATATAATTATTTCTATAAATATATGTAATTATATAATATACTATATTCATCTATATGTACATCTTACAATACTAATGAAACAGTAATAATGTTTTATCTAATTCTAATTTCTCTTACAATTACAAATTGTGAATTACGTCATGTCATTTTTTTCCCCCCCCAATGCAGGGCTTTAATTCACAATCCTGAGATCAAGACCTGAGCTGAGATCAAGAGTCAGATGCCTAATTGACTGAGTCCCCCAGACGCCCCATGTCACCTTGATTTGTAGTTAGAGAATGTAAAGGAGAGGACAATTAGGCAAAAATAGACATGTTCTGAGGTATTATGTATGGAACTCTTCTGTATCTAACAATTCAGCAGTGATAAATTCTTCCTAATAATCTGGAATTTACCTTGCTAGTTCATCAGTGCTTTCACATGCCAACAAAATAGCCTCATAAGAAAGATCTGCTACTGTGTAATTCAAAGTGTTTGATAAGTGTGTTGCATGGTGTATGGAGGTATCATGGAACTCCACATCTATGGCATTGTCTTGCTCATCATTATAGCAGCGAATAATTCCAATAGAGTTCCACACCTACAAACATTAAGGTTAAATACAAGTCTGAGAAAAATTAAAGGTCCTTGAATCAGTAAAGTAGTACAAATTAATAAATACAATTCCGTCTGCATCAAAATTGAAGTTCTGGGAGCAACCACAGCTCATTTATCTTTAAAGTCAAGTAAGAGTAGTGACATCAGAACTACAATTACTATCCACTCTTCATGAGAAGACACATAAATATTTACTAGCAAATGGAGTATTTCATTTAATATTTTGAAAATTACATGACTGCCATAAAAAATACAATTTTGAACAACCAATCCATTAAATTCCCCAAAAGAAATATTTCAAAAATTTATTTACTTATAAAAATGGATATAAATGACAGCATATTTTCCTGTTCCAACTAACTGGTTTATATTGTAGGAATAAATATATACATTTTAAGGCAACATAAATCAATACCATTTAGAAAACTTATCTTCCACCCATATACACTACCAGGCTCACACTAGGCCCTAGTGTTTCCTTTTCTCTCCTACAAATAACTATAAATAAGAAAGCTGACAATAAAAAATCAGGACCTATTAATGATGATTACGGACAGCAATAAAAAGTTTTATTGAAATAAAACATCACCTTTAATACTTACATACAAACTTATGCCAGGCCTATACCTTTCAAAAAGGACAACAAGCAAAGTCCTCATTGGAAAACCTCTAATAACTAACAAATAAAAATATTAAACTTTTTAGTTTTCAAAACAAAAAGCTAATATATTCATTCATCTGTTTAGGACATATATTCTTAATGCCTACTGTGCCATACTTTTTTCTAAGTGCTATAAGTAAACAAAAAAGAAACATCTCTTATCCTTCTGGAGTTTATATTCCAGTGGGGTGAGGTGGGGAAAAGAGGCAGATAGTTTGTTTTCCATAGTACTTATCGCCTTCTAATATATTATACTAGGAGCTGCCTTCAAAGAACACCTTCTAACTAGTGTTTTGGAATCAGTATAAACTTCTATATAAAAATATGAGAAATAAAGTTTGGAAGTACAGTCATGAGATATTGCAAGATATACAGTCACATTAACTTACATTCATTATGTCACTTTGCAAAGCAGAATTTTATTTAACATGATTTCCAATAGTAAGGCTGAAATATGATTAAAACTGTAAGTTAACCATAAAATAAATCAACCACAAAATTATAATGAACCAAAGTGCTCCAGGCCAGTTAATCAAGGTTTTTAAAAATATTTTGTACCAAACAAAATTAACTAGAGTGAGATAAAATACTTACACGTTAAAGAGTTAGATAAAACTATGTTAAAGTTAAATGTAAATCCAAGGCTTACCATGAACCTATGAGTGAGATGCATGGGTGTAGAACCTGACTGGAATGGCTTTTGCCGGGGAGTTGGCATTGGCCCATCATAAAATGACCTTTGGGATGTTACAAGTGGTACATTATGAATGCTGTCTGCTTGATCATCTTCCTCCTCCTCTTTGAGAAGACTAGAACCAGTTTTTAACATTGTAACATCTAGAAAACAAAGAATTATAATTAGAGAATCATAAATACCAATGATCTGGAAAAAGGAAAGCATTATGAAATCTAAATAACCTTTTCCATTCATACTTAATAATACTACATGCTATCTGCCTCTTCCACCATGTTAACATTTACAGTGATGGTGCAAAAACAATAGTGGGTAAAGTTGGTGTGGTAACATGAATTAAGACAGTGGTACCCATCTGTATTAGTAGTCGACTCATTGTTAACCATCACTCAATTGCAGTAAAAATATTAATTCTGCTGAATCTTGATCTAATGCACAGATTTTTTTAAAAAATGTTCTCTGTGCTAAAATGGGAGTGTGCATAAAGAAGTGTGATGTCTGTCGCAAAAGAAAAAAGCATTTGAGCAGGAGTTGTAAGCTGAACTAGTTGATTTTTTCACAGAACACCATTTTTACTTCAAAGAATGCCAGATAAACTATGGCTATGCAGACTTTGGTATTTGGTAAACATTTTCTTTAAATAAATGAAGTTGATCATTTAAGAAGAATGACAGAGTTTGTTGTCAATGATCAAATTTGAGTTTTCAAGCAAAAATCAGAATATTAGAAAACTTTTGTCACTATAAGCTTGACTGCTTCCTAATATTTAAAAACTTCTGATGAGATCAGTTATGATACTAACAAATATAATCCCGGATAATGTGTCAACATTAAAAGACCTGCAGACCTGCAGCGAACCAGTATTTTCCAAATTACCAATCCATATATTTCAAAATCAAACATGGTAAATGAAAAGATCCATTCAAGTCAGACCAATGGATTTTAACATAACACAGCTGGAATGTTCACTGGAGCTTCTGGATTCCACATTGCAAGTTAGTTGAGTTTTTGGTACAGTAGCAAAGAAGAGTATCTACAAGTATTTCAATAGGCTGTTAAAATACTCCCTTTTCAAACTACAAGTTCATGTGAGCCTGAATATTCTACACATACGTCAAGCAAAAACAACATATATAGCAGTAGACTGAATTCTGAGGCATATCAGAGAATCCAAGTCATCTTCTATGCCAGACATTAAAGAAATTTTCAAAAGGATAAAATAATGCCACTTTTTTTTTTTAAAAGATTTTATTTATTTATTTATTTGGCAGAGAGAGAGAGAGCCAGCGAGAGAGGGAACACAAGCAGGGGGAGTGGGAGAGGAAGAAGCAGACTCCCAGCGGAGGAGCCTGAAGTGGGGCTCGATCCCAGAACGCTGGGATCACGCCCTGAGCCAAAGGCAGACGCTTAACGACTGCGCCAGCAGGCGCCCCAATAATGCCACTTTTCTTATGAAATTTTTCATTTGAAATGTTATTTATGTTTATATAAATGAGTTTATTGTTATTTCAAAGTATTTTTAAAATTTCTCAATTTTAGTTTCTAATATGGTAAATAACAATAGCTGTAACTCCACAAAAAATTTTCTTTGGGATCCTCAAAAGTTTTTAAGAATGTAATGAGCTCCTGAGACCAAACATTTGAGGACTTCTGTCCTATAAAACCCTATATGATTTAAATGTAGCACAATTCACCACCATAAAATGGTACTTGGCATTTTACTTGATAATGCTCAAATGTGCTATTTTAGTATGCAAATTGTTGCAATAGGCATTTTATTTAAAGGTTTTTTATTATAATCTCTATTTCTTCAACAGAAACTATGCTATTCAGGTTACCTATTTCTTCTTGAGTTAGCTTGGTAGCTTGTATCTTTCAAAGACTTTGTCCATTTTATCAACGTTGTTACATTTATGGGCACAAAGCTGTTCGTAACGTTCTCCTTCATTCTTTTGTTATTAATAGCAGTGCTATCTAACAGAAATGATTTACATATATAATTTTAAATTTTCTAGTAGCCATATTTTAAACAGTAAAAAAAAAAAACACCCAGGTCTAATTAATTTTAATATTATTCTATATTAAAATATTGTAATTTCAACATGTACTCAAAGTAAAAAAGGACTAAAAATATTTTACATTCTTTCTTTTCATACTGTCTTCAAAATCTGGTTTCATTTTACACTTACAACACATCTCATTTTGAACTAGCCACATTTCAAGTGCTCAATAGCCAGGTGGCTAGTGGCTACCATACTGGATAGTATAGGTCTACAGGATCTATGATGATAACTCCCCTTTCATTACTTCTCTTAGTCATTTGTGCCTTCTTTTTCTTTCTGGTCAGTCAGGATAGAGATTTAACAACCTTACTGATCTTTTCAAAGAGCCAGCTTTTGGTTTCAAGTTTTTTGGGTGTCAGTATCATTGAATTGGTTTTTATTTCCTTCCTTCTGCTAGTTTGGAGTTTAATTTCCTCTTCTTTTTCTAATCTGCTAAAGCAGAAGCTTAGATCATAGATTTGAAACCTTTTCAACAAGTATTTAATACTATACATTTCCCTCTATGCACACTGTGTTAGCTACATTCTACAAATTTAATAATGACTTCAAATAATCATCTTAATAAAAAATTGGAAAGATCAACAGGATGGATCATCATATCCACAAAGTCAATACATACCAACTGAGTTTTCATCATCTTCTAGGATGTGACTTCGCTGTCTAGGACGACCTGAGGCCAGCATGAGGTCGTCATCCTCTTCCTCATCATTTATAATCCTCTTTGTAAAAGAGTGTGTCTCAACTGCATTGTCATTTAGAAAATCGCCAGCATTATTTGTATCATCTCCATCAAAAAGATCATTGTAATCCTTTTCCACTCTGCTAGATACCTTGAACAAATTAACACAAATTACAAAGTATTAGTGAACTATTTAATTACTCAAAAGGCAATTCTGTAATACGTACCTATACATTCTACCTTACAAGTAAGCAAATGCCCTGATAAGAATAATTAATAAATGTACTTACGAGGACTGGATTTATATTTATGTGAGACCTAATCCTTACTTTAAGTGCCTTACACTCTATGGATGGGACAGGAGTGTAGGACAGATATGTAAAGAAATACTGCATATATCCAAACACAGGGCAAGATTTTATTCCTCAAAAGTCATTCTCCAGACAAGTCACCTAAAGTTCCTATAAGATCTCTTATTATAAGATATTCTCTCACTTTTATTTTAAATTTATTTTATTTTGCTTAGGTAGGATATGTTTGCTTTCAATGATCTCAGTTAAAGCTAGTTTTTTTGTGGGCTTTTTTTTTTTTTTTTGATGCTTATTGAAAGCAAATGGATAGAACCAATAGACAAAGGAGGCAAGGAAATTCAACGTTAATCCCTGATTCTTAGGAATATGAACAGTGTAGATGTGGAATCTACCATTGCAGATCCCAGATATTACTGTAAACAGTTTTTGCGATCACATTACTATATTTGTTGGGTAATCTCCACACCCAACGTGGGGCTAGAACTCACAACCCTGAAATATAGATTATTATGACTATGTAAATGCTATTCATGGTTGAATAAAAACAATAAAAATAATAACAGCTATTCATGGCTGAATATAATAATAATAACATGATTGAATAAAAATAATAACTTATGGGGGTGCCTGGGTGGCTCAGTCGGTTAAGCGTCTGTTTTCGGCTCAGGTCATGATCCCAGAGTCCTGGGATCGAGCCCTGCATCAGGCTACCTGTTCAGTGGGGTGCCTTCTTCTCCCTCTTCCTCTATGCTCTCTCTCTCTCAAGTAAATAAATTAAAAAAACCAAACTTACAAAGTACTGTGCTAAAGACCATTTTTATTCTATACATAATTCATATAATCCTCACAATAAAACTCTAGGTGGTATTATTATTCCTATCCTCATTTTATAAATGTGGTATATTGTGATCACTTTTCCTTCCTTTTATAAATTTTTTTCCTGGAGTTAAGAATCTTTTCTATCTTTAGGTCTTTTTTCTTGGACAGATTCCCCAAGGACAATTCTTCCAATCTCTTGCCTGAAAAGCCTAAGTAAGACTGGCTGACAAGACTGTAGGAGCCAAGTATGAAAAATAAGCTGAGAATTTTAACATCCAAGTATATACACTTTCATTTCATCTTTTTCAGTACAGTATTCCTCTTCCACCCAATGCTGCTCATCTGTGCCCAGTATGCCAACCAAAGACCTTTCCTGTTTTACATTTTCTAGAGAAACCTCCAGCATTCTGCCAGAATATACATGGCAGTGAGGGAAGGCAGTTACCTAGCTATGCACACTAATGTTGAGACTGGAGATATCTACTTGTTTATTAAACCAACCCTCCTTTTTTCAGCCCCACTTTTAGAAGTGCCTAGTGCTACCAAATTCTGAATCGTTGGGAGATTCAGTCAGGCAGGCTGAATTGTATCTCCACTTTCCCCCAACTGCAGTCTTTGGAGTCAATTTTTCAACTTTTTGAGAAGCTAAACTTAAGTTTCCCATCATGCTTCTACTTCTAGGTGTTTCAGGTATCAGTACCTGAGTAGACATAAATGAGTGTGTTAAGTGAATGATCTTTAACTGGAATCCTAAACCAACACTTAAAATATGATTGGGTATATCTGCCAGGCAGGAGGAATAACAAACAAAAACAAGGAGTTGTATAAAACAAGGTGGCCTGTTTAAAGCAGTTCAGTAAGGCCGGATGGCTAAACATTAAGAAATATAGGGTAGCTCTAAGAGTTAAAGCTAATTCAGAGCAGAAAGGTTTATAGGCTAAACTAAGTTATAGTTATTAACTCTAAGTTTTATCTGTATTTATTTAAATAACAATCTCCAGAACACCAGGATACTAAAATAGTACTTCACAATGGTATTCTTTATAAAGACAACGAATATTAATAGGCATTATATGGAGGGGAAAAGTTTCTCAGTAAAACATATTTAGGAAACATTAGGTTAAACAAGTTTAAACAGTTTTCTTTATGACAGATCATTACTGAGCATCTAATATAATAACATGAACTGTAATTTTCCAAGAAAGTAATTTATTTTGTGGTGTTTTCCGAACCCATATGACCACAAAAGACTTTGAAGAAACTATTCCACTTATTACCTTACTGCTTGATGTCTTTCCACTGGGTTCACAAACATTCTCCAGGAGCCCTAGATTTCCTTCCGCATCAGTATAAGCTATTCGACCACAAGAAGGATGCCATGCCAGACCACAAATTGCATAACCTTTCTCATGCTTCACCCTAAAAATTAAAAAGTGAGTTCTTAAAACACTACCAAATGCATATAAACTATACATTTCTTTAGGTAAATTTCAGTTAGAAAAGGTTAAATGACTCCTGACAAACTAATAACTATACGTTTGTATTCCAATAATCAAATAATTGCAAAAGTTTGAAATGTTTCATAATAAAACAAACAAAAATCTAATAGAAATAAGCAAAAAAAAAAAAAAAAAAAAAGACAAAAGGGGGTGCCTGGCTGACCCAGTCAGTACAGCATCCAACTCTTCATCTCAGGGTCGTGAGTTTGAGCCCAACATTGCATACAGAGATTAGCTGAAAAAACAAAAGACAGGGCCACCTGGGTGGCTCAGTCGTTAAGCGTCTGCCTTCGGCTCAGGGCGTGATCCTAGGGTCCTGGGATCGAGCCCCACACCAGGCTCCCTGATCTGCTGCGAGCCTGCTTCTTCCTCTCCTACTCCCCCTGCTTGCGTTCCCTCTCTCACTGGCTGTCTCTCTCTCTGTCAAATAAATAAATAAAATCTTAAAAAAAAAAAAAAAAAAAGACAAAAGATACATTGAATCATACCTTTCCATGCAATCTTTGGTTTCCACATTCCAAACTATAATTAAACCATTAATACTCCCTGCAGCTAAATATTGCCCACAGGGAGACCAGGTTACTACATTTAGGGCCTATGAGGAAAAACAATTGATAAATAACAATTTGCACAATTTGAAACTAAATACTTATTTTATTACCAAATTCAAATTTTTATAACTCATATTCTGTGTAGCTCCTAATTAAATTGATTCATAAATGGCAAGACAGTTTGCTTATTTTTTAACTTTCTTTTTCAGTAATATTCAACTATCACTAGCAGCTATTATTTTGTTTACCATGAGAAAATTATACTGGCACAATTTTAAAAGCAAAATCTAAAAACTGTTATTATCCTAGAAGAGAGATCATAAAAAGTATCATCTCAGCCATTGCTATCAAGATGAAAAGAACCACAGTAAGTGAAGTGAACCATATCAAGCCACTGCTGACCTACTGGACCTCTTGTTTCCTTGAGAGCCAAATGGGAATGTATAAGAGAAGTGAGAGAGAGTACAGAACAACTTTCCTGCTTAAAAATTCCAGAGTCTATGATCACTAGTCTCAATGAAACTCACTTAACAATAAAGGCTAATTAATTACTCATAATGTGAAAACAACATGTTCTAATACTATGTTAGGGTTAAATTTGACTTCTTATAAATTAAGAGATTTTCTTATCAAATTTCACAAGGAGAGAGTTCACATAGGACCTAGCAAAGACCTACCTACTGTCCAGTTACTGGCTAAATGAAGAACGGCTAAGGGGCAAAAAGTGGACACATGCACAACAATCTGGAGTTGTTCTCCATTTCCAGCAATACTTAACTACAATTGTACTTAGGCAAAGTATGCATGAAATATTCCTGCAGCCTAATGAAAGTTTCACTTACAAAACCTACCTGAGAAATGAAAGTATCTGAAAGATCATATTGATTACTCCACGTTTCTCTTCTATATAGTTTAACAGATTTTTCCACAGGAACTGCCAGTAACTATTAGGAAAGATAAATGATTTAAACAAAACTTTACGCTAGAGAGAAAAAAGTTAAAAAATCATCCAAATAAGACTACGAAACATAAAAGCAAAATTTTACCTTAATTGGCAACAAAACTCAGAAAATTACTTAAAATTCTGATAAGCAAAGAATGAGTGATCACTCTATTGCTTGCACTGAAAACCAGAGCACTTTCAGTTACATATTTTTTATACTACTTCTCAGGAATCTAAGCCCTTTGGATCTAAACATTCATCTCATTTGCCAAAGGGAAAGAAATAGATCCAGAATGCTTTAAACATCTTAAGAAAAGGAAACTGGTCTTCTTACACATCTTCCAAAGAAACAGACTAACAGAAAAAATAAAAACAATATATTCTTTCCCTGTTTATACAAAAAAAGAGAAAAAAATATATTATCTCTGAACAGAAAAAGTATGCTACTTGTATTGATTTTTAAATTAATGTTTCATGAGCAAAGAAAAAATACATACTAAATTCCTCAACTATCACTTTAATGCAGAATGTAGTAGTCTTAAGAGTTCACATGCTACAAAGGACATATATTAAAAGAAAGTCCCCCTCCCATCCCTAAATCCTATTACTACTTCCTAAAAGTGCACATAAACACAGACTGCACAAGAATGCACAGGTACAGGGGCGTCTGGGTGGCTCAGTCGGTTAAGCATCTGCCTTTGGCTCAGGTCATGATCCCAGGGTCCTGGGATCAAGCCCCACGTCAGGCTCCCTGCTCAGCCAGGAGTCTGCTTCTCCCTCTCTCTCTGCTGCTCCCCCTTCTTGTGCTTGCTCTCTCTCTGTCAAATAAATAAAATCTAAAAAAAAAAAAAAAAGAATGCATAGGCACATATATACATACAAGTACACACACAATAAACAGTAGCATTCTTTTTATACCTACTACTTTACAGCTTGATGTTTTTTACTTCACGGTGTATCAGAAGACTATTCTTAATGAGGACATACAGATCTACCTCACTTTAACAGTCCTACTTTCAGGAATACCAGGATTTATTCAACCAGTTCCTATTAATAAACATTTAGGATGTTCCTATTCTTTTGCTATTACAGTGATACAACATTTTCATTACATATACCCTATAGTGCATATATATATATATGCTTATAGGATTTATGCCCAGAACTAGTACTGTTGTTCATTCTGATAAAAAATGCCACGCCCTCTTCTACATAGTATATAATCAAACTTTTGATGTTTGAACATATGAAAAACAAGCTATCACATTGTTTCAACTTGTATTTCTTTTGGTATGAAAGGTTGCATATACTTCCATATATTAAAAGTCATCTGTATTATCTTTTTCTGTACATTATTCATGTCCTTGACAACCTTTCTATTTGGATCTTACTGACTTGTTTTTTTTTTTTTTGAAAGATTTTATTTTTATTTATTTATTTTTCAAAGATTGTATTTATTTATTTCAGAGAGAGAGAGGGAACACAAGCGGGGGTAGACAGGCCAAGTGAAAGGGAGAAGCTGACTCCCCACTGAGCAGGGAGCCTGATGTGGGGCTTGATCCCAGGACCCTGAGATCATGACCCCGAGACCAAGAGTTACACATTTCTCCAAATGAGAAAGCCAGGCACCCCGGATCTTACTGATTTTTAAAAACTTTTTGTTTTTTAGGGGCGCCTGGGTGGCTCAGTTGTTATGCGTCTGCCTTTGGCTCGGTCATGATCCCAGGGTCCTGGGATCAAACCCCACATCAGGCTCCCTGCTCGGCAGGAAGCCTGCTTCTTCCTCTCACACTCCCCCTGCTGGTGTTCCCTCTCTTGCTGTGTCTCTCTCTGTCCAATAAATAAATAAAATCTAAAAAAAAAAAAAAACCAACAACTTTTTTTAAAGGTTATTTATTTGAGAGAGAGAGAGAGTGTGTGTGTGTGAGAGAGAACAGTAGTGGGGACAGAGGCAGAGGGACAAGCCAATTCCCCACGAGGTGGGGAGGCCAGTGCAGGGCTTGATCCCAGGACCCCGAGATCATAACCTGAGCCAGTCAGACACTTAACCTACTGAGCCACCCAGGTACCCTGACTTATAAGAACTTTCTGAATATTAAGAAAATTAGCTCTTGGGGCACCTGGGTGGCTCAGTCAGTTGAGCATCTGCCTTCAGCTCAGATTATGATCTCGGGGTCCTGGGATTGAGCCACACGTTGGGCTCCCTGCTCGGCAGGGGGGGTCTGCTTCTCCCTCTCCCTCTGCAGCTCCCAGATTGTGCATGCTCTGTCAAATGAATAAATAAAATCTTTAAAAAAAAAAGAAAAGAGGGGCGCCTGGGTAGAGCAGTCATTAAGCATCTGCCTTTGGCTCAGGGAGTGATCCCGGTGTTCTGGGATTGAGTTCCACATCGGGCTCCTCCGCTGGGAGCCTGCTTCTTCCTCTCCCACTCCCCCTGCTTGTGTTCCCTCTCTTGCTGGCTATGTCTCTGTCAAATAAATAAATAAAATCTTAAAAAAAAAAAAGAAAGAAAAGAAAATTAGCTCTTTGTCATATTTTCATTTTTCCCAGTTTGTCATTTGTTCTTTGACTGAAATATTTCATACAAAAATGTTTACTTTTTATATTGTCAAGATTATTAATCTTTTCTGAGAAATTTCACATGTACAGAAAAGTTGAAATTATACAGCAAATACCTATAGAGATTCATCATGTGGTAAGAAGCCTTTAAGATGATTCTCAAAGATTCTTAGCTCCCGGTATTCATGCTCTCTGCCAATACATTTACTCAATCTTCTTTTCTACACCTTTTCAATATACTAACTCCTCATATACTGGGTCTATTTCTCTGTTTAAGAGATATCTGTCCATCCATGAGTCAGTGGCACACTTTAATTCTCATAGCATCATAATATGTATATCTGCCTAGATTAGACTCCATCACTTTTATTTTCCAAGACTTCATTTTCCACATGGATTTTACAACAGCTCTATGGTCCCCCTCAAACATCTTACTGATACTTTACATTTGAATTTCTCAAAACTATAGGTTAATTTAGGAAAGAACTGACATCTTTTCTAAAAATGGAATATATTTTTCTATTTAAGTCTTCTTTTACTCCTCTTGATATCATGTTAAAAGTTTTCTTTATATAGCCCTTTAACATTTTTGGTAAGTTTACCCTTGTTATTTCATCTTTTTTGATTTCACAGTAAATGCATCATTTTTTCCCTCACCATATTTTCTAAATGGCTATTATTTATATATAGGATTGATACTGGTTTTGTATATAAGTTTGTTTCCAACTGCCTTACTGGACTTTCTTACTAATAATATTTTTCCTTCAGTTGATTTCTTAAGATCTCCTTATCTTCAACGATTTCATTTGTAAATAATGAACATTCTCCTTCCTCTTTTCAAGCAGTTCCTATCTTTTCTATTGTCTATCAGCTACTATCTCCAAAACGTTAAACGCTACTAGTAAGAGTAGACATAACAAGACTGTTTCCAGAGTTGTTCCATCAAATACAAAAATAAAGAAGAATATAAAATTAATTCATACAAAATGTACACTTCAGAAAGAACCTTTACCAAATTAAAATGTTTCCTTTTTTCAGCATGGAGCCCAACCTGGGGGCTTGAAACCCATAACCCTGAGAGATCAAGACCTGAGCCCACATCACAAGTCAGACACTTTAACCAACTGAGCCACCCAGGCACCCCAAAGTTAAAATGTTTCTTAAAGCATTTCAATATTAATTGGTTGGCTTGGGGCACTAAATTATAACCTAAATTAAATACTTACAATTTAAAAAATTAATTCTACTATTCTCACATTCAAAGTTGACAAGAACTAGAAGAAATAACTAAAACAAAGGTTGAAAAGTAAGAGTCACTTACCTTCCCACTTTTTGGCTGCCAAGCAAGTCTGCAGATTGATTTTGAATTTATCACATCATTGCATTTTTGTAGCAGTGGCCAACTAATAGTACATGTCTGATATTTTAAAAAAGAGAATTTATTTCCCTTTATGAAACTTCTCCCAAAGAGATATGCAGAACGGAATATATTTCATAGGTGCTTTCTTCAAAATGACATATAGCTATGAAAAAAGCAACCTGATTCACTTTCATTTAACTATGATATCTGATTTACCTAAATTACTTTAAATAATTCAGAGGTATAAAAAGCACAAATCTTAAATAATTAAATAAGTGTATTTCCAATGTAGAATAAGTGAACAATATACTCGCTGAATAAACATATATACACACATAAAAAAAACCCCAATACATTAAAATCTTAAAACATCTACAAAAATAAAGTTAAGAAATCTCCAACAAAATGTTAAAGTATCAAAATCAACCCTTTTAAACAGTTCAAATACAAGGGGAAAAAACTGTGGCTATTGAGGAATACTCTGTGGGGGATACTTTTCTCATCAGCCACATTATCTCTAGAATGCCTCAGGAAGAATTAATTGTTCCCTTTGCCAATCTAGAGAGCACTTTCTTCACACCTCCTTTAAAACTTTTATCAGATTGGTTAGAATAAGTCATTTGTGTGACTCTCCAAATAAAGTGTGGCCAACGTCTTATTTTATTTTTGTATCCCTAACATCGAGATCCCAACACATGGTAGTTCATGACAGAGTAAATATATACTGACTAATTTTTCCCCACTGATTTATAAAACCTAAAATTGAAATATAAATCTATTATTTCCCTTGTGATTGGGTACAAACACAATTAGTCTTCAACATACTTTCGCATTAGATTATTATAGATTTGATCACAAAAACAGTACTCAATGCTACTCAAAAGAAACAAACTATAAAGAAAAAGAATTATTCATTTGACCCAATACTATATAACACCCCATTTATGACAGAAATGAGCATAAAGTTTTAAATTCAAATTGATAAGCTTACCTGATCTGAAATTTGCCACACTTTGACAGATCCATCACAACTAGCTGATGCCTGCAGGAATAAAACAATAAATTTCTCTATAGTTACAGCCATAATACCATATGGACACTGGTTCAACTGATAAACCAAACAGCCTTTTTATTAACTGTGTGAAATTTTCTGCTAATTCTCTTACAATTTTAAACATATTAAAGACAAAAAAAAAAAAGAAAAAAAGAAGAAAGGGAAAAAGATGATTACCAGAAAGATGTCCTTAGGATCAAAGGAAAGACTTAAAACAGGAGCATCATGTCCTCGAAATGTTTTCTGTTGGCTGCAGTCCATCACATCCACAACTTTCACTAGAAAATCACTATGAACAATAAGAGTAATGCATAAGGGACATTAATAAATACCCATACAAAAGCCTCTCCTAAAATCTATGACCCAAATATTTCAAAATCACAAGAGTAAATGTCATAATTTCTTTATAGCAACATGTAAAATTTGGCATCCAAATTTAAGACCAATTTTTGCTCTGTAAAAATCTTGCTCTGTAAAGATACTAAAAACACAACTCAGGATTTTCGTTTAAAACACAAATAACTTTGGGGCGCCTGGGTGGCACAGCGGTTAAGCGTCTGCCTTCGGCTCAGGGCGTGATCCCGGCGTTATGGGATTGAGCCCCACGTCAGGCTCCTCCGCTAGGAGCCTGCTTCTTCCTCTCCCACTCCCCCTGCTTGTGTTCCCTCTCTCGCTGGCTGTCTCTATCTCTGTCGAATAAATAAATAAAATCTTAAAAAAAAAACAAAACAAATAACTTTGTAAGTGGCTTCCTTAGTTACATCTTAAGCCTCTATTATTTATTAATTAATTAAAGTCCCAACCTTTTTTATTTTTCAGTCACAACCACTTTTAAAAGTACTATGTCAGGGGCACCTGGGTGGCTCAGTTGGTTAAGTGGCCAGCTCTTGATATTGGCTCAGGTCATGATCTCAGGGTCCTAGGATCCAGCCCTGTGTTGGGCTCCACGCTCAGCAGGGAGTCTGCTTGAGATTTTCTCTCTCCCTCTCTCTCTGCCCCTCCCCCGCTCGTGCACACTCTAAAATAAATTCTAAAAAAAAACAAAACAAAACATACTATGCCTTTTACTCCACCTCAGCAATTCACTAGTTCCTTTCTTTTTTTCCTATGACAAATAAGCATCAAGAGAAACAACAAAAATCCTGACAGTCCAGGTTCTACCCAAAATGATTTTTAAAATTTCATATCAAACTATCATGTTTCCCCACAGTCTTTTTCAGCATTTACTGAAAAGGCTGTGTGCAAAGCAATATATCTCAATTCACAAAGAAACACAAGGTTGTCGGGTGCCCTCAACAACCTTTACTAAAGACTTGAATATAAAATAAGTGGGGCACCTGGGTGGGCTCAGTCAGTTAAACATCTGACTCTTGATTTTGGCTCAGGTCATGATCTCAGGGTCGTGAGACAACAGCCCCACATCAGGCTCTGTGCTGAGCATGGAGCCTACTTAAGATTCTCTGTCTTCCTCTTCCTTTGCCCTTCCCCACCTCACAAAGAATTAAGTAACACACACACACACACACACACACACAAAGAAGGGAGAGAATCCTGAAAATGTTACCCTGAAGCCAATGAATGAGACCATTCTGTTCTAGTACTACTTTTCTTTCTGGTACCTGAGGGCCTTACCTAGATCCGGCAGCAATTTTTGCACCATCCCCATTAAAGACCACATGGTTTGCGTTTGTGGTGAAGCGAGTCAATATACCGTCTGGAACTCCTTCAGGAAATGTGTGGATTTGAATAGTATTATTAGATACTGCAGTGACCAATTTCCCATTCTAAAAGAAACATTGGCAAAAAAAAGTCCAAATCAATTGAGTCTGTCCACAATTAGCAATTCTATAAAAAAATAAAAACTTATAAATGTAGTTAATGTCAAGAGAAAAATCATCACTCAATGTACAAGTTTCCTGAAGTGTCTATTAGCAAGAAAATTTACTTATTACATTTATGGAATTTAATTCTCCCTTCACCAGCCAAATTTTTAGCCTCTGGATTTTCATTTACTTCTGACAAGAAAATTATTTAAATAGTATTTTTATGCATCCCAAAGTGTCATGAAAGGACTCAAGAGAGCTTTTCAGAGAAAAAACATAGCTAGTCTCAGTGAGGGACTAGCACATCAGAAGGCATGTCCGCACTACAGTGTTGCCCTGTGTTTCCACAATAAAATCATTAAATGTCTTTTTGGAGTAGGTAAAATCTAAACGCAGAATCCATGGCTTCTCTTTAAAACACTAAATAAGAAGACAGCAGAGTAGGAGGGTCCTAAAAAGAATATACTTACACTGGTGAGCACTGTAGAACTGGTGAGAAGTACTATATTGTACAACTGAAACTAATGTAACCTTGTACATTAGCTATACTGGAATTAAAAATATAAATGACCTTTTTAAAAAATAATAAAAACAATACATAAACAGAAAGTTTTAGGATCTGAAAATGATCAGCAGACACCACTGCTTTGCATAGATTTTGGCTAAGAATCATAAAAAGTTAAGTATCTGCCCTAGAACCTTAATTTTATTACTTCTCTAGGAGGAACCAAGTCCTGACAGACTAAATCATAGTCTACCAATGCCATACACACTCTGATAAATCATATGGTCAATTTATTTGGATTAAATGATAACTGCTAAAGAAACAAATTACTAGTTAATGAATATTCTACAGTAATAGGTCTCAGTCTTATTTGCACATGTAAGACCCTCCACTTCTCTACAGCACCTGCTCCCACTCCAGTGGAAAAAGAACTTAGTAATACAGTGACACGTTACTATATAGGAAAACTGGGGAGGATGTACACATCTGTTCAAGTAACAGCAGAGATGATTCAGATTTGAACTATAATATATACTTATCTTCAATCACTGGAAAATTGGTGAAAAATACTGTTTACGCCTACATTGTAACTACTGTAAGTAATTAAACAATCCACAATACACTAAATCTATCCTGTTGAAGCTAAACTAACAATTGCTTAAATGTGAAAACAAGAAGAGAATTAAGGAAAAACTATAACCAACTCAAGACAACACTGATGATGCTACATGTTCTTTGGCAAAACTACAGAAACACCAACTATTTGTGTGCATGCACAGCAATTCTGCGACCTGGCTGTGCTTTATTTGACAGACAGATCTCTTATTAGAATCTGACTAAGCATCCTCAGTTAGATCTTTGGTAATTCTTTAACAACACATTAACTGGTCCTCTAGTCGTGAAAATAAAGTATATATCTGCACTTACTCACCCAGGAGATCTGAATAAAGGACTTGCTTTGAAGTCAATTTCCAACAAATCTACTGGGAAACCAAGTCACTATCAGTACTTTATCAACCAGTAAAATTAAAAAAAAGAAAACAGCCAAAGGACCAGGGATCTAGTCAGATCACTCTTCTCCCTAGTGGACTGAGAGGAATGGATACCAGCACAGGCTGACTTGAGCTCCAGCCCACTGTGTTCCTTACCAACAGTGTCACCTCACCTTCCTCAGAGCTTTGACTTTCCCAAGAATAGAACGGAGGTAATTCCACATACTTCCCCATATCTTTGTTAAAAGGCCTTGACAATGTAAAATACTATGCAAGCATTAACTATTACTACCAGTTGATTCATCTCATTTTCACTATTTTGGAGAGTGACATTTTCTCCACTTTGTTCTCAAACAAAACATCTAACTGTACTTCCCTGTACCACCAACTCCAAAAACAGAAAGTATATTTATAAGCAATTATACTTTAAATGAAATCTGTTATAAAATTGTCAGCCTCACATGGCTATTTGGTAATGTCATTTCAATGAAGTACCATAAACCCTATTCCTAAAGCCAAAGAAAACAGACTTGTACTGGATTGAATAATGGCCCCCAAAAGACATGCCTAAGTCCTAAGCCCAGGTACTTGTGAATGTGGTCTTATTTAGAAATAGGATCTTTGCACATGTAGTAAGTTACAGATCTAAATCTAATGATTGGTGTCCTTTTAAGAAAATGGAGAGATTTGAGACACAAAGACACAGAGAAGGAGGCAATGTAAAGATGGAGGCAGAGACTGGAGTGATATATCTTCCAACTAAGGAACACTGCGTATAAGTGGCAAGCACCAGAAGCTAGGAGAGAGGCATGGAACAGACTCTCCCTCAGGGCCTCCAAAGGAGCTAACCCTGACCACACCTTGATTTCAAGCATCTTGCCTTCTGAACTGCGAGACAATAATTTTTTATTTTAAGCCACCAAGTCTGTGAAAATTTGTTATAGCTGCCCTAGGAAACTACCACAAAACCACTTTTTTTCTTCTTTACATTCTTTTCATACACAAACACAGCGCATACATACTATAGAAGAAAAATAACAACATGAAATTGTTCTGGGCAAAGAATGAGTTTCCTTACTCTTTTGAAGTAACCTCCGTTAACGTTTTGGGGTTAAGTCTTCTAACTTTCTTATATACTTTTATGTATATACATATCTTTTACTTTAACAAACATAAGACTACACAATACAGACTACTCTGCAACTGTTTTTCATTTTTCAACTCACTGTAAATATCTTTGCAGATGAAGATATACAACACGCACTTTTTTTTTTTTTTGGTGGCCGCATAGTAATACATTACATGGGTCTACCAAAATTTGTAAAACAGGGGTGCCTGGGTGGTTCAGTTGGTTAAGCATCTGCCTTCGGCTCAGGTCATGATCCCGGGGTCCTGGGATCCAGCCCCAGTCCAGGGCGGGCTCCCTGCTCAGCGGGGAGCCTGCTTCTCCCTCTTCCTGCTACCACCAAGTGCTTTCTCTTGCCATCTCTCAAATAAATAAATAAAATCTTTAAAAAAAACTTTACAAAACAAATTCTCTCCTGAAGGACACTTCTAATTTTTGCTATTATAAACAACCGTTTTACTAATATCCTTGACCAAATATGAAAGTGTGTAAGAATTTCCTCAAGGTAAATAGCCAGAAATGACCATGTGCATTAGAAGTTTGATACACAGTATGAATTTACTCCCCCCTTTTTTTAATTTGAGAGAGTACAAGTGAGGGCAGGGGAAGGTGCAAGGAGCAGAGGGAGAGGGACAAGAAAACTCCATGCGGACTACAAGCACGGAGCCTGACATGGGGCTCCATCCCATGACCCTGAGATCATGAACAGGGCTGAAATCAAGAGTAGGTCGCTCAACCACTGAGCCACCCAGGCACCCCTCAATTTACTTCTTAAAAAGCTCCCCAGGTGGCTCAGTTGATTAAGCATCTGACTTGATTTCAGCTCAGTCATGATCTCAGGCTTGTGAGATGGAGCCCTGCGTGGAGCCTGCTTAAGATTCTTCCTCTCCTTTCTCTGCCCCTTCTCCCCCAAAAACATAAAAATCAGAAAAACAAAACTCCCCAGTTACACTTTCAGCAACGGTTGTGCAATACTATAAAATAATAGAAAATACATATTGGTCTCTGCCTCCCATTCCTGGCACAGAGTTCCTAAAACCCTTGTAATTTCCTAAGTGATAAGATTACTAGGAGCAGCTTTTGCTCTAACATTTGGTCTTTGATCCCGGTTCCTGATACAAGCTCCTAAATCCCTTGAAATTTCCTGGGTGATAGAAATGTCTTTTGTTCTAAGGAGGCAATTCTTGGTGGGCTCCTGGATGGCTTCAGGATGAGAGCTGGTCATCAGAAAAATCAAACCATGATTAGAAGCTTGGAACTTTCAGCCTTATCCCATCATCATCCGGGAAAGGGAAAAGGGCTGGAAATTGAGTTAATAATCAATCATGCCAATGTAATGAAGCCTCCATAAAAATCCTAATGGTATGGGGTTCAAAGAGCTTCTGGGTTGGTGAACACATCTCCATTAACAGGAGAGTGGTGGACCCCAACTCCATGGGGAAAAAAAGAGCCTTTTAGACCTTATCCTATGTATCTCTTCATCTGGCTGTTCACCTGTATCCTTTATTTATATTTCACAATATAATGAACTGGTAGGAGTTTCC
Organism: Ursus americanus; assembly: GCF_024610735.1. Classification (NCBI taxonomy): domain Eukaryota; kingdom Metazoa; phylum Chordata; class Mammalia; order Carnivora; family Ursidae; genus Ursus; species Ursus americanus. The sequence goes on along the minus strand of NC_142152.1, from coordinate 3,488,020 downwards.
CTGAATTCTGTGAGCTGTTCAAGCAAAAGATTGGCTCGGAGGAGGGGGTCGTGGGAACCTCTGATTTATACCCAAGTAGGACAGATGCTGTGGGTAACCTGGGGACCTACTGCTTGCAACTGTTATCTAAAGAGGGGGCAGTCTCATGTGACTGAGCCCCTGACCTATAAGGTCTGTGCTCACTCCTGTCAGTGTCCGAATTGAACTGAACTGTAGGACACCCACCCAGTATTACAGAGAATTGCTCGGTGTAAGGGAAAAAACCCACACATCTGGTGTTGGAAGTGTTATGAGGAAGGTAGTAGTGTGAGAATAAAGGAAAAAGATGGGAGAGTGTTTTTCCTTTACAAATACTTCTCCAAACCCTCACTATTACTGGAATTAGCAATATTTTTCATCCTTGCCAATCTGATAGAAAAAAAATCCAATTGTTTAATTTGTACTTCTTTGCTTATTAGTGAAATTTAACTTGTATCAAATATATGTTGGTCATTTATATTTTTCCTTCTGAGAATATATTTACCATTATATATGACCATTTTATTTTTTTTTTAAGATTTATTTACTTATTTGAGAGAGAGAGCACGTGCTTGCGCACGCATGAGCATGAGCAAGAGGGGGAGGGAGAGGGACAGAGAAACTCAAGCAGACTCCACACTGAGCACGGAGTCTGACACAGGGCTCAAGCTCACGACCCTGAGACTATAACCAGAGCCGAAACCAAGAGTTGGAAGCTTAAATGACTGCGCCACCTAAATGCCACTATGACCATTTTAAAAAGAATATCAAAAGTATCTAAAAACCATCTCATTCATCTACATTAATGAGCCTGAGTTTGAAAAAAACATGAATTCTATGAAAATATTTTTCTACACAAATACAATACACTCTATTTAAAATTCATCACAAATAAAAATCTTAGTGGTTTTTAGATACTTAGTTTGCAAAGGCCTTCTGAAAACATGTCTCCATTCTCCAAATAACCTACATATCTTTCCCATACTTACATAAAACATTAGAAACATGAAACATGTATGTATCTTGAAAAAGTTAAAATATTCCTCTTTTCTAGTGTCATTAATTGTCTAAATTAGTGAACTGAACACCTGAAAATGTCATGGAGTTTTCTCTCAAAGGGAAAGAAGGGAACATCTCAAAAGAAGAAGTATAATTTCTTGCAAATATTTTAATTGGTTTACATTACTAAACCATTAATCACCTTTAATAAACCATTCAGATTTTAGATTCAGATTTTAAACCCATTCAGATTCAGATTTTACTTGTAAAAATTTCAGGTAGTTTTTGGCATTATTATGCATATTTGAATATTATTTTATAAAAGAAACAAACAAAACTACACCTACATTCAAAACTTCAACAAAAATATTCTTCACCCATACATAAAAATCACACAGCAGTATCATTTCTCATCGGTAGCTATAAATGTTTTTAATACCTTCAAAGCACATGAATATGCCTTTTCTCCAACGTTAATGGACTTAGGATCATCATCATCCAAGTCTTCCCAAATCCTCACATCACCATCACTTCCACAAGTCACAATATAACTGTGAAGGAAACACATTCATTAAAAGGTCATCCAAGTTTTAGAAAAGAAAAAGAAAAGTCAACCAGTTTCAAGCCTATTAATTTTTTTGGAGTTCTTTATCTTTTTTTCAATAAAATCAAAGTGTTAGTCAATGTTTTCTCATTTTACATACATAAACCTCAATAACAAGGCCCGCTAATCTCCTACCCTATAAAATGAAAGGTGAATTTAATGTCCCCTACAATTTCTCCTTGGCATAAAATTCTTTATCTGTAATAATGTAAGAAAGATGAATGGGTAATCTCTGTTAACAACAGGAACCAGGTCCACCTTGCTTACCATTGTGCCTCTAGCACAAAGCAATCTCTGACATATAGAAGCCTTGATAAATGTCTGTTGAATGAATAAGCGCATGGATGCAAGAGCTCAATTATCCAAAGCTGATTATTCAAATGGCCATCTGTATCTCTCAAATCTTGTTTTAAACCCCTTTTCTTCCTGGTGCTTTTATTCATTTGGTATGTGTCCTATCTGTATGTGTCCTGATACAAACAAAAGCAAACAAAATACAAAAATAACATGGCAAATGGCAAAGAGAAGTCACATAAAGAACTGTAGAGGTTCATAAGAAAGGTGGTATCTATACTGGGAAGTCAAAGGTCAAACAGGGCAAGCAGAACTGGATATGCTGAGATTGGTGAACAGAGCAGTTCCAAACAGGAAACCACATGAACCAAAATATGAAGTTAGTAAAATATGGGGGAGTTCACTTAGAGCAGACAGTACAAGAAGCTGAGAAAGAAAATGCACATTGGGGGTCATCCTATTTACAATGATCTTAATGCAAGAGTAAGGACTCCCTTCTACAGGAAATAAATAGAAGGACCATTAGTCTTTTTGCCTAGGACATTCCTTTTTTTTCAAAGATTTTATTTATTTACTTGAGAGAGAGAGAGAGCAAGAGAGAAAGCACAAGCCTGGGGAAGAGGCAGAGTGAGAAGCAGACTCCTTGCTGGGCAGGGAGCCCGATGCAGGGCTCGGATCATGACCAGGACCCTGAGATCATGACCTGAGCTGAAGGCAGACACTTAACTGACTGAGCCACCAGGCGCCCCAGCCTAGGACATCCCTGATTTATGCATCCAGCTGGTTTAGAATCCATCCTTGATTTTTTTTATTTTAAGACATAGTATTGGGGCACCTGGCTGGCTCAGTCGGAAGAGTATGTGACTCTTGACCTCGGGTCGTGAGTTCGAGCCCCATGTTGGGTACAGAGGTTACTAAAAAAATACATAAACTTTAAAAAAATAAATAAAATGTAGTATCTTAAAAAAATATTAGTTATATTTGCATCAAAATTGGTTAGGTGGGTTTGACAGACTTCTTTGCACTTCCAGCTTCTGCCGTGATCTTGTTTAGTAGTGAAACATGTACAATGAATAGAATTCTCACTTTATCACATAGGTAAATCTGAAAGACAAGTGATAACCCATCTCCCCATACCAATCCTTTCTTGATGCAACACAACTAATACCTCCTTTCACAGACAACAGGTGCTGATGGATGAAAACCAAAGTGAAGTCAGTCAAGAGGCCCTACAGAGAGCAATTTCTTTCAGTGGTGATGGGGTAAGTAATTCATACTGCTGTCCCTACTGACTATTTGGTGCAATAAGCCAGCCAGTGAGGAGATGCAGAAAGTTGCAGGTGCCAGTTGGTGGTATCAATGGAAAATTATAGTGAAATACAGTGGAATTAATGAGAAATACATGCAAGAAATAGTTAAGTTAAACAGTTGAGTTGAGCTTTTAGAGTAGTCTGAGCATTCTTCTGACGGTGTTTTTATCATTTACTGTAGGAATAAAATTAAATGTTAATTTTATTATTGATTATGCCTTTTAATAAAATACCTTTCAGTAGCAACTTTAAAAAAAAGCTATCAAGTACATGTTTAACAAAAAATTAATACTAAATTTCTGCTTTTCAAGAAGTTGATAATGGAGGGGCGCCTGGGTGGCGCAGTCGTTAAGCGTCTGCCTTCGGCTCAGGCCGTGATCCCAGCGTTCTGGGATCGAGCCCCACATCAGGCTTCTCCTCTAGGAGCCTGCCTTTTCCTCTCCCACTCCCCCTGCTTGTGTTCCCTCTCTCGCTGGCTTGTCTCTGTCAAAAAAAAAAAAAAAATCTTAAAAAAAAAAAGAAGTTGATAATGGAAATGTAACATGAACAAAATGTTAGTTGATGTTTACCATGGGGGCTGGAGTGATGACACCAACCACCGGAAAGTCAGAAGACACAAAATTCCTGAAGAAATCTGAGAATTTACTTTGTAAGTTAGTAATTATCTTGCGACTCCCTGAAAACCATGTTTCTACAGCTGTAGAAAGTGAGTCTGCATCTTGTCAGGCATGACTTTTCATAATTCAGTACTGTCCAAAAGAACTTTCTTAGAGGATGGAAATAGTCTATATCAGGCTCCTGAGCAATTAAAATGTGGTTTAAAACGTGACTCATGCAACTGAGGAACTGAATTTTAAATTTAGTTAACTTTAATTAATTAAAATCTAAATAGCCACCTGTGGCTAGTGGCTATCTTACTGAACAGTGCAGCATTAAAACAGATGACAGTGGTTCTAAATTAATTTTGTTCATTTTATATTTTAAGTTTTCTAATACAAGTATGAAGTAAAGTTATAGCTATAAATATGTTGTCTCCATTAGTAAAATAATTTTTCTAACAGTTAAATCATACTGGTTTTATCTCAATGTCATCAGAGGGTTTAAATAGAAAATCAGTCAGATTAATTCCAATAATGGTTTAGTTTTCTCTTCAGCTCATGGAAAAAAAGTAAAGCTTCTAGAAGTTTATTCTGTGTCAGTGAAACATCTAACATTATTGGGAATTCTATCTAACTTCATTTGAAATGTTCAGTGCTAAAGATAAAATTCTTAATTTTTATAGTAATACACATTTTGGTTGAGCACAGCACTGTAGCAAAAACAATGTACTTACTGAATTAAGAAATCTATGAAACACATATGTACTTCGAATTGAAAGTATAATTCAAAACCAAATGCACTGTGATAATGTACCAATCAACACAGAAGCCATAATTGTCAAATTTTGAGATCATTTTATTTCTACCCAGGATAACAACAAAATTTTTGTCACAAACTGATATTAAATACACAAAAATACTTCAGCATTGCATAAGATGTTTTCTCTTCTGCCTATCATCAATTAGATTTTTAAATACTTGAGTCTTTGAAGAGTGACTTTTTAAAATTTAAATTCAATTAGCCAACATATAGTACATCATTAGTTTTATATGTAGTGTTCAGTGATTCATGAGTTGCTTATAACACCCAGTGCTCATCACATCAAGTGCCCTCCTTAATGCCCGTCACCAGGTTATCTCATGAAGAGTGACTTTACAAAACCTAGGTGCCCTATAATGACAGTATTATTATTACTGGAAACAAGTTCCGTAACTCTTAGTTGCATCTTGCTCAAAATCAGTTAACAATCTTTACTTTAAGCATTCAACTTAAGGCTTTGAAGCTTTTAGTAAAATGCAGTTAATGAAAACAAAGCTTATGCACAGGAAGAAACTAAAATATATCCCTACAAAAGCAAGTAAAAATTGAACAAACTGTACATTAAAGGCTGAAAGAGTGAATGATATAATTTTGAAATTTGTTAATTGTACTCTGGAATATCTTGACCTGTGAGAAGAATCTTCTGAGGGGACTCCTTTTTTAATTGTATTAAATGACACCAACCACCGGAAAGTGCCAGCATATTAAATTGAGTAAGCTTAAAATTTGTGAAACAGTCAAAGAAACCACAACTTACTTGATGAATTTTGTCTTTAAAAATATCAAAGAACTAAAAAAAATGATAAAATAAATTTCAAAAATATTGAAGAGCTTACTATTAAAAAGGGCACTCTGACTACAGGTAAAAAACCAGAACCTGTAAAAATACTAAGATTTATCTATTGAAAATAAATTTTAAAAACTGAGACTCTTCCGGGGCACCTGGGTGGCTCAGATGGTTGAGGGTCTGCCTTCGGCTTGGGTCATGATCTCCAGGTCCTGGGATCAAGCCCCATGTTGGGCTCCCAGCTCAGCATGGAGTCTGCTTCTCCCTCTCCCTCTGCCTCTCCCCCTGCTTGTGCTCTCTCTGCCTGTCTCTCTCAAATGAATAAATAAAATCTTAAAAAAAAAAAAAAGTTTGCCCTTCACTACCACTTCCATTCTTTTGCTACAACCCACTCTTAAAAACAAAAACAGGAACAAAAAAACTGGGGCGCCTAGGTGGCTCAGTCATTAAGTGTCTGCCTTCGGCTCAGGGCCTGATCCCAGGGTCCTGGGATCGAGCCCCACATTGGGCTCCCTGCTCCACTGGGAGCCTGCTTCTTCCTCTTCCACTCCCCCTGCTTGTGTTCCCTCTCTTGCTGGCTGTCTATCTCTCTCTGTCAAATAAATAAATAAAATCTTAAAAAAAAAAAAAAGACAAAAAACTGCTAAGAGATCACTTACAAATCCTAAAGAGAAATCTCCCATGTTCCCTAAGGATTTTTAGCACAAGGGTCATTGTCATTCTCTAACAACACTATTCTTATCATAATTCTTAGTATTTTCAGTATCCATGCAGACAAAACCTTATACAAAACCTTATCCTCCACCTCATCCCCAAACTCCCACAGTCATAGCATAGATTTTGTCTTTATCAATATTGCAACTGCTTCATAATTTCAGTTTCAATCATCCTAATCACTTATCTTTTCACCTTAATATCTTAACTTCAACGATTTTTTATTTCTATTAGGATCTATAATCTACTGAAACTACTTCCTCACTGTCTCTCATTCCCTTCAAATTCTCACATTCCTCCTAATCTGGCTTAGATTCCACAGCCTGGCCTTAAAATCACTCCTTTGCCTCATCCTCAAACGCTCTGGCCCTCTTTCACTGTGTCATACTTAACCTGGCAAAACCCCAACCCTGGTTAAATCCATCTCTATCCCTATTAATAAGTTTGCACTTGGGGCATCTGGGTAGCTCCGTTGGTTAAGCATCTGCCCTGGGCTCAAGTCATGATCCTGGGGTCCTGGGATGGAGCCCCACCATCGGGCTCCCTGCTCAGCGGGGAGCCTGCTTCTCCCTCTCCCTCTGCCCTTACCTGTTTGTGCTCTCTCGCTCTCTCTCTCTCTAATAAGTAAATAAAATCTTAAAAAAAAAAAAGATTGCACTTGCAGAGCTAAACATGGCTAGAGAAAACCACACAACTAGGTTGTCTGGTCTTTTTTTTTTTTTTTAAGATTTTATTTATTTATGTGACAGAGAGACAGCCAGCGAGAGAGGGAACATAGCAGGGGGAGTGGGAGAGGAAGAAGCAGGCTCCCAGCGGAGGAGCCCGATGTGGGACTCCATCCCGGAATGCCGGGATCACGCCCTGAGCCGAAGGCAGACGCTTAACGACTGCGCTACCCAGGCGCTCCTGGTCTCACTTTAAATTCATGATCACTAACCTAATAGGCCTTTAGTGCTGCCAGTATTCCAACTAATATGTCCCTAGGCCTTTAAGTTTTCCCTCACTTCTAATCATCTCTCTCATATCTACTCCTCTTTCTTCAAACCTTCACTGCCTCCCCATTCTTGACTAATGAAACAGAAACAGAAGCAGAAAACAGAAGCAGTCTATAGAAATTGGCTGCATGTTCTCCCCATCCCACCTAGGTGCTCCTTCCTTCCACTTGTGAATTTGACCATGCTCCTATCTTTAGCCACTCTCTCCCCCTGTGCACTATATTGTAGCCCCTCTCATCTACTGAAGGCCATCCAGCAATTCTCCCTCTTTCTATTCTAACAACAACTTATCCCTCTTTGTTGGATCATTTCCACTCATACATATACTGTATTTCTCACCTTAAAACAAAGACCTTTCCTGACCTCACATTCCTATTCAACTACCCTTACTCTTTGCGTGTCAGCCTAACTCCAATTCCTATTTTCTTGAATCCACTGTGACAAGGTTTTCATTCTTACCACTCCATAAAAGAAGCTCAAGCTCATCTAATGCCTCCACATCACTAAATCTAATGGGGGATTCTCAGTCCTCAACTTGACCCACCAGCATTTGGCAAAGTTTATTATTTCCTTCTCCTTAAAATGCTTATATTTCATTTGCCTTCTAGACATCATTCTTGTCTCCTGGTTTTCTACTTTTCCGTTCACCTGTTCTTAGTCTCCTTAGCTGGATCTTCCTCTCTAACTTGATCTTCCTCTCTAACTTGATCTCTAAATATTCTGGAGTGTCCCAGGACTTAGCCCTTGAAGCTTTTTTTCTTTACATTTACTCCCACCCTAGGTGACTGCATCCAAGTTCATAGCATTAAATATCTACTTACTGACAACTTCCACATTTAGATTTCCAGCCAGGACCTCAATCCTGAACTCCAGGAGGCATCAGCAAAAGATATAGATTTCTAAGGTGCCTGGGTGGCTCAGTTAAGCGTCTGCCTTCACCTCAGGTCATGATCCCAGGGTCCTGGGATTGAGTCCCATACGGGGCTCCCTGCCCAGTGGGGAGTCTGCTTCTCAATCTCCCTCTGCCTGCCTCCCCACTTGCTTGTGCTCGCTCTCTCTCACATTCTCTCTCAAATACTTTTTTAAAAAGATATAGATTTCTATCTCTAGCTCACATTTCTTCTCCTAGCTTTTGAACCATTTATCCAACTGTCTACATCTCTAGTTGATCTCAAAGAAATACTGCACAAGTCCAAATGTAAACTCATAATCTCCACCCTCATTCTACCTCTGAAATAAACTCCTCTCCAAGCATTTCAGATATCGGTGAATGGCACCATCATTTCCCCAAATTAACATCCAGAAAGACGGATGTTATCCCATACATCTCTCTCTCCTCCATCTTTAATGTCTGATCCATTCTATTGATTCTACCTTTTAAGTATTTTCTGAATGTATCTTCTTTTTTCCATACACATCTTCTCTAGGCCAAGCTTCCATCATATTCCACCAGACTAATACAGATACCCACAGTCTTTCTGCATCCACTCTACTTCTCCAATTCATCCTCCAGGTAGCCTCTCAAAAACAAGAGTCTGATCACATCTCTCTGCTTCAAATTTTTAATACACTCCTACTGCTTTTAGAATAAAAACAAGATTCCTTAATAAAGCCCAGAAAGTCCTGCATAGGATGCCCACTACCTACCTTCACAGATTCATCTCTCATCAGTCTCTGTATCACACTCTATACATTTTGGCATTGCTGCCTTTCTTTCAGTCCTTTGAGCATGGTCCCAACCCCCACTGGAATTCTGTAATGTTCCCTCTGTTTGGAATGCTGCCGCCACCACCTCACTGCCATCACCACCCCATCTCTTTTTACTCCCTAATGCCTACGCGATCTTCAGATCTCATCTCAAGAAACAATGCCTCCGAGAAACCTTCCCTGCCTCCTCAAGCTATATCAACTTCCCTTCAAATATGCTCATCATTGCACTATCACTTATTATTTCTAAGTATACATTTACTTTTGTGATTAATTTGTGCTCAATGTCTGTCAATTTAAAAAGACTTTAAGGTCAATTAAGGAATAGACTGTGCTTTGTACTACTGTATCTCTAGCCTCCACCAGACTTGACACACAAATATTTTTTCAATGAATGAATCAATACAGGAGTGACACTGGAAACCACACAACTGGATAGTACAGAGAGGAATGGGACTTAAAAAGATAAAAGAGACCAGGGTTCTGGGAAACTATCACAATTTAGCAATCAAGCAGAGGAAATAAGTTGGAAAAAAAGCTGTCAAAAGGATGGATGGGGTAAGTGAGTGATGGACATTAGGGATTATATCTGGGTATTATGTAAGACTGATGAATCACTGACCTTGACTTCTGAAGCTAATAATACATTACATGTTAATTTAAACAATAAATTAATTAACTTTAAAAAAGCGGTCAAAAGGTTAAAAACAATAATGAAAAAATAAAACAGCATCACAAAAGCCAAGGAAAGATAGAACGGGCCACTGAATTTGACAAGTAGGCAGCTAGTTGATCTGACAGAATAATAATGTGGGACACAGAGAAGATGTCAACAAAAGGAAAATATGGGGGAAAGGTCACATCTTTCCAGCTCCTCTGGAAATAAGATTTTACACTCGTTAATTTTTTCGAGATACTAAAACTACAATGTCGGTCTGAATCGAACAATAAATCTAAGGAAAATACATGTGCCATTTTCGATTTCAGCCTTATTTCTCTCTCTCTGGGTGAGTCATTTTAGGCAAACTACTTATCTCACATATAACAACAAAAATACTTACACCCGAAACGTTCTTTTTGTTTTTCAAAGCACCTTACCTCCCCAAATCATCAAAACAGACATCCGTGTGTCCCTCTGTATGTCCAAATCTCATCGGCTTCTGTATGGCAGGCATCTTTTCTTCTACCTACAGAAAAATGTTTTATAAACGCTAATATTATTTTAAAGGTGAGGAAAGACCGTGGCTGATGGAGAAGATAAGTTAGTCTCCCGGCTGCCCCTTTTCCCCCACCCGAGCGGCACGAACAAGATATAACAGAGGGTCTGTCAGACAATAAGCCGGGAAAAGGATACGCTTCTCTTCGGTGCGCGACACGGACACCGGCAGCGGGAAAGAGTACTCACCCGCCGGACCGACCTGCACCACCGAGGAAAGCGGCGCCGCAAACGCCCGCGCAGAGCCACTTCCCGCTCTCGGGCGTGCTCACTACACTGCGCCTGCGCCCGCTCGCCCACGTCCAGTGCCTTGCCGGACCGAAGTCGCCGGGTGGTGGCGTCAGCTGCGCGCCGCCTGCAAAGGAAAAAGCCGGTTGCTGGGGGAGTGAGGAAGAAAGGGAGGGTGCCGAACGCGGAAGTGATGGCAGCGCCTTGGGATCAGGTGGAGGCGGTGACCGCAACGTGTGAGACAGGAACTCAGCGCCGACGGTTGGGGGCTTGCAGAAAGGCTTCCGCCTTTTAGGACCTACATGAGGTGCAGGAGTGGCTGGGCCTCCCTTCTCCACTTAGCGAGCGCTCAGAGTGATGGCGATGGTGATGGCGGCAGTTACTCGGACAGCCCCAGTTAAGCTGCGCTCTGAGAGGTGAGTGGGGGAAGGGTGGTTGCTGCCTGGCCTTGCTGATTGGGGTCTGCTATCACCTTCCAGGCTCTCGTAACATGCAGCCATATCCGAGTCCTTGAACGTGTCCAGCTCCTCCTTGGGGCCCGGTTAGAGAATGAAGTCTTTGAGCATCTTCTCTCGAGGGAAGCGAGACCCTTCTCAGACCTCTAATCTTGGCATCTTCCGTGCCCTCACCTTGTCGTTTCTATAGAGACAAAGGAGGGAAGACTTTAATCTCAGTTCTCAATTCCTAGAAGTATGGCCTGCACATTAAGGCTTATATGGGGAGGACTCTACATATATCCCTTAAGAAGAAAGTAACTTGGGTTTCCCCGTTCAAAACCCACCTAAAATTCACTGAACTGCATATTTAGAGCTAAAGGAAGAGCTCGAACTAAAGTATATTGTTGAATACTTCGTTCGCTCCTTAAAATCTGAACGAAGGTCTTGGCCATCAAATTCATGCTTTGTGTCCCCATGTTCTCCCATGTGTTGGTAGACCGCTCTGATGAATACCTTCACAGTTACGTATTTTTGTGGTACCCACCTTCCAGTCTGCATCAGACACTAGTTTATGACCTAAGTGAGACATTTTTCTGGTGTATACATTTCCCATTGTTTTTCAGTCTAGTTCCATTGTGAAAAGTTGCACAGTTACACAAATGGTGCTATTGTTCTTACTGTCTTGGCATTCTGTGAAGGTTGTTTTGAGTGCTAGGGTTCCAAATAGGCTTCCTAGATACTTAAGTGGTATATTAATGAAGAGGAAGAATGATTGGCTGAAAATGAACTTGGAATTTGTGGAAAAATAGCGAAACTTTAGTGGATTTCCCACAACAGCAAAAGATACCTGAGATGATTCTGAGTGACTTAATTTTATTTGGAGATCATTCATTAATTTTTAGATAAACTAATTTGTAATTTTTTTATCCAAGTCAATATCACTGGATAGACTATGGAATTGAAGATGAACTCTGTTAATATTCATCTCTATATTGCATATATCTTGATGAAATTTCAAGGTAGTACTATTCAGAGCTCAGTATAAGAAGAATCTGTAAATTGGAACAAGAGTTACAGGTATAAAATGCCCTAACTATGACATCTATAACACTATGTGACTTTAAAACTATGAATGGTGTATATATTTCTCTCCCTTCACTCTGCCTTAGCAATCCAGCCATTTGATCCATAGGTTAAAGAAAAATTTCCTTTACAAATTTCACATGTATGGAAAGAGCTTAGGCCTTAGAGTTGAACAGCCCCAGGTTTTAATTTTTGCTCTGACAGTTACTCATTGTATGACCTTGAATATGCTTTACTTTTCTGAATGTCAGATTCCTTATTTCTAAAATGGAGATACCTGCTTCCATTGATTGTTAGTTATAGTGTACAGGAGATACTCATGGATGTATAACACTAATTGTTACTAATGTCTGGTGTTATTAACTGGGTACTTTGGGTGGGTACTTAGTGCTTTTATTTAAAATAGACTTGGTTTTTGTTTAAAACATTATCCTCTAAAATTTTTCAAGTATTAAAAGATATATTCTTACTTTTGCTAGTATTACATTTCTCTTTCAGTCAAAGGACGACAAATTTTAATGTCAATGAGTTCATGGTCTTGATGGAAACAGACATTAAAACAACATGTACAAGATAGTGTGGTAATGAAATGCATGTAACTTAAATGTTAGCAAAATTGTGTGGTTATTTAGGATAACGTAGCCTTAAAAAAAAATCCATTGTAGCTGTCATTGATCTGGCTATCAAAATTTTCCAGACGGATTTATTTATCATTAACAGTGCATGTCACATAGGAGTGGGTAGCTGAATGAACTCACTGAAAATGACACCAAGGTCACAGTTTAAAGTGCTATGAAGATTCGTTAGTTTTCCTCTGTTGTGACCATTTATAGTACCCTTACGCTCACAGTGTTCTCAAGGGCAATAGGGTGAGAAAACATAAATATCTTACCATTCTGCTGATGGTGGTGAGTATTATCTACATCACATACTCTTAGAGACTCAGTTTATCTAAGACACATATCAGTATTGCCTTATGAAAGGAGTTTTAAAAATGCCTTTTCAACAAAATATGTACTTGATGTAAAAATCACTAATTATGTGAAAGATAAGGCTGGAAGAGAGCCACCCAGTGTCCTCCTGGGAGAGGGACATCTGTGTGGCTCAGTTGGTTAAGCGTCTGACTCTTGATTTCGTCTCAGGTCATGATCTCAGGGGGGGTCGTGAGATTGAGCCCCAGGTGGGCTCCACACTAGGCATGGAGCCTGTTTATGAGTCTCTGTCTCCCTCTGATCTCCCCACCCCCGTCTCTCTCACGCATGTGTGTTCTCTCTCTCTCTAAAAAATTAAAATAAGAAATAACTGAGGAGAACATAGTATTAAAGAAAATAATATCGAAGGCAATTTAGAAATCTGAAGATTTGTATATCTCTAAAGATGTCCTGAAACTTACCAGCCTATTTAATTTATTTTTGGAGTAAATAATACTTGCATAGGTATAAACTTCCTAAGGTATAAAAGGCAATACAGTAAAAATTCTATTACCAGCTTTCCAGTTCTTGTGGCTAAACACAGCCACAGTATTTGTGTTTTTACATGGATAGTGGATCCTTACACAGCAAGACGGATATAATCACTCTTTTATTGATGAAGAAACCAGGACTCAGAGAGGTTATAGTTTGTCCAAAGTCACACTACTACCAAATGTCAAAACGAGAAATAGAACGCAGGTTTTTTACCTTCTGATTCAAGGTAGTCTACCACACTGCCACTCCATATCTTAACTGTTGCCATGAAACTTAGAATTTAGTAAAACACATCAGGACATAAAAGCATTTTATTTAAGTCTAGAGTCACCTTATACTAGTTTGTTAAAGCTTGTATTGGTAAAACTTGTCACCCAAGCTTAAATATAAGGATATATATTATTATAAAGCAATGGAAAGAATGATTTATAATCAGTTAAAAAAAAAACTTTGCCTATTCTTTCTGTTGAAATCTATATATTTACTGTTAGATTGCAAGAAATTACATTTTTTAATTGTTAAAGGTTTAGTTATTTACACCCATAACATTTTTAAAGAATTTTAAATTTTTTAACTTTTTAAAAAAACTGTGTTTAATATCAGGAGTAATATAAAGTGCTTTATGGTATTTCAGAAATGCTGAAGCCTCCTCAGCCTCAGATTTTCAAGCCTTACATGTGGCCTTTGTTTCCTCTTGTTCCTTCTTTTTTTTAATTTTGCCACTTTCCCACCTCTCATTTTTAGGAATTAATTTCTACGTGAAAAGTTCGGAGTACTACTAGAAGCTAGCTAATATGCATTTTCATTAATCTCAATGTATGCTATTTTCATACATCTTAATCCTGGCAGTAAAATTATCCAGCTGGCATTATCCAGATTTTACAATGTGAAAACTGAAGCTAAATGAGATTTTAAAATCAGGTGATATAATTAGTATGTGACAAAGTCTGAATTTTAGCCCATGTTTGATGATTTAGCCCTTCATGCTGTTTCATCTGCACCATGCTTCATTTTTAAATATAACATAGTGAAAAACTAAATTGTTTATTTTTTATAGATGTTTAAAGCATTGAAATTTTCTCTTCAGACTAAATTACTCTTACAGGAAAAAAGACTGCAAGGGAATAGGCCAAAATGTCTACATTGACTGCCTTTATTTTATACATCTGTTTAATTCAGTTTATTCACTAAGGAGTTGCAATCATATATCTTAAATATTCTGGTTTCTCAGATTCTTTTAAGGTCCTTCCACTTTTAACAGTCCACGTACTGCCAGCTCTTAGTTTTCTGTTCTTTCTTCACTCTAGATTAACCTTCTTCAGTGACAGGTTCCGGGACATTTCTCTTTGGCATGCTGAATATTTAAATATTAGCCCAAGTTAATATTTCCCCTAAAATTTGCTCCAGAAGGATTTGTGTGAGCTAAGTACAGGAAACTATGGCTTAATCAGGCTTCTTAACTGAAGGACCTCTCAGAACCTTTTGCTAAATATGCATTGTAATATTTCAGAGGGGAAGCCATTCCTAAACTTGTTTAACAAGGAAACCCCTATCTCTCCAGAATGTGGATTAACATCTTTTAGAACTAGTGTCCACCAAAGTACAGACTGGGGGACACTGGCATAAGCAAACTATAATTGGGAAAGAAGTGGAGAGTGTGGGGAGAAGGAGGGTGTAGTGGTACTAATCAGTAATTCCTTTTGTTTGTTTTGTTTATTAATCCAATTAAGTCCCATGAGCTGACTTGGTAGCTTGAAAATGGCAGACACTAAAATATTTACTGGAAAATGAACCTGTATTGCTCTTGTAATGAAAAAAAACCAAAACATTTTATTAGTTCAGAGATTTTTTTTCATATGAACAAACCCGGTTTTTGTATTTTTCTTTAACATTTCAAGGAATTCATCTGTCATCTACTATCCAGCATATTCCGTTTGTGGGCCCTAAATGTCTCCACAGACTCCTCCTCAAGTATCAAACTATGATCAAATGTTAAGGCCTATGACCCACAGAATCCAATTCAAATATCACAGACTATGGTCAGAATGCTTTCGGGGACTTTTGGGACACATAATAGCAGGTAAACTTAGGAGTTGCGGATTTGGTCAGGAAATTCCCAGAGCTGAAATACTACCAGAGCAATAATTTGTTACTAAGTTCTTTTTTTTTTTTTTTAAAGATTTTTATTTGTTTATTTGACAGAGAAAGAGACAGCCAGTGAGAGAGGGAACACAAGCAGGGGGGAGTGGGAGAGGAAGAAGCAGGCTTCCCGCTGAGGGGGAGCCCGATGTGGGGCTCCATCCCAGGTCCCTGGGATCACGCCCTGAGCCAAAGGCAGACGCTTAACGACTGAGCCACCCAGGCGCCCCTGTTACTGAGTTCTTTATGTAGTGTAATAAATAATTATTTTAGGATCAAATTTATTTTAATTTAGTATTTACATGAATTCTGGTCTTAGATATGCATCAGCATTGTAGATAAAGTAGTTGTTTGATGAATAATTAATATATACATTAATGCTCTGATATCCAGTGTCATAGAGAATACAATGAATTTTTCAGATAGATGAAGTTTAATCCTTTAATTATTGGCTTTTTTTTTTTTTTTAAGTAGACTCCATGCCCAACATGGGGCTTGAACTCACCACCCTGAGATTGAGAGTCGCATACTATACCCACTGAGCCAGCCAGCCAGGCATCCTAATTATTGGCTTTTTAACAATTTTCTGTAGAAGTCTTGAATTAAAATCACCTACCTGGCCTTATTCAGTAGAACTAATTAAATGTTATTTTAATCTTTGTTAGTAGAATGACCATGTTGGATATTCATTCTAGGTTTACTGTCCTTGCAGTAGAATCTGGGATCAAATGACTACTGGGAATTGGGAACTTGCTTTCCTGAAAATGGCTTTTATATAAATTTGCTTTTTAGATATTTCCCTCTTGCTCATTAAGAAATAATTTTTTAAAAGACATAACTGTGTACTCCCCAGAGCAATATAATTTAGCTGCCTTCATAAAAAATTAATTATTGAATCAAGAGCCAAAGCAATCTTCTCCCAAGTGACTTTTTCACCCTCTTAAAAAAAAAAAAACCGAACAAACAAAAAACTTTGCAATTACCAGCAAAGATCTTTGATTTGTCAGCACCTTTAAAAGTATCATCTTTGGGAGCCGGCTTCTCCCTCTACTACTGCCCTGCTTGTGTTCCCTTTCTTGCTGTCTCTCCCTCTGTCAAATAAATAAATAAAATCTTTTTTAAAAAAATAAAGTATCATCTTTGATTTCTATGATACATAAAAAAATGGTAGGAAAGCCACCTTTTATCACTTTGTGTCTCTTCTGCCTCATTTATACAAAGTTTGTAAAATTCCAAGAACTAATGATAGGCTATTTGAAAGGATTCATTAAGATTCAGAACCCAACACTTTTTTTTTTACATTTAGATTTTACCACTGTAGGCAAGACACCAAAGCACTTTTCTGAAATTCATCTTTAGTCTTTAAAAATAGAACAATAAAATAATTTTATTCTCACTAAAAATTACTTTTATTGAGAACAGTGTGATTGAATTTTTTTATTTTTTATTTTTTATTTTTTTTTAAAGATTTTATTTATTTATTTGACAGAGACAGAGACAGCCAGCGAGAGAGGGAACACAAGCAGGGGGAGTGGGAGAGGAAGAAGCAGGCTCATAGCAGAGGAGCCTGATGTGGGGCTCGATCCCGGAACGCCGGGATCACGCCCTGAGCCGAAGGCAGACGCTTAACCGCTATGCCACCCAGGCGCCCCTGAATTTTTTTATTTTTAAGAAATTTTAAGGTTTGGGGCACCTGGGTGGCTCAGTCGGTTAAGCTTAAGCATCTGACTCTGTATTTCATCTCAGATCATGATCTCAGGGTCAGTAGATTGAGCCCCACATCGAACTCCACATGGCGTGGAACCTGCTTAAGATTCTCCCTCTTCCTCTGCTATGTTCCCCACCCCTTGCGTGCACTTTCTCTCTCAAAAAGAAAAAAAAAAAGGAATTTTAAGATTTGATGAAACTTGTGGAAGAGATTAGAAAATTATTTTTCCATGTATTTAAGTATAAAGATGTGAGTTTATACATATGATACATTTTTATCATTTTTGTAAAGAAATCATGTAATAGTGAAGGAAATTCTGAATATCTTTTTCTAAAAAGATCTCTCTGTAGCGCAAAATTTTTTAAGCGGTTACTTTCTTAGTAATTAAGATATTACCTATACCATGAAATGACCAATTAAATGTTTTGTTTTGCCTTTCTTTTTTAATATATCTGCTAAATAGCTTCTGAGAGCCACTTATCCCAGTAAAGATCATCAATTTTAGAACACCTTAAATTTCAACAATTTCAGTACTTTGCTCTGAGGTAACTGGCAAACCTAATATGTTATAAAATGTCTATGATTGTGTCTATTTACAAAGTATTGTGAAGATTCTATTATTTAAGGTAATACAATCTACAAATCTATTCTAGCAACATGGAAGCAGGTGCAGTCCACTAAAGGTAAACAAAGAAATGGAGAGGACTGCCATCATATCCTCAGCTTTTTGGAACTCCCACTCTTCCTTTAGGAACAGGACACCATCCAACAAGTGACTATTTGACAATGAGTGATGGGAACATTGCCAACCATATATTCAATATTAATGAATTTTAATTTTTCTAATGTTTATACAAATATAAATAGAAGTTAAATTTTCTTACTACTTTGAAGTCTACAACATTAAATGACATTTTGGATCGTGTATTGATATGGTATGTTTTACCAAATCAATTTTTTGCCATAATTTATAAAAGTGGGAGGGACTTCTGAAGCATGAACACAGTTTTCTAGCAAAAGAATAGCTATGTGAAATTTATTGAAGGCTATAATTCTGAGATACATACAAAACTAAGTCAAGATTTTCTGTGCATTAACCCTTTAAGTACAAGTAAATGTATGAAACATTCATTTAGGGCTATGGTATGTCACTTTATTTTATGGACACCTACAACATTAGCACATATAAGAGCAGCTAACCGAAAATCCAAAGATACTTAACTGATTAGTACCTATTATATACAAGTTGATAAGCCTTGCCAAGGTAAATCCGTTATGTTGGCATGTTAGCTTATATAAAATAAGGCTGGAAATTAGTTCTCTGGGGGAAAATGTCAAATTGTTATCTAGCTGCATGGTTTCTTGAGTTCCAGCTATATCTGGCATATTGATCTTTTTTCACTGAAACATGTTATCCTCCTGAAAATTATATTTGCTCATAAACTTTATAGTTAGAATTGGACTAGAGATGGAAGTATTCTGTGATGTCATTATAAACTATTTCTTTTTTTTTTTAAGATTTATTTATTTATTTGAGAGAGAGAGAGGGAGAGAGAGAACAAGTGGGAGGGGCAGGGAGAGGGAGAGAGAATCTCAAGCAGGCATCGTGCTGAGCATGGAGCTGGACATGGGGCTGGGATCAGGACCTGAGTGGAAAACCAGAGTTGGACACTCCAATGACTGTATCGCCCAAATGCCCCATGACTATTTCTATTAAACTGGCTTATGTGCTTTAATAAAACAATATATCTAATATCTGTTTTTTTTTAAAGGAACATTTATCGATTACTTAGTACATTTAGGATCTGAGCTGAGTGCTTTACATACGTGATTTCATTTAATCCCCAACAGCTGAATGAAATAGATAGCATTAATATCTCTATTTTATAAATGAAAACACTGAGGTTTCAAATCATATGGCTAGTATAAAATAAACCGGACTCAAACCTTTCTACTAGTGGCTGCCATTCCTGTTCTGTAGAAATGCTGCTTGTCATATACATGTATAGAGCTATTGAATATGTTAAAATGGTTACTGCTGAATGGTAGGATTATGGACAGTTTTTGGGTTTTTTTCATAACTTTAAGCTTAGTTTGAATTAATCATGATGAGTATGAATTACTGTTATTTATGTTCATCAAAATGATACATGCACCCAGGTTAAAAATTAAGTTGAAAGCTTAGATAAGATAAGTGCTACAGTCCTACCCATTCCAAAGGCATCTGCTTTCAATCTTTTAACTGTTAGTTATATTTTCAAATATATTTACCTTTATATTTCTAAATCATATGCTAGTACTTCTTTCTTGATTCATCAGTTACCAGACATCACCTGACTTCCTTTTATGATAGATGAGGATTTAACTCTCTTTTAGTCTCCTTCCTTTCTTTCTGTTTTCTTATTGTATTTATATCACAGTTTTGATGAATATGTAAATGATATTTTCATTGCTGAGCCAGCTGTTTTACAACTCTGTTTTCTTTTTGTATAACTCTTGAATTTTTGTGTAATAAATAATTACCTAATTCTTCCTCTGTTTGCATTCTTCTTAGTTGAATTTTCCAGAAGTCAATTCTTTTTTTTGTTTTTTCCTCTCGAGATTTTCCACCTTGGAGCCTGTGGCCTTTTGTGGTTATATGGACTAGTTGCTCTGGATACCCTATTGTCTAGAGACTTTCCTTCTTCATCATCCTAAGAATTCACATTTTCTCTCTCCTGTGTTAAATATCTTATTTCCCGGAGTGCCTGGGTGGCTCAATTGGTTGAGCGACTGCCTTCAGCTCAGGTCGGGTCCTGGGGTTGAGCCCCGTGTTGGCCTCCCTGCTCAGTGGGGAGCCTGCTTCTCCCTCTGCCTCTCCCCCTGCTTGTGCTCTCTCTCTCTCTCTGTCATATAAATAAATAAAATCTTAAAAATAAAACAACAAAACAAAAAACAAAAAAGAATCTAATTTCCTGGGTTATGTTTTTTGTTGTGGGTATAGACTCTAATTTTAGAAGATTGTGTCTTACAGTATGAGGTAAAATTGTTGATGCTTTGCATGTCTGAAAATTTCTTTATTTTATTCTCATATTTCGTTGATAATTTGGCTGGCTATCTCTTCAAAGTTGGAAACTAGCCTCTAGCTTCCAAAACTAGCCTCTAGCTTCCATTGTTACTGTTGAAAAACCAGATGCCGTTTATTTACAGTCCTTTGTGACTTTTTTCCCTCAGGAAGACTGTTTTTTAATTTTTATATATTTTTTGGCTTGGACTTATTTATTTATTTAACTGTGGTAAGAATACTTAACACAATATCTACCCTCTTAACTTTAGTATCTCCTCTTTATTTCTAGGGTTCTAAAATGTTAGAATAACGTAGCATAGTGTGTATTTTTCCCCCATTGTGCTGGGTACTCAGTGGACTCTTTCAGTATGGAGGCTCATGTTTGGTTCTGGGAAATTTTCTAATATAGTTTCTTTTGTAATTTCCCGCCTTCATTTTGTTGTTATTTTCTGTGAAATGTCTATATTGATCCTCTAGTTTTCTTACCTTTTCTAGTTAACCAATTTTTTCCTATTTCCTGTTATTTACTCAATTTATTCTTCAACTTTCCTATTGAATATTTTATTTCTGTAATCATATTTTTAATTTACAAAACTTTCTTACTCTCTGATTGTCCCAAACTCCTCTTACTCATTCATAGGTGTAATATCTTCTCTTAACCTGGAAGAAACCAATTTTATTTTCTGTTCTTTTTGTGGTTTTCTCCCAGTTTTTTGTTTTAGCCTCTGTTGTTGTTTATGTTAGAGGCTTTCCTCAAAAGTCTGATGATCTGTGACTATTCATTCATATTCTGGAGTGAATGAAGCACAACAATGCTGCCTGACAGCTGTGTGTGAGTAGGTGGGGCTTGTGGACTGGCAAGCTTTTTTGCATGCTTGGGTGGCCTTCCAGGTTTGTTTGTTCGGTTGTGGTTTTTTTTTGATTCATTTATTTATTTTTAGAGAGAGAGAGTGCACACACAGGGGAGGGGCAGAGGCAGAGAGAGACTCTCCAGCCAACTTCCCACTGAGCATGGAGTCTGGTAAGGAGCTTGGTCTCGCAACCCTGAGATCATGACCCGAGCTGCAATCGAGAGTCCACTGTTGGATCACTCAACCAACTGAGGCACCCAGGCACCTCCCCCTGCCCCAGCTTTTTATTGGCAGAGTCCCAGCTGTCAGCTTCTAGAAACCTTTTCTCTTTGGCCATTCTAGTTCTTCAGCAAAGTATCTTTTAATCCCCTAATAGGAGGTGTAAGTCTGGCTGCTGGAGTTTTGGGAGTTGGGTGGAAGAAGGAAGTAGGAACTTTCATTCTGATTTTAGTCCCAAATCTCCCCTCTACCCTCTATGTCTGATATCCAAAGTCCTGAGCCCCTCTAGTTCAGTTTCTCCAAATGATAAATATCCCATCTCCTCTAAGTGTAGGAGTAAAACCTGGAGAGATCCAGTTGTATTTATGCATGTTTTCACCCTGCCTCTCCATTTTCCATCCTGTTCTCCACCTACACTTTCTGTATCATCTGATGCCTCTGGGTCCTGGACTTTGCCTACTCTGTTGGTTTGCTTCTCATCCATGTTGTCTGTGTGCCTAGTGTTACCCACCTGTCTGCTGCTGAGTTATTTACTGCTCCTCCCTTCATATTCTGTCCTCATATTTTGTGATTCAGGTTATAGACATTTGCTAGTCTTGTTGAAGGTAGGGTCGACTTCTGAGAGGATAGAGCAAAAAGATTTTCACTTGGCCATTTCAAACCAAACAATTATTTGTTTTATAATCAGAAGAAAACAAAAGGTTATTCTCATTTTGAGGGGAAATGAAGTTATAATACTAAGAAATTAGTAATGGAAAGCACAGGTGTCATAGCTAAAGGAAGCATTAGAATCTCTAAAGGATTTTTTAGGAGATTTGATTGTTATTGATGGCAGAACTTGAGGGAGAATAACTGAAGTAGTCCCTGGTAAAGGTGGGAATGCCATCAAGAACAGAGATAAGGAGCTTATCTTTGATAATAGAAGTGAAGGAAGAAATAGTACAATGTAGAGGTAATAGGCAAGATGAGGGAGCTTATATCCAGTGGAGTAAAGTTGGTCATAGAGTTTAATTAACTGCTATTTTGATACCTTTTTGTAAATCACCAGGCATTTCAAATCTTACGTTTTTTTCACAACTGAATTGAAAAAGTAGAAACTATGTAGTATTAACAAAAAAGATCTGCTTGGGGCTCCCTTATTACTTTTTATCTTGAAAAATATGTTCAAGTGTAAGCTCTTAATATCAAGCATCTCTTCTAATCAATGACTTCATATTCTTCAGCCTTCTTTGTTGCTTCTTGTTTATTTTTGCTCAGTGGAACTTAGTCAACAACAGCCAAAACATAATGTTGAATATGATTTTGGTATAATAAGTGAGGATGTATCTTCCAAAATAGATTTTAAAATATTTTCCCTATGGATTTTAAATGAGTGTATACTAGTGAGCTCACTAAATCAAAATAATGTGTATAATCGCCAGGTGCTATTCAGTGTTCAGAAGTGGAATATTTTATTTGGTAAGTCTGATTCATTAGTTCACACTTAAGTACTTGCCAATCATATTTGCTACTACAGATGCTTATTTCAAATCCTATTGCTTTGAAAATGCATTCAAGTGGCTCTAAACATTTACTTGACTGTTGGGATTATAATGTTCCTCTGACATAATCAGAAACTTAATTGTAATCAGTATGCTGAGTGAGACTGATTTTCTCCACATTCAAATTTCATTTGCAAAATATTGAGATTATAGAATCCTTACCCCCAATTCTGGGCGTAACTCTTATTCCACCTAAGAATAGTTAAATTAATCCCCTCTATCACCAATCATTACTATTAGTCATAATAAAACTCAGTATTTCACATTGTAAATTCTAGTATATCTAGCCAGTTTTATAGGAAAGTCATTGCCCTATAGAAATTTATCTGTTTGTTTCTCAAAATTACCAAGAAAAATACCAGGGTATATGTGTAAAATAACAAATTTTTATCCGATTCCATATTTCCTAACAACTGCCTAGACTGATAGTGAAGTTGACCAATTACTGATATGAGCTGACGAAACTGCATTGGGAGTACTTGTATGGCATTCCTATTGTTCGATGGTGAGTATTTAATTTTTAACAGCCTTTACAACTGAAGTTCATCTTTTCAATCAGTATGAAACAAAGCAAGGAGTGGGAAGTGAGGGAACTACAGGGTAGTGGTTCTCAAACACCAAGTCATATATTTCTCACTGTCTCTTACAAACAATTCACTGATTAGTCTGCTGTGAAATAAAAATAAGGGGAGGAGAGATTGGCATAAGATATATTCAAGACTAGAAACTGTTCACATTTTGAGCATTCAGTTGGACTAAGGGAGGCGACCTCACTTTTTCTAATCTACATTGAAAATTAGCTGTGGGAAAGGAACACAGATTCTTAACTCCCGGGCACTATGAAATTATTAGTATATGGTAAAACAGATCATTTAAGTGAAAACAAAATATCTTGGAGCTGCCTTCCAACATATCCAGTACTCTTATCTTGTTAATGTACTAGTTATGCTTTTTCATCTTATGTCTGATTTTGGCTTAGTATGGAAACTACAGTATACAAAATGAATAACAGTTGGATGCCTGGGTAGCTCAGTTCGTTAAGTGTCCGATTCTTGGTGTCAGCTCAGGTCATGATCTCGGGGTCATGAGATCAAGCCCTATGTTGGGCTCAGTGCTCATCGGCGAGTCTGCTTGAAATTCTCTGCCCCTCGCCCCCACCCCACCCCTGCACACTAGCTTGCGCTGAGCATGGAGCGTGCTTGGGATTCTCTCTTTCCTTCTCCCCCTCCCCTGCTCGTGCACTCTTTCTCGCTCTCTCTCTAAAAAAAAAAAAAAAAAAAAAAATGACAAGTGACTCCTATTTGTTTTGTTTTGTTTTGTTTTGTTTCCCTTTAGGTACATCCAGAGAGTGCCCAGAAGAAACTTCCTGCTGGAAAAACTGAAAAAGCAGTATTTATAACACTGGAATTTGTGGATAATTTGTTAAAATGGCAGAAAATAATGAAAGTAATAGCAAAAATATAGATGTAAGGCCCAAAACTAGTCGAAGTAGAAGTGCTGACAGAAAGGACGGTTATGTGTGGAGTGGAAAGAAATTATCTTGGTCAAAAAAGAGTGAAAGTTGTTCAGATGCTGAAACGGTGAATGCTGTAGAGAAAACTGAAGTTCCTTTAAGGAGCCAAGAAAGGAAGCACAGCTGTTCATCCATCGAGTTGGATTTAGATCATTCCTGTGGGCACAGGTTTTTAGGCCGATCTCTTAAACAGAAACTGCAAGATGCTGTGGGGCAGTGTTTTCCAATAAAGAACTGTAGTGGTCGGCACTCTTCGGGGCTCCCGTCTAAAAGGAAAATTCATATCAGTGAACTCATGTTAGATACGTGTCCTTTCCCACCTCGATCAGATTTAGCCTTTAGGTGGCATTTTATTAAACGACACACTGCTCCTATAAATCCCAAATCCAGTGAATGGGTAAGCACAGACTTGTGTCAGAGTGAATTGAGGGATGGTCAGCTAAAGCCAAGAAGGAACGTGGAAGAGGTAAACTGCTTCTCACATACCAGTGTTCAGCCCTGTGTCATAACCACCAACAGTGCTTCATGTAGAGGTGGTCCTGTGACTGGCTCTGTGATGAACCTGGGTTCAAATGACAGTATAGAAGATAGTGATATGGATTCGGATGATGAAGTTATAACACTTTGCACAAGTTCCAGGAAAAGAAACAAACCCAAATGGGAAATGGATGAAGAAATCCTGCAGTTGGAAACACCTCCTAAGTACCATACCCAGATTGATTATGTCCACTGTCTTGTACCGGACCTTCTTCAGATCAATAACAATCCATGTTACTGGGGAGTTATGGATAAATATGCAGCTGAAGCTCTACTAGAGGGAAAACCAGAGGGTACCTTTTTACTTCGAGACTCAGCACAGGAAGACTATTTATTCTCAGTTAGCTTTAGACGCTATAGTCGTTCTCTTCATGCTAGAATTGAACAGTGGAATCACAACTTTAGCTTTGATGCACATGATCCTTGTGTCTTCCATTCTCCCGACATTACTGGGCTCCTAGAACATTATAAGGACCCGAGTGCCTGTATGTTCTTCGAACCACTTTTATCCACTCCTTTAATTCGGACTTTCCCCTTTTCCTTGCAGCATATATGCAGAACAGTTATTTGTAACTGTACAACTTATGATGGCATTGATGCCCTTCCTATTCCTTCTTCTATGAAATTATATCTGAAGGAATATCACTATAAATCAAAAGTTAGAGTACTCAGGATTGATGCACCAGAACAATGCTAGGAAAAGTGTAGGAATATGGGAATGATTATATACATATTTTCATTTAATATTTTATTTTTCTTATGTCACTTTGAATTTTTCTACAAGGGCAGTTGGAATCCAAAATAAATCTCTGCCCTAAATTTTACTTCCAGATCAGTTTATTTTTCTTATGATACACTAATTGTTTAAAGTTACACACTAGGGGTTAATGAATATTTTTGACCAGGTGTTTGGTTCTTGTTTTTACTGAATAGATTGTATACTTACTTTTTTTTCTTAATTGTAATTTGTTTATGATCCAGGGATATTTGAAATTTGGTAGGCATTGCAAACACAGTTAAATAATCTACATTTCATATTTTCTTTAAAAATAATCTTATATCCTTTCCTACATGTGAACTCCCTTGTTAACCTATGCCATTGGCATTCCTATACATAAAATATAGTTTCCTCATCTCCCTTTTCAGAGTTGTTTTAAAATTCTTTAGTAAAGCTGAGTGTGTTGTAATTCACAATCCATACCAATGTAATTGAGTTTTGTAACTTAATAAATAATAGCGATGTTAAAGGTAACAAAATGGTTTGAAATTAAACTTGAAGTGTTTTCATTTTAAATACTAACTATAAAGCAGTATTACTAAATTTGATTAATCTGATCAGGAAGAATCAAATGAGAACATGACTTTTTGGAGGTGAAATTATTTTTTACACTGTAGTGTGGTCATTTATTTTTGAATAGGTCTTTCACTCAACCTAGATGAGTTGCTATCTTCAGAACAAATATTATTCCTTTCTCACTGGAAGCTTTAAAAATAATGATAACACTATTAGTAAGTAGTAGTTACTAACATACTAAAGCAACTGTGGGGTTTTTCTGTATTTACTTATGAACTGTTCCTTCTGATTAGCCTTTTCATATAGAAACTCTGAGCCTGTTATTTTGGGGAGATGCCACAGTTTTATAAACAGCCAGAAATTTCTATCAGTAACCAAGAAGACCTAAGTGGTCTTCATTATTTTAAAGTGAGCTTCACTAAAGATTCAAGAAGTGAACATGGAGCTCAGTTTTCTGAAGCTTAATGTTGGTTTTGATTTTCAGGTTTCAAATAATTATTCCTGTCTTCAGAATTAACATGTCTTTACTGTGGTTTCAAAAAAGGGAAAACATTTTGAGAGCTACATGGCTTATGCCATACTGAACAGTACTGAGCACTAGGAGTAATACTTTAAATTTGCTATCCCAATATGGAAGCATTTTTAGAAATGTCATTATCCCAGTATAATAAAGATAAAGGGAGTGATATCCTATCTAACTCCACTTTTTTAAAGAGTCAGTGCATAATAATTTCCTAGACAGTTGTTTCTTCTGGTGAGCTGCCTAACCCTTTGTACAAATTGGCATTTTTAATATCACGTAATTGATTTCTTGACGCTAATTGAGATCCAGTAGGAAGCTGCTTCTACCTGGATTGAAAGAAATTTGACTCAACTTTCCAAGTCAGAACAGGTGTTTCTTAAGTATCATTGCTTTTATGTTGAAGTAGCACTTCCCTTTCCTGCCGTTCTGTTCTAAACATAAAGATGACATTTTTCAGTAATAGCTTTAAAATAGATTTTTAGCAATTACAGCAAAATTAAACCAAGAAAATCTACCATTTTCTAGCATTTTTTTCCTCAGTGATCTCAAGATTGTCTTGGTTCCAGGTAGGGTAACTACGAATTATGGCACCTGTCTGTGGAGTAATGAGGCTCAGGATATCATTAACACCGATATCGGGATAAATATCTCTTCTAAAGATGATATTTCCCTTTTACAAAAGTAGAAAAGTCTCATACTACCTCATCTTTATTGTGACACTTTTGTAGATCACTGAGAAGCTTGTCTTATTTACCAATAAAACACTTCCTAAATATCCATTTTTTGGTGAAAGAACATTAACAGTAAAGTAAGACTCTACCCATGATTATAGTTTTTTATCAGAATTTGATAATGAGACTTTCTGTTTCTGTGAAACAATTATTGTTTTAAATATTTTTCTTTTAAAAATAACTTTTTATCAGTACAGAAAAACCTAAGGGATGACTAGCTAACATATTCTGTTAAAGAGTAATTTTATAAAGAAAAAATGAAGTATAATTATGTTGTCTTTTATAATGGTAAAAATTAATGTTTATATGAAAATCAAGATATAAGTAGCTTTTCATATATTCAAACTGGTCGCTTGTGATATATTTTCTCTGGCTTTCTTATTTTTTCAACTTCAAGGTATCAATAGCTGTCAACATTTTCAAAATACTGCCATATATATATCCTTGAAGTAAATGACCTAATAAATGAGAGCAGGGAAGAAATTCATTTACTCTGAAATGGTTTGTATTTTTCCTTTGGTATTTGCTGCAGTGAAAAGAAATATGGAAAGTAGAAGTATAAAGACTGAGAAGGGGATTGTTTACCATGAAGGAAAAAGGAAAGAGTAATAATAAATTAATTTTTAAAACATTAAAGGGTTGGAATTTAGAAAGTTTAATCCCTTTCTCTGACTTTGTGAGGACACATTTGGAAGAGCATCCAGTATTCACAAATTTATTTTAAAAGTGTAAAATATGTAATTATTGAATATATAACAGGTGACTACATTTTGAGAGAAACATGAGGAAAGATACAAATATAACTAAATACAAATTTTGTAACTCTAATTCTGTGGGCATTTGAAAAGTGTAAATTCCAGAGTTGAGAAGGCATCAGCGTGGTGGAAATATGTAGAGCTTATTGGTGAGACAGGATGGAGCTAAAAGAAACAAGATAAAATATTAAATTAAGAATTTAGGCATCACCTCAGGGAAGAGCCTTGACAGTGAAAGGCAACTTCTTAACTGCTAATAGCTGGTCTGGACCAGCCACTTAACTGCGCTTTGGGAATCATCCTGCACTAATCAGGAAATAAACCTGACTTTTATATTCCTCAAGCTTTTCAGGACAACCCCCCCCCCACCACCACCATGCATCTTTTTTTTTTTTTTTAAGCTATAGCATCTTGATTCATACTCTAATTCCTGAAATACTCTGAATGAATTTTTTTAGGTTCCTTGAGCATTTTTGTGTGAAGAATCTTATGTGATCTTTCTATAGCCATGCCATTCACTTAAATAATTCATAGAGAGAATGGTTTAATTTAAAGGAAGACCTAATAGGAAGAAGATTAAAGGAAGCTTTTAGTCAGCCTGTGGTTAGATATATTGATTTGGTGAACTGAACTGTGCTCTTTCCTGAATTTCAGCTAATGGTCAAAGAATGGCTTTCTGTTAAAGTTGTGACTTATTATAAATAATGTAAAGAATGTCTAAGTAATTAGAAATCCTTTAAAAAGTAGAGTAAATGTGGCAAATAGGACTCATACAAATTCCATTTCTTTTTATAAGAAAAACACAAACCATTATCATTTATTCATGAGCCAAAGCCATTAAGACAAATCAAGTTATCAGCTTCCTGTCTCTCTGAAGTTTGGATCATTTTATAGACCCATGTAATAGAGCGGTTTCTTCCTATGAAACAAAAACCTTGAAACCTCTTATAAATATACTCGTAGTTTTCATTTTAAAACTTTTTTTGTCACTTTTAGCTATAATGAGTCAAATAGGTTATATATTGATTTTGGTGGAGTAAATTTCACAGGAAAGTAGACTGAATAATTTCTAGAAACAACACAGAGAGAACAATGTTTAAATGTAAAAAAAACCTGTGTGTTAAGTAATACCCAAATGAATAAAAGATTTTAAGTCAAGCAAACTACTGTTTCTATTTTGGAAAAAAATCTTTACAATTTTGGTTTTAACTGTAATCAGTTTTACATTTATTTTTATTTCTAAAGAATGAGCAGAAAGCACAACGGTTTTCTTTTCTTTTTTTGATGACTGAGTAGAAGTGAGCAATGCTACAAGAGTCTGCCTGTGCCGTTCTAATATATTAAGATATTGGACACAGTGGAGGTGACTTTTTAAATGGATTGGCTTCTAAGCAGAAGTGTAGACTAATGGATATAACCCAGTGTAAAGGGATTTGGGGCACATTAATCCTATTTCAAATAAAAGCAGAGTCTTTTTTGTTTAATTTTGAATATATTAATCCTAAATCATCATCTCCTAGCATATAAAATGTAGATAAATAATACTTGTCGCTTGACTTCCTGAAGGTTAATTCTCATTTAAGAGGTGACCGTTAGAGCATACTTGAAAATAATTTCTGTAATTTCTTGAAAATAATGTGATAGATTTTGAAAGTATCCCCTTAGTGGACCCTGCAAATTCACATTCACTTCTTATAGTCTGTACTAGACATTCTTGGCTTGGTTTGACAACAGAGATAACTGTACAATTTGGATTTACAGTTTAGACTCTGGAATTGGATGAACAATTGCAGTTTCCTCCTACCCCTAATAAGGTTTATGTAAAATTGATGTTTGCCTGTTATTTTAAAAGTTGATTACATTTGCAGGAAGTGAAGATAATCACTTTTGCTGTGGTTATAATCAAATCTAAGCTTTCAGACTTAAAGTAAAACTCAAGGAGGTTTACTTAAATTATGCTGACTTTGCTAGGATTAAATCAATTCTGTATAAACCAAGTATGAACTTGATATATACTTGAATATATACAGAGTTTAAGTATTAACTTCACAAAGCTGTTGGTACTCTTGTCAGTCGGGCTTGTATGATCCTCCCCTTACCCAAGAAGTAGACTGTTACCATTTTTATTTCTAATCCTGAAGTTGAATGTTTCTTCTTGGATGTGAGTTCAAATAAATTGATCTGAATAAATTTTCACTTCTTCTTAATTAAAACTTCGTATATAAAATCCAAAGGCTATGTATTTTGTTTTCAAAACATTGTATATCCTGGGGTGCCTGGTTGGCTCAGTTGGTTAAGCATCTGACACTTGATTCGGCTCAGGGTCATGATCTCAGGGTTGTGAGATCAAGCCCTGCCTTGGGCTCCATGCTGGGCATGGAGCTGCTTAAGATTCTATCTCTCCCTTTCCCTATGCACTCACTCTCTCCCTGAAAACAAGAAACATTGCATATCCTGGCTTTGCACTTTCAACTTAGAATCTCAAAAAATTGGGGGCGCCTGGGTGGCTCAATCAGTTAAGCATCAGACTCTTGGTTTCAGCTCAGGTCATGATCTCAGGGTCCTAAGATAGGGCCCCACCGAACAGAATCTGCTTGGGATTCTTTCCCTCTCCCTCTGACATCTCTCCCGCCCCCCGCCCCACCTCGACTTTGCTTTCATATGCATGCGCGCTCTCTCAAATCTAAAAAAAAAAAAAAAAAATCTGAAAAACAATTTTAAATATATATTACACGTTTTCTAATTTAAAATACACTTTTTGTCTTAAGTGTGTCAGTTTGGGTCTTCTAGAAGCAGATGCCAAGATGTGAGTAAACGTGCAAGAGATTTACTGGGGAAACACCTATGAACGAAGGAGGTGAAGTCTTCCTATCATTTTGCAAGTCTGACAGACATCAAAGAAATGCAAAGATTGATCAGGGTGGGCTTCAGACTGCAGTGCAGTTGTGAAAAAGATGGGGATTTAGTATCCAAGCAAAGGTTGACTGAGGGAACCCACATGGGATGGAATGGCCTAGTTCTAGAACTCTCAGCATGCTCTTACTGGTTGAGCATGGGAAAACGAGGCTGTCAGTCACTCTGATAGGTGACCAGGACTAGGGTGAGGTGAGTGAGGCACTTAACTTGGGCACAAAAATTTTTCGACCAAAAACCTCAGCAATGAAAGCAATATTTCAGTACGTTTTAAAATCAGAATTAAGGGGCACCTGGGTGGCTCAGTTAAGTGTGTGCCTTCGGCTCAGGTCATGATTCCGGGGTCCTGGGATGGAGCCCCACAACTGTGCTCACTGCTAAGCGGGAGCCTGCTTCTCCCTCTCCCTCTGCCTGTCCTGCAGCTTGTGCTCTCTTGCTCTCTCTCAAATAATAAAATCTTTTTAAAAAATAAAATCAGAATTAAAACAATAACCTAATGAAGAAAAATGCCAAAATTTTAACTATAGTTCTCCTGACCTCTGGTGACTCAGGCTTCCTTATAGCTCCGCAAGGCACTGTGGATTCACTGCCTCCTGAGGGCAGGCTAAGTCTTTCACACGAATACCATTTTCCATAGACCCTTTTCCCTGTCCAAAAATAAGTCTTCAACAGGCTTGGGTATTTGCAGCTTCTCTATTGCTCGTTTTTCAGTAAGAGAAGCGTGTGTGCTGGTGGAGCATACTCAGGAATAAGTCTTCGTTAAAGAAATTTCTAATAAAATGCCCCTGCCCAGTGACCCACTAACGGGTTACACAAAGAAGCAAAATGTTGTAATGATTCTGCATACTTCTAAAGTCTACATATTTCTAATATATATATATATATATATATACACACACATGTATTCTAATGTATATATACTATATGTATATATATTTTGCACACTATATAATTATGGCATCTACATAACTCGCTAGCAGATTCCTTGACGCTGGGGGAATGTGTCAATCATTCTTCCGACCTGACCTAGAGTAGGTAAAGGTTTATTCAAAGATAAACAGGCGGAGGCAAGAGACACTGATCAGAATAAGCCTGCATAGACAGCTTTCAGTCAGAACCAATTGCCAAGCCGTTTACAAACGTCTTCCCTTTCCTGTATTGTTCCTTTAGCGCTCCTCAATTTTGGCCAGAGGGCCGCGTCCACACCCAGCCAGCTTCGAGGCCCGGCTGTAAAAATCTCCAAGCGTAGGAAATCCAGAGCCCGTCCTTAGACCACTCCAGCAAATAAGTTAGCAGTTTCCGCCAGGGTGCCCAGAACGTCACTGACTACAGCAGTTTCCTCCAAGTGCCGAGAATTCCGGAAAACCGGGGAGCTTTCCTCCCGCCCACCAGAAGAAAACGGCCAACCCGGGGGAGCCCAAGGAGCAGCCGCGCCGCGCCCCGCCGCTCGGCCAGGCAGGCCGCAGTGCCTCCGGAAGCCTGAGGGGGGCGCGCGCTGTCCCGCCCGGCCCCGGGAGGAGGGGAGAGAGCGGGCGGGGGCGGCGCGCTCGGCGCTTCCTGTTCCGGCGCCAGGAGGAGCCGCGCGCTGTTAGTGCTGCTGCTGCTGCTGCTGCTGCTGCTCTCGCCGCCGCCGCCGCCGCTGCTGCCGCCTTGCCGTCAGTCAGTCCGCGTTCGGTCCTTCGGCAGCTGGTTCGCTCGGACCCATCGCCGCTTCTGTACTTTGCTGCGGGCTCGGATCTTGCCGGGTGAGGCTGCTTCGGCGCTAGTGGGAATCGTGGAGGGGGGCAAGGGAGCGAGCCTAAGCGGGAGACGGGCGCGGTAACAGAGGCACCTTGAGTCGCCTTTTCGGGTGCCGGGACTAAGCGTCTAGTCCCCGCCATCTTCGTCAGAGCTACGAGGTTTCCCCCCCACACCCTCCGATCGCCCCCCAGGAGAAGGCGTCGGAGGCGGGTGACGTAGCGCCCGACGGGTTTCTCCGCACTTGACGTCAGGCCTGGTTTGGGGGCGGGGCGGCGAGCGTGCCCGGCCCCTCCCCCACCCATTCCACCCCACCCCCACTCTTTCCAGGCCGGCGAGACCCGCTCGGAGGCCGGTTCGCTCCGGTTGATCCCGGACTCCCTTTGTTTGTCTGGCCCTAAGGGGCTCTCAGCTCGCGCCCCTCGGTCGACCTCGTTCCTCCATTCATTAGTTTCTAATAAAACGGGAGAGATGGACCTGTATAGTCTTGGAGGAATCTGGCACTTGTTTAAGATCGTCTGCAACGTGACAACGTTCTGGTCGTTACTTACCAAAGGAGTTGCTAGCACTTCCATTCGATGAATACACAGGACAGAAACCATGAGAAGTGCTGAGTTCTGTGATACGCTCTTTTTTAGGATTTAGGAGCTTATGTTGCGCATGGCAGCTTATAAATAGCTGAACCATTTCCTTTTTGAAAACCAAGAGCATTGCTTTTACTGGATAAAATTTCTAATGCTGAAGCATCGAAGCATACCAAAAAAAATGTTTTTATAGCATTAGAGCTAAAGAAATACACACTCTTACACCTGATGATTGTAAAGGCCTGTTTTGAAAACGAATCTTCATTACAGGCCAAGATAGCCTTCAGAGATCTTTCAGAAGTTCTTTGTTCAGCTGTATTCATTGGGCAAGAAGAACAGAAATTTTTCTTGGTACTGGCGTCTCTGAACCTCCTATTCGAAATTAGTTTGTCTCAGAAACTTGGGCTGTGTGTATTAGAATATTCTTTTTCTCTCTCCAGGAGAGACAGAGACCCATTCCTTAATTGCAAGTCTTGGGGCCAGTGTGTTTTGGAATTCAGAAATCTTTGGATTGTATCTTTAGATTTTAGGAAGAGAGTAAGATGCATAGACAAGAGGTATCACCCCTGCAAAGTCGAGGCAGCACCCCTAAGACAACATTAATATCTGTGCAGTGATAGGTGTGACTTGGTGGAAACTATAAATATCCTCAGGTCAGGTTTTGCCACCAACTGTTTTATGCCAAACTTGGGAATGTTCATTTTATTTTCAAAAGTTTCTGAATAGAGAACTGGGGATAAAGGTTTGCAGACCTATAATAGCAGTTGGAAAAGCTTAACATTTGTTGAGTTTTCCTTGTGTGCCAGACAGTGACCAGGAGATTTATTACGTAAGTATCAGGGAAGGTCTGTGAGGTGGATACCATTCCTGTCTACTTACACCTCTGAAGTTTGTAGAGTTCAACCTGTCCAGAGCCAGCGAGTGATGAGCTGAGGTTTTATCTAGGCAGTGGTAACTGTGGGTCACTCTTAACCTATGCTGCTTGCCTGTGTACACAGGAAGAGGATTGAATGTGTCTGTTGCCCACCCACTATTTTTAGAGCACGGTTACCTTAGACATTTAATTTATGAGTATCATTTAGTCTTTCACATCACTAGCCCCTTTATAGATGAAGAAACTGAGAATCACTCAGGGGAGCTCAGTCTGATTGAGACATAAACCTCAGTCTGAAGGCCGTCTAAGACTCCTATCCCTCTTTCTGTATTCCAACCAGTCTGAACTGCTTACACTTCCATAGTGTACTCTTGCCACCTCTAGCTTTTGCACAGTCTGCTCTTCTTTCCTGGCCATCCCCTACTCCCAGCTCTTTCTTCATTGTTCCTCCAGACTGCAAAGGAACCTCTTCTCAGGATTCCTCCCGATACTCCCTTCCTTGATTCCTTTAGGAGCTCCTTGAGGTACTCTCTTGGTGCCCTGTGCTTACACCAGGTAAGGTAGTTACTGTTCAAAGGGTAGTTCTCCACCAGACTGAATTCCTTACGCATTTATTCCATGTAATACTGTTCATTTACCCAAAGCCTAACACAGTGCCTGGTATGTACGTTCCAGGCATAAGAATAAAAAAATGATGTTTTAAAATTATATGTCTTTTAAAAATTTAAAATACTCCAAACCTTTATCAAGTCCCCAGTTCCCTGAGTTGCCCAAATGTAAAATAGAACGTATCTAATAAAAGCCAGTAATAAAACAATCAAATATTAGAATTCGAACTTTATGTTTTCAGTATATTACCATCATCTCCCCCATACTAAACATCAATGCAATAGTCCTGATTTCTCTTATTTTCTTTTTTTTTTTTAGAGGCGGGGAGGGGCAAAATGAGAGGGAGAGCCTTTTCTCTTAAGATTTTATTTATTGATTTAGAGAGGAGGAGTGAGTGTGGGAGTCGGGGAGCCGCAGTGGGGCAGGGATGGAATCTCAAGCCAACTCCTCCCTGGAGCATGAGCACGGAGCCTGAAGTGGGGCTCGATTCCATGACCCTGAGATCATGACCTGAGCTGAAACCCAAGAGTCGGGGCGCCTGGGTGGCGCAGTCGTTAAGCGTCTGCCTTCGGCTCAGGGCGTGATCCCGGTGCTCTGGGATCGAGCCCCACATCAGGCTCCTCCGCTAGGAGCCTGCTTCTTCCTCTCCCACTCCCCCTGCTTGTGTTCCCTCTCTCGCTGGCTGTCTCTGTCAAATAAATAAAATCTTTAAAAAAAAAAAAAATGAAACCCAAGAGTCAACCGACTGAGCCACCCAGGCACCCCTCTTAAGTTTCTTTTAATAAATATCTTACATGTCTGTAGTACTTTACAATAAACATGTTAACTTTTAATTATCTGTAAAGTATTCAGGAATTAAAACTGTTTTGCAGATGAGAAATGGTCTGTGGTTAAGAAGCTTGCCTTAGTCAAAAGGATTGATGTCCACATTTCATAACTGTCTAGTTCTATGCGCTTTATCACTCCACCACAATGGGATGGCCCTTTGAAATAGTCCTTGTTCGGTAGTCACTAGTAATTTACAGAGTTCAACTTTTTAAAACCTCTTTGTGATTGGATTGCCATTTTATTCTAAAAGCCATAAGAGTTACAGAAATATTTTCTAGAGTATGTCAAAAGAAATTTTATACTGTTTTTAAATTACTATTCTTGCTGCTCAGAAAATAGAATGATTATTTTTCAGACGATGCGTAGATGCTGCCATAAAGTAGTAATGGGAAGGTTTTTTGGCCAGTTCAGGGTCACATTGGCCTTATCTTAACTAGCATAATCCAGGGGCGCCTAAGCGGCTCAGTTGGTTAGGGGTCCAACTTTTGATTTGGCTCAGGTCGTGATCTCATGAGATGGAGTCCCGTGTAGGTATCCACGGTGATGTGGAGCGTGCACAAGAGTTTCTCCCTCTGCCTCTGCCCCCTCTAAAAATTAGCATAATCTAGGTATTTTGGAATAGTTTTTTAGAATTAGTTTTTTAGAAAATCTAGATTTTAAAAAAATTATATAACTCTTCTCATACTCAAACACTGATGTCCAATTCTGTTTTTTACATTTTTATGATGAAAGTAAGACTAAAATAGAATGTTTCCTATTAATATGAACACTATATTCTAGACATGGAGAGAAGGTCACTTTACTAAAAGTGCTGTAGAACAAGAAATGATCTACTTTTAATCCCTTTAGTCAGGGCTTCCTTCCTTAATCATGAGATTCTAATACTTCCTTTATCTTCCAGGATTTAATTTTTTTTTAAGATTTTATTTATTTGAGAGAGAGACAGAGATCGCAGGAGAGAGCACAAGTGGGAAGGAGAGGGAGAAGCAGGCTCCCCACTGAGCAGGGAGCCAGATGCGGGGCTGGATCCCAGGACCCTGAGATCATGACCTGAGCTGAAGGCAGTTGCTTAACCAACTGAGCCACCCATGTGCCCCCAGGATTTAATTTTTAACTTCAAATTTGAAAAGCCAGAGTTGTGAGTCAGTTTATTATTATTAACTTATATCTAGTGTAATTTTATAACTAGTTAACTTTATATCTTGTGTGTGTGTGTGTATATATATGTATGTATTTTTTTAACTAAGAGGAAAAAGAGGAATTCTGAAAACCTGAACAGCAAGACCACATGAAATCAAATGTATTGCTTTGTTAGTTCTCTGCTCCAGAATTAATGTGAACTTTGATACTCCCTTTCTGTATCAGAAAGGCTCACCCTATTCGAAAAGCATGTTAGTCTTATGTAGACTTTAAACTTGTCATGCACTGATAAAGTTTCTTCAGCTGTTCATCCTAATAATTCACTATTGTGTGATAAAATGTTTTGGTATAAAACCTTAACATGGGAATGAATGGATAGTTGTATTTGCTATATATTCAAGATGTGTTTTCTGGTATTCTGAATAAAAAGCAGGGTCGTAGCAGTTTTAGCCTTCATATTCTGTTTATCATTCCTGTTCGCCAGTTGTACTTGAAGATAAAACTAAATGCAAGGATGGCTCATTATTAAGCAGTTTTTATATACAATTAACTGTTTATGGGTCAGAGGAGAAAAACTGTGTGATCAGCTCATTAGATGTCAAAAAGATCTGAAAAATGCAGTGTCTTTTCTAAATTTTTTTTCCTCTAAATGTTTTAACTAGCAAAATAGGAATAAATAAATAGGCATAAATAGACATCTTTAATGTAATTTTTTCCATCTCAAACTAAAAATGGGAGTTTTATTTAAATAGCAGAAGCATTTCCAGGAGAATTGGGAACAAGACCATTGTGCTTACTATCACTATTTAACATTTCATTGTTAAGTTTAGCTGATGCAAAGGAGAAAGGAGGTGTAAATATTGGAAAGGGAATATATTATATATAATATTATAATAATATTATTTTTATTTTTATTATTACTATTGCAGATGACATAATTCTTTACCTGAAATCCTAGCAAATCAACTGTAGTAAAATAATTAGTAACGTCACTGCTTACAAAAGTAATACACTAAAATTTAAAAAGCCTTTCACATACGGGTGACTCTTGATCTCAGGGTTGTGAGTTCGAAGCCCACGTTAGGGCTAGAGTTTACTTTAAAAAAATAAAAATAAACTATTGAGTGGTAAATGACGTTGGGACCTAGGAAGATCTACCTTGTTCTTGAATAAGAAGATTTGATATTTTGAATATGTTACATGTCCTCTAATCTGTAAATTTAATGCTATTCCAACCAGAACACCATCAGATTCTTCTTATTTTATTTTTTTACAAAATGATCTGGAAAAAATAAACAGAATTTTCAGGAATCTAGGGGAAAAGGACAACAGCAATAGGTTAACTGACATTAAAATTTGTTAAAAATAGGGGCGCCTGGGTGGCTCAGTCGTTAAGTGTCTGCCTTCGGCTCAGGGCGTGATCCCAGCGCTCTGGGATCAAGCCCCGCATCAGGCTCCCTGCTCTGCTGGGAGCCTGCTTCTTCCTCTCCCACTCCCCCTGCTTGTGTTCCCTCTCTCGCTGGCTGTCTCTCTCTCTGTCAAATAAAATAAAATCTTAAAAAAAATTTTTTTTGTTAAAAATATAAAGCTACTGAAATTAAAATGGGATGTTGTGATGCAGATCAGTAGAAAAGAGCAGACTTCAAAATATCTGTGGGAAATAATAGAGACTCTGTAACCTGGTGGTTAAGAGCCTTGGCTCTGGAATCAGAATGTACCTGAGTCTGACCCCTTTTCTGCTTGTCACTAGCTCTGTACCTTTAAACAAGTTAACTTGATGAGTTTCCTTTTCTCAAGCTATCAAGTGAGTGAAATAATTTGCATCTATTCAATGAGATTACCCACCTAAAACACTTTGAGCACAGTACCTGTTCTGTGGTGAAAACTCTTAAGTATTTCTTGTCAATACTGGCAGTAGACTGTGTTAAGGGTAGTTTGTCATATCCACTGAGAAAAGATAGATGATAACATTAATTTAAGTTAGGGGTGCCTGGGTAGCTCAGTCAATTAAGCGTCTGACTAGCTCAGGTCATGATCCCAGAGTCCTGGGATATATTTCAGAGCTAATATTAAAATTTTATAAGGTGTTAAAAAAAAATGTACTACTAAGGAGTAAAATTATCAAAGGCAAAAAGAGTACATACTGTCTTCCTCTATTTATATGAAGTCAAAGAATAAGCAAAAACTAAGAAAGTGGTTGCTGAGTGGAAGGGGGAGTTGGTTGGAAAGTAGCCTGAGTAAACCTGGAGTGAAGGAAGTTGGTTTTGTATCTTGGTTAAACGGGCATATACAGTTGTCAGAGCTTGTTGACCTGAACACTTAACATCGGTGCATTTTATTGACAATTATACTTCCCTTTAGAATTTGACAAAAGTGGTCCAAAGATGTGAGCAAATTCACAAAAAAGAGGTTTATTATACATTGGGTATGAAATTTTAAAGATGCTCTACTTTCCACTTAATTTTAAAAATGTAAAAGTTAAAACAAGGTGCCAATTTTTTAACCTGCCATAATTGGAAACTATTTAGACAATAATATCCAGTGGTGAAGAGGAATTTTAAAAGATAGTATAGGGGTGCCTGGGTGGCTGAGTCAGCTCAGCATCTGCCTTCAGCTCAGGTCATGATCCCAGAGTCCCAGAATCCATCCCCATGTCACACTCCCTGCTCAGCGGGGAGTCTGCTTCTCCCTCTCCCTCTGCCTCTCCAGCTGCTCCTTTTCTCTCTCTCTCTCCCAAATAAATTAAATCTTAAAAAAAAAAGTGTAATTGGCAAAGGACTTCAAAGTAGCATGGACTTCAGGATGGATTTTAGTAGCCTTAACTGTGGATTGTAGATTTCACTTGCAGTACTTTTTCCTGATGACACACATTCACAAGGATACGTGTTCAGAAGTGTTCACTGTATCATTGTCTAACACAGCTCAAAGTGCAAACATCCTAAACTACCAGCAGAGTGAGAGTGCAGACTATACTGTGGATCCCTTTTATATGATGTGCAGCCAGTAAAAAGGGGTGACGTTGGTAGAACTACACGAACTACAGTGGAAGTTTTCTCTATATAAAGACAAAGACCTTGCGTACGTGATTAAGTAACAGTGGTCTATAAAAAGAAAGTTCCGTGAAGAATATATAAGAAATGGTAAGCACTGGTTTTGAAGTATTCTCTCTTTCTTTCTTTATCTTTTTTAGGAAAATGTCTGATGAATTTTCGGTAAGTTGTTGCATTCATCCTTCATAAGTATTTTGGCTCTTAGGAAAATGACATAGTTCTAACTGTGGGCCATAGACCTCTTATTTTAAAAGAGATGATTTTGTGATCTTGGTTTTGGCTGGGGAGAGCATGTGATTCTAAGAGATGATCTGCCTTGACTTAGATATGTTTGAAATTGTAGTCTGTTGTATGCATTTATGAATCCTTAAGTAAAAAAAAAATTAAAAAGTGTTAAGTGTTAACATGGGAGTGTTAATAGTGGCCAGCGTTTTTTGAATATAATATACACCAGGCACTATGTGAAGGGTATTACATGAATTATCTCATTTAAGCCTCAACTTAATGCTAAACTTTTTTTTTTTTTTTTTTTTTAATGAGGAAACTAAAGCTCAGAGAGAGTATATAAACTGTTTGAGGTAAAGCCAGGATTCAAATCCACAGTATTTTGAGTAATTGCATTTAGAAAATTTGATCTTCTCTAAGGAATTTGCATTGTAAAGTTGATTTTTATATTAAATGAATTGTTTTTGAACTGAGCAGTTTGGCTGTTGAAGATGTTCCAGGTGTTTATAATGGCTCACTCTACAGCTTACTGTCCTGTCTGGGTTTATAATCATGTTGGACGTGATTTGTCCCTAAGTAAGATTGATAAGACACGCATGTTTGTATTCCAGTTGGCAGATGCGCTACCTGAACACTCCCCTGCCAAAACCTCTGCTGTGAGCAATACAAAACCTGGCCAACCTCCTCAAGGCTGGCCAAGTTCCAACCCTTGGAATAACCCAAGTGCTCCACCTTCTGTGCCGTCTGGACTCCCACCAAGTGCAACACCCTCCACTGTGCCTTTTGGACCAGCACCAACAGGAATGTATCCCTCTGTGCCTCCCACCGGACCACCTCCAGGACCCCCAGCACCCTTTCCTCCTTCTGGACCATCATGTCCCCCACCTGGTGGTCCTTATCCAGCCCCAACTGTGCCAGGCCCCGGCCCCACAGGGCCATATCCTACACCAAATATGCCCTTTCCAGAGCTTCCGAGACCATATGGTGCACCCACAGATCCAGCTGCTGCTGGTCCTTTAGGTCCATGGGGATCCATGTCTTCTGGACCTTGGGCACCTGGAATGGGAGGGCAATATCCTACCCCTAATATGCCATATCCATCTCCAGGGCCATATCCCGCACCCCCTCCCCAAGCACCAGGGGCCGCGCCACCTGTTCCATGGGGCACTGTTCCACCAGGAGCCTGGGGACCACCAGCACCATATCCTGCCCCTGCAGGATCATATCCCACACCAGGACTCTATCCCACTCCCAACAACCCTTTTCAAGTGCCTTCAGGACCTTCTGGTGCTCCACCGATGCCTGGTGGCCCCCATGTGAGTGTTAAATTTGTTATTTAAAATGCACTAATAGTCGCATAAGCACAACTGGAAGATTATTTGCCTCCAGTTTCAGATAGAAGATTAGAAGGCATTTAAAACTTTTTAAAAGAAGGGGTATGTGTATGTAAGATATGAGTAAATTTTGAGCTTCAGGTAAAGCATTTACTAGAAGGATGAAAACATAAGTATTCCTGGTACTACTAAAAATAGAAGAATTTCCTAGAGATTCACAAAGACTTCATAATATAGTAAGTAATGTCCTCAGTAACATCCTTGAGGTAAACTCAGGTGCATTTCATTGGACTTTTTTTTTTTTTTTTTTTTTTTTTTTTTAGTATTTCTCAGTCACATTTTATAGCCTCAGACCAAAGCACAGTTCAATAAAGTCTCTGCCTGTGTGACTTCATACAGAGGTAGATTTTTAGAGCATCTAGGACAGTGAGTACGTAACATTGCTTGTCCTTTCTGTAACTCTCCGTACTGTTTCTCAGCCAAAGTTTTGCTAGGTTCTCAGCAGCACTGAGCTCCAGGTTACACCATTATTCTGCATTGTCAGTTACGGGTAATGCTTCATGCTTTACTGTCCGCCACTCCAGAGAGGTAGAGTTGACATATTAGTTGGAGAACCTGTCTTGGACATACAACCAAATAGAAAAGCATCTCATTTCCCCCCAGAAGTAAGCCAAGTGAGTGTTCAAACAGAATCATGATTCTCCTTAGGGGGAAAACATGACTGACTCTATAACAAAATAATCAGGTCTCCAACTAGATTAATCAAACATCCGCCTCAACTGTAAAGGAAAAGGAATCTTAATAAAATGCCATCAAAACCCAACTTTCATTAGTATAACTTCTTGCTATACGTTTGTTTTTTTTTTTTTTTTTTTGCAAATTGTATGCCAAAATAGATGGGATGACTTGCCGTTTGGATTTTATTAAGCAATAAGTTTATTTTAAACCACAGCAAGGAGTTACTAAACTCCACTTAGAAAAATTTGGAGGTTTACTTTTTCTTTTTTCTGTTGCAGTCTTACCATTAAGTTAATGGACGAAGAGATGACGCTTTGCTTTTTGAAGTACATATATATGCACATGAATGCATATATAAAAATGGCTGGTTTCACTCTTCTTAGAGGGCATTCATGAAAGAACAACTCTTGCACCTCTCAGAGAAGATATCTGCCTCTTGTTCTTGGATGTATAGTACATCTGATGGATACAATCAGATAAAAATGTACAAGTAAATCATTCAAATGTGATTTTTATTCGGTTTTTATGGAACGTTAAAGTGATGAAGTATATTGAATAGCTCTTTGATACAGTTTGTTTAAAACAAGTTTCCGATTTGTTTAAATTATGAAACTACACAAAAATCTAAGATGATGTGGATTATTGTTAGAATCTGCAACCTCATTGGCAAATTATTTCAAGTATTTTTCTATAATCACTTTTTCCCTAAATAAACATACTTTGAAAACAATTACATTGTCATAATTTAAACAAACGATGCCTCTCAACATCTTGAACTGCTCTGTCTATAGAATAAATAAACCTGGTCCTCGTGAGGTGGTAGTTTGGATATATATTTTAAAGCTGTTGGTAATTACTGTCAGATGTTGAGTTCATTAGCCAGGCAGTGTTCATTTTTATCTTTGAGCTTTTAGTAAAAACTTTGATTTTGAGTTCCACCTGATTTGCTTTATTTTTAGCCAGATGGGTCACACAGCTCCAAAATCTGCCATTTATGAAAGCTTTTTTCTTTTTAATGCAGGCCAACATGTGTGTAAATTGTTATTAGAGAATTGGTCATCTCTGTATTGCTTTGGAATAGATTTTGAGATGTCAGTATTGCTTTGGGAAGAACTCGAAGAAGGAAATAATTCTCTCCTTTGTCTTGAACCTCAAGCCGGAGGAAACCCTGGAAATTGCTTCATAGTGACAAGTAACTTGCATTCCCACAAAACACTCTTCTACTCAGACCCTTCCCTGTAGGTCCCTCTGCCTCCGTTCTTTGGAAGGAGCACATCCCTTAGTTTCTCCCTGATAATGGAAAACTGGCACACTCTAGGGGTCTGTTGTAAACACACATAGCAGTTATGAAAGAACCTTAGTCATTTAGACATGACTCCTTGTACGAGTGCATTCAAAACGTGTCTGTGTCTTCAGAGTCTGATGAAGCCGTGTCATTGTCTTTTGCATAGTTTCCTCCGTCTGTTGTAAAGTGCTTAATGGCTAACAGTTCAGTTCTGTGTCTGTTGACAGGTCAATAGGTAGAATTGAGTGCCATCCTTAAAAATTATCCTCTAGCTCTAACACCGAAACTAATATAATAATGTGTAGATCTTTGCAGTTGCTTTGAGAGCAGTGTGACTGTCGCCTAAATTCGTGTTGTTTGTAACCACCAGAATAGCCTGAGTAGCTTTTTGGCACCTTATCTCTAAATCAGATTCTTAGAGTCTTAGAAATGACTATGTTATTTGTCAAATAACATGTTGAACCTTTGAATGTATCTATCGGGTTACTAAAATATGTT
This sequence comes from Ursus americanus, assembly GCF_024610735.1. Classification (NCBI taxonomy): domain Eukaryota; kingdom Metazoa; phylum Chordata; class Mammalia; order Carnivora; family Ursidae; genus Ursus; species Ursus americanus. The sequence goes on along the minus strand of NC_142152.1, from coordinate 3,444,071 downwards.
GTGAATTTCTTGACTAGGACAGATTTATGCTGAAGCTCTTGTTTTTGCTTAGAAATAAAATGTTGAGTAGTTTGTTTCTCTTACAGTTAAAATGTCAAGAATGCCAAATGCTGCCAGTTCAATGGTTTGATAGCTACCTCCTTTTAAGAAAGCAAGATGGTCATCTTTGAGAAGAACATTCAGCGATTAAGCTCCCTTTTAAGTAGATGATAGAGTCAAGCTTGCAGAATCGAAACTGATTTGTTTAGGTATCTTCAGACTGGGGAATGTTGTTAGACAGCTCCTACATAGTGGCACAAGCGGTCTTGTTTTCTTTCGCTTCCTTGTGAGGACAAGCCGCACCGCTCTGCAACACTCTTGGAATCTTTGGTCAGAGTAGCCTCCCATTTACGAGGCAGTAGCCTTAGAAGGTATTTTAGCTTAGATGATCAGACAATATCATGTCAGCTGACTGGAAGGATAAGAGGAAAAGTGTGATAGCGAAGAGCTCTCTCTCGGTGGTTATTTTGGTTGTGCTACATTGGGAGAAGTTGACAACTCTGGCTTTAGATACAATATTTACTGTAACACTAGAGGATATTGTTTGATTAAGAGAAGTGGTAGCACGTTTGGGAATCTGTAATCATGGGGTCCATTTATTAGACAAGAAAATCTGCTAAAAGATTTGAAGGACCATGAATGTGAGATTGGAAATTACTACTCCCAGTAAATACATAAACTTGGCTAGTGACCCGTACTGCCCAGTGTGCCCTAGACATAACACCTTTTCTTTGCTTTTCAAGGACTTTCCAACTGGTAGTTGTGAATTTTTTTTTAAAACATAAGAACGGAAATCAAAGGGACTAGAATTTGCTTTTATGTTCCTTTCAGTTTTTTAGAGCATTATTTCTCAACTTCCAGGGAGAGTCTTGATTCTTGTGGGTACTCTGGGACAAAAATGTATTTTTTGGTTCGGGGTAAAGGTAAGCGCAGAAGTTGTTCCGGTGGAGGAATGGGGGAAAGCATGGGGGAAGGTTTCTCTGTTTACAAGGGAGTAACATTGCTTCTGAAACCAGTCCTGTTAGGCTGGCATCAGTTTAGGGAAGAGACTATTTCTTAGAAAGTTTGTTGGTCTCAGAAGGGAATACACAGGATGGAATATGCTGGCACTTGTACTCTCTCAGAGCAAGAACTTGAAGACAGATTTGTTGGAGATAATTGAGATGTGTTGAGGATTTGTGTTTCTGGAGTTGGAATCTTAGATTTTGAAATGTTAAACCTAAAAATGAAAATAAAGACCTTAGGTCCTCACACACACACGCAGTTCTCAAGAATCAAGCCTTCTTAAAGGAGTGCTTGAAATAACCTTGGCTTGTCTGTACTGGACTCGGCCTGACACCTTTCCATGCTTTTGAAGATAGCTGTTTACAGCTCGGACCCTACGGCCCTGTTTTGTATAATGTAAAACATTGATTATTCAGGAATAGGCAGTACATTTGTTTTAATAACCCAAGGACTTCCTTTCTCCTTGGTCAGTTTTCCTGTTGTTTTCAGTAGAGAATAATAAAAGGGGAGATAAGAAAGGGGGTGAATTTTTGGCCTTGATCTGGCACACCACTACAACAGAATATTGGCCTACTTTCTAGGAAACAAGTCAGTTTTGCCCATAAAATTTTACCTCAAAAAATACTAAGTGCTACCTATTGTACTCAAATGGACAGCTTTTGAAATCATGTGTATAGAAGGACGAAGCTATACTCACGTGTCAGTTAAAATGGTGGGCCTCGTTTGCATGTCAAGTGCCCAGGCTTCTAAATGATTAGTGCCAATATCTTCCTTCCTCACCCTGAATAGTCGAGTGCTAGATTTATAAAATGCCAGGGTTATAAACCCTGGACATTAAACCTAAGTACAGACCTTCAAATGTTGGTTTTTGAAAAGCATAAGGTTAAATTCAGATGAATCACACTGATAGAGGGTACTATGCAGAGAAAGGGGTGGGTAGCTTTCAGGGAGACTAAATTTAATCTTAATTAAGCAATATTTAGTATTGAAGACAGGCACTTTTTATTTTCAGAATTCTGCCAAGTAAAATGAAAATTGCCAATAAAATAATCAGTATTAAATGCCATGCAAGCTGCTGGCTAGAGAAAACATCTGAGAACTGCATTCATTCAGCAGACACTTGAGTGTCTGACCCTGGTGCTTTGCCAGCTTCCAGAGCTACAGAGATGGAAGAGAATGCCCGTCCCGTGGAGGCTTACAGTCTAGGGGTGGCATTACGGAATGCATCAGTACACCCATTTTTGGTAGACCTAAACATGTTTTAGTTTGCTGCTGGTGGAAATCAGAGGCCAGCCTTTGGACATTTTAAAGAGCAAGGTGTGTTGTGTCCTTTTTAAAAGTAAGAAATTAGTGTTTCTTCAGATTGTAGTGTTTGTCAGTGCAACTGTTCATGTGTGCAAAGTAACGGGATGTTTTTCCTCTTCACTTCTTCCCTGGATGAAGGCACTTAAACTGCCTGTCACTGGTTAGCAGATACTGATTTGTTGCCATTAAGTAAACTTGACTTCTTATGTGTGCTCTATAAAGGTTTTTTTGTATTTTTTCTTAATATTGTGATTTTTTAAATTGACTTAATAATGACAAATTTAATGTATGTAATTGTCTATGCATTTTAAGTTAAACTGCCTAAAATGTGATTTGAGACATAGACATTTGTTTGTATTATGAACTGTAAGCAATCTGTTTGAGACGTTAGGTTTTATCACCTGCTGCTGTATTTGTAAACAAAGACATATGTTGCTTTAAGAAGTAATTATAATTAGGAATAGTCTATGGATGTGATACTTGATATTTTTTAAGATAAACTTGTTTGCTTTTGTGTATTATACCTGAAAACTTTTTTAAAAAAATGTATTTTCATGGTTTCACGGGTTTTCCATGTATCTTTTTCTTTGGGCCCAGTTCTGGGCTTCCCTGAGAAGTCCAGAGCCTCATTAACTACAAAATCGTTGTCATAAAGACGACAAAAAGGGCCTGAGATGCTCCTCGGTGTGTGACCTGCATTCACTTAGGCGTTTAAACAGGCTGCCGAGGAATGACCTTCCATGGACCCTCTTTCAGCAACATGGTGTCCACTGTGTGCGCCTCCTCTTATCCCTTCAAGGCTGCATTATTCTTTGTAACCAGGTTATCTGTATATACAGAGTTAGGGAACTTTCCCTCTCTGCCCCTACTGCCACCACCCCCGCTTTCTTCTATGAAAGATGGGTCTGTTCTTCTGTAACTACCATGCCTATGGTGAGGGTCACCGTATCAGACTTGGTACGGTTTGCCATTCCCTTTCCACAGGGGGTTTGCTAGCCTGTCTTGAGCCCCAGTGTGCGTGGGGCTGTAACGTACGTACTAGATTATGCTTTTGAAAGAGTCTTCTTCTTTTTGCCTTAAAGTTGGACAGAGCGCAATGTAAATTTTTCAGTTGCATTTGATGTCTTACTTCCTATCCCTTAAAGGTGCCGACCTCAGGTGGAGCTTAAAGTAGGTAGTGAAATAGAAGATCATTCTGAAGCAGGGCTGGGGTTTTTTTCCCGTCGGGAAATGACACCACTTCAGCAGACACGTTCTTCCCCGGGTACCTGACCCAAACTGGTTCTTTTTTTACCACCGTATAAAGACTTAGCGCCAATCCTTTCGCAACAGATGTCTAAAGCAAAATAGAATCCTATGCGCTTATTTTCAGTAAGACAATACAAAGAAGTCTAATATCCGAAGAGAATTTGGGCCATCCTGTAGAGTTGTTCCTGTGGCCCGTGGACATGATTCTTCTCGTGTGGACATTAAACAGTTATTTTCACTTCGTATATTGTGGGACCCTGGGGTTCCCGGGATGAGGTAGAGCTTCATCCCTCCCTACTCCGTGTTTTCTCGTAAGGCAGTTCCTCTCTTCCACTTGTTATCATTTTACTTTATTAGTTTGCGGCTGCCATAACCAAACATCATAGACTGGGTGGCTTAACCAACGGGTTTATTTCTCACAGTTCTGGAGGCTCGTAAGTCCACAAAGTGCTGGTCTGCTCAGTTCCCCACTAGGGGTTCTTTGTGGCTTGTAGAAGGCCATCTTCTCACTGTGTCCTCATTCATGGAGAGTGAGAAGCAAACTGTTGTGTCTTAGAAGGACACTAATCCCATCGAGGCTCCACCCTCATGACCTCATCTAAATGAATTAGCTCGCAAAGGCTCCCTGCCCAAATACCATCACATCCACGGTTAGGGCTTCAGTGTAAATTCTGGGGGACAGTTGGTTCATAACACTACAGATGTGTTGTTGGAACAAAATGTTTTGCTGCTTTTAAGTTCCAAAAACAGTTGTAGAAGACTATGTCTCCGGGTTGAGTTTTGCTAAAATCATAATCAGACATTCACAAGTTTAAGAGAATCTTAGTCCATATAGAATTCTAAGCTATGCTTGAAGTGTTAATGTCATATAAAAGAGGAAATTTAACACTGTTCAGTTTTTGCTTTGTTCCTATTTTATGTTAAGCCTCATTTTTTAAAATCATTTAGACTAGCATTCCTTAGAGGTTGGTAGGCAGCTTAAAAAGAGCCTATTTTTTAGAGATAAAGAGGTTAAGTAAATTCACAAGGTCATAGTAATAACGGATGGTGCCCAGTTCTGTCTTCAAGGCTTAGGGTTTGTCCACTGTTTTTCGCTCAGGCATTCAGTACCCTTTTTATGCAGTTGCTTGCTTACCAGTCTCAACCCTTGCCTATTCCACAAGACACCCTGACTTGTTCTTGTCCCCTTAAGATGCCACTGGTAGGTTCCAAAGCTATGGGAAAACTGGTGAAAACACTCAACTGGTTAACTTTTTAGATAAAGAAGTCAAGTTAATTGAGTTTCATGTATTTTCCTACTTAACAGCTTAATTTCTTTGGAGCTAATGATAGCTTTTATGTACATTTTATATATTTTGGTTCATTCAGTTCTTAACACCCTTGCTTTTGAGATACATAGAATCTAGGAGGAGACAAAAACAAGTAGTTGACACTGTATTAAACAGTTCACATGCACTATCTCAGTTAAGCCGCGCAACAATCCTCTTAGACAAGGACAGTTCTTGTCCCCGTTTTACAGATGATGAAGCTAAGGCTAAGAGGTTATAGAGATCACCTAGCTAACTATGTAAGGAACTCAGATTACAATCCTAGCTGTGCCTGATACCAAAGCTTTGCCCCATACCACTGTACTACAGAACGCTGCTTTCTAAGAACGGCATCTTATCCTAGTCGCCTTAGGGCAGTAGTTCCAAAATTGTATACCTGGGAGGTCAGATCCATCTAGCATTGAATGTTATGTAGCAAACCTTTCACACATTCCATGTCATTGAAGGAGTGGCATTGGAAATTCACTTTAAAGAGAGTATGTGTCTGAAATGTATGTCCTTATAGTTGATGAATAAGCACAGTTCTTAAACTAATTTAGAACTTAGTTGTATTTTCATAAACAAAGGCAAGTTATGTTCAAAGGTGTAGCAGTTAGGAGTAGGTTTCAGAGGCGCGCCTGAGTGGCTCAGTCGGTCAGGCGTCTGCCTTCGGCTCAGGTCATGATCTCAGGGTCTTGGGATCGAGCCCTGCGTTGGATTCCCTGTTCAGCAGGGAAAGTGCTTCTCCCTCTCCTTGTCCCTCTGTCCCTCCCCACCCACCGTTTGTGCTCACTCTCAAATAAACAACTACAAAAAAGGTTTCAGATACGGACATGAGCGTTGTTAGGAAAGGTCCCGGATGATCAAACCACTAGTCGACCGCAGTGCTACCGATTGTTGAGGACACTGGGTGTCCAGCTGCCCTGCAGTGGGAAAGGCTTGGACAAGGCTGTCGGAGTGGCTGAGACAAGAGGTCTCTGTTAGCAGTGGAGGAGCAGCCAAGATGTACAGGAGAACTGTACAGAGGGTGGGAGAGTCCAAGGGAGGTTCTGCCAAGTACGGCTTGACAGTTCTTTTTTTAAACTTGCCAGTACAGGACATGCTAAGTTAAAACATCTTGACCGTTGCCTAGTTACTGCAACACACAAAATTCCCAAGGACTAAACTTAATGAATACCTGGATCCCTTCTTGAATGCCCAAAGAAATCTTTACAGAAAAAGACCAAAAGTACATGACTAATGATTTGGACTAGCACCCAGGCTTTTTACGGAATTGGGATGAAGAGGATTAATGCGAACTAGGAAAAGCCTCTTTACAAATTTTATATAAGATTGCTTAACTGAAAGGCAGTAGTAAGTCTCCACCTCTGGTGAATCTGCAATAGAAATCTGATCAAATTCTAGAAGGCAACCCTTCACGGTTTCAGTGAGCACCACAACCGCTGGGGACCCACGGAACAGTTTTTTTTGCTTTGAGCTCAGCTCTGCAGTGTGATTTGCTGCAATTGACTAGCTTCCTGTGCTCACCTTAATGTAAGACACATCATCATGCTCACAGCACCACAGGGGAAAAAATGGAACATCCATCCTTCCACCTAGCCAAAGGGATCTATTTGGTGTAGTAGCATAACTAAGAGATTACACTTCTAATAAATAATACCTATATTAATGTTCCTTTTTAAAATTAGATTGTCATGGGGGCGCCTGGGTGGCTCAGTCAGTTAAGCGTCTGCCTTTGGCTCAGGTCATGATCCTAGGGGATCCTGGGATTGAGCCCCGCATCGGTCTCCCTGCTCAGCGGGGAGTCTGCGTCTCCCTCTCCACCTGCTTGTTCTCTCTCAAATTAATACATAAAACCTTTAAAAATAAATAAAATTATTTAAAAAAATAGATTGTCATGCTTAAAGGCTTGAAGTTACACAATGTGATAATATACTTACTGGACACCAAGGTTGTGGTGGTAAGTACATAAGTAAGTATGTAAGTGGTCATATACCCCAGTTTGCCTGGAGCAATTCTGGTTTGTGTTGTCCAGGTATAGTTATTAGTAGCACCCTCCTTGCATTCTCAAGCGTCCTGGTTTTGAGGATAAATTATGAATTGGCTATCCTAACTGTAACAAAAAAGAATGCAAGTGAAGGTTTTCCGTATTGGTTTCCTGATACAAACTCATCCTAAAGACCATGTTTTAGCATAGAAGTTAACCTTTGACTCACGTAGCATTTAGGCTGCCACGTATACTGCATCTTAGGTGAAGAAAAATATCCAAGTCACTCAATTGTAGCCACATTGTCTTCAGCAAATCCCAAAAGCATGAAAAGCACACATTCTAGTTCTAGAATAGGAAGCCATGCCTTTTTTAGGCTGGAAAAGATGGATAGAGAAGGAATGATGGGAATACTACTTTCTGGGCATCTCTCCAAAGGTTTCTGCCTCATGGCCTCAAACATGTCTTTTTTTCCCCACGTCCTGAAAGCAATTTCCCTTAAAGCTTCAAGTTTCTTTGTTTTTGTTGTTGTTTAACTTAATCTCACACACTGAACAGCACTGAAAATTATGTCCAATTTTGGGGGTCTTTTAGCTGCTGCATAGAAACCTTACCAAATCTGTGGTAGAATTGCATTTCATTTCCTCCCGTCCTGGACTGACAGGAATGTTTGTAATTCACAGTAATGGTGGGAAGGAGCACACAGTGAAATTTTTTCAAAGGGTACATTAGTGGCAGGGAATAAATGATGAAAACTCGTTAAACCACTTCAGAAATACCTGTCGGCTGGAGTAATGGTTCTCACTTTTTTGTGTTTGAGACATATTTTTTTAATACTGGAACTTGTGGCTCTTCTGTAAAGAGTGACTGCTTCTGGGGTTGGCACACTCGTATTCCCCCAGTATTCCTGTTTGAATAGAATGTCTGCGGCACGACCAAGTTCTTGCAAGTTCTCTCACATAGTTTCACAGCAAAGTTCTTGCATGTTGTCAGAAACAGTTTTTCCTCGATGCTGGCTTAATGGTATACGCCCTCTTTCCCCCTGCAGTTTGAGCCCCACTCTTCATCTGCAGCCGCAGTCAGCTTCACATTCTGACAGCCACTGCCGTAGAAGTACACGTCCCCAGCTGTGGCAAAAATTAATTTTGCACGTTGACCACAATTTGCTGACGCATCTGTTCTCAGTACACTATGATACTCACCGAAAACATCAGTTAGAATGGGATGAAGTGACGAAGTTAAAAACCGCTCACTGCAAACATCAGTTTGAATAGGATGTGAAACCTCAAAATACCAGTATCCATTTGCTGCTCGCACCTTTCACAACAAAGTAGCTGGAATCACATCTGACTCACTCATCCACAACACAGAGCTCTCCAACAGCTCATACTCTTTGTATGAGGAAAAGCATGTTGAGGGGGTGGGAGAGGGATGCAGCTGGGGAGGGGGTCCATGGAGGACTTGGTGGAATCTGACAATATTCTGTTGAGTGGGGCGATGGCTATACTCGAATGTTCACTGTTAACTCCAAAGATACGTAATACTCTTTTATATGTACAATTTACATGGTTTTTTACAAGTATAAGGGGACTGTGCATCTAATCTTGAAAGGAACCCCCGTTTCACCCAGAGTGTCTCTGAGAAAGGTAGACAGCCTAATAACCTCAGTGGTAGCTGAGTCCCCAGGCATGTAACAGCGGTATGAGGCTGTGCCCAGAGTCAATGTTTTTCCTTTACGCTAATAACTGAAGCTTTCAATTGCTTTAGGAAACAGATGGTTGTCATTAAGAACACAAAAGCATAAAGGGTCTGCCCAGTGAGCCACTCAGTCTAGTGTCCAGGCTGACCCTGGAACCAAGAGCTGTTTTGTGAGAGAGCACAGTTGGTACATAAACCCAGTCCGCCAGAGCCCCACTAGACAAATGGAGAAGCAATTGTAAAGCGTGTGATTACATGAGGCATTGTGTGGGGCTGGCACAGAGAGAATCACAGAGTAAACAGAGCCCCACAAGCACAGGAGGAGACAATAGGGATGATGTGTTCCACGGTGATGATTAGTGTAGCTGGAGAAAACTGGGAAATCTACGGAGAGTGAGCACTGAGGAGTGTATGCCGCGGTAGAGACCCCGGGCCCTGGACCCCGACCAGCTGTATTATTTAAATACTCTTTCCACCACTTACTAGATCCATCACATTGCGAGAGTTATGTAATCTTTTGGTGCCTCCGTATCTTCAGCCATAAATGCAGAAAACAGTAGTTCCTAACTCCGTGGGGTTTTGAGAATTAAATGAAGCCATCCACGTAAAGCGTTTAGTGCTTGACATCATAAGCACTCAACCAACGGGAGCTTATCACGGGACCTGAAAAGCATTTTTCCAGGTTTGGGGCCTACAAGGATGTTACAGTCTAGTAGAGGAAAGAGAAAAGTGAACGAGCCATTTGCATCCGGTGTGATGTCACTGAGGCAGGAGGCACAGCCTCCTCTGAGCACACCCCGTGAGCACCCAGTAGTTAAACGGCTACCATGTCTTGAGCGCTAACCATGTGTGACCTGGTCTCCTAAGGGCTTTAATCACGTTATCTCCTTGAGTCCTCACAACACCTTCAAGCCAGGGGTAAAAGTCAGCTCTGTCCAGTGCAGAGCTGGGTTCCTTCCCCTTCGTGGTGCAGGTCTCCATGAGTGCCGCAAGGAAACTGGCACTCCAGAAAAAGACCTGTCTCGAGAGAAAGCACAAGAGGGAGACTGTCCTCACCTCCAGCCACCTTGCCCCCGGCCATATTTGCCTAATCACATCTTCGTTCCCGGTGTGCGTGGGAGTTTCAGGCCGGGACGCTGGGTAGGAACTGATAGAAGCAGGTCGAGTGTAACTGTGGTCCCTCCAAGGAGCCGTGTTCCCAACATTCCGGAGAATGTCCCCACACTGGAACAGCTTTCCTTGCATTCTTCCTCGTGACGTCAGCAGCATAACTGCAAACACGACTTGCTTCATGGCTGCCCACAGCTACACTGTTCCTTCATGCTGGGTTTTGGGAGAACACACGGGCTATTCACTGCGGAGTCTCAAGCTCACTGGAAACTCTGAACACCTCATACTTAAAAGGAAAACCATTGCTCCTTTGCTCCAGATTACGTGAGAGACTTTAGCCTGTATACACTGATGTCAACCACTACTCTGATCAGGGAATAGATAAGAGAGGCATTCCTTGGAATGAGTATCTAAGAAGAATCTTAGGAGAATCCAAGCCTTGGACAAAGGGAATTGAGAAACCTTTGACCAAGGACAAAGGAAAACAGAACAGCCCTAAGTTAATTGCAAAATATGTCAGCACCTAGACTGTTTTCAATCATGCAACTGGACTTACTAACCACTTACCCTCTGCCATGTCTGGTAATTCAATAGTGAACTAGCCGAAACAATTTCTGACCTCATGTAGTTCACAACCTGGCGGGAAAGACGATCGTTAAATAATGTTAACTGCACTTGTGATAAGTGACAAGGAAAAGAGCGTAACGTAGTAGGCAGGAGTCGAGTAAAGCTCACCAGAGGAAACATTTGAGCTGCAATATGAAGGACGAGCAAGATTTAGGCAGGCAGTAAGTTAGGAGAAGGGTGCCAGGAAGAGAATCCAAGAGCGGCAAGAAAAAGGCCACCCTTGTGTGCAGGGGGGAGGAAGGGGCCAGGAGTGCGAGTACCTGCCTGCATGTTGATGGTGTTGGGGCAGAGGATGTGAAATGGAGCACAATAGGGTAGAAGACCTATGATCGGCTCTACTTTTCCTCTGTGTTGTCTACTAAATGCAGCAAGCTATCTTCCCATTGATAAACGCTCCGATAAACTCGGTTTCAAGTCTTAAGAATCCCCTGACCATCCAGGATAATCATACCAGGGAGATCCTCTGCATAGAGATCTGGGTTCCCTGAAGCCCCATTAGGCATATTTTGCCAGCCTGGTGGAACAGGAAGTCTCCTTTTCATAATCTTAATATTGTTCAGAGTGCCTGCCTACACCAAAGCACCAGTCTATAAGCCACTTGTGAAAGAATGTTGTCAGCACTGTGCTGATGGGGGGGGGGGGTATCATCCCTGAATTTATTCCAAAGGTGAAATTAGAGAAACCCTTGAATAATTTGGTCAGCTCATACCCCAAGTAACTTCAGTTTCCCTATCTTGCTTCTTGCCATAGTTTTCTTTCTAACCCAGAAAAACAGAGTGTTTATAAAGCACACAAGGTAATTTCAGATGAACAGCTTAGCCTGTGCCTGCTATAGTAAACAGCTACATTTTCCAGTCCTCTTTAAGGCCTTGCACAGAGCAATTCCCAAGCATTTCCCGAGATCTGTTGTGTAGAACACTGATTGCTAGAGGGGCGCCTGGGTGGCACAGTGGTTAAAGCGTCTGCCTTCGGCTCAGGGCGTGATCCCAGCGTTATGGGATCGAGCCCCACATCAGGCTCCTCCTCTGTGAGCCTGCTTCTTCCTCTCCCGCTCCCCCTGCTTGTGTTCCCTCTCTAGCTGGCTGTCTCTATCTCTGTCGAATAAATAAATAAAATCTTAAAAAAAAAAAAAAGAACACTAATTGCTAGAGATGCACCTGGAGTAAAGAGGTTCATCAGTCAATAGGGTTGAGCTCACTACATGTGACCTCCCCTCATAGAAAGGTAGCGCCACAGTAGTGTGTTAAGGCGCTCACAAGTCCTAGAGCGAAGAAACCCAATAGTTCCTACACATATTTAGCTACGTACTTATTCTGTTTGAGTAAGTATGTCTCTATGGCAAGACTACCTGAGGGTCTCGCTTATTTTTAATTTAACACTTATTCAGTGAGTACTGTCGGCAAAGTAGGTGACTGTCACAGAAAGAAGAAGGACTAATGGAGGAGGGTTTAGTGCATCTGATGTATAGTTTCAAAGTATTCAATTCCAGGGGCGCCTGGGTGGCTCATTTGGTTAAGCATCTGCCTTCAGCTCAGGTCATGATCCCAGGGTCCTGGGATTGAGCCCTGTGACCGGCTCCCTGCTCAGCGGGGAGCCTGCTTCTCCCTCTCCCCCTGCCCCTCCCCCTGCTTGTGTTCTGCCTCTCTCTCAAATAAGTAAATAAAATCTTAAAAAAAGAACAGTATGGGACCCCCGGGTGGCTCAGTCAGTTGAGGAATTCTACTCCTAGGTGTATACTCAAGAGAAATGAAAACATATGTTGACACAAACACTTGCAACAAATGTTCACAGCAGCGTTATTCATAATAGCTAAAAAGTAGAAACACACCAAATGTCCATTAACTGAGGAATGGATAAACAAAATGTGGTATATCCACACAGTAGAATGCTATTCAGCCATAAAAACAAATGAAATACTGATACGTGCTGTAACATGGATGAACCTTGAAAACATTATGCCAAGTGAAAGAAGCCGGTCACAAATGACCACATTGAGTAGGATTCCATTGATATGAATGTGCAGAATAGGTAAACCCATAAAGGTAGATTGGCGGTCGCCAGGGCCTGGGGAGCTAGAGGGAAGTGGGGACTGACTCCTGATAGGTACAGAGTTTCTCTTTGGGGTAATGAAAATGTTATGGGATTTGGTTGTGCTGATGGATGCATAACTCTGCAAATATAGTAAAATCCACTGAACTGCACACTCTAAAAGGGTGAATTTGTGCTCTATGAATTATATCTCAATAAAGTTATTATTAAATCAATCTTTATAATTTACCATATTAAAGACAAAAATAATTATATGAATAGATGCAGAAAAATATGTGACAAAATCCAACACCAATTTTTTTTTTAAAGATCTATCCATTTATTTGAGAGAGAGAGACAGTGAGAGAGAGAGAGAGAGCTCAAGCAGCAGGCAGAGGGAGAAGCAGGCTCCCCATTGAGCAAGGAGCCTGACTTGGGGCTCAATCCCAGGGCTCTGAAATCATGACCCTAGCCAAAGGCAGACACTTAACTGACAGAGCCACCCACACACCCCCAACATCAATTCTTGATTAAAAAAAAAATCTTGGGGTACTTGGGAGGCTCACTCAGTTAAGCATCTGACTCTTGGTTTTAGCTCAGGTCATGATCCTGGGGTTGTGAGAGCAAGCCCTGAGCTGGGCTCTATGCTCAGTGGGGAGTCTGCTGGAGATTCTCTTGTTCTCTCCCTCTCCTTCTGCCTCTCCCCCTGCTGGCACACACATGCTCTCTCTCTGAAATAAATAGATCTTTAAAAAAAATCTTAGCCAACTAAGAATAGAAGGGAACTTCCTCAACTGGTTATAGGGCATCTACAGCTAACATTATACTAAACAGTGGAAGACTGAGTGCTTTCCCTCTAAAATTACAAAAAAAGCCAAAGATGTCTGCTCTCACCACTTCTATTCAACATCGTACTGGTTCAAGCCAATGCAACAGAGCAAGAAAAAGAAATAAAAGTCAATCAAAGTGAAAAGGAGGTAATAAAACTGTCTATACATAGATGACATAATTGTCTATGCAGAAAATCCTATCAAGTCCATAAAAACAACTACTAAAACTAATAAGTGAGTTTAGTAAGTTGCTGGATACAAGTTCAATGTATAAAAATAAAGTGTATTTCTATATACTAGCAAACAATTGGAAATTGAAATTAAAAACAATACCATTTACCCTAGTACCAAAAATATCAAATGCATAGCAATAAACTGACAAAGATGTGTAAGTCCTATACCCAAAAAACTACAAAACATAGCCGAGAGAAATTAAAGAAACCTCAATAAATGAAGAGATATTCTATATTCATGGACCAGAAGACTCAATATTTGACTCAATATAGTTGAGAAGACAGTTCTCCCTAAACTTTCACATAGATTCTATGCTGTCCTTATCAAAATCCCCAGCAGTTTGTGTAAAAATTGACAAGCTAATTCTAAAATTCATTTGGAAATGAAAAAGACGTAAATCAAACAGCTAAACAAATTTGGGAAAGCCACAACAATCAAGATAGTACGGTATTGGCATGAAAACAGATCACGGGAGGAAAAAAACAGTGTGGAAATAGACCCACATATATACGGTAAATTGATTTCCAACAAACATAAAAGTGATTTAGTAGAGAAAGGATCCTTGGATTAGAATACCAAAAGCACATTCCATAACAGACAAAATTGATAAATTGTACTTCTTTACAATTAAGAACTTCTGTTCTCTGAGACACTGTTAAGAGAACGATAAGACTAGTTACGGACTTCAAGCAAATATTTTAAATCACTTGAAGGACTTGTATACGGAATATATTTTTTTAAAAGTCTCAAAATTCAACAATAAGAAAACAAATACCCCAATTAAAATAGGCAAATGATTTGAACAGACAATTTGCCAAAACATACATGGTTGGCAAAAAAACACATTTAAAACGTCACTGTGGAGGGTGCCTCAGCGGCTCGGTTGGTTGACTGTCTGACTCTTGATTTCAGCTCAGGTCACGATCTCTGGTTGTGAGATTGAGCCCCACGTGGAGCCGGTTTAAGATTCTCTCTCTCCCTCTCCTTTCACCCCTCCCCCCTAAAACAAACAAATAAAATGTCATCAGGGAAACTCGAATTAAAATAACAAAGAGATACCATTACGCATCTATTAGAAGACTGACCATACCAACTGTTGTCAAGGATGTGGAGCAACTGAAAATACAAAATGGTACAATTACTTGGAAAATAATTTGGCAGTTTCTTAAAAATTTAAACATATACCTTAGGACCCACCCATTCACCTCCCAGGAGAAACGTAAGTATGTGTTTATGCAAACACTTGTTCACAAATGTTCACAGAAGTTTTATTTCTAATACTTCAAAACTAGAAACATCCCAAATGCTCATTGGTAAGTGAATGGATAACTAATTGTGGTCTATCTACTGAGCAAGTGATACCCTCAACAATGGAAGAGAACTGAGCAACTGGTCCGCTCAACAACATGGATGAATCTCAAAATAATGCTGAATGAAAGAAGCCAAAAAAGGGTGCATACCGTATGATTCCATTTACATGAAATTCTAGAAAATGCAAGCTAATTGGTAGAGGCAGAGAATAAACAGTGATTGCCTGGGGACAGGAAAAGGGATTACAAAACGATACAAGGGAAATTTTGGGAGGTACGGGTACGGTAACTAGGTTGATTATGGGGATGATTTCACAGGTGTATACATGTTAAAACTTATGACATTGTATACTTTAAATACATATAGTGTATACTGTATGTTAATTACCTCAACGAAAATGTTAAAAAGATCAGAGGATAGGGTTTTCCAAAGTAAATGGAATACCTTTTTCAAGAATAATATGCACTATTTACTGAATGCTTTTATATGCCAAACTCTATACTAGTTAAGGGTCTTCCCAGTAACCTTATAAAGGAAGTTCTATGATTTCCATTAAGTCACTCACGCCAATCACACAAGCCAGGGAGATGCTAAGTCAGAATTCAAACCCTGGACCGTTTAACTTCACCACCCACAATCATAACTGCTGTATAACCGGGTTCCAGGAGGCCCTCAAGGGATGTGCAGGGCAGTAGAGAGACAGACATCACCCTCCAGCCTACAAGACAGTAAAAGGAGAGAAAAGGGGGAAATTTGGTGAAGATGAAACTAATGTCTCATTAGGTTCCAAACTAGGCCATTGACCCAATAGCATAGGTTCTGGATACAGAGTCCTGGGGCTTCTGTCAGGCCACTGGACAAGGGAGGGGTTGGGGAAGAATAGGAAGCCTCTGTCTAGACTAAGGGCTATTGGACCATGGACACTCAGTTCAGGCAGCCCCACCAGTTTCTGCCCAGGCTAAAGATAAGCAGAAGCTACAGAGCAGACCTTGCCCTGTCCCATTTCAGGAGTTCCAAGAGAGGTTTTTAACTGAAAGCTTTAAGGTTTAGGGGCTCCTGGGTGGTTCAGTCAGTTAAGCATCTGCCTTGGGCTCAGGTCATGATCCCAGGGTCCTGAGATGGAGTCCTGCATCGGGCTCCTTGCTCAGCGGGGAGTCTGCTTCTCCCTCTCCCTCTGCCCCTCCACCTGCTTGTGCTCTCTCTCTCTCTCTCTCATTCACTCTCTCTCTCTCTCTAATAAATAAAATCTTAAAAAAAAAAAAGAAAGTTCTAAGGTTTAGAACCTTGGATGAGTCCTTTCATTGCTCAGAATTTCCACTTCCTCATCTCCGAGATGGGGAAGTTGAACTAGGTGTTGCTGTGGTTCCTTCTATGTCACACATGCTCTGTCCTGGCCTGTTTTTATGATTTTCCCAAAGAGCATGAAGGCTGTGATGGGTATCCATGAAGTGTCCAGTAGTGTGACTTGACTTCTCTCAGCAGCTCTGCTGACGACGCGGAAATGTCCTGAGATTATAAAACAACATCATTAAATAACTAAAAAGGAAAATCATTAACTTTGGATGCCTTTAGATTAATAACTACTTTTCTCATTATAGAAGTACTAGAGGTTAATTACAGACATTTTAGAAAATACAGACTGTGAGGAAACAGTTAACACAGCAGGTCTGGTTGCTTGCTCTTTACCCGTCTTCAAGGGACCCATGATGAACCCTTGGCGGCCCTTAGAGTGTTCTTCATGTTGCTGGTTGATGGGTTTGTCACATACACCTGCACCAACGGACCACACCATATGCTTCTCAGGTTGAGTCGCGCAAACATCAGGATCTACAGTGCGCACCTAGTTTCATTGTTAGGGTTGAGTGTTGGTTGCCATAGTGGTTGCATACATAGCAGGATATACCTAGGTGACCGGCCGCCCATAAAAGCCTTCAACTCTGAGACGAACAGGCCTCTCTGGGCAGGCATCCCACACATGTCCTCAAAGTTAATGGTGAGAGAAAGAGTACTCCTATATGGCCTCACAGAAGGAGTATTTGGACCAGGAAGGACATTGGAAGTCTGTGTTGAATGTCTCTGGACTCCATGTGTGCATATCTTTTTCCTGCTACTTTTGCTCTGTATCCTTTGCTATAATAAATCTCAGTGAGTATATAACCTGCTATTGAATCCTGTGGGTCCTTATGGTGAATCACTGAATAACACAGAGATAAATATAAGTATATAAATTTATATAAAAATGTATGTCAATATATATAAATTGACCAAAATCCTTATACCTAGAGATAACCACTTGGCTAACTTTAAAAACAAGATTTTAACCAACCAAAGCATCTTGCAGAAGTCCTTCTAAATTGTGAGAAGGCCAACAAAACTGCTAATTAAATTAGTAAATTGTATCATGGAGTGAAGATAAATTTTATGGAAGCCCCATGTTTGGACTTAGGATAAATGTACTGTTTTAAATGATTGTCAAGATTTACTGAACTTTGTTTTTGTGACATAAAAATGGCTTCATCTATGACTTAGTCCTTAAATTGGAATTCAACTTTTAATCTTGATTGGGTTCCTATGGGAAGAGACGGGACACTTTAGAAGGAATGGCTTTATAATATTGCCCAGGAACAGGTAGTGAAAAACTGCTTGTGCATGAGGGTCTGGGGGAACCAGGGATGGGGGAGTGAACGAAACTAACTATCCTTCCATGTACCCCTCAGCCTGTAAGTCACCCTTCTTGGACAACTTCCTTCTATGACCTTAGTAATAATAATTAATAATAATTATGACTAACATTTATTTAGTACTTATTGTGAGCCAATCACTATTCTAAGCACATGTTTTCTCTTAATCTTCACAAGAGCCTATTCAATAAGTGTTACTATTTCCTCCTTTATACACATGAAAATACCAGGGCTAAGTATAATTAAGGAGCTACTTTATGACACTAGTAAATGAGATGGTACTGGGACTTGAACCTGAACTCAGAAGGTCAACTGCTATACATCATGTCCCCTTATATTTGTGCAAATGAGATGTCACTGATATAAATGGGTTTTGGAGTTAGGTTTTGCATTAGGGTTTTCCAGGGAAACAAAACGAACAAGATACACACACACACACACACACACACACAGATTTATTTTAAGGAATTGGCTCACACGATTGTGGGGGCTGACAAGTCTGGAATTTGCAGAGCAGGCTGGCAAGCTAGAAATTCAGGGAAGAGTTGATGTTGCAGTCTTGTATTCAAAATCTGAAAACTGGAAACTCAGCCGGGTTTCTATTTTGCTGTCTTGAAGCAGAACTTTTTTTTCCTTCCGGAAACCTCCGTTTTTGCTCATAAGGATAACCACCTGCATTATGGAAGGTAAAGAAGTCTACCGATTTAAATGTTAATCACGCATACAATGTAATCATCACAATTTGGATTTTTCCCTTTTGAGGCAAATGTGATTTGCTCAACACTAACCCCAAGATGAGCCAGTTGCCTTCCAAGCACCAGTGCCATGAGTTGGCCATCCCTAGCCACAGCCATGCAAGTGTGGCATTGGCCAGAAGAGGGCACTGCCTTCTACTTGTGTAACCATCTGCAAAGGAATCAGTAGGATGGACAAAATGTTGACACTACTTTCAACTATTATTTTTTACAGCCCCTGGTGTAGCTTACTTAGCACCGTCTTTGGTAGAATGAATGCCTGTGAGCTTTTAGTTGTACTGTGAGACCACAGTGCCTCGTCGACAATACTCACACTTTACATTCAATAATGCAGGACGATATGGAAGGATTGTGTTCTTTGGCTTTCCTGGTGCGTTATAACGGTCCAGTCAGGCAGAACCAGACCAGTTTTTTCCAGAGTAGGCCAACTTGGGCTGATGCAGAGGGAAAGAAAAAGCTGGGGCATTTGGCCTGAGAGAAAGAACAGGGAGGACCCCTGGGGCTCCAGGCGGATGAGGAATCCTCTAGCAAGATACAGAGCATGGGTTGGGGAAGCTACTTCCTGTGTCTGGGTTTGAGAGAATAATACCACAGACCCCTTCGGCAATACAACCCTGTCCATCTGAGCAGTTAATCTAATATCTGGATTCTTAATTGGGAATGGAAATCCACATAAGTATAGTTACTGTCTTGTTCTCATTAATAATTAAAAATCTCCCTTCCCTGCTTCCATTTTAATGACAGCTTCCATTTGCACAGCGTCAAGTTTTGCAGAGGGCTTTTCCAGCCCACAGCAAGTACTGGAGCAGGTACTAATTATTTCCTACTTCCAGCTGAGGAAGCACAGAGGGTAAGTGCTTTGCTTTGGCTCCCTTCTCGTCCAAGCCTGGGAGGAGACCGGAATCCTGGGGTCTGATCTTCACTGTGTGCTTTGTCCCCTATCAAAAATACATTCCGAACTCTCATTTGCTGCTATTTCCAGGGTCCATTACAGTGGAATGCCTGCAAACCCTGTGAGCTGGTGATTCCACTTGTGGGAATGTGTGCAACAGAAATGCATGCATGTGAGCGCCAACAGGTGCAAAACTATTCACACCAGAGTCCTCTGAAATTGCCAACACAGAAAACAACCCCAGGGGCGCCTGGGTGGCGCAGCGGTTAAGCGTCTGCCTTCGGCTCAGGGCGTGATCCCGGCGTCATGGGATCGAGCCCCACATCAGGCTCCTCTGCTGGGAGCCTGCTTCTTCCTCTCCCACTCCCCCTGCTTGTGTTCCCTCTCTAGCTGGCTATCTCTGTCTCTGTCAAATAAATAAATAAAATCTTTAAAAAAAAAAAGAAAGAAAACAACCCCAAATCCCATCAACATAGAACTGATACAAAACTGTGACATATCTCTATCATGGAATACCGTATAGTCGTGGGAATAAGTAGTAAGTAATAGCAATAAGAACAAGATCTACATAAAATGTGAATAAATTTCAGAAATATATATAAAGGTCAAAATCAGGCAAAAATATAAAGTGTTGAAAGTCAGGTTAGTGGTTATATCTCAAAGGACTAGTTACTGGGGTGGAGGGTAGGCATACAGGGGTCCTCTAGGGGCCTCTAACATTCTACTTTTTGACCTACGTCGTGGTTACCAGGGTAATGTAGATGTGTTCACTTTGCACGAATTCCCCAAGCTGTACATTTACCGTGCACGCACTTTTCTGTATCTGTTACACTTCAAGAAAAACAATTTTAAAATCTGGATTTGTCTAAATAAATCACTTTTCCATGAGCAAACTTTAGTACTGCCCAAATGTAGCTTATCCCTGACTCCAGCAGATCTGTTTGTTGCTCGGCTCTAACAGTGACCCCGTCACCATTCCCCAAAGGGTTTCCGAAGCCCTGCGAGAGCAGGTCAACAGCTGCCTTTGCATTTGTGCGCACAAGAATGCATCTCAGGAGGGCCGCCACCCAGGAAGTTCGTCCCCTGTCTCCAGTACTACGAACATGTGTTCTTTCTGCGTGTCCAAAAAGTAAGGAAGAACGACACATCCAAGCAGGATAAGCCAAACACAGAAAACATCTCATCCAAATGGAAAAGCGCCCTTGCCTGTCCCTTTTTTTTAAATTTTATTTTTTTAAATGGAACGCTTCACAAATTTGCATGTCATCCTTGTGCAGGGGCCATACTAATCTTCTCTGAATTATTCCAATTTTTTTAATATAGGTGCTGCTGAAGGAAGTGTGCCTGTCCCATCTGTAACACTGGCACTATTTTGCGGGAAAAACAAGAAACGCAACCCCTGTATCCCAGAGGTGCAGATGGCACCTCTATAAACAAGAGGGTATGGGGCAGCAAACCAGCGCTGCCCGAAATTCCATGGCAGGCCCTGGTGGAGTCATAAATGGAACCAGATTTCCTGTTTCCCAGGGTGCTGTCTGCTTCTCATTAGCCCTTACTGCTTCTTGCAGGACTCTCGTGCTTGAAAATCTTAAAGGACAAAAGTAGAACAACATATTAGATCAAGGGTTGGCAATCTCTGCCCATGGGCCAAGGACATTTGGTTCGGGGTTAAACACACACACGCACGCACACACGCACATGCACCATACTGCCTCACTCCCTCTGCGGCTCCGGAGAGCTTCTACCACCACTGCAGCTCTCGAATCTTCTACCCCAGCAATTCCCTGCTGTTTCAGGCCCACACTACACCAGGAGTGAAAGACTGAGAATCTTGAAAACCATTCCGATAGATAACCACTTTCATAGTTTCTCCAACCAAATTGTGTTTGAAGGAGCTGGCCCTCTTTCTTTTTTCCCAATGACTGGAGGGACACTAGCTATACTTTTTGCACCTTTCCATGATATGGTGGGGTTATCAGAATTCTGGCGGCTGGTCCATGGGCGTGCTGCGAACATACCTGCAGAACAACAGGGCAAGAGCAGAGGCCAGGACTGAGCCAGGGCGGTGTTCGTCCAGGGTCTCGGTGAGTCCTGGAGGTAGCAGAGATACTCTGGGGTGTGCAGACTTGGATTCTTGGAGTCCAACACCAGGACTTTTCTGGCTGTGACGATACTCAAAGCCAGATAGATGGCACAAAGTCATAGACACAAAGGAGCTAATTGCAGCACTGTTGTTACAGAGAAAAATGAAAGGCAACTGATGCAACAAAATGGGTTCGATTATATGATAGCGTCATATGCTGTGGATTATTATGCAGCCATGAAAAAGAAGACTGCTGTATATTAATTAACACAGAAGGTGGTCTACACCTTAAAGTTAAATGATAAAGGCAGGTTGGGGAAAACTATATATAGCATAACTCCATTTACGTATTTTAAAAATCCTGCGTGTGCATGCACACAGACTCACTTCTGCTAGACAAAGATCTTGGAAGAGATGCACTAAACTATTCTCAGGTTGCCTCTGGGGAAGAGAATGGAAATAGGGAGGTAAGGGAGAACGTTCCAATTTTGCCATATTCATTTCTGTATTACTTGTTTATGATGGACCAATAATAGTTCTTTTGTAATTTAAAAAAGCAATTGGGGCGCCTGGGTGGCTCAGTCAATTAAGTGTCTGACTCTTGATTTCAGTTTAGCCAATTATCTCAGGGTCGTGAGATCAAACTCCGAGTCAGGCTCTGTGCTGGCTGTGGAGCCTGCTTAAGATTCTCTCTCCCTCTGCCCACACACAGCTCTCCCTCTCTAAAAAACAAACAAACAAATAAAATTTAAAAATAAAAAATAAAAAAGCAATTTAAAAAACCAAGATTATGGGACACGGTATGGAGGAGGCACATTTGATGGGGGTGGTCAGCACGGCCAGGAGGGCCTCTGTGGCTCAGGCCCAAGAGCAGGGAAGTAGACTCTCTGAGTGTTGGGGGAGAGGCTCCAAGTTCCCGATGATGCAGAACAGTTCCTTTTTTTCCCCTGTTCTCCCTCTTTGGGGCCACGTGCTCTTGGTTCTCGTTGGGTCACTTCCAACCCTCGGCAGCCAGAGGAGACAGGCCCCTCCCTAGGAAAAGCCGGGGAGGATGACCTGGGCCTACTTGGCCCTAGGCCTTAGAAAGAAACCTCCTCTTTGGTGCCCATTTCCTTGGGGCACTTTTCCTGGGCCTTTGTATCAGAGCGAAGGATCTCCAGAGGCTGAGGAAAAGGGGCCACAACACTTGGCAACTTTCAGGCCAGCCTACTATTGCTCTCCACCCAGATTCCACCTTAGAATTGCCTGGGAAGCTTTGAAAAAATATAAGCCTCAAATACAGATATATACACTGAAATAGAGAATAAATGTTTTGTTATGTTAGCCAATGACTGATGTTGGATAAAATAGAAATTGTCATCTATTTTGGAAGGAGTATAAATTGATTAACAGCCTTTTGAAAAGCAATTAGATAATATTAAGTGTCTAAAAATACTTTCATATTATTTTGTCCAGTAATAAAAACTTCTGGAAATTTCTCTTGGTATAAAGCAAAATGCCTCAAATAAGAAAAATTTATGTGAAGAATTGCTATAGCTAAAAATCAGAAATGGGGGCGCCTGGGTGGCTCAGTCGTTAAGCGTCTGCCTTCGGCTCAGGGTGTGATCCCAGCATTATGGAATCGAGCCCCACATCAGGCTCCTCCGCTGGGAGCCTGCTTCTTCCTCTCCCACTCCCCCTGCTTGTGCCCCCTCTCTTGTGGCTGTCTCTCTCTCTGTCAAATAAATAAATAAAATCTTAAAAAAAAAATCAGAAACAAACTAAATGTTCAACAAGTTGACAGGTGAATGGTTAAATAGGTGTACTCAGTGAAACATTTTGTAACAATTAAAATTGTAATGAAAATTTGTAATAATACATTAAAATGTACTAATGATGAACTTGTAGCATTTCTTTGGACAAAAGTACTTTTGTACCTACACAAAAGTTCATTCCAGAACAAAGAATAAACACGTTCAGGCCTCATCCCAGTCTAATTAAATTAGAAGCTCAAGGAGTGGGGACCGCACGTGAAAATGTGTTTGTTTCCCCAGACGATTCTAACTGAAGTCAACGTTGAGAGAGCACCTGTTGGCCTTGGGTCCAAATGAGGCTTCCCAGGTCAGGTGTGGCCCAGTCCAGTTCATCTGGTTGGTACTAAATGGCTTGTGTTTTCCTGGGCTTGTCTCTGACTAGAGACACTAGTGGGCCAGGTAGTAACCCCAGTAGGAGGCTAATCATAAATTTGAGATCATGGCCAAATAGCTCTACATCTTACCACAATCAGCAGCAGGTAGACTCATTAGGAAGACTCATTACGGTTAAAATAATCTAGGTAAGAGGCAAGCAAGGGTTTGAACTGGGTCAAGACAGCAGTGGAAGGTGTCACAGGCAGACTATACACAGCAGGGCACCTGAGCAAATACAGCAGGCTAAAGAGTTGAAACCCAACCCCAGAACGTAGGTGGCCTGTAGAGGAGGGGATCCAGCCCCCCAGGGTCCCTGGTTGCAGGCCTGCTGCTGTCAACCTCGACAGGCTTGCTGGAAGCAACAAAAGCTTAGAAGGTTTGCCGCTAGGAGATTCTGCGTCTACCAGGCTCTTTAGAGGAAGGTGCTACAGCCGATTTGCTCTGGGCCCACGTAAACAGATGAAAATCAATGGGAGAGAGAAGCTCGGGAAAAGCAGGCAGCAATGGGGCGCATCAGCAGAATGTAACGGTCCCTTTATGACCCGACATTCTGAGAGCCTCGGGGGAAGAGTAAGAGTGATGTGGCATGACTGGTGGGGCACCAAAGAGCTCTCTGCTCGTAACTGTCCTCATCTGGCTCTCTGGTGCCTGCAATTCCACTACGAGGTTAATTCCACTTGGGTTATTAAGCACTGCCCATTCACGTCTGCCCTCTTCTAAAACACAGACTCCTGAAAGGAGTAACGCTTTGATTCAACAACAATTTAGTGGAATTAGTTCATGATTTACTCAGCCAATCTGTGCTTGGAATCGCAGGAGGAATTGGGACACTAGGGAGGGAGGACATCATTAAAGCGACTAAGAAGACTCAGTTCAATTCAGAAGCATCTACTGAACACCTCCTGTCACGTGACAAGGAGCTGGTGCTGAGATGGGAGGAAAACAGAAAAATGCACAACCTTGTCACCTCCCTCAAGGAGCTCTTAGCCTTGCTGAACCGGGGAGGGGGTGGGGGGAAGGGGCGGGGATCCAAGCACACAAAAGGCAGAACAAGCAACTGCTTATTAAACCACTGATACAATCAAGGGCCAACATGAAGAGAGAAGCTAAGAGCCTTCGTGTCAAAGAGTCTTTTCAGAAGCTCTCATGACTGAACCACACTACCCCTTTTCATTAAGGAGCCTAGAAAAGAAGCTATTATAACCCCACTGTTTTCTAAATATTAACATGGATGTGACTTCCTGGTTCTGAGACCTCACCTTAGTTTCTACCCTACACCCTATAGACCTGGCCAGGCTGGGCACTACTGAAAGGGAGTCATTCATTAAGCATTGACAGGGTGCATAGGGACCCACCCACCTCCTCTGCCTGTGCCCCCCACTCTGGTCATTTGCCACATCTTGGTGGTGGGCTGAGTGGTTTCACATGTACTAAACGCCCACAAGAGACATGGTTTCTGTTTTTCATAGTCACGCTCACAAGCTACCCTTGTGAGAAAAGCCTCACCGGCCTCTGGCTCGCGCTGTCACATGGAAGGGAGGATTGTGACAGACACCCAAGTGGGGTACAGAAGCAAGATTTAGAAACAGAAGAACAGGCGCCCCTGGGTGGTTCAGTTGGTTAAGCGTCTGATTCTTGATTTCGACTCAGGATTGTGAGATCGAGCCCTGTCTTGGGCTCCACGCTGGGGATGGAACCTGCTTAAGGTTCTCTCTCACTCGCTGGCTCTCTCAAGATGAATATATAAGTAAACAAACAAATAAATAAACAGAAAGAAAGAAAAGGAAGAACAGGTGTTGCTCAGAATCCAGGTATCAAGCAGGATCAGACAGGGCAATATTACCAAATCTTAAGGAGCCTTTTCATGAAATGATGTCTTTTTATGAAACTATCTTTGGTAAATTGTGTTATCCTGGAAGCACATTCCAGGCCAGAGGTCCTTTGGGGCTAGATCAAAAGCCCAGGAAGAATGGGGAATGTAGACAAGTGCAGAACAAATTAACATCTAGCCCAGAGGAGGGGCAGACTCATTGGCACCAGGGATCAGGAAAGACTGGAAGTGGAACTGGAAATCAAATCTGGAATTGCCAAGAAAGAGCAGACAAAACAAAATCCAAGGCCAGACACTGAGGTGGCATAAGCCTTGAGGGGGACAGCACAGAGTAGGGTCCAAGTTGAAGATGGGTGTTCAGAACCAGGGGAGCCAACTGATGTCTACAGACTAAGCAAAATACTGGAACAGTGGTTGCCTCTTGCTTGGGGGGTGGGGGTGTTGCTGGCTGGGAAGAAACAGGAGGGGACTTTCTGAGAAGATACAGAGATAAACGTTCTTTATCTTGAAAACAGTGTGGGTCACACAGGTATATCCATTTGTCCAAAGTCATTGAGGTGCAGTCTTGGGGCTTGTGCACTTCAGTACGTAAGTTTTACCCCCCAAAACTGTAAACGACTTGAACTCTCATTAGGTTTACTTTTAATGGTACTATGGATTAACAATTCTGAAACTGCAATCTGTGTATCCTTGAGCTGAGGTTAACGGGAGACAGATTTCTAAGCATTGGGGAAATAAATTACAAATTTGGAAAAGGTGTTTGTTGCATTGAAATTGTAGTTATTGGTATAACTATATATTATGTCATATAGCTATAGATATACAAATATATATATATCTCTAACACATTTCTAATATATATCTATGTCTCTATATGTATCTATTTCTGTTTGTGTATGTAATATTACCTATTCTGTC
The DNA here is from genome assembly GCF_024610735.1 of Ursus americanus. Lineage (NCBI taxonomy): Eukaryota > Metazoa > Chordata > Mammalia > Carnivora > Ursidae > Ursus > Ursus americanus. Next base: position 3,418,014 of record NC_142152.1, on the reverse strand, counting down.
TGCTAAGAGGGCCCAGAAGCAGGGACACACCAGTAGGAATGAGCATATTTAGCACCCAGATCTTGGTTTCTAAATACCATTACCCACTAAAGGAACCAGGGATTCTTGAGAAAGGGCTTATTCTGCGGCTGGGGGCAGGAAAAGTAGAGGATAAGCCTGGAGCATTTTATTATGCTAGAAGGTAAGCAAGTGCTCAAAGAATCATGAAAATATGTTGAAAAGACTCAGAAGGCAGCTTGAGGGGGCTCTACTCAGTAATCTGGAACAATCTGAGCATCAAAATAAATAAAATTTGCAATGAATTACATCCCATGGATAGAATAAGAATCATACTGATATAGATAGATAGATAGATAGATAGATAGATAGATAGATAGATGATAGATAGATAGATAGCGGCGAAGGGAAATCTCTTCGTTACAGTAGAATGCCAAAATGAGAGACATAGAAAACCGTCAATGGATGTGTAAAATTTCATTAAAAATAAGATAATTACACAAACAAAAAAAGAAAAAAGAAGGAAAAAAATAGGATAATTGCAGGGGTGCCTGGCTGACCCAGTTGGTAGAGTGTGTGACCCTTGATCTCAGGGTTGTGAGTTGAAGCCCCATGTTGGGCATGGAGTCTACTTAAAAAAAAATAAAATAAAATAGGATATACAATTGCACTACTAGGTATTTACCTAATGATTACAAAAATACTAATTTGAGGGGCACCTGGGTGGCTCAGTTGCTTGAGTGTCTAACTCATGAGTTTGGCCCAGGTCATAATTTCATGGGTCATGGGATCAAGCCCTGAGTTGGATTCTGAGCTCGGCGGGGAGTCTGCTTGAAAATTCTGTCCCTCTACCATCCTCCCTCCCCCCTACTCTCTCAAAATAAATAAATATTTCTTAAAAATTCGAAGGGATACATGCACCCTGATGTTCATAGCAGCATTATCTCCAATAACCAAATTATGGAAAGAGCCCAGATGTTCATCTACTGGTGAATGCATAAAGAAGGTGTGATCATGAAATATTAGCCATAAAAAAAAAAAGAAATCTTCTCATTTGCAGCAACATGGATGGAGCTAGAGTGTGTTATGCTCAATGAAATAAGCCAGTCAAAGAAAGACAAATACCATATGATTTGACTCATATGTGGAATTTAAGAAACAGAACAAACAATCCTGGGGGGAAAACGAGAGAGGCAAACCAAGAAATCGATTCTTAACTATAGAAAACAAGCTGATGGTTACCAGAGGGGAGGTGGGTGGAGGGATAGGTGAAACAGGTGATGGGGATTAAGGAGTCCCCCTGTTGTGATGAGCACCAGGTGATGTATGGACTCACTATATTGTACACCTGAAACTAAAATTACACTGTATGTTAACTGGAATTTAAATTAAAACAAAAAAATAGGATAATTACAGAGATGTAAAGTATGCCCCCCAATTACTTATTGAAAGGGAAAAATAGTAACTTCACAGTATCAGATACCACCTATGTCAAGTCATCAGACCTAACGTCACTATATTGGTACAAACCAATATCCCATGTCCTGCGACCCCAATTAGGATGCTTGGAGAAGGGCACACTATCAACTCTGATATTCCTGCCAAAATTGCATAACCTGAATCTAATCATGAGGAAGCATGAGACAAACCCAAATTGAAAGACATTCTACAAAATAACTGGCCTGTACTTTTTAAAAATGTTAGGGTCAAGAAACACAAAGAAAAGCTAAAGAAATGTCCCAAAATAAAGGAAAATAAATAGACCCAACAACTAAGTGCTATGCATGATCTTGAATTTGATCCTGGACTTGGGGGAGGAAAAAAAAAAGAGTAAGAACATTTTGGGGGCAATTAATGAAAGAGATAGTAGTATTGTATTAATGCTTCACTGCCTGATCGTGTAACTATCCTACAGTTATTAAGAGAATGCCTTTTTAGAAAATGCGTATTGGAACAAATAGGGGCACTACATCTCCATCTTGCATGCAAGAGGAGAGTGGGAGAGAGAGAGAATAACACAGCAAATAAGGCACAAATGCAAACACATGAATCAAAGGTTGCAGAAGTTCCTTGTACTGTTCTTGTAATTTTTCTGGAAAATTGAAATTATATCAAAATAAAAAGATCCTCCCCCAAACAAAACAAAGCAAACAAACCTATGTGTGGGTGTGGTCCGCGGCCAGGAGACCTGTGCTTCCTGCTGAGGCCAGGGCCAGCCTCAAGTATGGCCATTCCAGGGCGTGCAGGAGGGGAGGGGTAGTCACTCTGCAGGCTTAGTTAGCTGCAAGAAGTATTATGTAAATGCTGTCAGAGACTAGACCACAAGCTGGGGTGCAGTTCCTGGCCAGGCCACCCCGTCCTTAGAGCAGAGAGGCCCTCCAGCTGTTTCGTGTCAGATGATTCATAGATAACATGCAATAGAGAAGAATCATTGGCAAATGTGTGAACTGTGCTCAGATTTCATCTTTTCATACAAAGAATTATTAAGTCTTCTGCTTTTGTTACAACCCATCAAGAAGTAGAAGTGTGTTCGCATTTTTGCAAGGAGGCCTGAATTTTTAAAATCTGGTAAAAGAGAGTAAGGTTCCAAAATGTTAAGGTAAAATCACTTAAGGTTTTCCCATTTAGTAAGAGTAATCATTAAGGCATAAACTTCCCCTGAGCAATTCCTTTCCAAAGAGAAGCATACATTGAAACATAATTCATTTATATCTCTTCTCTACGTCCGTTATTCAAGCTTGGCCTTTTGCCACGGCTCGAGAGCACAGTGATTTTTCCGTCATTTCTTTTTTTGGTCAAAGTTTCTAAGAATCTCTGAATTGTTAGCTACGTGATTTCCTCTGGTTTGTCCCCAGAAGCTTAACAGTCAGATTTTTTTTTCCCCCAGCAAAATGAATGCCCCACAAATCAAAGATCAATGGTCCGAAAGTAAGACAGGCTTCTTCACATGACCCCTAAGTGGGTATCAACTGCCTTTTCTCAAAGTAAGACGTAGCCACTCTGCCTGCTCCCTTCCGGATTGCTCCCACTAAGTAAGTTCTTCCTAACCTCCAATTTATACGTCTTGGGCTGTGCCTGGGGAGGGCCAAGAGTGACAGCAGTTTTGGAGAGTGGAACAAACCAGAATTCGTCTTCCTTTTCCCTCTGCCTAACCTGTGGGCAGTGTTTCTAACTCCGATCCTGGCTCACTCCAGGCAGCTGGGGGGCAGCACCTGGCCAACATTAGAGGAGGCGCTGCCCCCAGCAAGGCCTGGAAAACACCACGCATTAGAGCTAGGCTGAGTCATCAGGGTGTGGAGGCTGTTGGGCCACATTCTTGCAACATAACAAGCAAACACAGTACAGGCAGAGAACATCTAGACCGTGGATTCTGTAAAACTTTTTCAAGGCCAGTTCACAAAGGCATTCGGCAGCTCTGTGAGCGTGACAAGAAAGGTGAGCAGAGCCCCAGACTCAGGCCAGTTAGAACTCCACAAGGTCAGGTTAGCCCACGGCCGTCCCAGACAGCAGAGGAACAGGCCTCTTCCGGGGCCTGAAGGCTCTGGCAGACGGAGGGCATGAACCCAAGCAAGTCTCTTGCAAGCCTCTGGTCTCCAGGTCTGACTACTCCTGTCTTGAACTCCTAGCTGGATAGGATTTAGCAAAGCAGAACGTAGCCCTTCATCCCCCTGAGAACCCAGGCAGAGAGGAGGAGTGCTTTGAGACTGAGATCTGTTCCCAGGGTAGAACTGCTTCTGAGCTCTGACACTGGATGGTGCAGATCCACCTTATTAGGGGTCCGGAGCAGCTGGGAGGCAGGTGTGCCAGAACATGAAGGGTCACACTGACAAGTCGAGGCAGGCCCGACTTACTCTCCTCATAGCTCAAACCAGGTCTTTCAGGCAGTGGTCTAAAGGTACACACCTGGCCCAGAGACCAAACTAAATGTTCAGGCTTACAAGTTAATGCTTCCAATAGACCAAATGGTGGGAGCCTGCGAGGAGCAAGAGATGGCCAGACTAACGCACGGGTGTGATGGCCACACCCTACACCACACCCTACATCATACCCTACGTCCCCAAGCGGACATCTTAGACCTGGCAGTTAACAAGCTATGAGACATTCGTTTTCACTCTCACCATCAAAGTATGAGGAGACAGATGCTTTCTGCCTTGTTGCCTTTGGCTATTTTTCTCCTGCTTCCCGAGCTGTGCTAGAGAGAGACAGAGAAGAAAGGGAAGGAGAAGCCCAGGAAGATGAGCAAAAGGCCCTCCATCCTTTGACAAATTTCTGTTCTGCTCCTGTGCCTGGGGGGCCAGGGCCTGGGCTGGCTGGTCTGCCCACTCCCACGCTGGTCATTTTCTCTCCACAACGAGGATGGCTGGCTCCTCCACTTGTGTGCCATGTTTCTGTCCGAGGGGCCTATGTACAGTCTCGCAAATGTGTCATCGGCAGGAGGGAGGGCCAGGTGTGGCTGTGGACAGACAGATGCAAGTCCATCTTTGCCTCTGGAAAAACAAGTTAAGAGGCACACCTTTCTAAAGGCAATCAGACCTCCTCTTAGTCCAGCATATTTTACCACGTTATGGGATACAGAAGAGACAACAACTAGCATTTGGGGGCTGGCTAAGTGTGCTGGACGCCACAGTTATGTTCTCACTTACTCCCCAACAGCTCTGAGGCAGGTGACATTAGACCCATTTTACAGATGCGGAAACTTTGATAGCGTACTAGCCACCAGACCTTAGGTAACTGGCAGAACTAGGATTTGAACCCAGGTTGGTATGTACAAAGGCCCGTGTGCTTTCCACAGGACTGTGCGTACTGTTCTTTGTCATCCCTGGTCACCCAGTGCTTCTTCAACCTTCCACGATTCGTCAGAGATCGCCAGGAGTAATTGTAAGGTCATGATTTACGTCCATCTTTTAAATATATTTGATTTGAATTTTATTTTTAAAATAGAGTTGACTTTTGAACAACATGGGTTTGAACTGTGCAGGTCCACTTATTCACAGGGTTTTTTTTTCCCAATAAATACAGTACAGTACTGTAAATGTATTTTCTCTTCCTTATGATTTCAATGACATTTTCTTTTCTTGAGCATACTTTATGGTAAGAATACAGTACATAATAGATATAACACACTAAATACATGTTAATTGACTGTTGATATCATCAGTATGGCTTCTGGTCAACAGTAGGATATTAGTAGTTAAGTTTTTAGGAGTCAAAAGTTATAGGCAGAAATTCGACTGCACAGGGGGTCAGTGACTGTAACCACTGTGTTGTTCAAAGGTTAACTGTATACATGGATTTCATTTTTAAAATACACTTTAAACTATTTTTAAAAACTATAATTAAAAACACAAACAGGGGCGCCAGGGTGGCTCAGTCGGTTACACACCGACTCTTGATTTTGGCTCAGGTCATGATGTCAGGGTCATGAGATCGAGCCCTGCTTCTGGCTCTGTGCTCAGTAGGGAGTCTGCTTGGGATTCTCTCACTCCCTCTCTCTGCCCCTCCCCCTGCTTGCACACGCATGCTCTCTCTCTCTCTCTCTCTCAAATAAATAAATGAATCTTAAAAAAAAAAAAGGTGAAAAACAAACACACAAACATACGCAGGGCGCCTGGACTACTCAGTAGGTAGAGCATGCAACTCTTGATCTCAAAGTTGTAAGTTCAAGCCCCACACTGGATGTGGAGACTACTTAAAAAATAAAACAGAAAGGGGCGCCTGGGTGGCGCAGTCGTTAGGCGTCTGCCTTCGGCTCAGGGCGTGATCCCGGCGTTCTGGCATCGAGCCCCACGTCAGGCTCCTCCGCTGGGAGCCTGCTTCTTCCTCTCCCACTCCCCCTGCTTGTGTTCCCTCTCTCACTGGCTGTCTCTCTGTCACATAAATAAATAAAATCTTAAAAAACAAAAAACAAAAAAAACATGTGTTAGCTAGTTACCAAATTATAGCACATAGCACAATAGAAATACTGGCACATCAATTTCTGCTGACAGATTTTTGAGCCATTCAGGTCCTCCCTCCTTTCCTCTCTCTTTTGGCTACCAGAGATTTGAAGTATAATTTAACCTACAGTAAAATGCACAATTCTTAAGCTCATGAATTTTCACACATAGGTACTCCCTACGACCACTACCCATGTCAAGGTTTACACAATGTCCACCATTCCAGAAAGTTCTCTCGTGCCCCTTTCAAGTCACGAGCCCTTGCCACCCTGCCACCCATCACTAATCTGACTCTATTACCATAGACTAGTTAGTCATAGGCCACTGATTAGGAAGGTTATGGGTGTGCACTGGCCTTTCATGTCTGTTCCAAGAATTCAGTGCTCAGTCAACTGTCACACGAAGCTCAGAATCATCTGTTTGGGGGCGCCTGGGTGGCACAGCGGTTAAGCGTCTGCCTTCGGCTCAGGGCGTGATCCCGGCGTTGTGGGATCGAGCCCCATATCAGGCTCCTCCGCTATGAGCCTGCTTCTTCCTCTCCCACTCCCCCTGCTTGTGTTCCCTCTCTCGCTGGCTGTCTCTATCTCTGTCGAATAAATAAATAAAATCTTTAAAAAAAAAAAAAAAAAAAGAATCATCTATTTGGTCCCTGTTAGGCCTCAGTGGGCTTTTGAAAGTGAATGCATATTCTGCTACATGGCTCTACTGCTTATAAAAAGTGTTGAGTATTTCACATCTGACTTTCATATCTAGGACAAGAAATTGAACAGTGTTGATTTGATTTAAATATTTAAATCTGTTTTGGTATTACTTTCTCAACCTTCTGGGTCTGTTTATACAAAAGATCACAAGGCAAGCTGATTTAAAAAATATGTATGTATTTATTTACTCTTTGCAACTAAAATGATATAGAGAAATAAATTAAATGGCAAGCCTACTATCAAGATTGCAATGGTTATACCTACATTAATTATTTTAAATTTTGGTATTCATCGAAACAGTAATGTTCCCTCATATATTAATTTTATAAGTGAATGCTAAATAAATTTTAACTTAAAATGTATACAAATAGGGGTGCCTGGGTGGCTCAGTCAGTAGAGCATGTGACTTTTGGTCTCAGGGTCGTCAGTTCGAGCCCCACGTTGGGTTGGAGCCTACTTAAAAAAATAAAGTGAAATGTTTTAAAAGATGTATACAAAAAATAAATTTAAAAAATGTATACAAATAAACTATTTTATAAATATTTTAAAATTACAGTTCATATAAGATTTGTCTGAATAAATTATACAAATAAAATGTTTGCAACCCACATTCTAGGACATAATTTGGGCATAGAGAGTTGGCCCTTAAAGTAGCAAGATTTTTTTCCTTCCTGACATGCAATTTACTTCAGGCTACATTCTTCTGGACTGCCTTGTTTTTTTTCCTATCCACTTGGAAGCACTTTCTCTATTTGTGGAAGCAAGAAACAGAGTAGTTAACACTCCACCACCTTCACCAGGAGAACCCCACCTGTGCTCTTCCTTTGTAAATCTGGTTTTAGAAAGCTCCTTTTCTGAGTGTGTGCGTGTGTGTGTGTATGTGTGTGTGTGTGTGTGTGTGTATTATTAACAGCATTGGGGATTATCACTCTTGCTCCCTGTGGGTAAACATTACTTTTCTATTGTTAAAAAAGAACATTTTCAAAAACCATTTCCTGAAGTAAATAGGAAGGCGTGGGCGTGAGGGCAGTGAGTCATCTGAAGCCGGCTTAGAGAGAACACGGGGCTGTGGGTGTGAGCTGGAAGCCTTGCTTAATCCTCACAGGACTCACATCCATCAGCTGAGTAGGATGTCAGGTCCTTCCAACCTGAGAAAAGGACCTAGTGAGAGGTCCATACCCAGTGAATGTATAGGAGGGCAGTCAGCTGGGGGCTCTTGGAGGTACAGGTGGAAGGCGAACAGGTCCTAGGATCCTGGCTGGGGCCACTCAGCTGCTAGAAAAGTGAGGTCCAGAAAGTTACTTGGACTGTCTGAAATTGGACTGAAGGCAGGGTCAACCTTAATCTTAGGTTGGGTAACACACACTACGGGCACATTGCACAGAGATGGGACCTGGTCATGCAAAGGAAGGCAACTCTAGTTGGCATGGGGGCCCGAGCCCTGAGAAGAATCCCTGGGCTCACGACCTGAGGTAGTTTCAAACAACTGCAGAGCAGAATGGCCAAAGGGCAACCAAGAAGCCCTAACCTGAGTAAAATCTGAGAAGTTTCTGGAAGAGGCTGCACAGCCCACAATCAGGCCATGAGGGCAACCCAATCCTGCCCCTGTCTAAAATTGAAGATGATGACTCTAGCATCCAACCCTGAGGCAGTGGATGCGTAGGAGGATGATTTTCTAGATAAAACCTAGACCAACAAGTCCCACCAGAGCTTCTAAGAAGGAATTAGGGATGTAGGAACACGAGATGCCTAGTCCCACTTGTACCAAAGTATGACATCAACAGCAACTTACTCTAAGTTTCGTTGTGGGTAACTACCCGTCATTTGCTACCTTCCTTATCTTCTATTTCTCAGTAATTAGCAGTACACTGCAGTGATGAAGAATGGTCAAGAAATCAGACTGCCTGGCTTCATATTACAGCTTTGCCACTTATTAATTGTGCGAACTTGGTTTTTAAGTGTCCCCAAGTTTCTACTTCTTCATCTGTAATGTTGGCATAACGATAGGACCAATTCATGAGGTAAATATGATTAAATGAAACCACACAGGTAAAGCCCTTGGCACAAGATGAGGGTTCAATAGATGTTTGTCTGTGGTGATGGTGAGGGTAGAAATAATAGCAATAGGAGGAGTAATGGTAGTGACAAACCAAACTACAGTCATAGACTCATCTCAGGGGTGGGAGAGTAAAAGAGTGGGGAGGTGGTGCCCTGCAAGCTTGGGTGCCAGAAGAATCTGACAGGAAGAGCTTCCTGCTGTGGTTAGTCTCTGGGCTCCTCATCATGCAAGTCGGTTCCTTTAAGCCGACCAACAGCCCTGGAAGTCCTCTTCTCCTTCAGGTCTTTGCACTGGAACGGTCTCGGTGGATTCTTTCTCCTGCTGGGACTGATCCAGTAGCTGACAGTGGTTGTGTGTCTTTCCATCTATCTTTTGTGTTCGTCCTCAAACCAGTCCCCTCACCCCATTTCTCCACCTTGTCTGTGGGCACCAGCATTTTCCCAAGCACCTGAATATGACTTTCAGTCAACCCTGACTGGTTTTTCCCTCCCTTTGATCCCCCACAAGCCCTTTGAGCCCCTACAATCCTAGTCCCACATCTGGAGACTCTTATCCCACAAAACCTTTCATGTTTTCCCCTCCTTTCCCTTCCTATTTAGATCGATCATCCCAACTAGTTTCCCAGACTCCAGGCTCCTCCCTGTACCCATAATTGAGCCTATGATTTGCCACCAGATAAATCTTCCTAAAACAGCAGCTTTCAAACTTTCTTGGCCACGATACACAATAAGAAATATATTTTACTTCACAACCCACTACACACATGCAAAATTTGCAAAGCAATACTGCAGTCTGACATTTTTAAAATTTATGACCCAAGAGATTGACTTTGTGACCCACTAACGGGTCATATCCCACAGTTTGAAAACACTGCCCCACACAGTTATAATTTTGTCATTACCCCAGTGAAAGCTTTCAATAGTCCCCATCATTGACAGAATTTACTATAAGCCTTAACCTGGCATTAAAGGCTTCTATAGGATGACCCCAATTTGTCTGTCTAAACATTTCTTGCCCTACCCCCATTTATGTCACTTAACCTTTCTGGGCCTTAATGGCCTAATATAAAGAATGGAAACAAAAATGTTTTCCCAGCCTGAAGCCAGGGGTGGACCAGATGATCCATTTAGTTTCCTCTCTAAGAGCTATGAGCCTGGGACTGTAAGTGCCCAGTATCCAGTAACCAGACTTGTCTCCTCTCTGGTCTCCACTCTCCCACCCCTGTATATGTCTTTGGTTATGTTGTTCCCTTCAGTCATCTTTCTCTATCTCCCTTTGTCTTCCTATGCTGAAATCCCATCAAAGTTCAGCAAAAGCAAAGTACACAAGAAGGAAAGGCCAGGACATATGCAAGGAATGCAATGAGTCCACGAAGTGGACTAAGGCTGGTATGTTATACACTGGTGGAAAGAAAGATGAAACTAAAAAGGTGGGGTGGGCTAGATCATGCCAAGCTGAGACCCTCAGACTGAGGTTTTTTATTTGTTTGTTTACATTTTATTTTTTATTTAAATTCAATTAATTAACATTGAGTGTATTATTAGTTTAAGAAGTAGAGTTCAGTGATTCATCAGTCTTTTATAACACCCAGTGCATTCACTGGGGTAATGACATAACATGTCCTCCTTACAGTCTATCACCCAGTTACCCCATCTCCCATCAGGCTGAGGTTTTATCTGAATTTAGAGGCCATGGGAGTCATTAATGGTTTCAAAGCAGGTATGACATGATCAAAGGTAAGATTTAAGAAGACTTGATTTGTCTGGAGCTGGAGATATCCGAGGTTATTTCAGTAGTAAAATTCATCTAGCCTGGATGTATTAGGATAGGCCAAGTGGTACCAGGACAGGACAGACCAGGGACAGAACTGAGAAATCAAGGCAGGGAGCATCTAGGAGGCTTTGGCCATAGACAAGCAAGCTGGTGAGCAGAAGGAACACAGAGTGTTGAGGTATGAGAAGCAGACTGAGCAAAGGGCCAAGAAGGTGCCTGGCTTCTGCAGGCTCTGGCAGCACACTGCAGAGACTCAGCCAGGAACTGGGACTCAGGAACAGGCGGCCAGTCCTTGGGACGGCAGGCCACAGCAAAGCTTCTGGCATAAAAGAAAAGGAACCACTTTACTCAGGTCCTGTATGTGACAATTTCTCTGTCAAGCACCTTCACATGACTCCAAAGCCTGAAGTCTGAAAGACACCAAGCTGTCGCCAAAGTCTCTGAGGACAAGCAGCAAATTCTTTCTCCTCCTGGGACCTTGCACAGTGCTCACATACGTCTAGATAAAACTTGTTGGTTTGAATTAAAGGAGGATTATTGTTCCTCTCACCCCCCAAGATATCACTGCTTGTTTGTCTACCATTCTTGGTGTCCTGGGCCTTACACCGTTTAACTGAATGCTTTGTACCAAAGCTCTGTGGCTGATTATATTGACACTCCGAACTCATTAACCTCAGCGTATTTCTAGATGAAAGGCTGAAGGTGCAGCCTCAGTGACTGATGATGTGTGAACAACCAAGGGAGAAATGGGCGTTCCTATTGTCTTTCATCCCAAAGACCTTGGGGATAGTGAGAGCTCAGCTCTGTGGTGAAACATGAACTCTAAATCCTCATGAGATGTGTTTCTCCCCACACAGAGGAAGAAACCAGCACTATTATTATTTCTTTCATGTGCCCTCTTCCAGATATACCATAAACATCTTGGTCTCCCCACCGCCCAAGGTGCTCAGTAGATGAGTGGAGCCACTCAAGGAGCCCCCGGCATTGGGAGGAAGCTGAGTCTCATGCTGCTGGGATCCGTGTGGACCCCACCACTGTCATTCTGGCAGCCCCAGCACGGGCGGGAGAAGCTGCCTGTGGTCAACACACTCCTGGGGGCAGACAGGGGATGTTTGACTGCCAGGAAAAGGGTATAGAACGGTTTCTCTTGGTAAACTCTCCATAAGTCTGTATTATTCAGAATATATGGCTCCTAGTTATTCAGTCCACACTTACTAAAAGCCCCTTTGCTAGCCGGAAAGCAGAGGGGAGGCAGATCAGTCCCAGTTTTGAGCCTCTTGGTGTACTAAAAAAATGTGCACGTGGTTAACCAAGATTTTCAAATTGTAGCCTATTTTAATGTTTGTGCTTTTAAAATTAAAATGATATAATGAACATTGTCTTTTTTCCCTTCTGAAAGTACAACTTCATGTCTCAATTCATAACCTCATTTGCAGATAGCGCAAAAGGCTAAATGGAAGGCTCTTTATGATATGTGACCTGGATTTCTTTTTTTTTCCTCACCTTTTTCTTTAATAATAATTTTTTATTATGTTATGTTAGTCACCATACGGTACATCCCTAGTTTTTGATGTAGAGTTCCATGATTCATTACTTGCGTATAACACCCAGTGCTCCATGCAATACGTGCCCTCCTTACTACCCATCACTGGTCTATCCCATTCCCCCACCCCCCTCCCCTCTGAAGCCCTCGGTTTGTTTCCCAGAGTCCACAGTCTCTCACGGTTCATTCCCCCTTCTGTTTACCCCCCCCTTCATTCTTCCCTTTCTTCTCCTACCGATCTTCCTACTTCTTATGTTCCATAAATGAGTGAAACCATATGATAATTGTCTTTCTCTGCTTGAGTTATTTCACTTAGCATTCTCTCCTCCAGTCCCATCCATGTTGCTGCAAATGTTGTGAAATCGTTCTTTTTGATGGCTGAGTAATATTCCATTGTATATATGGACCACATCTTCTTAATCCAGTCATCTGTTGAAGGGCATCTGGGCTCCTTCCACAGTTTGGCTATTGTGGACAATGCTGCTCTGAACATTGGGGTGCATATGTCCCTTCTCTTCACGTCTGTATCTTTGGGGTAAATATCCAGTAGTGCAATTGCTGGGTCATAGGGTAGTTCAATTTTTAACTTTTTAAGGGACCTCCACACTGTTTTCCAGAGTGGCTGTACCAACTTGCATTCCCACCAACAATGTAAGAGGGATCCCCTTTCTCCACATCCTCTCCAACACTTGTTGTTTCCTGCCTTGTCAATTTTTGCGGGACCTGGATTTCTTGACCCCAATCCCACTCTTGAGTGCCCCCTTTGTCCCCTACCACGCCCTATGTTCAGAGGACTACACTGCAGGTCCTTATGGCTTTGACTAAAACCACACCATCCCCTGCTTCCATTCCATGGCAGACGCTCCCTCTGACTTCAAATTGAGACTGGAGCTTTGATCTACCCGAGGGGCTACACCCAGATTCAAGACTCCATAGTTGTCTGAAGCTAGTCTTCTGGGTGGTGAGAGCCTCTACTGCCAACTCAGCCAATAAACTGCTTCTTGGCTTGAGTTCCATCTATGATTTCCCCACATGCACTACAGTTGTGAGAACGCCCTATTTCTAAATGTGTGGACATGCTTACCTGTAGCAGCAGGAAAGGAAGGGCTTTCCCCACAGAGGCTCTTTTGCTTGGGCACATAATAAACGACTCTAAACCCACTGAGCCAGGAATAGGAGGTGCCCTGATGTCCAAACACAGAAGCACATGATTTGATTTCTACTGTGATAATATGGGGAACTGCCAGCACCCTCCTTTAAAAAGCAGCCAAAGAGACCTAACTCAAAACATGAACGCATCTGCTCTACAGGATATCAGCTTTAGGGAACAAGGGTCATGGGACCCATTTCTTTGGACTCTGCTTCTTCTTCGGCTTTGGGGGGGCTGAAGCTGGAGGCCTCTGCAAGGCCAACTGATCTATGAGTCAAAACTTGGCTGAGTTTCCCTTACGCAGCTTTTTCCTCTAAGAATTTCATGCCTGTTTCAAGAGCATAAAGGACTTAGCACTCAACCATACAATCCCCATAAAGAACAGGGGTTCCATCCCTTCTTGAAGTGGGAAATCTGAGGCCCTCGGGCCTTTTTTGTGTCCTTGCGGTGCACCTGATTCCTGCCTCAGAGTCCGCTGACATTTGACATATAAAGAGGTGGTGAGGAACGGGGAGTGACGCAGTTAGAGAGAGCTGTCTAAAAAACTCAGTAGCCTGGGAATTACTGATGTGTGAAAGTGCCTACGCTTCAGAAAGAGCAGATAAGCAGATGAGAAAGAGCACAGGAGTGACATAGAATTTATAATATCATGAAAGGAATAAAAATATGTCTTCATATCAATCTCATCTTAATTATAAAGAGGCACAAATATGATAATGTTGCTGCCACTATTGTGTGTTTGGCAAACAGCTATGTAATTTTGTTTCCTCACAGGCTACGGCAGAGGGAAAACATTAAAAAAATTTTTTTAATCTCAAGGGGAAAGAGAAGACACAAGTGGAAGGAACACTTTTTGCCCAGACCTGATCACACGGAGGTTTTAAAAAGTAATGCACCTCTAAAGTGTATATATTCTAAAAAGCTTCGGTCGACCAGATAAATGCTAGAAGACAGAGGTGCTTACTTAGTATTTATCGTGGGTGTTAGTTCTTGAAAGAGGAGGAAATTATAAAGGAAGTACCACCTCCATCACTAATTATTGACCTTCAGAAATCCTCATACGACTTTTAGTGTGTATTTCTAAGGGAAATGATGACTATTGCCTTCCCTCTTTCTTTGCCTATAAGAGTGAAAATTCTGGTGGAGCTTTTTTATACAAATTCACTTATCACCAGCTAAAAATGATTTTCTCCATCCCCTACCACCAAGAACATTAACCCTGGTGACTCCCTCCTTCACGACTAAGAAGAAGTGATGTCATTCAGCCATTCATTCACTTTATTCACTGTGTATTTATTCAGTGCCTGGTGTTTTACTGGTCACTGGGGATAAAATAGTGACCAACAAAGAACCTTGGACTCGTGGTATGAATTACACCAATAAACGTGGTCACTGGGGATAAAATAGTGACCAAAAAGAACCTTGGACTCGTGGTATGAATTACACCAATAAACGTGGTTACTGGGGATAAAATAGTGACCAGAAAAGAACTTTGGACTTGTGGTATGAATTACACCAATAAACATAAAATTACACTCTGCGGTAAGTGTCAGTTCTTCCCAAGGACTCCTCCTTGTTCTTTTTTTTTTTTTTTTAAGATTTTATTTATTTATTTGACAGAGATAGAGACAGCCAGCGACAGCGGGAACACAAGCAGGGGGAGTGGGAGAGGAAGAAGCAGGCTCCCAGCGGAGGAGCCTGATGTGGGACTCGATCCCATAACACCGGGATCACGCCCTGAGCTGAAGGGAGACGCTTAACTGTGTGCCACCCAGGCGCCCCCTCCTCCTTGTTCTTAATTCATCTCTTCTTGCTTCGTGTGTACCTGCTGCCTCCGCTCTCCAACTTTGATCTCTTCCTGTTCACCTGATCCTTCCTGCCCATCAGCAACGCCTTCTGGTCTACTCCCTTAACCCTGCCTCCAAACCCTTGACAGAATAGTTTTATATTCCTCACCTTCTTTTCAGAAACCAAACCATGTAAGTTGGTTCCCGCCCACCCCATACTATAGAAAATGCTCTTTCAAGATTGGCGACAAGGATCTCCCCATTACCGAATCCTCGTTGCAACCTTCATCATTGCTCTTCACCTCTCCACAGGGTCTAACACCCCTGCCTACCTCCGTCTGCTAATGCTCTCTCCCTATCAGACAGTGCTCTCTTCTTTCTCCTTACAGTGCTGAGGGACTGGCGTTCCCAGGGTTTCATCCTTAGCCCTCCTCTATTCTACCCATTTTGGGAGACGATGTTCACTTTCCACACCTCGGTGATACTCCTAATCAGAGTTTCAGTTTAGTCTCTCCTGAGCTCAGACTCCACCTCAAGCTTCACACGTGAATGTCCTGTTGAATTTGAGATCTGAGTACCTGCAAAACAAAGGTCATGGTTTCCCCTTCCAGCCTGTTTCTCCTTTGTTCTCTATCAGAATCAACAGCCTCACGTTCTGGTCAGGCACCCGTCAGAAGCCTCCAGGTTATCTGTGACCATCCTCTTTCCCTCATTCAGGCATTCCATCTGCTATTGAGTCCTACTGGAGTTCATGCCTGAAATGTCTGTCACAGCAAGGGACAGCAAATAGGTTTCATCTAATGTCCTGACTCTGATCAATTAGTAGTTGCTATTACTATGCGGAGAGCACTGTGTTAAGAAGGATTCTGAGGCAGCATCTGACCTCACCAAGAAAAAGTACTGTGCTCAGTTACCAGTTTTGCTTCGGGTGGTGGTGCACATGCCAGGTATCTGCCATCCTGCTACTCAGCTCTAAACCGTCTCTGGTGAACTAATGGAGAGAACCTCTCCCTGCTGCCATGGCCACTCCTCTGGCTGCTCTCTCGGTATTACAATAGTCTCTTATGCCCCCTTGTCTCCTTTCTGCCTCTCCTTCCCCCAATTCATCCAGCCTGTGCTTTATTCCTCTAAAGCAAAGATCTACCTAATCATGTCTGTTTATTTATTTTTTTTATTTTTTAAAGATTTTATTTATTTATTTGACACACAGAGCGAGAACAACAGAGGGAGAGGGAGAGGGAAAGCAGACTCCCCGCTGAGCAGGGAGCCCGATGCGGGACTCAATCCCAGGACCCCGGGACCATGACCTGAGCAAAAGGCAGACATTTAACTGACTGAGCCGCCCAGGCGCCCCTGATCATGTCTGTTTACAAAGGCTCCCTCATACTAGGATAAGGCACAGGCACTAAGGGACGTTCAGGATCTGACAACAGCACACCTACCCACCACCACACGTCCTGTGTGCTCTCAAGGGAAGCACGGAAGAGCATCACGGGGCACAGCACGACTGTGAGGCCTCACTGCCTGGTTTCAAACCCCAACTCCGCCACTCACGAGTTGTGTGTCCCTCGGCAAGTTATCTGACTCTCTGAGTCTCAGTTTCCTTATCAGCAAAGTGAGGAGAATCATCATACCTAGCTCACAGATTGGTTGTGAGGACTGCATGAGTTCGAGTATAGGAAATGCCTGGGAAGAGCTCCTGGCATGTAATAAACCCAGTGTCCGTGTTCTCTCCTCTTGTTGCTACCACGTCAGCTCACTTAGCCCTCGGCGGCCCTGGTCAGGCTGTTTGCATGGCCCTGCCCCACCTTTCTGCACTTCCAAGAAGAGTGACTTCTTTCTTGCTCCGTTCTCCCATAGCATGTGCCATATTCCTCTGCTCCAGCAATGACCACATTGCACGGTAGTGAGTTGTTTATGTATGTGGGTGTCTGACCCAACAGCCGGGAGCTCCCCGAGGGCAGAGAGCACGCCTTCCCCTTGTGTGCCTACAGTAGACGTGTTCTGCCCGAGCGAAGGATGCCACGACGAGCCAGCAGGCAGCAGACGCAGGATGAGCAGTGGGGGTGATAATGGTTATAGTGAAACTGTTGTTTATCTGTGAGGAAGATAATAACAGTTCATCTCCCGGAATATGATACCAGCAGGAGGTAAATCTTCCTTGCTCTTATACCAGCACATCACCAGGAATCAGTCCTTCGGCTCTGACTTTTCTTTGCCCCCCGGAAGGGCTTTTATTAACTTCAAGGTTATAATGCCCATTCTCATCTCTATAAACGCGAGAACTTCACTTTTCATGGCCTAATTCCTACCCTACTTCCAATTCGATGCTAGATTTAGAACAAACTAACAGAAGCTTCCTATTTAATTGTAACACCTTTGACATTTACACTGGATGGGACCATGGGCAAGTAGTTCTGAGCGTCCCGGGATCGTTAATTATCATTGCAGCTAATGATAATAAGGGATTTGGAGAGCTTTGATTTACAACTTGGATTAGAAAGAATTAGCCACCATTTGCTGTCTCATGCTCTGAGTATGGGTTAGAATGTGCTTTTGTGGGCAACGGACGGTTTATAGTAAACAGCCAGCCGTAAGCACATGCCTCTTAGCTTCTCCTCAAGTCCAATGACCTTGATTCTGCCCTTGTGCACTCAGGGCATACAGCATGCCCTTCAAAAGTTCAGAGAGGGGAAAACCGTCCTTCACGTTCTCCTATTTTCTGCACAGACCAGACCTCCCCAGGTCATTCCACAGAGTTATTTATGGTTGCTGACTAGCAGATGCATTGAAAATATGCACAGCACGGTGCCAATGTACAGATCTGGAAGGATCACTGCAAGGGCCTGTCAGTCCTGCTCTGCCCCACCCCACCACACCCCGGCAGTGCCCATAGTTCCGTCTGTGGCTCCAGGGAGGCGATGCTTATCAGTAGGGTCCAATGCACTTTCCAGCTGGCCTCCTCACCTCTTCTTTCCCCAACCCAGCAGATGGGCGAGTTGGAGAGGCCACAGCCAGAGTGTTTTGACGGTTTCAGTTTTAGTAAAGGCCGGGGGAAAACTATACAAAGTAAGCAATGTATTTTTTTTGTGAGAGAAAGTGTGATTTGGGGGGGTGGGGAGAGAAGAGGAGCGAATGTGCTAAGGGATAGGTGGGAAGCAGAATACAGGAGGATGGAGGCCAGAACTCCTGGGGATTTGTTAGGGTTGAAGACCAGAAACTCATGGATCCGAGCAAGCCTGAGCTGACAGTAGACAGGCTGCCGTGCAGAGAAAGTGCAGCCCAAGGTCAGGTTCCCAGAAAAGATTTCCCAGTAGCAGGTGTCTCCCATGCCCCTGGGTGGGCAGTGTGAGATTCAGTGGGGGAGGTTCTGGAACAGGAGTGAAATGGCAGTAGCTAAGGTGACATCACGGAAAGCCCGTCTTCTCTCATGCAATTCTAGAGAGGAACAGCTGGAGGACCCAGCCTTCCACAATCAAGCCGACTCCAGGGAGGCCCCCGAGGGCCTAGAGTCTGTGTTAGGATGTCACGTGGTGGCAAGTGACAGAAACCAGTTCCAGCAAGCCTAAGAGGAAATAAAGGATTTTAAAAAGCCAGGGGGTGCAGGGGCGGTAGCAAGGATGACACATAAAATCTAAATGCAGAAAAAAGACGAGGCCTCTGATAAGGCCTGGAACCAGGAGTTTAAATACTTCAGATCTCCCCATGTGTCTTGTCTCACAGCCACACGTACCAAGTGACTGATGGTCTCTCAGGGGCCCAGATCCCAGCTCCCAGGTGAGAGAATCCAAGCGCTCAGCCTGTTTCAGTAGTTCACTCCTGATTCTCTCAACTCCGGCTGAGGTGAGGGATCAAGAGGACTAACACGGCTGCCGGGAGCCACCCTGTGAGGTGTCAAGCAGAGGGCTTCCGGGGCAGAAGACCCCTGATACATGTCTATTCTGGCACTTGTCTCTGTCGCCAGTCTCAGTGACATTCAACTTGCTGTCTGCTCTTTCCTTGCATTTTTTTTTAAAGATTTTTTTATTTTAGAGAGAGAGTACGGGAGAGAGTCTTAAGCAGACTCCGCGCTGAGTGCAGAACTCAACACGGGGCTTGATCTCATGACCCCTAGATCACGACCTGAGCCAAAACCAAGACATGGATGCTTAACCTACTGTGCCACCCAGGCGCCCCCTTTCCTCACATCTGTTCATGGCTGCCCCCCCCCCTTTATTTAGGTCTCAGCTCAAATATGGCCTCCTTGGAGGAATGTTCCCTGACCACGCTAGCTAAAGTAACAATTGTCCCCTCTCCACTCCTTCCCCTTCTCTCTCCGTTGTGGGCTAAGTTGTGTACCCCAAACGCCATATGTTGAAGTCCTAATCCTCAGTACCTCAGAATGACTGTATTTGGAGATAAGGGCTTTAAAGAAGTAATTAAGTTAAAATGAGGTCATTAAGCCAGGCTCTAATCCAATATGAGTGGTGTCCTTCTAAGAAAAGGAAATCTGGACAAAGACAGAGGAAAGACCATGTGAAGACACAGGGAGGAGATGGCCATCTGGAAGCCAAGAGAGCTTCTTTCTTCAGAAGAAACCAACCCTGCTGACAACTTGACCTCAGACCTCCAGCCTCTAAAACTGTGAGAAGACGAACATGTTGTTTGAGCCTCCCCGTCCTGGAGAGATGCCTCTTCTAGGGTTCTTGCTTTTGTATGATGGTCCTGAAATCTCTGTATCTGTAGAAATCAGCCGGCCTATTGCTTGAGGATTAATACTGGGCTTGTCCCTTATTTCAAACTGCACAGTGATCTGTACATAGAAGTTACTCAATGATATTTTTAATGATTTTATTAGATTGCTTTTTACACTTATCTTACAAGGGTTCATATAGGCTTCAGGTTGGATACTCATGAGCCCTTTTTACCACATATGTAGAAATTATAAATTCCCGGGAACACCCTGATCACAGCAAAATTTTTTTGTTAGCTTTAAGGGGCATGAAACCAGCACCAAAAGGGGGTGCATGGGGACATGTGAGTAAGGAAGTAAAGCTCAAAAATGTCTGATCCTACAGTTAGGTGTAAGTCCGCTAAGTAGCAAGGGCATGAGCTTTATCAAGCTCTAAAATGACTCAAGCTTACCAGAAAGAAAGGCAAGAGGGTGACTCATCCTTTGTCTCCATAACAACTATTTGGCTACGTCTTTTTCTTAGTACCAGTGGCTAACCCCTTAAGGGAAGTGGTGCCTTGCCACCAGTCCATGTGGCCTCATGACTCAAAGTCTTAAGATTTAACTTAATCTTAAGATTTTCTTAAGAGACAAAGACCACTCCTGTGGGTAACTCCTTTTTGAATGTATTTAGGTTAGCCATTTACTATGGATGACCCATTCAAGTAAATTCGTTCCCAGATTCCCTCCTCAGAGAAGGGATTATATTTTCGTAACTAATTCCTACCCACACAGTGATTCATCCCCAGCACATAGTGACTTCTCTGTGCAAGCCTATAGGAGACAACGATGCAAGATCAGTGCCAGCCACTAAAGCACTTTCAGATGTATCCTAGAGGATACCAAGACACTTTCTCAACTCCAGCAAGTGAGTCCTTCATATGGACCTTTCCCTCCTATGGTGGAAAACTGGATGAAATAATTTATCTTTACACAAGTTATTAATTAGTTGGTTATTTTAGGGAGTGCAGGAATTATTTATGAGCCAGATTATACCTGGTTTTCTCCCTAGTTTACACAAGCCAGTCCCTGCGAAGATTCTTTGGTCGGTGTTTTTCTAGATGCGTTGTAAAAGTCACAACTTCTAGATTCTCTTCCTAGTCATGGATGAGCATAGATAAGTAAATCACTTTTCCTGACAGTAAAAATGAGACAATAATACTTACCTGTTTCTTCCAAGAAAAAGATAAGACAAAGTTAAAAGGAGAGTATACATAATTTGAATTTCCTTTGCAAAATGTATTAAAGTAACCCTTTAAATACATTTTGCAAAGGAAACTGACAACTGCTTCATAATGAAGTTGCTTTGAGACAAGGTCTATTTATCCAAAATAAGTGGTCAATCCTGAATCAGTGCCCTGGGGAACAGATATCATTTCTTTTTGTATTTTACAAACATAACAACCTATTGATTGAATTTTTCACTCTTAATTTTTTAAAAATCATTTTTAAGGAACATTAAATAGTGAACTAGAAGGAACAGCATTGAAAGTGATAAAATAAAACAGCTAGAGGATTTTTCTCTATAGCCCACACTATGAATTTATTCACTTAGCAAATATTGAGGGCCTACTATGTGCCACATGGATCCCTCAGTGAATCACACAGCAGATAGTGAATAACACTGCAGTCAGGGAGGGGACAGAAGAAAGGCACAGAGAATCAACAAGAAACAGTAGACTGAGCCTGGGTGGCTCAGTCGTTAGCGTCTGCCGTCGGCTTGGGTCATGATCCCAGGGTCCTAGGAGAGCCCCGCATCGGGCTCCCTGCTCAGCGGGAAGCCTGCTTCTCCCTCACCCACTCCCCCTGCCGGTGTTCCCTCTCTCGCTGTGTCTCTCTCTGTCCAATAAATAAATAAAATCTTAAAAAACAAAACAAAACAGTAGACACAAGAAATAAGCAAATTGCATACCATGCTGGAAATTGATAAATACTATGAAAAAAGAAAAATTAGAGTAGGGTAAAGGGGGGATCAACAGCATGAGGAACTGGGAAAAGTTCGAATTGCAATTTTAAATAGGGTGATACAACAGTAGACTCTTGGATAAGGTGACATTTGAGCAAAGACTTGAAGAAAGCGAGAGGGTTATTTAGTAGATAATGAGAAAAGAGAATTCCAGACATAGGGAGCCACCTGTGCAAGGATGCAAAATTGGAGTGAGTCTTGTGATCAAGGAGGAAGAGCCAGGGGGCCCTTGTGGCCAGGGTCAGGTAAGTGAAGGAGAGAGTCCAAGGAGGGACAGTCCAAGTTAAACTCCAAATTGAAATGTTTGCTTCGTCTAATTTTCTTTGTAGCAATACAGCTCTAAATACATCACATATCCATTGTTCTTGACATCATAGAATCCCAAATAGCCCACATTATGAAGCTACTTGGGTCACTTTACATGATTTCTAAGTTCATAAGAACACTGCAACCCATCATGAATCATACATTTTAAAAACATTTATTTGGAACATTTAAGAATATCTTGTTTTTTAGAGTTACTTATAGATGCATAGATATACTATATATCTAAATCTATCTATCTATATATCAGTATCGATAATTTTTTTGATAAAATGTAATTTGGACTTTTCATTAATTCCCACCCTTCGATCACATTGTATTCATGATATTATACCACAATACCACATTTCCAATTTTCCATTTTGCTTTACGGAGTGAAGTCATTGCCCAAAGTATAGAACGGGTGCGGCTGTATCACCAAATTACATCACAACCACCAGCTGGCCAGTTGTAGCCAGGCCTCCTTTGTCCCACTGAGGTCATTCATAAGCTCCCCACAGTCCTCTCCCCTGCTCTGTGCTTCTGCTAAGGAAACTAGTGGGCCAGCCCCATCAGCTGCAGATCTGCTCCACCCCTTGAGAAATGTCTGTTTTCTCCTTGAGGGAACTCCTAGTGACACTGCTAGTGGTTCTCCCCAGTGAGAACCTTAATGTCTGTCTCAGGAATCTGCTCTGGAAATCTGCAAAGAGCCAGCACAGCCCGGGAGTAGATGGAGAAGGGGAAACAAGAGCGGCCTCACATCGGAGGACTATTTCTTGTCACTTGGGCCTTGGTGTGGCTTCTCTCAAAGCTTTCACATTCTTTTCTCTCTCGGGCTCCAACTCACTGAAAGAGGCTGGACTGAGATTGGTTCCGACTTCCTCTCCTTAGTCCTTGATTCTTACTCCATTCTTTAGCACAAAATCTCTTCCTCCTCTAGACCAAAATTCGAAACTTCCAAGACATAGATCAAGCATATACAGAGGCTTCCTCACATACACTATTAGCCAGACCCAGAATCCGGTATGAGATAGGAAAACTGTTCCATAGAATTAAAACACGAATCCACAGAGCAACTTTGTTCCTTTGTTGTCTTAGAGATCATTTCACCTTGTGGTCAATTATTCCTTCCATTTTTTTTTAAAGATTTTATTTATTTATTTGACAGAGATAGAAACAGCCAACGAGAGAGGGAACACAAGCAGGGGGAGTGGGAGAGGAAGAAGCAGGCTCCCAGCGGAGGAGCCTGATGTGGGGCTCGATCCCATAACGCCGGGATCACGCCCTGAGCCGAAGGCAGACGCTTAACCGCTGTGCCACCCAGGCGCCCCTATTCCTTCCATTTCTGAATGACTCCTTCCAACTTCAGAATCTCTCCACTTTTGGTGACCTCTTCTTGCTAGTGTTTTTATTCTTCCTTCCACAACTCTCTCCTTCCCATCCTCCCTCCCCTCTTCTCTTTCTCCTTCCCTTTCCTTCCCTTTTCTTTTCTCTTCTTTTTCCCTTCCTTTCTTTCTCCCTTTCTCTTTCTCTCCCTCCCTTCCTTCCTTTCTTTCTCTTTCTTTTTCTTCCTTCCTCCCTCCCTTCCTTCCTTTCCTTCCCCTTCCTTCTTCTTTCTTTAATTCTTTCTTTCTTTTATTCTTTCTTTCTTTAATTTTTTCTTTCTTTAATTCTTTCTTTCTTTCTTTCTTTCTTTCTTTCTTTCTTTCTTTCTTTCTTTCTTTCTTTCTTTCTCTCTCTCTTTTGTGTTCTTTGCCTCAATCTATTGAATGGCAAATATCCCATTTCCAAACACTTATTTCTCAGACCCTGACGTACTTTCCACTTGATCTATTTTGTGATCTTGGTCATATCTAAAAGTACTCTGTGCCTCAGCTTCCTCATCTTTTTTTTTTTTTTTTTAAGATTTTGTTTATTTATTTGACAGAGAAAGACAGCAAGAGGGAACACGAGCAGGGGGGAGCTGGAGAGTGTGTAGCAGGCTCCCTGCTGAACAGGGAGCCTGACGGGGCTCCATCCCAGGCCACTGGCATCATGACCTGAGCTGAAGGCAGATGCTTAATGACTGAGCCACCTAGGTGACCCAGCTTTCTCATCTTTAAAATGGGGATAAAAATTACCAGAAAAGAAATTGAATCAGTAACCAAAAAACTCCCAACAAACAAAAGTCCAGGACCAGAGAGCTTCACAGGCGAATTCTGCCAAACGTTTAAAGAGTTAATACTGGGGCACCTGGCTGGCTTAGCCGGTAGAGCATGTGTCTCCTGATCTCAGGGTCGTGAGTTCAAGTCCCATGCTGAATGTAGAGCCTACTTAATTTAAAAAAATAATAAAAGAGTCAATACCTATTCTTCTCAAACTATTCTAAAAAACAGAAAAGGAAGGAAAACTTCCAAATAAATTTGATGAGAACTGCATTACCCTGATACCAAAACCAAATAAAGACACCACAAAAAAAGAGTACTACAGGCCAATATCCCTGATGAATATAGATGCAAAAGTCTTCAACAAAATACTAGCAAACCAAATCCAACAATGCATTTAAAAAAATCATTCACCGCAATCAAGTGGGATTTATTTCTGGGTTGCAAGGGAGGTTCAATATTCGTAAATCAATCAACGTAATAGGTCACATCAATAAAAGAAAGGACAAGAGCCATCTGATTATTTCAATAGATGTGACGAAAGCATTTGACAAAGTACAACACCGATTCATGATAAAAACCCTCAACAAAGTAGGGTTAGAGGGGAAATACCTCAACATAATAAAGGGTATATGTGAAAAACCCACAGCTAACATCATCCTCAATGGGGAAAAATTGAAAGCCTTTCCCCTAAGGTCAGGAATAAGACAAGAATGTCCACTCTTAACACTTTTATTCAGCATAGTACTGGAAGTCCTAGCCACCACAATCAGACAATAAAAAGAAATAAAGGTCATCCAAATCAGTAAGGAAGAAGTAAAACTTTCACTATTTGCAGAACATGATACCATATATAAAAAACCTGAAAGACTCCACCAAAAAAACGGCTAGAACTGGTAAATGAATTCAGTAAAGTCACAAGATACAAAATCTACATCAATTATGAAGCAGCAAAAAGAGAAATTAAGAAAACAATCCTATTTACAATTGCACCAAAAATAAGATATCTAAGAATAAACCTATTCAAAGAGGTGAAAGACTTGTACTCTGAAAACCCAGAAAACCCATAAAAGAACCCACAATTATATAGTCAATCTTTGACAAAGCAGGAAAGAATATCCAATGGGAAAAAGAGTATACCTTCAACAAATGATGTTGGGAAAACTGGACAGCAACATACAAAATAATGAAATTGGATCACTTTGTTATACCATATACCAAAATAAACTCAAAATGGATTAAAGACCTAAATGTGAGACCTGAACCAATAAAAATCCTAGAAGAGAACAGAGGGAGTAACTGGTTTGAATCTGTTGTAGCAACTTCTTTCTAGATATGTCTTCTGAGGAAATGGAAACAAAAGCAAAAATAAACTGTTGGAACTACAACAAAATAAAAACCTTCTGCACAGCCAAAGAAACAATCAACAAAACTAAAAGGCAA
Source organism: Ursus americanus (assembly GCF_024610735.1). Lineage (NCBI taxonomy): Eukaryota > Metazoa > Chordata > Mammalia > Carnivora > Ursidae > Ursus > Ursus americanus. The sequence continues at coordinate 3,392,501 of NC_142152.1, read as the reverse complement.
CCCACAGAATGGGAGAAGATATTTGCAAATGACATAACTGATAAAGGGTTAGTATGCAAAATACATAAAGAACTTATAAAACTCAATGCCCAAAAAACAAATAATCCAATTAAAAGTGGGCAGAAGACCCGAATAGACATTTTTCCACAGAAGACATACAGATGGCTAACAGACACGTGAAAACATGCTCATCATCACTTAGCATCAGGGAAATGCAAATCAAAACTACAGTGTGATATCACCTAAAATCAAAAACACAAGAAACAACAGGTGTTGGTGAGGATATGGAGAAAAAGGAACCCTCTTGCTGTGTTGGTGGGAATGCAAACTGGTGTGGCCACTCTGGAAAACAGTTGGAGAGTCATCAAAGAGTTATGAATAGAACTACCCTAAGATCCAGCAATCACACTACTGGGTATTTACCGAAAGAATACAAAAACACAATTCACAAGGATAGATACATGCACCCCAATGTTTATAGCAGCATTATTTACAATAACCAAGATATGGAAGCAGCCCAAGTGTCCACTGATGAAGAAAATGTGGTATATAGCTTTCTGCCCATGGATGTCGCTTTAACTTTAAGCATCGTTAAAGTCTCCCCTCCCATCGCCGTCATGTCTAAGTCAGAGTCTCCCAAAGAGCCTGAACAGCTGCGGAAGCTCTTCATCAGAGGTTTGAGCTTTGAAACAACCGATGCGAGTCTGAGGAGCCATTTTGAGCAATGGGGAACACTTGCGGACTGTGTGGTAATGAGAGATCCAAACACCAAGCGCTCCCGAGGCTCTGGGTTTGTCACGTAGGCCACTGTGGAGGAGGTGGATGCAGCCACGAATGCAAGGCCACACAAGGTGGATGCAAGAGCTGTGGAACCAAAGAGGGCTGTCTCAAGAGAAGATTCTCAAAGACCTGGTGCCCATTTAACTGTGAAAAAGATTTTTGTTGGGGGCATTAAAGAAGACACTGAAGAACACCATCTAAGAGATTATTTTGAACAGTATGGGAAAATTGAAGTGATTGAGATCACGACTGACTGAGGCAGTGGCAAAAAGAGAGGTTTTGCTTTCGTAACATTTGATGACCACGACTCTGTGGACAAGATAGTCATTCAAAAATACCATACTGTGAATGGCCACAACCGTGAGATAAGGAAAGCCCTATCTAAGCAAGAGATGGCTAGTGCTTCATCCAGCCAAAGAGGTCGAAGTCGTTCTGGAAACTTTGGTGGTGGTCGTTGAGGTGGTTTTGGTGGGAATGACGATTTTGGTCGCAGAGGGAACTTCAGTGGGCCAGGTAGCTTTGGCGGCAGTCGAGGTGGTGGTGGATATGGTGGCGGTGGGGATGGGATAACGGATTTGGTAATGATGGAAGCAACTTTGGAGGTGGCGGAAGCTATAATGATTTTGGCAATTACAACAATCAATCCTCAAATTTTGGGCCCATGACAGGAGGAAATTTTGGAGGCAGAAGCTCTGGCCTCTATGGTGGTGGAGGCCAATACTTTGCCAAACCACGAAACCAAGGTGGCTATGGTGGTTCCAGCAGCAGCTGTAGCTACAGCAGTGGCAGAAGGTTTTAATTACTGCCAGGAAACAAAGCTTAGCAGGAGAGGAGAGCCAGAGAAGTGTCAGGGAAGCTACACGTTACAACAGATTTGTGAACTCAGCCAAGCACAGTGGTGGCAGGGCCTAGCTGCTACAAAGAAGACATGTTTTAGACAATACTCATGTGTACGGGCAAAAAACTTGAGGACTGTATTTGTGACTAATTGTATAACAGGTTATTTTAGTTTCTGTACTGTGGAAAGTGTAAAGCATTCCAACAAAGGGTTTTAATGTAGATTTTTTTTTTTTTGCACCCATGCTGTTGATTGCTAAATAGTCTGCTCATGACACTGAATAAATATTTCTTTAAAAAAAAAAAGATGTGGTATATATACACAGAGTGAAATGTTATTCAGCCATAAAAAAGCATGAAATCTTGCCATTTCCAATGATGTGGATGGAGCCAGACTGTATAATGCTAAGCCAAATACCCTATGACAAATACCATATGAATTCCACTCATACATGGAATTTAAGAAACAAAACAAATGAGCAAAGGGAAAAGAAAAAAAGAGACAAACAAAGAAACACACTGTAACTATAAGGAACAAACTAACAGTTACCAGAGAGGAGGGGGAAAGGGTAAAATAAAGGGTGGGGACTAAGGAGTGCACTTGTGGTGAGCACTGGGTGATTAAAAAAATAACTTGGAAAAAAATCTTAATAAATAAATAAATAAATATAATGGGTGTACATATATGGGGGCTTGCCCATATATGGGCATATGTGTACTAAGTATAATCCAAGGCACATAAGTGCTCAAAGAATATTAGCTTTTATTATTCTTAACTTTATTTTTTGATATACATATATATTATGAAATGATTACCATAGTAAAATTAGTTAACACATTCATCACCTCACACATTACCATTTCATTTGTGTGTGGTGAGAACATTTACGACTACTCTTTCAGCAACTATGAAATATATGATACAGTATTATTAATAATAGTCATCACACCGTACATTGGGTTCCCAGAACTTATTCATCTTATAACTGAAAGTTTTTACCCTTTGACCAACATCTCCCCATTTTCTCTCCTATCCCTAGGCCCTGGCAGCCATCATTCTACTCTGTTTCTATGAGTTCTTTTAGATTCCATATGGTATTTGTCTTTCTCTGCTTGACTTATTTCACTTAGAATAATACCCTGAAGGTACATCCATGTTGTTGCAAATGGCAGAATTTCCTTCTTTCTCACAGCCTGGATATTCCCCTGGGTGTGTGTGTGTGTGTGTGTGTGTGTGTGTGTGTGTGTGAGACATTTTTTAATCCATTCATCCATCAACAGACACGATGTTTCCGTATCTTGGCTATTGTGAACAATGCTACGATAGACATGGGGATGCAGATATCTCCAGATAGTGATTCATTTACTTTGAATATATACCAAGAAGTAGGACTGCTGAGTCATAGGGTAGCTCTATTTTTAATTTCTTGAGGAACCTCCATATCATTTTCCATAATGGCTGTACCAGTTTACAGTCTCACCAACAGTACACAAAAGGTTCCCTTGTTCACATCCTTGCCAACACTCATCTCTTCTCTTTTTGATGACAGCCATTCTGACAGGTGTGAAGTGATATCTTATTGTGGTTTGGATTTGCAATTCCCTGATGATTAGTGATGTTGAATGCCTTTTCATGTACCTGTTGGTTGTATGTCTTCTTTGAGAAAATGTCTATTCAGGTCCTTTGTCCATCCTTTAAATAGGATTATTTGGGGGTTTCTTTGCTATTGAGTTCTGTGAATTCTTTATGTATTTTAGAGATTAACCCCTTATCAAATCTATAGTTCTCAAATAGTTTCTCCTGTTTCGTAAGTTGTTTTTTCGTTTGTTGATTTTCTTTTGCTATGCAGCTTTTTAGTTTGATGTAGTCTCACTTGTTTATTTTTGCCTTTGTTGCTTGTACTTTAGAGTCATATCTGAAAACTCATTGACAAGACCAATGTCAAGAGCTTTGCCCCTGTTTTCTTCTAGGAGTTTTATGTTTTGAGGTCTTATAATTAAGCCTTTTATCCATTGCAAGTTAATTTAATATCCATAGAATGGCTATCTGAACTTCAAAAAATCCATCTAGCATGTCCTTAACCATTTCACTCAGTTATTATCCAGTGAAATACCAAATAAATACCTTCTCTCTTGCAAGAATCACTGTTTGTTATAAGAACCTTTTTTAGAGTGGTAGCTTTATCCTATTCCTGCCTTTACCAAAGCCACTTTTGTGTTTAACTGTTCCCTCCTTCGTCCGGACTCTCCCCGATCTTTGAGAAAACAAACAGGCTCTCTAGGAAGGGATTCATTATTTCGTTCATTCATTCATGAAACAAAGCTTTTCTGAGAACTCACTACACACCAAACCCTAGGTAAGATGCTGAGGATGCGGTGCGGAGCAAACAAAAACAATTTCGGGCCCTCAGCGTGAAGTGGGTCCCCACATCGCGGTTCAGATAGGGAATGAGTGCAAGGTCAAGGACATGGAGCCATCTACCCCACCCAGCACCTCAGAAAACTTGACAGGGCCCTCCCAGCGACCCAAGTCACTGTGCACTTCTTGGCAAGGCTTTGACACTGAGAGAGGACTTGGGTAAAATAAATGCAGAAAGGACGAGAGCGTCTGCAATTCAGGCAGAAAATAGGCAAACCCGGTTAAAACAAGCAAGCAAGCAAACTCCTCAAAGCAGCACGCTCTGAAAGCTTCGCTGACTCTCCCGGTCCCAGTCTGGGGAGTCACCAGGTGATCTGGAGAGAGGGCGGTGAACGTGGCGCCACTCCCGGTCTCGGGTGGACGCGGGACACCAGCTGGGGCTGCGGGGCTGGGGGCCGCCCGCAGGCGTCCCACCGGCCGCTCTCCGGATCCGGAGCTTCTGAGCGGCGCCCTGGAACCTGCGCCCTGGAACCGCGCTGCCGGGCGCGCGGTGGGGCGAGGCCGGGCCGCGGGGGTGGCGGCCCCGCCTCGGGAGAGGCGGGCCGGGCCGAGCCTATTTGAGGCGCTGAGCCACCGCCCGGTCAGGGATCGCACCACCTCAGCAGAAGCCGGCCCCGCAGCAAGCGCGCGAGCGCCGAGGCGTAGGGTGAGCGGCGGGGGCGGGGCGCGGGGGGATCCTGCTGGCGGCCGCGGCCGGGCAGGGACGAGGGCGCCCGGGCGGGGGCTGGGGGCTTGCCGGCCCTGGGGTCGGGGGCGGCGGGCGGCCGCGGAGAGGCGGGCGTCGCGTGAGGAGCCGGGCACCGTCCTGGGCAAGGGCCCGTCGCCTTTGACCCCTCGAGAGAGCGCCGTCTGAGACGCAGGGAAAGTTAGCGGCGCTTTACAGAAAGTTCCCGGGCGGGGGTGAGGGCGCGGGGCACCTCCGCGGCGACTGGCAGCCTCGGCCACGGCGTCCCGCCCTCGAGCGGGTGTGTTGTGGGGGGGGGGGAGGGGGCGTTCAGCAACCCCAGCGGCCCGCCCCCGCTTGGGATTAGGAAGCGGGTCCGCCTTCCCTGCAAGCGGGGGGCCTGCCCAGGGACTCTGGAGGCGGGTCCTGCGCCCTTGACTGGGCTGCGCGGCCGCGGGACTGGGGGGCGCGCACGAGTTCTTGGGCCAGGCCCGGCCCCCGCAGCGGCTGCCGCCTCTCTCTGGGTGCAGATCGCACAGAAAATGGTGATGCCCCAGGGCCTGAGTGGGCATGGGTCTGGCTTGGCAAACAGTGCACGTCCAAACTTTTGCAAATCAGTGACTCATCCCTGCCCAGATTGGCTAATTTGGGCATTATCCCAGACTGTGCTGAGGACGCGTAGGGTGTGGCAGAATGTTGGTCCGAATGTGCAGAGCCGCAGCGGGGGACAGCTGTTAAAACAGGTTTGAAGATGTATTCTGAATTATGAGTGCTGAAATGAAAACACTATAATGTGTCCACTCTGAGGAGTAGGCGCTGAACGCCAGTCAGGGACACAGAGGGTGAGGCTGTGACTTCGGCTTCAGGCCCACCCCTTTAAGTCAGTGATTCCCATTCCAGATACTGTGGAATCTTTGTAAAGTGACTCCTGGGAGTTGGGTTGCTGGACAGTGAAGAGGGCTGAACCACAGTGAGGCAGTCTGTTTCTGGGATTCTGGGAAAGGAATGGAAGACAGTTCATCTGTGATGGTTGGGAGATGGGAACTGCTTGTTTGGGGGTTACACTTAGAATCACACCTACTCCATGTCCTGGGGAAAAGTTTGATGATGGTTTTCGAATGTTTTGAGCTTAGAAGTGCTAGAAGAATGCCTCACCTGGTTACTTAAGTAGCCGAAGAGGGGGAACACTGCCTGATTGACCCCCGAAGCTAGTTTTTTGCAGGGGTCCTTAATCAATGATGTCTCCTTATGCTGCAAACTTGCATCAGTGCTTTACTATGAAGACTTTTCACTTATTGCTAGTGAGGCCAAAAGGCCAGTGTTGGTCTCACCTATGGTTTAGGTACCTACTTGCCTAGAACCTCGCCAGCCGGACTCTACGTCTTCGCTGCAGCAGAAACCTACATTCATATATTATATAACTGGAGCATCTCGCGTTGACCTTAACTACAGTTTCTTCTAAGCTTAATGTATCTGAGACTCATGGCAACGGATCTAAAACATAGCCTCCCTCACCTGTGATGGTTTGGGAACGAGGCTGCTGCTGAGGACAGCTGGGTTAACATTCGGTGTCCAGTGCCCGAACTGGTTCTTCTGATTAAATTCTGAGTGGTAAGCCTGCCAGAGCAGTGCTTGCTGTAAACTTCCAATTTGCTGCTGACTAAGTATCATGTGTTCGCTCTTGACTGGTGTTCAGCTTTTCCATAGGGGGAAAACAATCAGTAACTGAGAGGCACAAAGTAACTTTACCTTCCTTGATACTGAGGAACTATGATAAGAAAGAAAGCCTAGTAAAGGACCAGTTTCCTTTATTCCAACTCAACATCACCGAATTTGGCTTTGGAAAGTAGACTTGTTTCAGCAAGGGCAGGAAGTAGACTGCCTCTCCTGTGTTCTTTGCAGAGGAGTGTGGGCTGTGCCTTGGGGTTCTGAGGAAATGCATTCATGATCTACTTCTCTTTCAGCTTGTATAAAGGTCAGGGCCCTTTGTGAGCAGAAATTTCAGAAGTGCTCCCAGGAACCCCAGCCCCTGGACTAATTGCTAGGTGCACCTAGAATAGCATAGTACAGTAGATAGCCACTGTTTATTAGAGGGAAAAGCTACAATTAACAGCCAATTAAAAGGTCTACATTCTGACTCACGTTTAAATTCTTTATTCCAAAGCAACACTGAACTACTTCCTGTAGGTTTTTCCAAATGTGAAGAGTCAGGTAGTATTTCCTCAATTTTTTGTTTTGCTTTAATGTAGTGTTTCTTTTCTGGCTCTTCTAAATTCTCTGATTCTGGGAATGGCAGGATGGAGTTCACATGTCTGTAGTATCTGTAGGGTGAGAAGATTTTTTTTTTACATTTGATTGTGTCTCTATATAATTTAGTTCATTTAAAAGGAGGGAAGAAAGGAAGGGAGGGAGGAAGGAAGGAAAAGAAATTTTCCAGGCAAGAAAGATATTTATCCAAATAGATGTTTTTTAAAGTTCTAAGGTTGCTAACCTTGATTTCAAAAAAGCATCAGTCATGGTCTTTTTTCGAAAAAGAGAACTGATGGTTGAGAATTAACATATCAAAACAGTGCATACCTGATTTTTGGAGAAGTACACTTTATTGGTTTAAATGTGGTTATAATTAGCAAAGTGACTGTGCAAAATGGCATCGTGGTATTCAATACTGTGTGTATTGAAGCTTACTGAATGAGTCACCCAGCTAGTTTTCTGACAAAAACATGATCTCTTTTTTTAATTTGCTTACAATTTCAACATGTTATGTAGTTCTGAATGAATAAGTCAGAGAATTAATTTCTAAGTGAAGTAATTAACACTTTTAAAGGACTATGACTATGGACTCTGAGTAACAAACTGAGGGCTTCAGAGGGGAGGGGGGTGGGGGAATGGGATAGGCTGGTGATGGGTAGTAAGGAGGGCACGTATCGCATGGTGCACTGGGTGTTATACGCAACTAATGAATCATCGAACTTTACATCAAAAACCAGGGATGTATTGTACGGTGACTAACATAATATAATAAAAAAATATTATTAAAAAAATTAAAAAAAATAAAGGACTATGCCTTAAAATTTCAGAGTGAGGTTTTACATTTAGTGTAAAATGTGCCTGCACTAAGAGTGAGGATGCTTGGACCCTGGTTGTTGACCTGCTAAGAACAGAATGACTTTGGGCCACCATATTAGCTCTCTGAGCCTCAGTTTCCTTACCTCTAGAATGGGAATATTAACTTTCCCCTGAAAATCTTATAAGATCATTATCAGAATGAGAATAGGAAAAGTATGGGAAAGTGCTTCATAAACTGAAAAGCACCACATTAATGCAGGGTGTCATTATTCTAATGGGCTTGTCTAGTGTGTCACAACATGATGCAGACTGTCACCCAAGGCTTTCTGTGAAACACAGTGGAAAGAAAGTGAAATCTGCTTTGTTCCTCAACTTGTCTTGGTTGGAGCTGGAAATAAGCTGAATATGCTTGAGCAGAGACTTCTAGAAGAAATGTTACATTTTGAAATGTTAAAAATGCTGTCTTTAGTTTTTAGTTGTAATCAGCCTTAAAACACATCTTAGTTTGATTGGAGTTATATTAATATGACACCTTCTTAGGCCCATGGTACAGATTTAGCTAGTTTTAACTAGTGAAACTAACTTTTTGGTTTTTATTGACCTGCGTATCTCAGCTTCTGCAGGGTTACACATGCCGATCAGCCTAGACAAGTGCTTCTCAACCAGGCACAATTCTCCCTCTCCCCCCAACCCCCAGGATATGCGGCAACATCTGAGGACATTTTTGGTTGTCACAATTGGGAGGTGGGAGATTGTGCTGCTGGCGTCCCGTGTATTGAAGCCATGGGTATTGGCGTACGTCCCATAATGCGCAAAACAGCTTCAACTCCCCCGAAGTATCCCACCTGAAATGTCAGAGGTGCTGGGGTCAGCACGAAGCCTTTACAGAACAGGAATATCTAAGACAAGTCAAAACACTTATAAAGTTATAAGTCTGGGTCTTTGGTACATTGTGCAGGAATGGAAAAAATTTGTGTAATCAAACGAACTGAACTGTGAAGTTCAAGATTGTTTCCTGCTGGCGTTCAAAATGAGAGAGGCTTTGTTTGCTTAAGAAATGCCCCTTTTGGCGCCTGGGTGGCTCAGTCATTAAGCGTCTGCCTTCAGCTCAGGGCATGATCCCGGCGTTCTGGGATCGAGTCCCACATCAGGCTCCTCTGCTGGGAGCCTGCTTCTTCCTCTCCCATTTCCCTTGCTTGTGTTCCCTCTCTTGCTGGCTGTCTCTCTCTCTGTCAAATAAATAAATAAAAAATAAAAAAAGAAATGCCCCTTTTGGGGCGCCTGGGTGGCTCAGTCCATTAAGCATCTGCCTTTGGCTCAGGTCATGATCCCAGGGTCCTGGGATCGAATGGGATAGAACCCCACGTCCAGGGTCCTTGCTCAGTGGGGAGTCTGCCTCTCCCTCTCCTTCTCCCCCTCTACCCCACTCTTGCTCAAGCTCTTGTGCTCTCTCTCTCTCTCAAATAAACAAATAAAAATCTTGAAAAGAAAGTGTCCTTTCTGAGGCGCCTGTCTGGCTCTGTTGGTAGTGCGTGCAACTCTCAATCTTGGGGTTGCGAGTTTGAGCCCCACGTGAGGGTGTAGAAATTACTTACACATAAAATCTTAGAAAGAAAGAAAGAAAGAAAGAAAGAAAGAAAGAAAGAAAGAAAGAAAGGTCCTTACTTTTCCTTTTCTGTAACAATGCTTCTCTCAAGTTCCTCCTGCGGTGGCAACACACTTTCTAACCAGCGGAAGCCTTTTGGGGAAGGAAGCTGAAGCAGAGGAGCACCTGACTTCTGCTTTCAAAGATCAAATGCTACAGGAAATACGGAACATAAGCCCTGGGAGCGTCACTGTGACTTCCCAGTCAAATTGCCAGCAGTTTCCCATGTTAGAAGATGGATACGGTGGGGGGCCTGGGTGGCACAGCGGTTAAGCATCTGCCTTCAGCTCAGGGCGTGATCCCGGCGTTATGGGATCGAGTCCCACATCAGGCTCCTCCGCTAGGAGCCTGATTCTTCCTCTCCCACTCCCTCTGCTTGTGTTCCCTCTCTCGCTGGCTGTCTCTATCCTGTCGAATAAATAAATAAAATCTTAAAAAAAAAAAAAAAGATGGATACAGTGATACCCTAAACTGTTTCCAAATAATGTTTGAGAATGCCCACCTTTAAGATGTGCCAAGAAAAAAACAAACCTTAGTAGAAGGTAATATTTAACTGTGGTATATGTAACAGCAAAGAATGATAAACCATCTGAGATGTATAAATGGAGGACATTAAGTCCTAAGAGGAGTTCTGCCTTTTTTTTTCCCCCCAAAGTCTAATATTTTAGGTTTTTAGGACCTATCAATTAGTATCCCTTGGCGGGGGGTAATGTCATTTCTTAAAATAATTGAGAAAATATCACAAGTGGGCAAGTCAAGGGAAAAGAGATTCTGATTGTTTAAGATCCAGGCCACTTTGGCTATAGCACAGGTGATCCTGACCCAAGACAACTCACCCAGGCCTCAGGAGTCCAAAGCTGCCCTCTTCCCCTCACTGCCAGGACACCTGCAGTGGGAGCAGGTATAAAACATCTTACATGATTAGAGACTTGGCATAGGGAGAGGAGAAGGAGTGATGTGTCAAGGCCACCCCTTGAGTCAGCTTTGGGCAAAGCGGACTCTCTTTGGTAGCATCCTACCCAAATATGTTTTCCTTCATATTGCCTGACTTCTTTTCCTTTCTTGTCTTTTCTTTGCTTTTCACCCTAGTTTGTTAATACTGCCAGAGTTCCGTTTGGAGTAACAAATAACTTAAAAAAAAAAAAAAGCAGATGCATCTTGTACCTGCCTTTCTTCTTCTTTGCTCCACACCCGGATCTTACCTCTCCTTTAAGGCTTAGCTCAAACACCACCTTTTCCCTTCTTAGATGTAATAGTTCTAGGCACACCTGGGTGGCTCAGTCGGTTAAGCATCTGCCTCCAGCTCAGGTCATGTTCCCAGGTCCTGGGCTCGAGTCCTGCATCGGGCTCCCTGCTCGGCGGAGAGCCTGCTTCTCCCTCTGCCGGCTGCTCCCCTTGCTTGTGCGCGCTCTCTCTCTCTAACAAGTAAATAAAATCTTAAAAAAAAAAAAGTAATAGTTCTTTTTTATTTTTATTATTTTTTTTATTTATTTTTTTTTTTTAAAGATTTTATTTATTTATTCGACAGAGAGAGACAGCCAGCGAGAGAGGGAACACAAGCAGGGGGAGTGGGAGAGGAAGAAGCAGGCTTCCAGCAGAGGAGCCTGATGTGGGGCTCGATCCCACAACGTCAGGATCACGCCCTGAGCCGAAGGCAGACGCCCAACCGCTGTGCCACCCAGGCGCCCCCAAAAGTAATAGTTCTAGTTGTGACTCCCCATCACATAGTCTGGCTCACAGCGTTGATCCCTTGTGATCCCTGCTGGCCTGTGAGCCCTTTGACCATACAGATCTTGGCCTATCCATCTTCAAACCCAAGCAAGAGCCCGCACAGTGCCTGGCCCAGAGCAGGCATAAATATGCGCAAACGAGGGAATCAATAATTGGCAGCAACTGCATCTAGGGGCATTGGTTTCAAATCTCAGGAGGAATCCATCAACTCTGCTTTCCTGCTGAAACCCAGACGAGGGCATGGGGGTTGATCTTGGGAACAAAAGGGGCGGTGGGTGATATTAAGAGGCTAAACCCTTTGTAAGAGGTGGAGGAAAAAGCATCCAGGAAGGAAGGTGAGGAGGACCACAGATGAATCAGGACTGTTTGTGTCTTCACCAAGGAAGGGGCAGAACATTTTCTTCCTCATTCATCGCTCTCCTGTGTTGTATGGCCTCTTACTCCCAGGATTCAGAACCCAGGCTGGTATGATTCGAGTTTAAAATTATGAGTTAAATAGGGCTGGGTGATCTAGCTGGACTGCATCCCTGCTAGGGCTTGCTTTGTGGTTCCACACTATTGGTTTAGGCATATTTGGGGAATAAACTCGCTTGGTTAGAAAAATGCCTGTGGATCACCTAGAACTGCCCAAGGAACTATTTGTGATGTTATCTAGAAACTGGTAAAATCTTCTAGGATCAAATGATAACCTGTCTTTTTTTTCCCTTTCAGGAAAATGGCAGACAGTTTTTCAGTAAGTGTTTTATATCTGTTTTCGTACCATAGTATACACTCCATGTGGGTTGGGGGCTTTCTTCTTTACCACCAGACATCCCCTTCTAATTCTCTCACCCTGCGGCTTCCTCTGGCCTTACCTGCCCACTGAGGGCTTATTAGCTGAAGTCCTGTTTCTCCAGCAGTAGGTTCAGGAAGAAAGCCAGGCAGATAGAGGCCTGGGACTCACTAACAGTAACTCCTCCACTGAGGAGCCTGGGACAGAAACAGATAGATTCTGTGGGCAGGAGCTGAGAAATAATATGAGCAAAGGGAGTGTGGTGCAGTCCGAGTATCCTGATTTCTGCGGTTATTCTTCTCATGTCAGTTAGAGAGGATGTGCTTTTACATAGAGGAAGGCTAGCTCCTGACTTTGGCAGATTATGAAAGGCAGCCCTCCTGATCTGAGATGATGGGAAGCAAGAATAAAGGGAGGCAGGAGATACAGCAGCTGTGCAGACACCCCATGAGGCAGAAAGAAGCAGGGAGCTACCCCGGCTTCTCCCTTCCTCCACTCTTTAGTCTCCTGCCAATGCTGCCCCTTAGTCAGACTCATCTGGAAGCCTGGAAACCCCCATCTGCAGGAGTTAGCTCCCCTGTATCAGCACCAGGCAAGGAGAGGGATGGATTTGACCAGTACATTGCCACATTGGCAATATGGCAGGACTGACTCTTTGCTGTCAAACGTGGAACTCATGGAACTATGAGAACTCAGCCCCATCACCCTGACCACCTGCTGTAGGGCGTCTTTTCATCTGAACCATATAGTTGCTTGACTGTGATAAGCCTTGGTCAAAAAAACAGAGGTAAGGCAAGTACAGGCCTATATCAGAATCCACTGTGCGTGGCCATGAACCTGTTGTGGCTGCCAGAGACAGACTTGTGGTTCTGTTAGAGGTCAGAAATGGGACTAGAAGCCCTTTGAGAGCCACTAAGAAGGGGACCACACCTTCCAGAAATCCTCTTCTGGAATGGTCTTGTGAAACCGGGATGGAGACTCTTATTAAGCCATCCTTGTTCTTTGCAAGGAAAAGTCTATGCCATTGGATAGTTGTATTAACTTTACCATGTAGTTAATATATTGACCTTATAGGGCCAAAAAAATATAGCAATCATTATTAGAATAATAATCCATCAATAAAATGCACTCTTTATGGAAAGACAAGTCATGTTGAGAACTATAAATTGCTTTGCTTTCCATTTTCTATATGGCTCTCTTCCTCTCCATACAGACAGTAATCAATCTGGAATCCCACTTACTTAATGGTATGATCTGGCCTTTTAAGACAAATAAAATTTGAAATTTTACAATCGTTTTAGATTTACAGAAAAATTGCAAAGATAATACAAAGAGTTCCCGTATACCCTACGCCCACTTTCTTCTATTATTAATGTCTTACATTAGTATGGTACACTTGTTACCATTAATAAAACAGTACTGATACATTACTACTAAAAAAAAAAAAAAGAATAAAGTGATGAAGTATATATAATCCCAAAGTCTAATTTTAGTTTTAGGAACTGCGAACTATTTAATAGGTGGAAAAAGTTTTATTGATACGAATTTCATACCCTTACCATAGCCCTCTACTTAGATCACATATTTCTGTTTTCCTGAAAATTCTGTTTTTGTGAGTGTTTTTCATCCCGTAATTGTCGATGTCTTTCTTTCCAGCTTAACGATGCTTTATCTGGGTCTGGAAACCCAAACCCTCAAGGATGGCCTGGTCAATGGGGAAACCAGCCTGCTGGAGCAGGGGGCTACCCAGGGGCATCTTATCCTGGTGCCTACCCTGGACAGGCCCCTCCTGGCGGCTATCCTGGTCAGGCACCTCCTGGCGGCTATCCTGGTCAGGCACCTCCAGGAGTCTACCCTGGACAGGCCCCTCCTGGCGGCTATCCTGGTCAAGCCCCTCCTGGTGCCTACCCTGGAGCCTACCCTGGCCCGACAGCACCTGCTTATCCTGGACCACCTGCACCAGGAGCCTACCCTGGGCAACCGAGTGGGCCTGGGGCCTACCCGCCTCCTGGGCAGCCAAGTGCTCCTGGAGCCCACCCTGCTGCTGGCCCCTTTGGCATCCCTGCTGGACCACTGGTAAGACGGAATCAGGTGTGATTGTGATCAGGACAAAGCTAATGAGGAACCGACACAGAGATTGTCTGGCGTGTTGGTGCCATTACTCTGCCGTGCTCTGGCTGGGAGCTGGTTCTGAGCACCAACCTGCAGAGGGCTGCAGAGAGACTGGAAGCTGTAAACTCGCTGCTTAGAGCCACTTTTCAAGGACCAGTCATGGTGTATGTCAGCCCAATAGAAAAAATCATTGTTTGTACTGAGTTTAGTATATGTTCTGTTAGTATAAAGAGAAGCCAGTGTATCTTTTGAAGACATTTGTAAAGCAGTTTTAATATAAATGAAGTTAAGATCACAGTAATGGGGGGACACTTTGGTTAGTATTATTGATAAACACTGACTCACGCCGACAGTGTGCTTTTACATGGATGATTTCATTTAACCCCATATCTGCCCCATAAGATACTGTTATTGTCCCTACTTTACGCACGAGGAAAGGGGACAAGAGAGAGTTATACAGTTTGTCTGGGGTCATGGGGGAACGTGTAGGGAAACCAAGGTAATGTGGTTTTGAAAAACCTTCTAAAGATAATTTTGTGATCTAAGGATTGAATTTTCATTTATATTAAAACCTATTTTAGTAAATAAATTCTAAGGGTAAAACCTAACTCCTGGGGCCTCTAGACACATCTCAGGCACAGATCCCTCCCTTCCAGATGTATAGTCTAGTCGGGAGATAATATACAGATGTGGGGAAACCGTTCAGTAGCCGCCTGGAATCAGACCCTTCCAGGAGCGTGTGGACATTGGCACAAGTAGCGTCTGACCTGCTTTTCGGTCAGCCTAGAGGAGAGTACAGAGAAGGCGCTGGGAGTGTGGGCAGCACTGGGCAGGCATTAGCTGACTACAGTTAGTCATTTGCAGGTAGATGGGGACGTGGAGGCTGTGGCAAGGAAGAGGCAGATGTGGGAGAGGTTGCAGAGGAGGAGCCCCAGGAACGAGTGATTAGGTCTTAGTCCGGGATGATGGCGTTTTCAAGACTGGATAACTGGAGCACCAGCCACGGGTCAGCCCAGACCGGGAACTCAGGAAGGAGACGGGGCGGGGGTGGGGAGAAGAAGAGACAATTCCAGTTCACACCTGTTGGATTTAAGGCATCTGTAGGAAATTCAGATAGGAGGAGGCATGGGGCCGGAGAGAAAAGACTTGGGTGGTGGTTGAACCCGGGGTGAAGAAATTATTAAGGGAAGAGAGAAGAGGCCAAAGGGAGTTTGGGGAATATTTACAGCACCTTGAACCTAGATCGTTAATACATTTTTGTGGGAGAACTAGGGAATGTATTAAATGAACAGTGTTCATTCCACAAATATTTAGTATCTGCCATGTTCAGAGCCCCCTGTTGATGCCATGTAAGGAGAACTTATGAGAACTCACAAGCCCTCAGGGAGTAAATGACTGTGATGAAGAATGTTGTGTGACCAGGTTCTTAAGAGTGGCACGGGGCGCCTGGGTGGCTCAGTCGTTAGGCGTCTGCCTTCGGCTCAAGGCCTGATCCCAGGGTGCTGGGATCGAGCCCCATATTGGGCTCCCTGCTGGGAGCCTGCTTCTTCCTCTCCCACTCCCCCTGCTTGTGTTCCCCCTCTCACGGGCTATCTCTCTCTCTCTGTCAAATAAGTAAATAAAATCTTAAAAAAAAAAAAAAGAGTGGCACAAAGTTGTATAGCTAAAACCGATACAATTATATCTCAATAAAAATAATTTTAAATAAAGAAGAGTGGCACAAAAATGTTAATGTTGATTGCAAGGTCTAGCTTAAACCTTTCTGAAAAATAGTCCAACTGAATGAATTATAGATTGGGATTGCCTGAGTAATGAGAGATACAGTGCTCCAAAAGGAAATATGTTCTGTCTTTGGCACCAATTAACTGACGATTTTCTTCTTCCTTTTTTTTTAAGATTTATTTATTTATTTATTTGAGAGAGAGAGAGTGAGAGAGAGAGCACAAGCAGAGGGAGGGGGCAGAGGGAGAGGGAGAAGCAGACTTCTTGCTGAGCAGGGAGCCCAATGTGGGGCTCGATCCCAGGACCCCAAGATCATGACCTGAGCTGAAGGCAGATGCTTAACTGACTGAGCCACCCAGGCGCCCCTTGATGGCTTTATTCTTGATTATTACTTGTGCAGGTAGGAAGCCTTATCCCTTTAGGCCCTGGGCAGGGTGACCCGAGAGTCCGGAAAAATGGATTAAATTAGCATTATGTGTTAGTCATATTAGCAACATATATTTTTTTCTTTCCCCAAGAAGACATGACTCTTTATTGATATGTGTTATGTTTTTTATTCCCAGACCGTGCCTTATGACCTACCTTTGCCTGGAGGAGTCATGCCTCGCATGCTGATAACAATTCTGGGCACAGTAAAGCCCAAAGCAAACAGGTAAAGAACAATATTAGCAAATCAAATATATCTGTCTATTTTGAATTTTAATAAAATATTTAAAACTATGCATTGAGAATTCTATACCATCGAATAGGATTATCACATAAATCAATGTGTGTTCCCACCAAGGGGACAAAATATCCCTCACTAAATCTTGTTTTTCTCCCAGAACCACCATGACACAGTTCTACTCTTTTTTTTTTTTTTAAGATTTTATTTATTTATTTGAGAGAGAGAGCACGAGCATGAGTGGGGGGAGAGGCAGAGGGAGAGGGAGAAACAGGCTCCCTACTCAACAGGGAGCCTGATGTGGGACTTGATACCCGGACCCTGGGATCATGACCTGAGCTGAAGGCAGACACTTAACCGACTGAGCCACCCAGGCACCCTGAAACAGTTCTGCTTTGTGAGGACAAAGAGAAAGAGCAGACAATCCATACAGAAAAACCTAGGTTCTTCCTGGCAGTGAGAACCTAAGAATTTAAGGGAAGGACAGCCTTTGTCATGTAATGCTTGGCCATCCCTCCACCTCTGAGCCATATCTTGTCTAAAAAACCAAGCATGCACTTTATATCTAGGTGCCCATCAAAAATTAGGGTCAGAAACACAAAGATGGCGGTGGGCGTCATTTTGAGTTGATCTGAGAGCTTGCTCATCATACCACTGTCTCTTCATATTTGTACAGATGACCCTGCAGTCGTGCAGGTCACAGTGCAGTCTCAGATCTGGTGAGCTTGACCTCCATTTCCACTTTCCTACTGGGCACATCAGCAGAGTCACAGATTCCCATGGGGTCAGCCAGGTCTACAGATGTTAAGTGGCGGGATGGGGGAACCCCAGTCTTCTGAGTAGACACTATTTACGTCAAGATTTAAAAAGATCCTACAAGTTAAAGACTTCCTCAAAAGAAGTCAACCTTTGCCATTGGAACTGGTTTGATGGAGGTGAGCTAGGATGGAGTGAGCCTCTGAGCTAATTTAGGGAAATCCATGCTGATCTATGGCTGCCTTGGGGTGGCTGGCCCTTGTTATTACCACTGGTTATATTTACATGTAACACAAGCAGGTTAAGGATATCCTGAAAACATCCAGTATGCCTGTCCCTGAGGTTAGTGGTACCATTAAAGCTCCTGCAGCCATAAATTAATCTGTGTTTCTGGGTTTTATAGACAGTGCACAAAAGGGACAAGTCCAAGCTATGTGCACAGGTTTACAGGAATCCATAAACAACCTCTGTGAATCTGTCCCCTTGCTCCTGGTGGATCAATGGGAACCCCCTTTTCTATTACAGGAAATGGATTCAGCCTCTGATACAATCCTTTTACATTCAGCTAGCCCATTCACACGTACCTCCAGCCGGCCTTCTCTGGTTCTGTGTGGTAGCCAGTACCCTACCCCCCCCCCTTCTTTCCACACAGCCTATAGAGCTTCTCTAAACGCAGTGCTTACTTGCACAATAAAGCTTGTCTCACAGCCACTTACCAAATGTATATATCCTCTGCCCTTGTCCTTATCCATCTTTCCTCCCCCAATAACACAGAACCCAGCAGCACAGCTGAGCCTGAGCACCCAGCATTCACGATTTGGGAGTATCTGCTCTCCTCCCTCAGCCACATTCACACAGAACCACGGTGGTGCGTTGGCCTTATTGAGGGTTTTCGCACTAGAAACTTCAGCTCCAGTAACGCTAGAGGTGTAGTCAGAGACTGTGGCAGATTAAAACTCATTTAGGTGGAAATGGTGAAGATGGTAGTAAACTGAAAAAATGGTTGCTTGGTTCTGCAAAATCTATGTGAGGAATTACCTGAAAAAAAGAATGTTTAAGGTGATAGAGATGGCAAGATCTTCCTGTTCACTGCAGAGAAAATACAGCCATTGGATTTTTTGAGTCAAACACAAATGCTGTTGCCATCTGACTATTTTGGTCCTCTCCCTGGGAATTTAATCATTGGAAGATACATCTGTGTTGTATGTGTCCGTTACTGGGTAAATGAAAATGCCCAAGGAATCATTGTTAATAGGTTTAGAGTGTAGACCTTGCTTTCAAATGAGAGCCCCGGCTGATTCTGATGTTAGTGATCCAGGGAACACACTTGGAGAAGCTGAGCGATGGGGTTAAGACTTGAACAGTCCGAGGCCTCACGTTTGCATTAACGTCCGAGGAGAAGGAACAAGGTCAGAAAGTTAAGCCAGCACTTCCATTAATTCCACGTGACGTCAGGGAATGTTTAACACATTTATTGCCATGACTTTACAACATAGCAACAGGACACTGAACATTATGTTTATCTCATGCCTGTTATTTTAGGACTCGGTTTTTGGTTAACTATAAGAAAGCAAGGTATTTGATAGCTCCCATTTATGTGACTGGCTTGCCTTTAATAGGTATTAAAAGTAACTGGCAGGGCAGGCCCGAGGTAAGCGTTATTATTTGCCATGTAAAGCATAAAGTGCCCTCAAGGCGGCCCTAAGCTTCTATTAGGAGACCTTGAAGAGTTTTCATAGTAGAGGCAGTAAAGAGGGAATGACAGCTGAATGGAATGATGTGACCAAAGACAATGAGGCCAAAAAAAAAAAAAAAAAAAAAAGGACCACATAGTGCCTCGCTTACTTTCACATCCTACAAGAACACATTAAATACCAGGCCTGGTATACGTTCCAGTTGAAGCCATGCTCTGGTTTGTCTGCTTCCGTTTCGAAAATGTTCCTGTATTTTATCAAATAATTGGATCTTTAGATAATTACATGTTCTTCACTTGATGCGGATGTACAACTTGAATCATGTTACTAACTCTGGTCTTTGGTTTAAAACAGACTTGCTTTAGATTTCAAGAGAGGGAATGATGTTGCTTTCCACTTTAACCCGCGCTTCAATGAGGACAACAAGAGAGTCATTGTTTGCAATACAAAGCTGGATAACATCTGGGGAAAGGAAGAAAGACAGATGGCTTTCCCGTTCGAAAGTGGTAAACCATTCAAAGTAAGTTATTGCTACTATTATATATTGATAACACATATCATCAATGGGGAATCACTCTACAACCACAAGGCACCTGAAATGAATTTATCAGCTATCCTGGGACACCTAACGGGTACATCCACTCTCCATCCCCGGGGGCCCAGGCGCAACAGGACTGGCACACTCCCCAGCTCCATTCCCGCCCTTCACCATTGTCCCTGTTACCACACCTTTGAGTTTAAGCTTTTCTGGAAATGAGAAAAGTAGCATCTTTAATAAAAAAGGCAGAAGGGGGTGCCTATGCGGCTCAGTCGGTTGTGTCCGACTCTTGATCTCAGGGTCCTGAGTTCAAGTACCATGTTGGGCTCCATGCTGGGCGTGGAGTGCACTTAAAAAAGAAAAAAAAGGGCAGAAGGTCTCAATAGTACAGTTGGGCTGAGACTTAGTGCCTTAATACAGCATAATTGGCATGGCAATCAAAGCTAATTTTTAAAAATTCTACAATTAAGACGTTTTATGAAAAAATTTTTATAGATTTTCAAATTAAAAAGACCTCCATCTTTTCCCCTTTCTCCCAACCTCACAAAGGTTGCAACTTAGTTAATATCTTTCCAGTATTTTCTATGACATACAGCACTATTTTTAAAACTTTTATTTATTAAATAATCTCTACCCCTGAACTGATGACCCCAAGATCAAGAGTCACATGCTCTACCAACTGTCCCAACACACTTTGTTTTTAAGCAGTGGTTAAACAAATACTAGGTCCACAGTATTGGGTTAGGTTGACGGTTGAATGGGCAATGAAACAACTAGACTGTAAGCTCCTCAAGGGCGGGGACTTATAGGGACCATACTCTATATTTGGTGGACATCTTCTCACATTAGAACGTTGTTTTTTTTTTTTTAAGATTTTATTTATTTATTTGACAGAGATAGAGACAGCCAGCGAGAGAGGGAACACAAGCAGGGGGAGTGGGAGAGGAAGAAGCAGGCTCATAGCAGAGGAGCCTGATGTGGGGCTCGATCCCAAAATGCCGGGATCACGCCCTGAGCTGAAGGCAGACACTTAACCGCTGTGCCACCCAGGCGCCCCTGAACGTTGTTATTTAATAGCATTTCATGGCTTAGATATGTGCTAAGTCTATGAGTACCCTATGGATGATAATTTGGAGTATGGAAATACTCCAAACAAATAAAACTTTATTTGGTTTATTTATTTCACTTAGATACTGTAATAATGGTCCTTATAAATTTTTGCTTCCTAGAACAAGAATTTTATTCCAAGAATGTACATATTTTAAAAAAGATTTTATTTGAGACAGAGCGAGAGAGAAAGAGAGAGAAGCACAAGCGGGGAGCAGGGGGAGAGGGAGAAGCAGACTCCCCACTGAGCAAGGAGCCTGAGGTGGAGCTTGATCCCAGGATCCTGGGATCATGACCTGAGCTGAAGGCAGATGCTTAACTGACTGAGCCACCCAGGAGCCCCTCAAGAATGTACATATTTAAAATTTAGATAAGATATTGCGCAAGTACTGCTTCCAAAAGGCCGCAAGGATAAACACGTTCACTAACTGTTGGAAGAATGTTTCCGCTACTCTGGCCCAAACTGGTTATCAATCTTCACAACATTTGTCACCCTAGCAGAGGATTCCTACTTTAGTATTTTTATTTTCATTTATTTATTGAAGTACAGTTGACACAGGATGTTACACTAGTTTCAGGGGTACAACCCAGTGATCATCCCTATGTTACGCTAATGCTTACACCTGTCACTATACAACGCTATTACAGTGCCACCGACTGTATTCCTGTTCTGCACCTTTCATCCCATCACTGGAAGCCTGTACCTCCCACTCCCCTTCACCCATTTTGCCCATCCCCATACCTCCCCTCCCCTCTGGCAACCATCAGTTTGTTCTCTGTATTTATGAGTATATTTCTGCTTTTTGTTCATTTGTTTCTTCCTTTGATTTTTTCGATTCCACATATAAGTGAAATCATGGTATTTCTCTGACTCATTTCATTCTTTCTCTGACTTATTTCGTTTAGCATAACATCCTCTAGGTCAATCCATGTTGTCACAAATGGCAAGATAACATTCTTTTTTATGGCTGAGCAATATTCCATTGCATCTATATAGAAGTCTATATACCATATATCTTTATCCATTCATCTATGGATCCACGCTTGAAGTGCTTCCATATCTTGGCTATTATAAACAGTGCTGCAGTAAACATAGGGGTGCATATATCTTCTCACACTAGTGTTTCATTTTCTTTGGGTAAATACCCAGTAGTGGAATTACTGGATCATATAGTATTTCTATCTTTAATTTTGTGAGGAACCTCCATACTGTTTCCCACAGCAGCTGCACCAATTCACATTCCCACCAAGGGTACGTGAGTGTTCCTTTTTCTCCACATCTTCGCCAGCACTTGGCGTATTTGTATTTTTACTTTTAGGTGTTAGCCATACAAAAACTTTGTTTTTATGGAGACACATTATTAGTCTTTACCTTTATGGCTTCACCTTATCTTTCCCTCTCTCGTTTTATTTTGCTTGAATCTTTGAATATCAATCTGTGGAGTTTATTTTTGCTGCAGTTTGTTTGTTTGTTTGTTTGTTTTTGCTTTTTGTTTCGTTGTTTTTATTTGAGAGAGAGAGGGTGAGAGTGTGCAAGTAGGAGGAGTAGGCAGGCAGAGGGAGAAACAGACTCCCTACTGAGCAGGGAGCCCGATGCGGGGCTCGATCCCAGGACCCCATCCCAGGACTCCAGGATCATGACCGGAGCTGAAGGCAGACACTTAACCAAATGAGCCACGCAGGTGCCCCCACAGTTCCTTTTTTGGACTTCAGTCAGTTCCACAGATATTCATAAAGATGAAACATGGGGCATTCTGAGCTCGGGCCAGACCGGCTTTGAAATTAACGAGCATTTCTAACACTTCTGTGTATGTGCCATTCCAGATACAAGTGCTGGTTGAACCTGACCACTTCAAGGTTGCAGTCAATGATGCTCACTTGTTGCAGTACAATCATCGGATGAGAAATCTCCAGGAAATCCGCAAACTGGGAATTTCTGGGGACATAGATCTCACCAGTGCTTCACACGCTATGATATAATCTTAAAGGGGAGGATTTAAAAAAAAAGAAATTGAATATAAACCCTTACACATTGAAACTTCATGTTTCCTGACTGAAAAATTTTACCTTCATTCATCACTGTCCTTGTAAATCATCCATTTAATAAACATTCTAAGAGTTCCTCATCTTTGTGTATCATTTAATTGGGGCAATTTATTCTTTTTTTTTTTTTTAAAGATTTTATTTATTTATTCGACAGAGATAGAGACAGCCAGCGAGAGAGGGAACACAAGCAGGGGGAGTGGGAGAGGAAGAAGCAGGCTCATAGTGGAGGAACCTGATGTGGGGCTCGATCCCATAACGCCGGGATCACGCCCTGAGCCGAAGGCAGACGCTCAACCACTGTGCCACCCAGGCGCCCCTGGGGCAATTTATTCTTGATAACGCACAATGGACTCAGTAGAAAAGGAATATGTGGCAATATCAATACTGCATTTGAGTCTCCCAGGGTTTTCTATACTTACTAAAATATTTTTAAAGAAAATATTGTTTTACTGTCTTTCAGAGTTTCATAAAAACCAGAACATGCTACAAGGAAATCATTCTCCCATTTTTTTACTTAAGGAAGGATATATTCAGGAATGAGAAAAGCACAAAGTGCAGCTGTTGGTGACCCACAGTTACTGTTAGCATTCTGTGTATTTCTTTTCACTCCTTTTAACTACTTTTTCTCTCTAAGCTAAGCTGTTTTCAAATCCATATTTGATAGCAATATGAGACAATCTTGCTGTAGGTTCTTTTGGTTTTTTATGAAATCTCCATATTTGTAGAGGAAAATGAAGCTCTTAATTAGATATATCATCAGCTTGAAAAATTTAATAGTTCTCATTGCCAACATTCTTAACCATGCCTTTCTGCCCCTCCTCATTACCTGAAGGCCCAAAGAGTCATACAAGTTCAAAACTAGGGTGCGGTCATAGCACTTACTTTATAAAAGATATCATCAAAATACTGTTTGGTCTATTTATTGTTTTTATAACACCATCTTCTCAGATACTTTTATTTTCACAAGTTGTGTTCCCCAGGAAGCAGAGATGAGAACCCAAAAGGTTTATGGGGGAGAATCTTGCGATCAACAGCTATGGGGACGAGAAGGCACACAATGGGGCAGAGGGAGAAGTTGGGCATCGATGCCTCAGCCCACCCTACAGGGGTTCTGAAGCCCGGATGATCCTTTAGGGCTGTCAAGAGGAGAACAGTCCTTTATATCTTCACATTGACCAGTCAACGAACAAATACAAGCTACCTGAGAAACACTATCATCTTGGGTGAAGCGGCTCTCTTCACCTGAGTTGGTTCTCATGTGGGGATGATATCTGAAAGCCGTCTAATAGCATTTCTAGCAATTAAAGGAAAAAGTCTTTCAGTCCTGAAGAGGAACGTGAGCAGCACATCACAGTGTATTTCAAAAACTATGTTAATTCCTTACTCTTAACATTCTCATCTTGACTGTTCCACATCTACGATTAAGTGGAAAAACATAAGCTATGGAAAAAAGAGGGACTTGGTTTACACAAAATACTTAAATCCTGAGCCTTGGTTCCTTTGTCTATAAAATGGTGGTATAATACACCTTTTGTAGGATTACTGTGATCGTTGAATAAAGTTCACAGTGGAGTTGCCATATAGGAGGCAACAACAGTCTATTTCCACAACAAATAGAAAATTTTTTTTTTTCCATTTTCGGAAAGGCATTTGTTTTACCAAAGCAATATTCTTTCCTTGTATCTTAAGGATTTTTCTAATACCTCATAATTCTAGAGTCCGATAGCCTAAAAACACTGTCTAGTTGTAGGGCACATTGATGGCCGCTTGCCCATCCATTCCCTATTTCCTAATAGTCATGGTTTTATTCAAGTACAATCCTAGATAAGGAATCCTGATTAAAGACAATATCAAATGGATTGTCAAAATATCCCCACTTTCTTCGAGAAACACTATCATATCTAAAACACTTTGATGAACACTGAATATTAAAACATTTTATGACACTGTATAAATTGATTGAATAGAAGTGAACACAAACACATACTCTTCAATTTTCAATACACCAACAATATATGCGACCCCAAAAGGACCCAGCCACAGGGAAGCCGACACCAAGGATGACAGAAGGAACTATCAACATAATGTTGGACCTTGATCCCATCATTGAGCTGTTGATTGTAAAGCGCCTGGAATCATGCTGGCAACTTGTAAAAATAATAAACTTCCCTGTTATTAAGCCAGTTTTTGTTCACTTTATTATTACTAAACAGCCAAAAGTTCTCTGAACAATAGTACATCTTATTAACCCACAGGAAAATCACATTTACTGACATTGTTTCTACTCTCATCTGCTTTATCCTTGAGAGCAAATACTATTTTATTGTTATGTTGCATATTGCTTTATATAGATTCCAAGTCTTTGGGTTACTTTGCACCAACTTCTTTTGCATGCTCATATGCTTGGGCCCTTAAAAAACTGTAACTTTTATATGCGTTTCTTTGTTCTGCATGTTTTGCTTGAATTATTC
Organism: Ursus americanus; assembly: GCF_024610735.1. Lineage (NCBI taxonomy): Eukaryota > Metazoa > Chordata > Mammalia > Carnivora > Ursidae > Ursus > Ursus americanus. The sequence goes on along the minus strand of NC_142152.1, from coordinate 3,367,477 downwards.
ATTAATGGGCTGTTAAAGTTGCTTTTATCTTTTGGTAAGAATAGGCATTCTGAGAACGTTCTTCTAAGCCAGCAACTCACATAGCCTAACTGCTCATATGGGCTTGATAATAAATACTGTCTTCCCACAAGCCTAACATACCTTTCTCTGACAACAAAAGTGGATGTGTTTTCTTTTCTTTTTGAAAACCCCTAATCTTACAAGTTTATAAAGCTGCTGCTTGTTTGGTGAATGCCTCCAACCCTAACTCATTTAGAGGTAGAAATAACTGGACCAGGTCTGGTTATAAGCTTTAGCTACTACAAGTCTTCTTGGTGCTGTTATGACCCTGTCTTCTACAATCCTATAATTAAGAATTTTATAAAAGAGAAAATATTTCAAACACATTAAGTGATTGATATAATTCTTTTCAAGGGAAGAAGGCATTTGCTTTTAGGGCTGTCAGTTATGTGAGGGGAAAAATGAAAAGAAAAAGGCAAAGATTTAATGGGTCCCTCTAATAGTTTAACTATTTGAAAGTGCAGGATGTAAACGACTTCAGATTCCAGAAAGCTCATTTAAAGAAACTCACTATACTCTGAAAAATGCAATATGCAAAGCTGTTCAACATCAACAAATTTAAGAGCCCAAACTAAGAATAAAGCATAAAAAGATGCAAATATTTCTGTCAAAGTTTAATACTATATTTTGATTAGACTGAAGACGGTTCATAAGCTCTCAGTGAGTACACTTAACTTTAAGCTGATACATTTGAAACAAGAGAGGCGAGGTAAAGTACATGTTTTATTCTGCATAGTTAACGTACAAAACATCCCCACCTCCCTCAAGAAGCACTATCATATCTAACACACTTTGATGAACACTGAATATTAAAACATTTTATGACGCTATATAAACTGACTAGAAGCGAACACAAATACTCTTCAATTTTCCATATGCTAACAATATATCACATTGATAATAGGAAGAAAAATATTTGGATTTATTTTTAAATTCAAAATTCTTCTGGTTGTTCATCACGGAGGGGCCTTACAGGTGAAAAGGTAATCAAGTTACCACCGAAGGAAATGTGTCTGGCATGATCTTGATGTCTCCTCTCCACCTGAGCGAAAGTATTACTCCAGTTCAGGCCTGGCTAAAGAATAAATTCAGAGAAGTCACTAAATCAAGGGTTTCACCAAGTAAGCCTTCAACATTACAAGTTAATAGCAGGTTAATTAATCACATAAATAATATTTTAACATATAGCAATAAAACTATTAATGATTTTGCTACTTACCAGTGGATCTAATTTCAAATATATACTTTTTTTTTAATTGAAAAGGTATATTAGGTACATATACCTTGAAGGTGACTAGTAATATGTAAATGGACTTCAGCAGTATACGTAAGATGAATAAAATTAAGACCATATCTTCAGCCATTTACACAGATTCCACAAATCCTAATCCATGTAACTCACTTAACAGGCTTTTTACTAACGAGATCCTACTGGGATCCTTTTCTTTGTTCTCCCTCAAACCCTATTTCAGGTTCAAGTGATGCTACAAAAGCAAGTAATAATTTGGGTCTAAAATAGGTGGACCTATAAAAAATAAAATAAAAAGTCTAAGTTCTAATAATTTATGAAAGTGGAAAAGAATTCATAGGGAGACTAAATTATAAAGTACTAAGACTTGTCATACGATAATGTATAAGATATCTGAAACATTTTTAATCATAATATTAGTACAAAACATTATGATACATTAAATTCCAAATTTATTTGTAATATCCTATATTATCAGAACCAAGCATTCAGAGTTCATATCTGAGAACAGGATTAAATCAGGTTTATATCAATTGGCCTTATGCTGAAATCCCTGACTCTAAGATCAAGAAAGCACAGAGTACAGGTCACACTGACACACTTCACTCTGCTCCTGAGACACAGGGCAGCCCAGAAGCCTGAACATAAAAAGAAGGCATCTTTGAAAATAATGAAAGCCAACATATACAGATGTCCTTAAGGAATTAGTGGCTTAAGGAAGCCAAGCATTTGCCAGGGCTTATGAGGTTAACAAAAATTATTGCTTTTACCCTACATTTGTCTTAATGAATTTTTTATATTCTGAGATCAAAAATTAGCAAACCAAGGCCGTTTCCTAACCCATTTTAGCAACTGGCCCTGGAAAATTTCAAGGTAAGGCTATAGCCCGGGATTGTCAACCTGGCTACACATTAGGATCACCTGATAAAGGTCCTACTCCAGACTGCTGACATAAAAATATCTGGGGGTAAGGCTGAAAACCACTGCTGTGAACAGCAGGCAAGAGAACGCTATTTCATTCATGGCACTGTGCCAGCAGCCACCAACATGAATCAGACGGCTCGGCCTAAAGAGGAATTTACGGATAATAAGGGAAAGAGATCCCTAAAATTATAATGTGTTTTAGGAATGTAACGTATTCATATTATATTCCTAATAAGAGATGAAGCGTGTGCGTTGTGCACCTGTATCTATATATAAATTAATATGGGAGAGACGAAATCTTTTCCAGGAAGGCTTCACAGAAGGACTAAGGTTTGAACTAGATGTAGAGGCAAGAAGTCACCAAAAGTAAAGCTGGGGAGCCTCCAAATAAAATAGTAGGACATATATACAGTAATCTAAAAGAATCAAAATGAAAATAACCAGCTATGACTGAAGTAGGATAGACATTATCTACCCAACTGCATGTTTCTAAAGACAGAAACCTTGCCTTATTTTTTCTTAAATCACTTAGAGATGCCTAGTATAATCCAAGCCACAATTAGATATTTAAGTGTTCAACCAATATGTCATAACAAATTTGATACATAAATTATATAGGGAAATAAATCTTCAGAATTTAGTATTAAAACATGCTATATTTTAAAGTTTATAAACATGGCATTTTTTCCCATTTTGAGAAAACTGAGTAACAAATGGATTTCATAGTAAATGAAACAATAACATGTAAATTTTAAACCAACTTTTTACATAAGCTGAAAAGTAATACCATTTTATAAAACCAATCTAGAATATAAAGCAATTTTTCAAATTAAATTGGAAAACTTACCAAATCAAGATGGAATTCAGTAGTGAGACTTTTAATATCAAATACTGAAAAAACAAAACGAAACAAAAATCCAACTTTTAGCTTTTTTTTTTTAAAGATTTTATTTATTTATTTGACAGAGAGAGAGACAGGCAGCAAGAGAGGGAACACAGCAGGGGGAGTGGGAGAGGAAGAAGCAGGCTCCCAGCAGAGGAGCCTGATGTGGGGCTCGATCCCAGGACCCTGGGATCATGCCCTGAGCTGAAGGCAGACGCTTAATGACTGAGCCACCCAGGCGCCCCCCAACTTTTAGCTTTTTAACAAATATCCTCGCAGTCAAGTGTTGTTAGAAATGGACAAAAATGATGAAAACCTCCATATATGAAATGCTAAGACAAAAATATAGGTCATCTTATGCTATAGCATTTTTTTTTAAAGATTTTATTTATTTATTTAACAGAGAGATAGCCAGCGAGAGAGGGAACACAGCAGGGGAGTGGGAGAGGAAGAAGCAGGCTCCCAGCGGAGAAGCCCGATGTGGGACTCGATCCCGGAACGCCGGGAGTTTATAAAAATAAACAAATCTCAAGCTTGCAATATTAAAGGTACCACTGAGCAGCCAGGTTGGCAAACACGTGGAGACGTAGGGAGAGTGGTGCATTTGGAAGGCGTGGAAGCTCTGTACCCTTTCCCCATACCTTGCCCTATGCATCTCTTTCACGTGGTTATTCGTGAGCTACAATCTTTTATAATAAATAGGCAAGATACTAAGGTTGAAAGGGAAAAAAAAAAAAAAAGAGGTACCCAAAAGATGCTAGGTGAAGAACACAGCTGGACTACATTAGATGTCTGGCCAAGGTTACGTTTATTTTGCCCTAGGCCCCCGCCAGAACAGCATCACTGAGAAGCAGATGAAAATAGCAGGCGAAACTATCACACACTAAACTATGACAAAAGTACAAGAGCCATTTCCTATTGCAGAACAATCACAACAAAGTAGATAAGAAAAGGCATAATGAAAGAAAAATAGGGCATTTTAAAGAAAGGTTTGAGGATGTGTGTTGACAAGGAGGTAAACTGAAAAATTAACTTCGGGGAATTTCTCTGAGTCTTCACAAACAATGAAGAATCCAAATAGGTCTAAGGTAAAATGCTACTTATTTCCAACACGGATCAGCGGCCGTGGTTTTTACTAGGTATACGTCCAGAGGTGCGAGGAGCAGAGTGGGGTACTACGACACGTACTGATTCTCATAAGGTAGTTTTTGTGAATGCCCAAGTTTTCAACCTTTACTCTTAGAAACTGGTACCCCAAAGTATTCACAATAATCTATGTATTAGTCCAAGTTCCTTTAACAAAGCCTCATCTAAATACATTTAAAAGACCTCACCTGACTGAGAAATTTTAATTTTCTCTTCATTTTGACATAAGATGTCATTTTGTGATGGTATATTTTTTTCAGGGCTGCTCATCAAAACATCCTGGGCTGTAAATGAAGAATGCAGTTCCATGCCTTCTACATCTGGAATTTCTTCCTTTTTATTAGTATTATTATCATCTGCCACTTCACTAGCAAGTAGAGGCAAATTCATTCTTTCACTGGATAAACAATCCATCTCAAAGTTCATCTTGTTTGCATCCTGGAAGTAAAAAATTGGAAAAAAGAGAAAAAGTCCTATTGCTATTAAAAATAAAAACAGTAGAATGACATTCTGAACACAGGCGAAAGAACAGCTCACAGCCTGTACCATGCTGCTCAGTCCACCAGCAATCTTTTGAACCTCTCCGAATTCTCCGATCTTTTTTTTTTTTTTTTAAAGATTTTATTTATTTATTTGACAGAGACAGCCAGCGAGAGAGGGAACACAAGCAGGGGGAGTGGGAGAGGAAGAAGCAGTCTCCCAGCGGAGGAGCCTGATGTGGGGCTCGATCCCAGATCGCCGGGATCACGCCCTGAGCCGAAGGCAGACGCTTAACGACTGAGCCACCCAGGCGCCCCTCCTATCTTGCTTCTTGAACAATTAGTTCAAGGAATATTACAGCAATGGTATGATTGAAGGAAAGCTTCTCAGCAACTGTCTGTGGTATTCCAGTTCAGTGACTGGCAAACATTCTTTTGTGAAGGGCTAGATGCTAATATTTTGGGCTTTGTGAACTGCAGAATCTCTGCCGCAACTACTCAGCTCTGCCACTGTATTGCAAAAGCGGCCAAATACAATACAGGAGTATGGCTGTGTTATAATAAAACTTTATTTTAAAAAATAATCTTGATGTGAGTTAAAGAACACAAAATGGGACTATGGTTTCAAACAAGACAAAGGCCTTTAAGACAAGAAGTATCATTTTAATGACTGGTTTAGACTTCCAATGGAAATTCTGGGAGTTGTTTATGGAGTTACTATATATAACGACATAAATTGCTATCTACTATACTGGAGTAGGACTTACATAATTTACATCAATTAAATCTTGTAATCCAGGACACTGAGCATCTTCTATGCTGTTCCTAAAAGAGAAAAAAGTAGATAATCAGAAAATTAAACACACTGCTATCCTTTTACTTGTATTTTGATATTCTTCTTCACGGGTCAAAGATGGGACCTGGTCCAAAGAGGTTAGTTTTGGACCACAGCTATAGCAGGATGGCCATGCCAACTGGGTACACTCTCCCCCAGAAAGCTCGCAGCCTGTTACCATGCTGCTCAGTCCACCAGCAATCTTTTGAACCTTGCCAAATCCAGAGCTACACACATACTAGGGAAAGGTTAGAATAAAGCCGCCTCCTGGGGGTCAAAGCAACAACTCAGTTATTGTATAGCTGATGTTGGCTACGTTTACTTGTTACGTATAGCTTAATATATTCCAATCTCGAAGTTCGTAACTAGTATTTCATTAGAAATATGTATCAACCTCTTGCAAGTCATTTAAAAAAAAAATTTTCCTATTTCTCTAGTTTTCAACTCCACTTCGCCTTCACTGCACAAAGTTGTTTATGTGTAAGATGTTCTTTCAGGACTATTTTTGGGAATTAAGTAAAAAAATTTTTAAAGAATACTTGTAATATCTTTTAAATACAATTATGCATCTTCTTAGCACAAGATAATAAACTAGAAGATATAAATAAAGTAAAGCAACTTGCACTTAAGAAAGGACAATAAATTGATATTTTATAATCCACAGATTCCTAGGACATCTAAAATATTTAGTCCCCACAAAGGCTAAACATATCTTGGTTTGTACTAAAAATTCAAAATTTTAAAATTTGTTCCATGAAATATTTAAGAGCAGAAACTTTCATTTGTTTCCTCTATTCCAGTTCACAAGGTTTTCTTTTTTTTGACAACCTTCTTTGCTATAATGACTGAGTATTCAATGCAATCCCATCTCCAGATTAATAATAAAAGGAATAGTCCTCTCTTGGCTCCAGACTACAATTTTATTTTCTACTTACCTTTAAGTATCTTTTTCCTATCAGGTTTCTGGTACATTTATGTTTCATGAACAAGGACTATATAATTTTGATGCATTTGTACAGAGGCCATACTCTGCAGCAGAAAGAATAGAGGCAGCATCCAGTTTTGCCAATTATAAGCTGAATTTGGGTAAGCTACTAACTTTTCAAGTCTTCTCACTAGAAAAATGGGGATCTAGTACGTCACAGGGTTGTTTTGAAGATGAAATGTGATAATACATGTTAATAACCTAGAACCATGTCTAGCGCATAATTCTTCAGTGCACATTAGCGCTCCCTTTACGCAAGATAGCAATCACAAGGCACTTTTTCGATAGAGGCTGGTACAAAAGTGCCCTACCTCTCAAGGACCCTGTAGGGAGGTATTGGCACTGCTGTTCCGTGAATGATGAAACTGAAGCTAAGTGAGTTAAAGTTGTTCCAAAGTTTCAAGGCTGGTATGCCATGGAACTGGTTTTGAGCTCAGACCTGCCAAGCACCAAAGTTGCATTGTGTTTAGCACCAAACAACACTGTATTGCTTCTTTTCTTCTTAGTTCTGCAGAATTTACGTTGTACACCTAAATATAACTAATTATCTATCTGAAATTGTAAGCCTTACTTCCCTCATTTAGAAAATAGAAGTCTTTCTTACACGTTACAGGGTCATTGTGAAATCTAATTAAAAATAGAGGTCTCGCATATTTTACTGGGCTAATCTCAAATGGTATTTAATGTCAGCATCTGTTATATTTCTTTTCTAAAGACTTATTTTTAGAGAGAGAGAGAGAGAGCACATGCTCATATGTGCCCATGTATGAGTGGGGGGAGGGGCAGAGGGAGAGAATCCTTAAGCCGAGTCCCTGCTGAGCACAGAACCTGAAGCAGGGCTCGAGCCCACCACCCATGGAGTCATGACATGAGCCTAAACCAAGAGCTGGACACTTAGCAGACTGAGCCACGGAGGCACCCCAGCATCTGTTACACACTTAATAATAACACATGAAAGAAATACCTGTTTTTAGGAATAGTCGAAAGCAAATTCTTATCAACATGCTCACTTTTGGTACTTTGAGGACGAGGATTCTGTGGTGACACAGTTTGTTGTAGATGGTCCATCTCAGCCCTGCTCTCAGACACAGCTTTGCTGACAGACTTAGGTGTCCTAAGTCTTTGAGAAAGACGTTCAGAAGAGATAGAAAGTCCTAGAAGATGAGAGAAATCATTTCAATATCAAAAAGTTCTTTCATTCACTTTTCATTATATCCAGGAAGACAGTGCAAGTTCTTCCTATTACCTGACCAACTAGCCTCTTCCGTAGTATGTTTTTTAAAGACAAATGCCTGGGACTTTCAGTTAAAGATAGTATTGAACACACACATTAGATTCTGTTTCCTCCTGACATCCCACTACTATAAGCAGTAACAGAGATCATCTTAAAAGGCAGAGTGTTACAAAGACAAAGGATGACCCCTGCCTTTTTTTACTCAGCAGCTTTTTATTTTTTTAAAAGATTTTATTTATTTATTCATTTATTTATTTATTTATTTATTTATTTATTTATTTATTTGAGAGAGAGCATGTGTGCACTAGCCGGGGGCGGTGGCAGAGGAAGAAGCAGACTCCTCCCTGAGCAGGGAGCCTGATGTGAGGCTCAATCCCAGGACCCCGAGATCATGACCTGAGCCGAAGGCAGATGCTTAACTGACTGAGCCACCCGGGGACTCCTACTCAGCTTTTTAAATTTGAAATACAATTTCAAGGACAAAGGGAACTAAAAAAAGAGACAACAATAACCAGAAAATTTTGGAAGTTGTAATGTAGATGAGTGAGTGGGATATTATTTAGTAGACCCAAGAAAATAAATTCTAAGCTACCAGTCACCAATCAGGAAAGAGAATTAACCCAATTTATACCACAGCATCCCTCAGAAGAATTGGTGGCCTCAAGTATGTCTGGAAGCAGAGATGAAAAGGGAGCTAAAAACAGGAAGATCGGTTCAAAGTCAGTTTAAACAACGAATGGAGCCCTTTCCTCATTTTGCACAGGTAGGCAATTGTCAACATGTTCCCTCCCCCACCCAAACCAGAAAACTAGAGAGTCTTATTTCCTGGAAGAGGTGAAGGAAAAGGTCTCTGGCTTAGGGGATACCAGGCAAGGTTAAGAGATTGGTACTATATGGAAAAAAGGGGACCACAAACACACTGTTGAGATGCTCAATTTTTTCCCTCCCACCTGGCTCCTGAAAGGCTGACAGCCAGAATTACACCCTCTAGGCAGCAGACTGGAAGAATCCTTTCTGGGGAATCCTACCAGCCCATGAGAAAAGAACTAAATAGAGTGATGTGTACGTTCCTAGCACTATGGCACGGCTAAATCACCCCACACTAAAGCCCCCATTACCCATGTGCTGCCGGGCAGAGACCTGCTCTTAACCACAAGCAGGGAGTGAATGATCACCAGACAGCCAAGGGAAGCCTCCAATACAAGAGATGAAAATCAAAAGCAAACAAATGAAAATTTCTTGGAACAAATATTGACTGTACAAGGGAAAGAAAACATAAAAGCTATCATTAACATCCTCAGAAAGGTAAGACAGTGCAGTTACCAAACAAGTACAGAATGTTATAAAATGGAACATTCCAAGAATGAGAAAGAGCTCTTGGGAATTTAAACCATGAGAGCGAAACCAAAAACCAAAAAACAACAACTATAAGAGCCAACATGAAAGTTGAGGAAATAAGGAAGTAAAAAACAAGTACAGGAAAAATTATAAAAATAGTTCATTTACCAAGAAAAAAAAAAAGATTTTTTTTTTTTTTAAAGATTTTATTTATTTATTTGACAGAGATAGAGACAGCCAGTGAGAGAGGGAACACAAGCAGGGGGAGTGGGAGAGGAAGAAGCAGGCTCATAGTGGAGGAGCCTGATGTGGGGCTCGATCCCATAACACTGGGATCACGCCCTGAGCCGAAGGCAGACGCCCAACGACTGAGCCACCCAGGCGCCCCAAAAAAGATGTTTCTAAAAAGAAAGATCAGAGAGGACTAAAGGAGAGTAAATCCAAGGAACAATTCACACACACACAAAAGCTACACAATTCGAGAAAAAAGTCTACACAGTCAAACAACTCAGGACTCCAAGAGTCCTTTAAGAACTAAAAGTGGTTGGGACGCCTGGGTGGCTCAGTCGGTTAAGCGTCTGCCTTCCACTCAGTTCATGATCCCAGGGTCTGGGGTGAGCCCTGCATTGGGCTCTCTGCTCAGCATGGAGCCTGCTTCTCCCTCTGCCTGCCCCTCCCTCCTGCTTGTGTACGCGCTCTCTCTCTCCCTGACAAATAAATAAATAAAATCTTAAGAAAAAAAAAAAAAGAACTAAAAGTGGTTGCCTCTAGGGAGTGACAAATGGGGTGAGAGGGGTTTCTTGGGGGACTTCTGCTCTGTAAGAAGCCTCATACAAACCATGTGCTCTGCAACTAAAACTCAGTCTTAACAAAATAGATTTGGGCCATAAACCTTAATCTCCCCAGTTGTAAATGCCAAGTTGGGTACAAGAAAGACTAGACGGTGACGAGTTCCTTGGGAAGTTAGCGGCTAGTATCTGTGTTATTAGGAGGAGGCAATTTCTGGATTCCTAGGAAATGTAGCTGCTTAGAATAAAAGACACAAATCAGACCACACCAGATATAATAGCTAAATTGACAAGAAGGTTATAACATACTTGAGGTGATAAATTTACATTTTATTTTTTATTTATTTATTTTTTAAAGATTTTATTTATTCGACAGACAGCCAGCGAGAGGGAACACAAGCAGGGGGAGTGGGAGAGGAAGAAGCAGGCTCCTAGCGGAAGAGCCTGATGTGGGGCTCGATCCCAGAATGCCGGGATCACGCCCTGAGCCGAGGGCAGACGCTTAACGACTGCGCCACCCAGGCGCCCCAAATTTACGTTTTAATGTAAATATTAGATAGCAGCTCAAGATTATGTTCAGAAAATTTCCCCCTGGACACAGTTAAGTAATAGAGAAAAAATATCCCTTCAGCCGATTGGTACCGAACAGGACTTGGCCCCTTTCTCCTTGAAAACAAACATATAGCACTTAAAGCACTGATAGAAGTGTCCGAGATTTACGGAAGAGATTACTTTAGCTATGACCTCTCATCACATGGCTTATAAATAATTTCCATCTAGATATATAAATTCAACCTAATAAACATAGCTTATGAAAAATAGCTATTGAAAAATCATACGAAAGAAAAATCATAAGAAGACCAGAGTTAGAAATCAGTTAGAAAATCATAAGAAGTGGGGCGCCTGGGTAGCGCAGTCGTTAAGCGTCTGCCTTTGGCTCAGGGCGTGATCCCGGCGTTCTGGGATCGAGCCCCACATCGCGCTCCTCCGCTATGAGCCTGCTTCTCCCTCTCCCACTCCCCCCGCTTGTGTTCCCTCTCTCCTGGCTGTCTCTCTGTCACATAACTAAATAAAATCTTTAAAAAAAAAAAAAAAAAAAGAAAATCATAAGAAGAATGGTTCCCTGAAGTATTAAAAGCTGGTTTCACTGGAATATTTTTAAATTAGGAAATCAGGACATTTACTGTGTCTCGTAAAATCCGAGAAGTTTTAAATACAAATGAAAATTAAACCAAACGCCACTTTCCGTAAGCTTCATTTTAAAGCACAACAAAAGAAAGATGAGGCTTTGGTGCCTGAGATGCTTTGCATCTTAAATTCTAATCCAACTCACGAACCAGAAGAAAATCACCTAACTTCTCATGCTTCCATCATGCCCCTTACCTCCTGGGGTCCTGTGACCTACCTCACAGGATTGTGCGATTAAGGGGTAATAACAGATGTGAAACCACTTAGAAAACATAAAAGCCATTTTAGAGGATACAGCACACTTAAAGTAATCTAGTCATACAATCCAAACCTGCCTTGCATGTGTGAGTGAGCATGCCGTCTATTTCCCAGACTCAGAGTTCGTAGGCCTTCCTACGAAAACTATTTTTGACCTCTTAGACAAACTCCCTTCCAACCCAAATATTTCTCTCGAGGAGTCTTAGCAGAAAAACTAACCTGAGAAGGATTTAACAGGACTTTCGATTCTGAAGAATCCAGCATCAAACACTATTTTATCAACTTCCTTTGGCATTACAGATGCCGCTGCCTCGGCAGTTTCTTCCTGCTTCATCCTCTCCCTCATGGCATTTTTTATGGCAGCCAGGCGATTTCTAGCTGCAATTCTTCCACCATCATCCTGTTTGGGTTTACTTGCTACCCCTGAGACAACTTTCTTCTGCAAAGAGAAATTATGAAATGTATTAAACCTTCTCTTTATCATCTTATAAGAAAAATAATTAAAACATACATAAAATATATAACACATTCATCATATACTAATCAGGTTCCTCGTATGTACTTAAAAACACTGGGGGCCAAAGGTAAAGGACAAAGCGCCTGCCCTCGAGGCATTCACAGCTTAAGGAAGGGCTAGATATAGACACTAAGAATAATAAATGTCATGATACAGACAAAATCAGACGGCTATAAGACAACACAAGGCTATCGCCTAAATCAGTCCTCAGAGTCATCGAGAAAGGCCGACAGGAAGTAGCCCCGGAGCTGGAATCACAGTTAGCCAGGCTACGAGATGGAGTGAGGAAAGGACTGGGTGCAGAGAACAGTATGTTTGCAAAGCCGGAAGTGAAAGAAAGCGCAGAGGAACTGGGAGGAGGTAACCAACACTTAGATTATAACATCCCTTGCAGTAACCATTTTAAGAAGCTACATTTATATAGAGAACAAAGGCATAGAGCTTATCGATGATTTTTAATTAGGAGATTAACATCACTGGCTTTGTGATTCAGAAAGGTCATTCTGTCTACAGCCCAGAGAAGGGACTGGAGGGTTACGAGCCAGTTAGGAAGGAGACTACTGCACTGATACTGGGAAAGATGACAGTAGTTAGATTAAGGAGGAAAAATGGAAAAACATGAATGGCTTCAAGAGATATTTAAGGGGGTGAATTGAGAGGACTAGCAATCTACTGGATGTGTGTGGGGTGGAGATGGAAACAGGGAAAGGAGTAAAGAAGATAGCCAGGTTTCCACCTTGTTCCACCAGTAGGACACCTACTGAGATGCCAATACCATCCTCTGAGATGCAGAAACAGTGACATGTGTTCAGATGACTTCAGTTTGGGGCATACGGATTTTAAAATACATGGAGTCAGGATATATAGAGCTAAAGCTTAGCAGTAAGCATGGTTTGAAATATAGATTCGGGATTCATCACAGGATGGGTAACACTGTACAGGGAGAATGTGGAAGGAAAAAATAGAGTTGAGGTAGGAATGTGAATATCACAAACATAGAAGGGATAAATGGAAAAAAAATTGCAAACATGACTGAAGGATGGGCACAGAGGCTGGAGGAAAATCAGAATATAATTTCAAGGAAAGAATCAACAATATTAAATCCTGCAGAGGGACTGGATTTTATCAGTAAGTATCTAATAATTAAGCAACTAGAGAATCAATACCCTTGGTGATAACCATTCTAATGCAGAGAGAGGGGTGAAGCTGAATTGCAGTGAGTTGGAGAGATAAGTGAGAACCAAAATAGTAGCAACAGAGTATAGACAACTTTTTCCGGAAGCTTGTCTGTGATTGGGAGCTGGGAACATCACATGTTGTTTTTGTCTTTAATGGAAACAAAGATAAGAACCTTGACACGTCTAGAAACTGATGGAAAAGAGAGGGGAAGAGAGAAAACAAGGCTAACGATGGAATGAGAGATCAATGAATAAGAGGTGAGAGGGAAGGGTGTCAAAGTATAATAGTTTTAGTTTCTTTGTTCCAAGATCTTAACAGTAGCCTGTAGAATAAAGTCAGAGGAGAGAGAGACACCTGGTGATATGGGATGGAATTACAAAGCTCTGAGAGAATGCCATACTGACATAGCCATTATCTGCAGCACTAATGATATTAATGTTTCCAGGACCAGGTACTCAATAAGAAATACCCACAGCGGCTTCAAAATGTTCCCGCATTCTTCACTGCTTAATAGATCTGAAATCCATTCATTTAATTTAGTCACGTGTCATGAGACTTCATTAGTAAAATGACACTGTAATAGGTTCTTTTAATACTCTACCATCTTAAACTCCTACCATAGGATTTAAAACAGAGATTTTATTTGGATTACATAATAATAAAGTGCTAATGTAGAAATCTGATTCTACAACCAAAGGTATTCTTCTAAAATATAAAGAAAAACTGGCGACACTGTAAGGTGGTTTGAGAAGCATCCACCTGACCAAAAACTTTTGAGTTCAAAACATTACTAGAAACAAAGAAACAAGAATGGAATCTATCAATCATGTTAACAACGCAAATTTTACAGAGGAAATAAGAAAATTTACACGATAAAGCATAGGGAAGAAGAGAGATGTTCTGAAGAGCCATTGTTCCTCTCTGTTTAAGAATTCTTTCATTTTGAAATAAATCACTCAAAAGAGAATATAAAACAAAGAGGTGGCCTAGTGTACTGATTAAGAACAGATTCTGGAATGAGAAAGTCTGGCCTTGAAACTCAGCTCCACCTTTGGCGAGTGATTTCTGGACATCAGGTTCCTCAACTGTAAAATGGGGAGAACGAACCCACCTCACAGGATTGTTGTGATGATTAAATGAGCTTATACGAGTAAAATACACGGAACAACACTTGGCACAGACTACGCATAATATTATTATGTAGTAGCACTATTATCAGAACAGAGATGTACAGTTTGAAGTATAACACGAACGTGCAAAGTCCCCGTTTAGTGACTCAGAAGCCCTCTAGATGTCCCAATTCAATTATAGCCCCTCCCTCCCTCCTTACTACCCTCAGAAAGAACACTGAATTTAGTAGTGTTGACCACTTCCTTATTCTTTCTTCAGAGGCGATCAGGACACTGTAAGTAATATATGGAACTTTATTTGTAAAAAGATGAAAAATCTGAAACTAAATATTTTTAAAGCTTAAAAATAAAAACCACATACTTACCCGACATAAAACCACAAACTTACCCGAAAGACTTTTTTGTTTGTATTATTGTTGTTCTGCCACCCAGATTCCTCAAGTTTGGTCAAATTGTTGAATTTTTGGTTTACATCTTCTATCTGTTAAAAAAATCAAGCATAAGTTTGTCAGATTAAAGATAACCATATTAAAATTAAAAACTAATGAACAGAAGCTTCAAAAAAAATTGAGAGTGGTGACTTGGACTGGTGGCATATAAATTAGACTAAGTCATTCTCAATTTATATTCAAATCAAGAATTCTCTTTTTTTAAAGGATTTTATTTATTTATTTGACACAGAGACAGAGAAAGAAGGCAGAGGGAGAAGCAGGCTCCCCGCTGAGCGAGGAGCCGGATGCGGGACTCGATCCCAGGACCCTGAGATCATGTCCTGAGCTGAAGGCAGTCATTTAACTGTCTGAGCCACCCAGGCATCCCCCCCAAAAAAGAATTCTTACGGTAAAAATTGCTCACTGTTATTTTTGGTTTTACAAGCTTCCAAAATCTACATAAAGAGGGTCAAATATAAAGAACCGTCCGAATTTATTTTTGACCATTAAATGTAGGACATACTCTAGATGTTTTTGTTTCCTTAATTATACAATGTGAACACAGAGCACAATGTCTTTTTTTTTTTTTTTTTTAACACAATGTCTTTTGCAAATACTTTCAGTCTGTGGCTTGCCTTCTCATTCTCTTGACACAATGTCACTTTAAAAGATTCAAGTAATAGATCCACTAGCAGGATGAGAAGTATGATCCTTATCCTTCTGGTGTGATCCTCATCTCTACTAGTTATCTAAAGTGGTGCCCTCTGTGCGCCACTTTAGGGAAGATCAAAACAAGCCTTCCCACATTCTGGTCAGGGCTGACATTAACCTCCACTGGGCCTAGAACACACAGCCCCGAGAGAGAGGTCACTGTGCAGGCATAAACAAGACGGAGGGCCAAAGATGGAGTCAGTGACGTCAGTGTATGGTCCTCATCCATCTGGTATTTCCAATCTCCTCCACAGAAGTAACCACGGTCAATAGTTTAGCAAACATGCTTCGTATCCCCCTACTATGCATTTATACACATATGTACTTTCAATTTCTCTCCTGAAAAAATGTAAATTCCAAAAAAGACTCAAGATTACTCTTATGACCAACTGATGTTCAACAAATGTGTCAATGCAATTCAGTGGTGCTGGGAAAACTGTATATCCACAAGAAAAAAGATGAATTTATACTCTTATCTATACCATACACAAAAATGAACTCCAAATGAATTGGATACCTGACTGTAGAACTAAAACTACAATACTTTTAGAAAAAAAAATAGGAAAATCTTTGTGAGCTGACATTAGACAGAAAGAGTTCTTAGACATGATGCCAAAAATCACAATACAGAAGAAAAAAATTGATAAATTGAACACCATCAAAATTAAAAACATTTACACTTCAAAAGACAGCATTAAAAAAATTAAGACAAGCCACAGACTGGGAAAAAATATTTGCAAATAATATTTCTGATAAAAGACTTGTATCCAGAATAAAGAACACTTACAACTCAATAAAAAAAAGACAAACCCAATTTAAAAATGGCCAAAAGATTTAAGTAGAAATTTCACCAAAGAAGACATACAAATGGCTAATAAACACATGAAAGATCATTAACATTATTACTCATTAAAGAAACGCAAATCAAAACTACAACAAATACTTTGTACCTAAATGGTTCTACGAGACAGACAATAACAAATACTGGTGAGGATGTGGAGTCCTAGGAAAACTCATGCTTGTTGATGGGAAAGTAAAATGTTAGAACCACTTTGGAAAATAGCTTGGCAGTTTCTTGAAAAGTTAAATGTAAATTTACTATATGTTCCAGCAATATCTAGATATTTACCCCAAGAGAAATGAAAACAAATGTCTACCCCCTAAGATTTGTACGTGAATATTCATAGCAGATTATTCATCATCATCTAAGTGTTCCTCAACTGGTGACTAGAGTGATGTATTTAGACAATGAAACATTACTCAGCAACAAAGAGCAACAAAGTAGAGATACACACTGCAACATGGAGGAACCTCGAAAACATCATGCTAAGTGAAAGAAGCTACATACGAAAGACTCTATATTGTATTATTCTATTTAATATGAAACATCCAGAAAAGGCAAATCCACAAAGAGTCCGTTGCTTGGGGCTGGGAATGGGAATGGGGATTGACTTGCACATAGGCAAGAAGATCTTTTTAGGCGGAAAACACTGTACATTTGGATTGTGGCACTGGTTGCGCACAACTCTGCCAATTTACTGAAAATCACTGAATTGTGCATTTGGAACTGGTAAGTTTTATGGTATTAGATTAAACCTCAAAACAGCTCTTGAAAAAAAAAAAAAAAAAAAAAGAGGTCCCGGGAGCCAACTGGAAGAGGCTCCCAACAGCCAAAGTTGGGAAATGATGATCGATAGATGATAAATGTCAACAATACAAACACATCAAAAACCTTCAAATCTACCTATTAATAACACTAGAAAACTCAAAATTAATTGGTCACTATTGAAGGACGGTAGTGAATCAACTCATTATTATGAAAACTGGTAAATACATAAAAACTGGTCATACAGCAACACGTCATCATGACCTACACACGATTTATATCTGGGCTCTACAGCAAGGGACATTATGTTTCCTTCACTTTTTCTCTACTGAATCATTGGTTTTGCTTATTTGCTTAGTTTTTATGTATCTATCATCAATTCACTTCTAAAGTCTGTATAAACCGCCTAACACAATTTAAAAAGCAAACAAATCAGTATTATTTGGTTCAGCTTCACAGAGAGCAATCTCACAGAGCCCTGTCGCCCTCCTGCTCGAACCTCAACTACTGCTTCCTAACTGCACACCTCAACTCACCTCAGCCCCCATCTGGGGATCAGTCCCACCTCCTCCCGCTTCTTGGTTTAGTCCCTCACTCATTTTTGTGAGATACATTCTCATTTGGTTTCCTAAGAAAGGGAACATGGAGGTAAAATTTGAGACTTTGGGTGTCTAAAAACTGCCTTTCACCCTCTCATGTGATTGGCTGGATACAAAACTCCAGGTTGGAAGTTATTTCCCCTCAGAAGTTTGACGGCATTTTTCGCTCAGCTTTCAGTGTTTCAGTGCTGCTGTTGAGAAATCCAAGGCTATTTTGATTCTTGACCCTTTGTATAAAATTTGTTTTTTTCTCCCTGGCAGCCTCTAGATTTTTCTCTTCATCCCCGAAGTTGTACAATCACATTTAATAATGTGCACTGGTGTGGGTCTACTCTGATTCACGGTGCTAGGCACTCAATAGGCTCCTTCAATCTGGAATTCAGGTCCTCCAGTTCTGGGGAAAATTTTAAACTATTTCATTGATCATTTCCTTTCTGCTATTTTTTCTATTCTCTTTTTCTGGAATTCCTATTATTGGGATATTATACTTTCCAGACTGGTCCACTTAATCTTCTTATCTATTTCTTATCTTATTCAGTCTCTCCTATTTTACATCTCTCCCATTTTATGGGAGATCTTAACTTCATATTCCATCTTTCTATTGAACCTTACATTTCGGCTCTCATAGCTTTTAACTTCAAAGAGTAATTTTTGTTGTTCTTGGAATGTTCTTTTTTTAATACCTGTTCTTACTTGACAGATGAAATGTCTGGTCTCTTTGAGAATATTAACACTTGCATTTAAAAGTTCTTTTCTCCTTTATTATCTTCATTTCCTCCATCCAAAAAGCTTTCTTCCTGGGGTGCTTTGACTTCTTTTATTTCCCCTCCAGGTTTGAGGCTTTCCTCAAATGTCTAATGATTATTGGCTACCAGTTCCTGGAATACTATTTTATATGTTCATTTCTTTAAGATTTTATTTACTTGACAGAGAGAGACACAGCAAGAGGGAACAAAAGCAGGGGGAGTGGGAGAGGGAGAAGCAGGCTTCCCACTGAGCAGGGAGCCTGATGTGGGGCTCGATCCCAAAACCCTGGGATCACACCCTGAGCCGAAGGCAGATGCTTAACGACTGAGCCACCCAGGTGCCCCATATGTTCATTTCTAAAATAAGGTAAAAAACCTAGGAAGTGTCATCTCCTCGCATACCTCTCCTGATCTTCCTAGTGATTCCCTCTATCATAGCACTTTGTACATCAGAGTGAAATTGTATGTTGTGTCTGACTCTAATAAGCTACAAACTTCTCTGCAACAGAGAATGAGCCTTGTTTTTCAACTCCTGGTACAATGCCTGCCACACAGTAAGAACTCAATAATTGCTAGATGATCTGAACTAGTAAACACTAACTTTGCTCATTTTTCTCAAATGTAGAGTCATTATAGTGTATGTTATAGCTGAATATAATCTCAATTTCCAAACCATATAAAAATCATCCTGACAACATGGGGAAGAAATGGACATTAGTTATAAAATTTAGACAGTGCTGGGGCACCTGGATGGCTCAGTCAGTTAAGCGTCCATTTCTCGGTTTTGGCTCAGGTTATGATCTCAGGGTTGTGAAACTGAGCCCCATGATAGGCTCTATGCTCAGCAGGTAGTCTGCTTGAGATTCTCTCTCCTTCTACCCCTCCTGCCGCTCTCTCTCTCTAAAATAAATAAATAAATCTTTAAAATTTAGACAGTGCTTTATAGTTTATAAAGATATCGTCTAATATCTCATTTAATATTACAGGTACCTAAAAGGCCGTTCCCATTACCCCCATTTTATTTTGCTAACCTCATTTTCAAAAAGACCGACTCAGAGTTAACACCCTGGAAATGCTTGACCACATACCTGAAAACTGACCATATCCCAAAATCCATCCAGATCTGTGCAGGTCGTCTCCTTTTCACCTCGTTTATATTCACAATTGTCCACCAGCCCTTCAAACTGCTTGAACCTTTCTTTCATAAGGAGTCTTGTTTGCCCAACTGCTGTGCGAATAAGATCTTTAGCTAAAGGAAATATGAGGTTTTTAAAAGTTAAAGGACAAAACTGGACCTTTATTGCCAGCCCACCA
The DNA here is from genome assembly GCF_024610735.1 of Ursus americanus. Classification (NCBI taxonomy): domain Eukaryota; kingdom Metazoa; phylum Chordata; class Mammalia; order Carnivora; family Ursidae; genus Ursus; species Ursus americanus. Next base: position 3,347,877 of record NC_142152.1, on the reverse strand, counting down.
GCTGATAAGAAGACCTCACCGTAAATACCTTACAGCTTATGGAATCAAATTCTTACCTTAATGCAAAACAAAAAATATCACTACGTAACTTTGTTTTACAAATACTGAGCATTCACTATCTGCTTCAATTCCTGCTAAAAATTAGCAATATTCATTCTCATACATAATGCTGCACCATCAACAGCACTATACCTCTCCTTGTGTTTAATAAGAATTCAACCACGAACAACTCATCACACATCAGTATCTATGCAAGACTTCATACTGACAGAACACAGATGATTTTTTTCCAAACAACTTCCCCGAATAAGTAAGATTAAGGAAATTTTCTGAAAATCTGTTCCATACTGATTTAGGTAATTTTCATTCAGAAAAATATTTTTGTTTCAATAGACAATACCAGTTACAGATGTCACTCATAGTTATATCAATCTAATAATAGGCAAATTGTCTAATTATCAGGAATAACAATCAATATTCTAATTATTTACATCTTTTAAGTAGAGATATTAGCAAACATGTTGAGATACGAAAAATTCTTGCTGCTTTGAATAAGAATGTAACCATTAAGTTGGACAACCCTAGATCTTTATGTTTGGGATAAATAAAACCATATTTAAAAAAACAAAACTAAAACACAAAAATATAAATGCTCCCTCACCATCATCTGGAATGTCCAATTCAAGCTTCCTGTCCCACTCAAGGCAGTGCGAAGTTAATTTCTCAGTTTCTGACTGAAGAATATTTCTAAAATTATGACATACATTTCAGTTTTACAAATGTTTCTCATACTAATATCTAAGTATTAGCATTATGACACATGTAACATTAGGAAGATATAAAAGTCACAATGGTAATTTTTCAGAGTTGATACCGATTTTATGAAATGTGATATATTAAAATGCAAAAATACAAGTTGATACCCTATGTCCCTCTCTCTTCACCCAAAACTTAAGCAAATGCTAATGCTAAGAGCCCACTTTTCACGCTAATATTTCCAATTTCTTCCATTCTTATTTTTTAGAGACTTTACAGAATCAGATGTTCCTTACTTCTCTGTTACTAGTTCTCTGTTACTGCTCATGGAACTAAGACCAACCCATCTCTCAAGAGTAAGCTGAAGCTAAAAACTGCAAGTATGAAATTACAGTGATAGAGCCTTACAGATTCTCTTGAATTATTAGGCTTTGCTTGCCACTCCAAACGCAGTGGTTCTCAACAGGGGTCAGTTTTGCCCCTGGGACACATTCGACAATGTCTAGAGTCATTTCTGCATCATGAACTGGAGGAGCGCTACTGGCCAAGGATGTTACCAAACAACCTACAATGCGGAAGATGGTCCCCACAATTATCTTGCCTAAGATGTCAAGAGTGCCACGGTTAAGAAACACTGGCCTAAGGTAAACGTAATCTGTTTCTTTATAAAAAGCATCCTCGCAGGAGAAACTGAGGATAGTGTTTGTTTCTTAGAAGAAAGCTTAAGCTGTTCATATCTAATGGCATGACAGAGGATGACTTAATTTATGAGAAAGGAGACCTGGCTTAGATCTGACATTATTTAGTTGGGTAAATTGCTTATTATCTTAATATCTCATAGTTGAAAATGCAATGGATTAGCTAATGCTAAAATCCTTCACAATTCTAAAGTTTCATGCTCTAAAAATAATTGAAGTGCCTTTCAAATATACAAAAATATTCATTCATAATAGAATAACTATTAAGACTACAGGCAAGATAATATTTCTTATCTACTTTATTGGCAAAGCTCAAAAAACTGCTAACATTGTATTGGAAAAGGTATGAGAATGTTCTTGCTACATTCATTCAAGAATAATAGAATGGGGGCGTCTGGGTGGCTCAGACAGTTAAGCATCCGACTCTTGATTTCAGCTCAGGTCATGATCTTGGGGTTGTGAGATGAGCCCAGCATCAGGCTCCACACTAAGTATGGAGCCTGCTTAAGATTCTCTCTCTCCCTCTTCCTTTGCCTCGGCCCCTTGCTCGCACACACACACGCTCGCTCTCTCTCTCAAAAAAAAAAAAACATGCACATAAACATATATGTGTCCATGCCTGCACGTGAACTATAATTTGGAAAATCTGAATACTGACTGGATATTTTATGACATTAAGTAATTATTATGATTATGTTAACCACAATAAGCATTATGGTTATGTTAATAGGAGTCTTTAACTTCGAAAAATACCTACAGAAATATTTATGGATGAAGTGATATGATTATCTGGGATTTTCTTTAAATATCTTGAGTCCGAAGTATATGGGAATAAATATGAAACAAGATTGACCATGAGCGATGGGGGTCCAGTGTACAAGTCCCTGTACTTTCATATATGTTTAAAATTTTCCACAATAAAAAGCTTAAAAAAAAATAGCAGCATGTAATAATTTCCTGTGTAATGTGGAATGTTGGGGCCTTTCTCCAAATGCAGTCCTCTGATTTATTTCCAAGGCCTGTAGGTGACATGGTTGAGGTTTCCCAAACATGATGTTAATTTTCACTCTTCATAGTTGGAGAAAAGTAATCCTATCTCATGATTTAGCAGGCCAAAGAGCTTCCTACCATCTCCCACTATCCTTCTTTTGTAAAATAAAGATTAACTTGGTTTGTGGGGGGAAAATGTATGAGAAAATAGGAACTCCCCATACCTCGTGGAAGGGAATGTAAATTGAGGTCATTACATATTTTCGCATGAGAGAATTGGAAAGTATACAAGGTTGTTCTTTGCAGTGTATTAGTAAAAGACTGAACTCAATGTAAATAACCAGCAACAGCAATTTACTACTAAGTAAATTGTGGTACATCCACATAACTGGGTACTATATGGTCACCAAACACACACATATCCACACAAAGAAAACAACAACAACATGAAAAAGCTCTTTAAGTATTAAAATGGAATGTCTCCCACAATAAACATTAAACGAAAACAGAATAGTAAGCTATTGTTTGTATAAAAAAAGGAAAAAAATATATATGCTTGTCTCTCTCTCTATATATATGTTATCTATCTCTCTGAAAGTTTTCACAAAGCGTGAATAACACTTGCCTCCTTGGAAGGTTTGAACTGTGGAGTTAGGAGACAGTTGCTAAAGGGCTTCTCACTTGTACCTTTTTCTACCTTTCAAATTAGAAACCACACGAGTGAAAATACTAGCTACTGAAAAAATAATTAAATTTTAAAAAATAAATGAAATCACCCAGAGTCTAATTCATCTATTATATTAAGGTTAATACAGTTTAATTTCGGTTTTAAATATCTACACATTAATACAAATTCTTACACTAGGAACAAATGGACGAACCTGAAATATGGCACATCATGGTGGGCCTGAGATATCCGATCTTCATTTATTTCAAGTGACGGGACTTCTTTTATTGTAAGGCCGTTTGAATTTTTAGTAGTCTCATCTTTATTTAAGACATGTTCTACAAAGAAAACACCACATATAAATTTCAAAGCAGCAATTTTTTAAATGATATCCCCACAAAAGACAAATTTTAAAAATCCTTCCATTCTTTTGTTGTTGAATTTTAACATTTTATTTCTGCTCCAATGATCTCATTTACCACATCTCCTCTAAAATGGCTCGATAATTTCATCTCTTTAAATTTACATTATTTCCCGAACCCTTTTGTCAGGCCTCATTCCAACTCTCTGTCCAGATGTCTTTCCGCATGTTTCCCATCTCTTCTGATCCTGTGGGACTCTAAACAAATCTCTGATAAATCACAATCCAGAAGGCAAATAAAAATTTAATTAAAATACCATACCTTTATTCCAAACTGTTAGAGAACCCAAAAGACATTGTAGTTTATCTGAATCCTGATGTACTGTCTTTGCAGAGTAAGTTTTACATTTCTGAGCCAAAATTTCTTTTGTCACTTCTTGAGTCTTATCGCTAAAAACAATAATAAAAGTACACTTCATGAAGCATGAATCCTATACATCTAATTGAAGAATTTCAAAATTACATTGCTTTTTAAAAACCAGGGATAAAAATAGAAATGTTTACTTTTTTTTTAAAGTTTGTTTATTTAACCTCTACACCCAACGTGGGGCTTGAACTCAAGACCCCCAGATCAAGAGTTGCATGCTCTTCTGACTGAACCAGCCAGGTGCTCTAGAAATATGTTCATTTTAAAAATAATATATCTATTCCAGAGCCAAAAAATTTAAACACCCATATAGTGGGGATGTCCATCTTTACTAACTGTAATGAGATCTAAAGATTTTGAAAATCTCTTAATGAAACAAACACTTAATAGTCTTGCTGCTGCTGAGCAATTTCTAGTAAGTTTGTCAACAGCTAGTCTGCAAAACAATCTTGCCTTTTAAAGAGTCCAAATGATCGCCCCCTGCCCCCCCCCGCCCCCACTTTGCAAGTTAATCATTTTTACCTTTAGAGGTTATTTTTCTAAAGTAATACTCAGGAAAAAAACACAAACAAACAAACAAAAACCCATGTCTGAATTACAGTATTACAGCAATAACTTCTTCCTAAAAATTTATTTCTAAGTGCTATAATAAAGTCACTTATTAAAAGCAATAACAAATTGTACTGTGAAAATGTTAATAACAGTACATAGGAAATATCAAAACTGTCAAACAGATTATTGTAGGCTTCTGACGAATCTTTTTAAAAACCAAATTTTCATTATTTATCATTAAATTAACTACATAAGAACTTTTGAGAAGCACAGGCTAAATCTAAGAAAGGCATTTGTTACCCGTCTTTGCAAGGAATTCATGATTAACATTACGTTCTTACGCTTCTGTTTTTAAAGGTGTCCAGGTATAACTGGGTGTCAAGAAAGCACTGGCACTTCTGGGAGTCATGGGTGTTATTTGATAGGTCTTCAGACCATCCAGTGGCTGAAACATAAAATCCTGAGGTGCGAAGGAATTCTTCCCTTTCATTTGTGCAGTATTTGTCTTAGGCAAGGTCTCCATTTTTGGTAAGACTCCATCTGGATCCATTCCATCTGTCGCACTGGTTTGCGAATCCCAAGGATTTTCTTCACTATCGACTTTAAAAGAAACGACCTAGTTGTGAGTAAACAGAATAGAGTGAGAATTCCTGCTCTGGGGATATATTTGACCAATTTTTACAGGGCTGAAAATGTGGAAGCTGAGAAATATGTCCCACAAACATAATTTAAAGAGACAAAAACAAATACGATGAAATGTATACAAGGAATCAGAAGACCAGCTACACTAAACCATTGCTACGATCCAGAAAGAGAGAACCAATCCTCATTATGGGAATAAATAATAGGTTTTAGGTGTTACAACAAATTAAAATATATGAAAACTAAGGTGGAAAATTTACTCACCTAACAAATACAGACCTGTTTTTACTTAGATTATGCTGATAATTACAATAGTTTCAGAATCCAATGTTTATTAGATAACTACTATTGTCAAGTACCAAATCCTTTTTGTAAATAATCTTGATTATAAATAACCTTGTCATATGAGCAAAATTATTTTTCAGTGTTACACAATAAGATGAACCATATAAAATGTGAAGCATATTTTCTTTTTCAAGTCAATTTAATTACTTGGTTTTTTTCACCTGAGATATAATTAACATATAACATTATATTAAAATACAAAACATGATTCAATATTTGTATATATTGTGAAATGATCACCAATAAGTCTAGTTAACAACCGTACATAGCTATAGAATTTTTTTTCTTGTGATGAGAACCTTTAAGGTCTACTCTCTTAGCACCTTTCAAATATGCAATATAGAATTATTAACTACAGTCACTATGTGATATATTACATCCCCAGGACTGACTTATTTTGTAACTGGAAGTTTGTACCTTTTGACCCCCCTCACCCATTTCATGCACTCATTTAAACACACTTTTTAGAAGTTTCTACGTTTCTGATTTTCAACAAGATATAAACAGAAACCAGAGTATTTCAACCTGGACAAGAATTTAAGGGTGACACTGTCCCTGAGGCCAACATGGCAGTGAAAGTAAAAACCTAGGTTAATCCTTAAGGAGGAAATCAATCTTTTTTTTTTTTTTTTAAAGATTTTATTTATTTATGTGACAGAGAGACAGCCAGCGAGAGAGGGAACACAGCAGGGGGAGTGGGAGAGGAAGAAGCAGGCTCCCAGCGGAGGAGCCTGATGTGGGACTCGATCCCGGATCGCCAGGATCACACCCTGAGCCGAAGGCAGACGCTTTAACGACTGCGCTACCCAGGCGCCCCAAGGAGGAAATCAATCTTAAGGGAAGAACTATGCGATCCAGCTACTTGCTTGTGAAGAGTCATCCTATACTGCCCACATTGGAGGAACTAGGTTTGATTCTTATATGAATCTAGCCAGATTTCTTAGACTTTGGCAAAACTTTTATTTTTAAGGTGAAGGAACTGTAACGTGGATCATAAGCCAAGAAACTGGGCCCTTAAATTGGTGGCTCCTTTTTGAAGACTCTACTAGGCTCTATGCTAGATGCGCTATCAGAAAGTTAGGTTATTTCATGGGGCGCCTGGGTGGCTCAGTCTGTTAAGCATCTGCCTTCGGCTCAGGTCATGATCCCAGGGTCCTGGGATCAAGTCCCACATTGGACTCCTTGCTCAGCGGGGAGCCTGCTTCTCCCTCTGCCTGTTGTTTCCCCTGCTTGTGCTCACACGCGTACGCTCGTTCTCTGACAAATAAATAAATAAAATCTTTAAAAAAAGAGAAAGAAATTTAGGTTATTTCATATTATTTTTTAAGGATTTTATTTATTTATTTGAGAGAGAGAGAGACAGCATGAGCAGGAGGGGCAGAGGGAGAGAAAGAACCTCAAGCAGATTCCATGCTGAGCGTGGAGTCCCATGCGGGGCTCAATCCCAGGACCCTGATCATGACCTGAGCTGAAATAACCAGGTGCCCCTAGGTTATTACATTCTTAAAACTTTATGTAAGTATTGCATGTTAAAGATGGGAAAACAAACTCATAACTTGCCCAAAGTTATCTAGCTAATTGGAAGCAGAGACAATATGCAAACTCATGCCTAAATGAATCCAAAGTCAATACATTTCACCCTACTCCATCTTATCTCTTAGTGAATTTCCATGTGAAGGTTTCTGTCAGCTGTGTTATTGTATTTCTCTATCTCCCATTAATCAAGTTATGCTGTCTCTAGGTATAAAGCTCTGAGGACGTAATACCTGAAAGACAACAACAACAATAAATCCTTTTGATGCTTCTTTATGGCTCAAGACGTTTTAACACACAAGTAGCTTAACCCTCTTGAAGCAGCTCTGTATGCTTAATTTCAACTTTATGAAAGTAGCAGTGAGATTTTCAGAGTATCTGGAAATAAACAGATGTTTATACTCTACCTTGTCAGGTTTTGTTTCTATCTTTTTGGCAGGTCTTCCTTGATTTGGTGCTTTTCTTTCTGTTTCATTATCTAAAATAAAAGTGAAATAAGACAACCATTTTTACTAGATAGAAAATGCCACTTTTAAAGTACTAGGTAATTTGGAAAAGGAAAAAAGGCAACAAAAGGAATGTATATCTTAAAGGATTTTTTGATTAAGAGTCATATTATAAAATGAGATTAAAAAAGATGAAATTTCCTGCCAAGTACAGGCCATCTGTTTTCAAAACAAAACCAAGGTGTTGAGGTATTTTACCTTTTGCCTCTGACTATCAAATACATATTTGTTACAGAAAATTAGGGAAAAAAAGAAAAGCACAAAACCCACAAAATTTTAAAAAATAACCCAAGATCACATTACTCACTAACAATCACTGTTGACACTTTAGCGTATGATTTTCCGGTTTTATCCTAGGCTCACATATTCACATACATATTTTAGGGTTGTGTTCATACTGTTCAGAATTTGATGTTATTCTTTGCCCACTTAATATATCATGTTCTTTCACAACACTGTTCTTCAATGTTTACATTGTATTTTGCCAAATGGATGGGCTATAATTATTGGGGGGCCATTAATTTCTCTCTTTGAAGTGCTGCTAACACCAATTCAGGTACTTCCACCTTCGAGCCCCCACTGTGTGTAATGGGATGCTGAGGCATGGAACCTCCCTTAGGAACTGGAGTCTCCTATTTCCTCATCTCTTATTCAGAGTCGAACATGATAATTTTTAAAACGGAAGACAAAAACCTCAAACCAAAACATTCTAGATCAGTCACTGGTCAGAAATAGTTCTCACCATGAGTAGCTCTTGTGATGGGCTTTTCTGTCGTAGTAGACGAGACTGTTCTGGCAATCTGCTTTGCTGCTTGAGTGGCTGATCGAGTCATTCTCACCGATGTGGTCATTACAGGCTGTACAACTGTGGGAAAAAAATAATCACATCAAATGCTTTTTGTAATTATTACTGTTGTGCCAACATCAGAGCTTATAATAAAATATATAATATAATATAATATAATATAATATAATATAATATAATATAATATAATATAATATAATCTGCTAAATTCCTACCTTTTTTCTCTTTGTCCAACACTTTTCTTTCAGAAGTTTGTCTTTGACTGGTTCGGACTGCTCGAACATCACTCCCATTATTCATCTATTTAAAAGATTAGGTGCTATTTAACTGCATTATGAATCAAATTGCCACTTTTTGGAGGGGGGTTAGTTTTCAAGTCATTTTATTAACTCAACAGTTCAAAGACCTCCACCACTATATCTCTGCTACCCCCACTTTCTTCCGAAGTGTAGTGGACTGAGAGAGAGAGAAGGATTGAGCAGACCCCATCCCCCAGGAGCCACTTACAAAAGGCGGTGGGGGGAGACATCACAAAAACAGCAACGGATAAATGAGGGGCAACGGAACCGCAAATACAACACAAAGCTGGGGCAGTGGTAGGGAGGGCGGTGGGGGGCGGGGTATGGAACACTTCATGAATCTGCGTGTCATTCTTGTGCAGAGGCCATGCTAAACTTCTTCTGCATCATTCCAATTTTAGCAGATGTGTTACCGAAGCAAGCACGCAAATTGCCACATATTCATCTGTAAACTAGCCCCTCATCTGAAATCTGACTATTGTAAACGACCCAACAAAAATACTTCCCCAAATAAAATGAGATGAAGAAAAAAGTTTTCCATTATATAAACTTCCTCACAGCTTCTTTAGAATCCCAGACTTCAGAAAATGCTAATAACCTAAGCTATTAAAAATAGCTGACTATAACCTGAGAATCCTTAAACATACCAGGCATGTTTTCACTCCAAGACCTTTGAATTACATCTAGAAACTTTTTCTGGATCGAAAGCTCTTCCCCATGGTTCACCCTTCCACTCTTTAAAGACTTCACTCAAGATGCCACCATCTCAGTGAGGCCCTGCTTGACCACCCCAATCAAAATTCCACCAGACACCTACTCTAGTACTCCCCTTCTCCCTTCAGTCTTTTTTCTACCTCCTCTATAATACTTACGACCATCTGACATACTGTATACTTATTTTTTTTAATTGCCTATCTCACATGTAAGCTCAATGAAAACAAGGAATTTTGTTTATTTTGTTCACTACTATACCCTACAGAGAAACATGGTAGTGACTCAAACTTTATTGAATACATGAAATTCAGCTTCCTCACCTGATGAAGAGGCATACTATTTTCGTCCTTGCCCACATCCCTTTATTTTAGTAATCTTCCTAATAACTTTAATCATATGGTGTTTTGAAGACCCATAAGTTTTTAACACCCACCCTATGTGCTTTATATCCCTATCTACATTTTATGTTGACATGGAATGCATAATAGAAGCAAACAAAAGAGTGTGACACAAGGTTTAGCATACATCTCACAAGGGATGTCAGGCAAAGATATTTTAAGTGAGTACTTCCTTAGTAGCCAAGATGGTTTTAGGTCACCGTACCAATAATACTGATTTTGTACTATTAACTCTAGCAAATTAATCACCACACTTAAAACTGGTATTAGATTAAAAACAAATTAACTGTGAGAAAAAAAGTACAATTTGTCATCTTAGTAACAATTATCTACTAAGTGTCAACTATACCTTAGTCTGCTCCATTTGGTCTTTGGCCTTTGACCTTGTAATCTGTATAGAAGATGGAACAGCCTTAGAACAAAGAAAATAAAGTTAAAAAAAGGAAGTGGCAAAAGTTTAATTCCATGTCTCTTTATGAAATAAAGTTCCTATTTTAAAGTTAAATTTTATCCTTGATCATTTATGGCAAAAAGATACTTGCTGTCAACTTGAATACTTATTTTTTCTGGTTCTATCTTGACTTAAATTACATTTAAATTAATAGCTTCAAAACTTATTTCTCAGTGAGCTGAAAGAAATCTCAAGCCATATTTTCCTGGTGTTTGAATCCTTGTTAATATGATTAGCTGGACATATGTAGAAGGGGTTAGATGAACAGACTAGAGTATTAAGACCTTTTGTTTTCTGTTTAATGAAAAGATACTGTACAGCTTACTCTCCCAGCTTTGACAGTTTGCCTTCAAGTCTCATGATTATGCATTTCACCACTGTCAATTAGAAAATGGAGACTTGATCACAAAATGTGGAAAAAATCTAGCATGAGAAAGACTAAGAAGTGTTAACATATTTATCAACTTTGTAAAATTTCTTAGACAAAATCAGATTTCTCCCCTAGATAAGGAGAAATCCAAATCTCAGGGAAAATCTAGTGCTAAAGAAGGTAGGCTTTTCTCTAGATTGCAGGGTCATAAGAATTCAACAATGGCTATCTAAATAAAATAAAAAACAATTATAGGTGAATCTTATTACTTAACACCATGATGGGTTTCTTGTTCCCCCATACATACTATAACATTATATTTCTTTAAGTCTTTTATTTTATTTCTAGCATAGTTAACAAACGGTGTTATATTAGTTTCAGGTACATAATATAGTGATTCAACAATTTCACACATCATCTCGTGCTCATCATGACAAGTGCACTCCTTAATCCTCATCACCTCTTTCACCCTCGCCCCCACCTCTCCTCTGGTGACCATCAGTTTATTCTCTAGAGGTAAGAGTCTATTTCTCGGTTTGTCTTTCTCTCTCTCTCTCTCTTTTTTCCTTTGTCCATTTGTTTCCCCCTACATATATTTTTAACATATTTTTAAATAGTTATCTATAGTTTAGACCAATGATTGCTATCTTATTTCAAAAAGCCAGCTTAAACAGACACATGAAAAAATGTTCAAAATCATTAGTCATAGGGAAATTCAAATCAAAACCACATTGAGATACCACCTTACGCCAGTTAGAATGGCAAAAATGGACAAGGCAGGAAACAACAAATGTTGGAGAGGATGTGGAGAAAGGGGATCCCTCTTACATTGTTGGTGGGAATGCAAGTTGGTACAGCCACTTTGGAAAACAGTGTGGAGGGTCCCTTAAAAAGTTAAAAATTGAGCTACCCTATGATCCAGCAATTGCACTACTGGGTATTTACCCCAAAGATATAGACGTAGTGAAGAGAAGGGCCATATGCACCCCAATGTTCAGAGCAGTATTGTCCACAATAGCTAAATTGTGCAAGGAGCCGAGATGCCCTTCAACACTGGATTAAGAAGCTGTGGTCCATATATACAATGGAATATTACCCAGCCATCAAAAAGAATGATTTCTCAACATTTGCAGCAACATGGACGGGACTGGAGGAGATAATGCTAAGCGAAATAAGCCAAGCAGAAAAAGACAATTATCATATGGTTTCACTCATTTATGGAACATAAGAAATAGGAAGATCGGTAGGAGAAGAAAGGGAAGAAGAAAGGGGGGAGTAAACAGAAGGGGGAATGAACCATAAGAGACTATGGACTCTGGGAAACAAACTGAGGGCTTCAGAGGGGAGGGGGGTGGGGGAATGGGATAGGCTGGTGATGGGTATTAAGGAGGGCACGTATTGCATGGTGCACTGGGTGTTATACGCAAGTAATGAATCATGGAACTTTACATCAAAAACTAGGGATGTACTGTATGGTGACTAACATATTATAATAAAAAAATATTATCAATAAAAAAAATAAAAATAAAAAAACAAAACAAAACAAAAAACAAAAAGCCAGCTTAAATCTAACCCCTTCTAAGAGGTCTTCTTTGACATTCTTCCAAACATAAATAATCTCTCCCTCCTCTAATATACAGAATATATTTATCTATATCATTCCACCTGAGCACTATTGTATTAATTTTGGGTCCCTTCCACCTTATCCTAAGGTCATACACAGATAATAATCAAATAATCAAAGATCATTTAAATAAATCAATGAGATGCATGAAGCCCAGAAAAACAGGCAGTATTCAATATGCCTTTATATTATTCAATTCATATTTAAATTAAGAATGAGTATACAGTCTAAGATCTTTTATACATATCTTTAAAAGAGCAAATCACCAGTGACTAAGTTACAAATCCCACTGCCCCGGTTCAAACTTCATCATTCTTGACTCACTGACCGTTTCGTTTAAATCACCCCTCCTTCTATGCTGGGTTTCAGCACTCCAGACACTCAGACCAGTCCTCCTCAGTCCATCACTGGAACCTGACTTCTGCCCACTGTTTTCCTATCTCAAGAACCTATAAACTACATCAAGAGACCCGATTTTCAACTTCTGAGTTACTAATATGTCATTCCCATCTCCTACGAACAAGTTAAATGAATAAAGAGAGTTAGGGGAAGTAGTTATTTTAGTTATTTAATCTCTTAAAGAAAATTCCAGTTAAAAGAACTATTCCTCTATATCAAAATAGGATAGTAAATTTACCTTTTTTGGCTCAGCTTTCATAGTAGTCTGGTTTGATAACAGAAAACAAGGCATATCAGGTCTATAAAGACCCACTTTAAATACTCCTCGTTTAGCTTTCTCTCTTTGCTCTTTCAATTTCTGAAGCTGCTTTTCTTCTTTGTATTTTTGGAGCATTTGCTTTCGTTGATCAACTAGAACAGTTTTCATTGACCCTAGGCAGAAAAAAACCAGAGTATATATTTCAGAAAAAAAGTTAGGCAAATGTCTAACTTCTAACTTCAACTGCTGTTAAGAAATGCTTTCAGTAACTTTTGTTAATTCCTTAGCACTCTAACCACAAGTTATTTCAAGCCCTATTCTTTTAAAATTTATATTTATTTTGCTTTTGTCTTTTCAAATATTTATTAACTGCTTGCTACACACTAACCATGTATTACTTCACTTTTGAATTAATGAACTTGTATGATAGCCAACCTCTAAGCTGACCCCAATGATTCTCACCTCCTGGCAATGGTGCCCATGTGTCATCCCTTCTCACACTCAATAGGGCTGACCTGGATAACCAACAAAGCACTGTGAATTGATGGAGGGTGACTCCCAAGATTAGGTCATTAAAGACACTAAAGTGTTTGCCTTGCCCCCTTCTTGGATCACTCTCTGTGGAAGAAGCCAGTGGCCTTGTAGAATCTTAAGGGGACTTGATTGGCCCTATGGAGGTGTCTACATGACAAAGTTCTAAGGCCTCCTGCCAAAAGCCAGCATCAACTTGCCAGTCATGTGAGTGAGTCATCTTGGAAGCAGATCATTCAGTCTGAGTCAAGTCCGCAGATGCGTCCCCGGATGACATCTTGACTGTAACCTCTAGAACCACCCACTTAAGCTGCACCCAAATTCCTGACCCACAACGATTGTGTGAAATAATAAATGTTTATTGTTTCAAGCCACTAAGTTTTAGGTTAACAGATACCCCAATATTAGGGCTACTAGTCAGTTTCTTTAGTTCAACTTAGGTTTCCACCTACATACTGTTTTAACTGGCTTGGGAAGTATAAGGGGCTATGTGCAAGACATGCTTAGACAGCATGAATAATAAGAGAACTTCTGCCCTTGAAGGGCTCACAGCATCCTGGAGAAATGAACAGTTTCAGTCTGGTTTAGTATGAAACAAATAGGAGAATGCACACAATAGAAATCAGAATAAACCTCCATGTGGGAAGATCAGGAAAGGCTCCTCAGAAAAGAGAATACCTGAAAAAGGTTCTGAAGAATGAGTCTACGTTTGCCTGCTGGGTAAGGGTTAAAAATAATTCATGAAGATAACGGCCCAACTACGTAAATTTGCTAAAAAAAAGAAATATGTACTTAAAATGGGTAGATTTTTTATGCCATGTAAATTACACTTCACTAAAGTTGTTAAAAAGAAAAAAAAAGCCAGAGAACAGAACATGCAAAAGCTCAGATGCTGAAATGGTTAACCGATAAAACCTCTGTATCCTCAACTTCTTCTCTAAATGTTGCCTTCATCTCTCTAACAGAAACCTGGCTCTCTCTGAAGACCGTCTCCCCAGCTGTCCTCTCACACAGTTGACTGTTTTTTGTTCTCACAATGGTGCTATCACTAGACCTAAAGAGGGGAGGTGTTCTCATCGCTGCTTCCCAGTGATTTCCTCCTTGTCACTAAAAGACCCCATCTTTACATTTCATGTCATCAGATCACACTATCCAGTACCCTGGTTTGTTGTCTATAGGCCCTCTAGGTTTCCTCTCGTCCCTTGAAGGCTTTAGCTGCTAGCTCACTGTCACTGTCTCCATCACTATCATTGTACAAATCCTGATGACCCCTCCAATATGCAGGCTTCTCCATTCTTAGGCTTTCTTTCCTCCAATGATCACCTGATGGTCACATCCATGCCAGTATTTCAATCTTTCTCATGTTGTGACACATGTAAAAGATAACATTTAGACACCACACTGGACCAAACAGATCTGCTTATGACCAAACACAACCAACCAGAGAGAGATCTCTGACCAACCCAGGTCCTTACAGAAACATCAATATTTTGTCACACCTGTATTCATTTGTAACACAATTGGCACCCTACTTCTCATGCTATGGTCCTATTGAAGAAAGCTAGTCAGTTGTCCTACGGAATGTCCTGCACTGTATATTTGTTTATCTGCTTTCTCAAGTTTTTTACTCATTCCTCTAGCATTCATGTTTCCTATAAACTGGAAATTATATCTAAGGTTTTGATTAGACTCAAGTTCAACTTTTGGGGCAAGACTATGTCCTGAGTGGCGCTGCCAAAAACCTTGGAGTCATCCTGACTTTTCTTATCAACCCTACATCTAATCCATTAGGAAATCCTATTGGTCCAAGCTTCTAAGTATATCCAGAATGCAACCATCTATATTTAATGCTACCACTTTGATCAGCCATCATCAACTAAATTATTTCAAGAGTCTCCTACTTGGGTTTTCCTGAGACCATGCTTGCCACCCTACAATCTATTCACAACAGAGCAGCCAAAGTGATGCTTCTAATACACTAATCAAATTTATATAAACATCTATTAATCCCTTCATGACTTTTCATTTCACTCAGAGGCTCCAAAGGGATGGGAGCTACCCCTTATTCATTCTTCTCTAGCCATGCTTGTCTACTTGCTTTCTCTGGAACACACCAGGTTCACTCCCACTTCTAGTCCTTCGATTTGAGATTTTGGTCAAGGAATAGAGCATTTGAGGCAGCAAGAGAAGAGGCAAGGAGATGACTTAGGAGTCATAACATCACTGCTTCCCAGACAAAAAATGTCTAGTTCCTCCTTGAGAAGCCATCCGCTATCATTCTATGACCCCATTTTCATTTCCTCTCAACTCCTAAGAGATGTTGTTCTTTACTTTCACCCCTTCAACTACCAGCCCATTTCCTCTGACCTTCAAACATGCATGGATCACTTCATCTCAAAAACAAAAACAAAATCCTATAACATTTTTATCCAATTCTTTTCTCTCACTTTCCTTTAGAATCACAAACATGATAAATCCAGAAGAAATCATTTAGCCCAACACTCTCATTTACAGAATTAAGGTTGAATATGTAGGGTGTCTTGTAAGTGCCACATATTACAGTGGTCCTGGAAATAATAAAATTGAAGTAGTGGATAGTTAACTTAGCACCCCATTTCATTCTCTATTAAACTTCTAAAAAAGACTATCTCTGTCATTTATTCAGCATTTATCCCTGCTTTATTTCACTGCAATCCAGCTCCTAATGCCTGCTATATAAATGCAACTAAATAGGAATCCAGTTACTCCTTTTGGCAAAATTTGAAAGTTATTTCCCACTTCTGTTCCTTCTTGTCTGTAGCATCCCTTGCTTTCTAAGACATTCTACTTTTATTATTTTTATCTTTTGCTGAGATCATTCCTTTCTTCTTTAATTGGTTTTTTCCTTCCTAGTGACTCCAAGTCTAATTTTTAGCAAATTGCAAGGGTGAATTCTTTGCTCTTCTGAGAAACATTCCCATTGATAAGGTATCCTTATTCAATGGATTCTTCAATCAGTTCTCTTTTTAATGCCCCTTATCAATTTCTCTTGGCAATAGTTATCTTACCAATCTCCAAAAGTAAGAACTTTAGGATTCCTATTAGGCAATATAGATAATACAGTGTTATAATACTTCATAGGTGAAGGGCTTTAGCCTAGCCAGGGACTTGCACAGCCTTTACCTGAAACAGCATTTAGTTGTAGAAAATAGCAAGTTACCTAGAATGAAGTTTCAAAACTCCATGCTTCTGTTTAGGGTTTTCTTAACCTCGGGTATTAAACCAAATTTTATTCACTCTTCAAAGCATTTAAAGTTACAATAGACCTTTACTTACTTGTCTTGACACTGGCCTTTTCTGGAACAAGCTTCTGACATGTCTCATCTAATTCAAGAAGAATTCTACTTTCCAAGGTTGGAATGTTGACGTCTTTCAAACCAAAGTGTCTATTTTGTTCATATTCCTTATGTCTGTTTTCTTTTTGAGACAGTGATTTCCTATGAGCAATTCTGGTTCTAATCATGTCGACACTTAAATCCCTTCTGTGTCGACTGGCAAAATATGATGAAGACATCCTATTGGAGGAAAAAAGAGACCAACTTCCGTGGATTTTTATTATTTAAAAAATTAAGATTTCAATTCAATTCCTGTCCTATCTCAGAGTCTTTGAAAATAAAAATATTAAAATACAAAAAAAAAAAGGAATATGTAACACTAAAGAGAGGGAAGGAGATTATCAAAAGATGAAACACATTTTTCATTTAGTTCTAAATAGGAACTTGCTTGAGAGATAAAATGAAGCCCAAGAAGCTATGGTCCAGAATATAAACAAAAGCATTAGGAAGTTTATCATAAGCGCCCTACATTCTTCAACAAGAATAACTAAGAAATCTGCCAGAAAACAGATAAAAGAAAAATCTGCATAAGAAATGCAACAAAGTAAAATGGTACATGATTTAAAGCAATCAACAGAGTCTAAAAATGAGAATGCATATGACCTGGATTCCAGTAAGATTCTTCTTCAAGAGCCATGGGGAAGTGACAAAGGACTGTGTTTTGTTTTCTTTTTTTAAGTAAACCTTACACCCAACCTGGGCCTTGAACTGGCTACCCGGAGATCAAGAATCCCACATTCTACCGACTGGGCCAGCAGGCACCCAAGGACTGTGCTTTTCAAGAATCCTCCTCTACTATTTGATTTGTCACCTCCTGCCAAGTATTAATTTGCTAAATATTAAAGAAAAAATAAAACTTACAACTAGTTATTTTAAAATACAGCATAGCATTATACACGGGAGAGAAAGGAAGGAGAAAGAGAACTAACACTAACAGGGTATTTAGTAATCACTTAAACCCTAAAAGATGGTATTCGCGCCTTACACAGATGAGGTAAATTAACTGCTCCCGTTAGCACGGCTAAAGGGTGGTGGAGCTGGCTTCCCAAGTCAGGCAGCCTGGCTTTTCACATACATCTAAGCTCGTTCTCTGACTTACTGGAGTTTCTTCCAGCTTGAAAATCTAGAAATGCCTTAGTCTTGCTTGCCTAGAAGTTCTCAACCGGGGTGTTTTCAGTTTTCACGGGATCTGAGAAGAGCTACTGGAATTTAATGTTGGGGCCAACAATCTTAGCAGTACCTACTAAATACTGTCCCGCCCCAAAGGCTAATTATGCCCCGGTGGCAAAACGCTGACTATTACACAGGTCAGGGTAACAAACAAATTTACTCTCCTGGAAGACTGCGTCATCAGTTACAGGAAGGACTTGTAACACGGTCCTAAAGGAGACTCCCCTGAGCTGCGTCCCGCCCACCGCCTCCGTCCTTCGACCCTTCTAGACCTTCTACAAAGCAGGCCAGCTCCCTCCCGCCAGCTCCCCAGCACCCGCCTACCTGAGGCAGCTTCTGGAGTAATACCTCAACAGAACTAAAAGTCAAGGAACCCTCGGGTCTGAAGAACCACTGCCGCCTCCGAAGCAAGAACCCCTACAACCAAGAGCTCCGCAAAATTCAAACTTCCCGCACGGAGCCTCTGATTGGAGGGGTTTTAACCAACGCTTCCGGGGAAATGCCCGCCTCTTCCCTTCGAAGAAGCTTGCGATTGGTTTGTTCTTTGCGATATTTGAATTGATTGAAAGGTGAACGGACGGTTTAAAGGACTGGTGTGAGTGGAATGAACGGGCAGGTCTGCAATTGATGAGGGGCGGAGCAGTGGGATTTCCGGGCTTTGGCCAGTGTAAGCGGCCCAGGAGTGACCCGTGCCCCCAGGGCTTCCGGTATCTGAGAAAGCGCCTAGGCTTTGGGAGGAGAAGGAGCCTAGAGCTTCCAGGGATTTTTAATGTCCCTGTTTAGTCACAAAAATCAGAGTTTATTGGACTGTTTTCCTCAACGTTTCGAAGGAAGGACTTAGCACATCAAATTTCTTCTTTCATTGTTTAGTGTCAGCTTTTCAAGGGTGCCAGTTTTTGTGTTTTGTTTTGTTTTGTTTTGTTTTGTTTTGTTTTGAAGTAGGCTCCATTCCCAAGGGTAGCCCAACTTAGAGCTTGAACTCAGGACCCTGAGACCAAGACTTGTGCTGAGATCAAGAACTGGATGCTTAACCACTGAGGCACCCAGGCACCCTGCCAGTCTTTTTTTTCCCCGCCGTTTTTTTTTTTTTTAATGGAAGTAAAATTTAAATACAGAGAAAAGCAGTTTCTTTCAGTGTAGATTTGATGAGTTTTACTAAATGTAAAGAGCTGTGTAACCATCACCCAAGAGTTCCTTCAAGCCCCTTTCCAATCTCCCACCTTTTAGACAACCACTCCTCTGAAGTTTTATCATAAAAATAAAGGTGGTAGGTATTCTTTCACATCTGCCTTCTTTCTCTCCTGTTTTCAAGATCCATCCCTACTGTGAAGTGAATTAACATTTAGTTGTTTTTATTGTCAAAAAGAATGCCATTGTATATAATTGACCCTTTAACAACGTGGGTCCATTTATATGTGGTTGTCGTTGTTGTTGTTTATAAATACAGTACTATAAATGTATTATCTCTTCTTTATAATTTTCTTAACATTTTCTCCAGCTTACTTTCTTGTAAGAATACAGGATGTAATACCTGTACAAAGTATATTAATCAACTGTTTATGTTATTGGTAAGGCTTCCTATCAACAATAGGCAATTTGCAAAGCTTTGAGAAAGTCAAAAGTTACACTCAGATTTCCTGCTGTGAGGGGGTTTGGAACCCCTAACCCCCCGTAGTTTAAAGATCAACCATACTTTGCTTACCCATTCACCTACTGATGGACATTTAGATTGTTCCAGTTTTTGGTTATACAAGTCTTTTTGTGGGCGTTTTTTATTTCTCTTGGGGTGAAATTTCTGGGTCATTGTAGGTAAGCTTAATTTTATAAGAAATTGACAAGCAGCTTTCCAAAATGGTAGGACCATTTTACACTCCCACTTGTGATGTATAAAAGCCCCAGTTGTTCCACATGCTTGCGAACATTTGGAGTCATCACTCTAATTTTAACCCCTCAAATGGAGAATAGTGTAAGAAAGGCAGGCAGGGACGGAGCACACCCCAAAGAGGAAACTACCCTCAAAAGGATTTTAAGGCACACTGGAAGGAGCCCTCCACCTTTTCCCACTCGAGCAACTACCTGATAGATGAGCGTGTGGACAAAAACCTGATTGGGTGACAGGAGCATGGAGGGTTAATCAGATTAAAACAGCCCCCCAACATTCTCATAAAACCTCTAGACTTAAAACTCTGGTGGCAACCCTTTTGGGTCCCCTCCTTCTTGGGGAGCTTTGTACTATCACTAGATAAACTTTGCTTTGCTGCCCACCACTCTTCATCTTGTCTGCCTGTTTATGCTTCGAAGTGGCGTGACCAAGAACTGTGGGCACTGAAGGAAAAGAAATCCTGAAACACCTCTAGTGGGTATTTAGTTTTAATTTTGTAGTTCCCCCAATGTCTAATGAGGATGAGCATCTTTTCATGTACTTAGTGACTATTTTTATATCTTGCGAAATATTTCTTCAAGTCTTTTGCCTGTTTTTAAAATTGGGGGTTATCTTTTTAAATTTGGTTGTCTTTAAAGTATTCATTTGTAGTAGTTCTATCTCTTCTGGGTACAAGTCCTTTGTTATATATATATATATATATATATATATATATATATATATATATGTATTTTGAATATATATATATGTATGTATTTTGAATATATTCTTCCAGGCTATTGGTTGACTTTTTTAAAATAATAAACTTTTAGGATGATTTCAGATTAACAAAATTACAAAAATAATAGAGTTCTTATAAGCCCCACATCCATTTCCCCCATTACAGTTTCTTAGATCTTTCCTTGTTTTTGGTAAACTTCACAATTTTGAGGAGTATTGATCAGATATTCTGTAGAATGCCCCTCAGTGGGAATTTGTCTGCTGTTTTCTCCGTGATTAGACCAGGGTTATGGGTTTTTGGGAGGAAGACCATAGAGGTGAAGCATCATTCCCATTTTATCACATCAAGTATGTAACATCAACATGTCTTATCACTGTTAATGTTAAGCTTGACCACTTGGTTGAGGTAGTGTTTATCAGGATTCTTTACTGTAAAATTACGAATTTTCCCCCTTTCCAGACTGTTCCCTTTGGAAGGAAATAACTATGGACAGCCTACACTTAAGGAACGAGAGGTTATGTCCCATCTTAAGGACAAACACAATGAACGTGAGTTATTTTGAATGGTTTGCATGGGAGATTTGTCTCCTCTCTATTATTTATTTATTTAATCATTTATATCAGGACTCATAGATATCTATTTTAAAGATTTATTTATTTATTTTAGAGAGAGCATGAGTGGGAGGGGCAGAGGGAGAGGGAGCGAGAATCTTAAGCAGGCTCCATACCCAGCACAGAACCCAACACGGGCCTTGATCTCACAACCCTGCGATCATGACCTGAGCTGAAAACAAGAGTCAAATGCCTAACCGATTGTGCCACCAGGTGCCCCATGGATATTTATTTTATACTTTGGGTCATACTCTAATACTACTTTATTCTGTTGCTCAAATTGTTCTAACTTTGTCCATTGGTAGCTTTTTCAGTTTGTTCCTCTGTCATTTTAATATATCTTCATGACTGAGGGATTTTTTTTTGTTGCTGTTTTTTGTTTGTTTTTGTTTGTTTATTTTAGTACTTCCTTACTTTGTGGCTCTACAAAATGCTCTGGGCATGTCTTGTATACTCACTGCCCACTACCAGGACCAGCCATTTCTCCAAGGAGACTTGATTCCTTTTACGAAGAATGGTACTAGAAACCAAGATCTGGTTATTAGGTGTGCTCCTTGGTACTGGGGAGTCTCTCAGCTGACAGACCAAAGATATATAGCTCTTTCTTTCTTTCTTTCTTTCTTTCTTTCTTTCTTTCTTTTTAAAGATTTATTTATTTATTTATTTGACAGAGAGACAGCCAGCGAGAGAGGGAACACAAGCAGGGGGAGTGTAAGAGGGAGAAGCAGGCTCCCAGCAGAAGAGCCCGATGCGGGGCTCAATCCCAGGACTCCAGGATCACACCCTGAGCCGAAGGCAGATGCTCAACGACTGAGCCACCCAGGAGCCCCATATATATAGCTGTTTCTATACTAAGGTATGCATATACATATCTATAAATATTTCTGTACATAACCACCTGTATCTATGTTAAATTAATCATGAATTCATGCTGATGTCTCCAATTGTAATCTACTACTGCATAGATCATTCTAGTTTCCTCCCTTTGCTTATCTGTAACCTTCCACTCAAAGAACAGAAAACTTGGAAAACGAACTCTGTTGGTTTCCTTTTCATTTTATTCATAGCATCATTGGTAGGTAAAACATTTTAAGTTTGATGGAGTCTAATTTATCAAATTTTTCTTTTATCTTTTGTGCTTTGTTTCTTTAAGAAATACTGGCCTACCACAAGGTCATGAAGTCATTCTATGTTTTCTTCTAGAAATTTGGTAGTTTTAGTTCATATGTTTAGGCCTGTGACCCATCTCAAATTAATTTGTGTGTGGTATCTCCAATCTTTTCTCACTTGTCTCACTGGTCCAGCACCACATATAAATGAAATGGCCATTCAGGTGATTTTCTGAGTTAACTAAAAGTATAGTACTTTAGTGCATTAAGAAATATTTTAAAAAGCATGATATATGGGAAGGACACAACATTGCATATTCAATCCATTTAGCAACAAGGATAAGACTGGCAACTTTGGTGAGAATAATTGTAGTTGAGCAATGGTGGCAGAAACCATACTGGAATGAATTAAAGCTTCACTGGGAATTAGTGGAACACAAGCTGAGAGTGTAAGTAAGAAATAAGTTTTTAGTGATGGAAAGGACTTTGAAGATTAATGACTTACATTAGATCCCACAGGTAATTAAGTAGCAGAGCCAGACTCAAACCTAGGTGTTTTCATCTTCCTGGCTGAAAATATGGCTTGTTTCAATATTGTTTTGAGAATGGAAAAGCACATGGTCTTTGAAGTCAAATAGATGGGGTTTAAAATTGCAGCTTTATGGGCACCTGGATGGTGCAGTCGGTTAAGTGTCTGACTCTTGGTTTCAGCTCAGGTTGTGATCTCAGGGTCTTGAGATCGAGCCTTGTGTCAGACTCTGGGCTCAGCATGGAGTCTGCTTAAGACTCTCTCTCCCTCTCCCTCTGCCCCTCCCCCATCCCACCTCCACTGGCTTGCACAGGCACTCTCTCTCTTTCTCAAATAAATATATATTTTTAAATTGCAACTGCACGTTGTGCAAGTTCTCAGACCCTCCGTTTCCTTATCTACCTCTTAGGAATGTTGGGAAGATTAAATAAAATAATGAGTTCCAGTTCTGTTTCCCACCAAGATGCTGACAAAGTAAAATTGCTGGCGCCCTCTTCCAAGATCAACCTCAAAGGAGCTACAGAGTGAGGGGAAATGCCAGGTTACCTAGGAAACACCCAAATACCAAGGAAAGAGAAAATTCTGGGGCAATGTGGCTGTTCTGAACTGGTGTTTATGGGAAGATAGATACAGCTTGGGGCAGGAGACAGTGGAGAATAAAATAGGAAATTGTGAAAGTTTGCCTTTTGCGTCTCTGCTACCATTCTCTCAGGACACACTGTGCCTGCTCCTACATAGCAGCAGCTAAGATCTCCAGGAAATACAGAGAGAAATATGAAAATAGATTTTTGAAAGTGAACAAATACATTAGTAGTATTTGTTGCTGTTTAAAAACTGCTAAGATCAAAAGAAAGAGAAGATACATTCATAATAACCTAGAAAGTCTCTAGATAATATCAAGATGTGGAAGGTCAGAATAAAGAGAAAACAAGGGATAAGAGGATGTACTAAAAGTCTCATCTAATAAGGGGCTTTCACATATAGTACTTTTTTAAAAGTAGGAAATAGAAAATGTGGGATAAACTGAAATTACAGATTAAGATGATAGAAAAATTTATAAATATATCAATAATTACAGTAAGTATAAATGGAATAAACTGACTAGTCAGAAGATATCTTGGACTTTTAAAATCCAGATATATGCTGTTTATAAGACATATGCCCAAAGCACAGACATGAAGTGAAAAATAAAGGAATGTTATATATTACGTCAGGCAAATACTAACCAAAAAGAAATCCAATACATTGTTAGGGATGGAGAGAGTCACAGTGTCATGATGAAAGATTCTATTCGCCAAGGTAGAGTAATTTGAAACATGTAAACATCTGATAAAATAGACTCACAATGGATGAAGCAAAAATTTATAGAATTACAGGGAAAAAAACCGATAAATCCACTTTATTGTGAGGGATTCATCACACCTCTCTCATTATTGATAGGCCAAACAGACAATATATTAGCAAGGATATATGGAAGATCTGATCAAAACAATTCACAGAGTTGACCAAAGGGACAAGGAACAATCAGAGAATCCATCTTTCTCAAGCACACATGGAACAGTTACAAATGATCACACAGTAGACCATGAGGAAAACTTCAACAAACTTCAGTGAATAGATATCCAACAGAGTTAGACATTAAGAGCAAAGAGGTAAGTTAAGAAATTCTTGTTAAATAACTCTTGGATTAAGAAGAACTTATATGGGAAATTTTGAAATGCCTAAAACTAAATGGTAATCAAAAAATGCTATCAAAACTTGTGGGTGAAAGCAAAATAGATGCTTTGGGAGAAATTTTGAGCCCTAAATGCTTAAGTTAGGAAAGAAGAAAATATCAATATGAATAAGCTATGTGTTCCTCTTAAGAAATTAGAAAGAAAACAACAAAGCCAAAGAAAATGGAAAGAAATAGGGGCACCTGGCTGGCTCAGTCGGAAGAGCATGCAACTCTTGATCTTAGGGTTGTGAGTTTGAGGGCCATATTGGGTGTGGAGATTACTAAAAAAATAAAGTTAAAAAGAAAGAAAATAGAAATAATGAAAGAAAAAAAGAAAGCAATGAAATAGAAAGTAAAGATACATTAAGAAAATCAACACTGCTGGGGCGCCTGGGTGGCGCAGTCGTTAAGCGTCTGCCTTCGGCTCAGGTGGTGATCCCGGCGTTCTGGGATCGAGCCCCACATCAGGCTCCTCTGCTAGGAGTCTGCTTCTTCCTCTCCCACTCCCCCTGCTGTGTTCCCTCTCTCTCTGGCTGTCTCTCTCTGTCAAATAAATAAATAAAATCGTTTAAAAAAAAGAAAAAAATCAACACTGCTAAAAAAAATCAACACAGTTAAAACTTGATTCTTTACAAAAATTAAAATAGATAAAATGCTAGTAGGATGGGTCCAAAAAACATATACAAATAATATCATGAATGCAAATATTTAAAGGGAATTATACCAGTTATCTACTGCTGCATAACAAATTATCCTAATGTTTGTAGCATCAAACAGTATCCATTTTACTTGCTCTTGATTCAACGGTTCAGGAATTTGGGCAGATATTAGTGGGACAGTTCACCTCTGCTTCATGTCTGTGGTCTCAGCTGTATTTCTTAAATGTTTTCCATTGCCAAGATCTAAGGGTAGAGAAGTGTTGGTGGTATCTCCAGTGGTCTGAGGCAGCAGCCCAGAGTGGTCCATCACATTCTAAAGTTAGTCAAAGTCTCATCTTTTTCCTTAAAAATCACTGATGCATTTTTCTCTGTAAAATGTGAATTCTATATGGAATTTATTGTAATATTAAAGTGGTATGTTATTCCCGAAATTTTCAGCAAATGTAGATGCCCCGGGAGGATGCCCCATAATTTCCTGTGATTAGGTGTATGAGATGTTTGTTTTTGGACAAATGATACCTGACCCTTTGTGGTTCTGAACCTTTGTTTTCCCAGATACAAACTATGGGATTGATAATGTCTGCCTACATACACACTTGATAGAGTTGTGTTGAAGATAAAATGGAAATAATACATGTGAAAATGTTTTGAAAACTGTAAAGCTCTGTATAGATAATGCCTGCTGTTGTTGGGCACCTGGGTGGTTCAGATGGTTGGGTGTCTGCCTTTGGGTTGGGTCGAGATCCCAGGGTCCTGGGATCGCCGAGCCTCGTGTCAGGCTCCCTGCTCAGTGGGGAGCCTCCTTCTCCCTGTGCCTCTGCCTCTCTCTCTCAGTCCCTCATGAATAAATAAATAAAATCTTTTTAAAAACCCTGCTGTTGTTGTTAAGGTATTTTTAACTGGCAAAAGCAAGCAAGCAAGCAAGAAAATGTTTATAAATAACATAGTCTATCTATACTATTTCCCCAAAATAACTAGTTCTGAGATAGGATCTTTGGGAGATATATGTTTTCTTTTTTTTTTTTTTAAGATTTATTTATTTATTTTGAGAGAGAGAGTGTGGGGGTGGGGAGGGGTGGAAAGAGAGGGGAGAGAATCTTGAGCAGACTCCCTGCTGAGCATGCAGCCCAATATGGGGCTCAATCTCATGACCTTCAGAGCATGACCTGAGCTGAAATCAAGAGTCAGTAATTGCTTAACCGACTGAGCTACTCAGGAGTCCCAGGAGATACATGTTTTCTAAGAGTGATTGTCTGGGAGTTATTGTTCCTTTTAACAAATTCATAAACATGCTAGTAGTTTCAACAAATGAGATAGGGATAGAAGGAAATAGAATATCTGGAACAAAAGGAGTTGTTGAATTTCTATGACATTTTATTTATCTGTGTTATATGTAAGCATTTCTAGATGAAACTACATAATGAAATTGGTGAAGATAGCACAGTTCTTTTAGTTGAGATTTTTATCATCAGAGGGACACCATCTTCTCAGTTAAAGAAATTTTTAAGTTAATAAGTCTGCAAAATTATTGTCCTTTCTATAAACTTTAACTGTGCAACATTCACGATACATTCTAACTTAAAATAATGATGACCTAAAATCAGAATGATATCTCAGTATTAAAAATTAATGAATCAGCAGTTCTTGTAGTTGTAGAAACCCTGAAAAAACTGTCAAGAAAAAGGCTGTGGAGCCAAGGAAACAGTCAGAAAAACTAAGAGGCAGCCCACAGAATGGGAGAATATATTTGCAAATGACACTACAGATAAAGGACTGGTATCCAAGATCTACAAAGAACTTCTCAAACTCAATACACGAGAAACAAATAAACAAATCAAAAAATGGGCAGAAGATATGAACAGACACTTTTCCAATGAAGACATACAAATGGCTAACAGACACCTGAAAAAATGTTCAAAATCATCAGCCATCAAGGAAATTCAAATCAAAACCACACTGAGATACCACCTTACGCCAGTTAGAATGGCAAAAATAGACAAGGCAAGAAACAACAATTGTTGGAGAGGATGTGGAGAAAGGGGATCCCTCCTACATTGTTGGTGGGAATGCAAGTTGGTACAGCCACTCTGGAAAACAGTGTGGAGGTCCCTTAAAAAGTTAAAAATTGAGATACTCTATGATCCAGCCATTGCACTACTGGGTGTTTACCCCAAAGATACAGACGTAGTGAAGAGAAGGGCCATATGCACCCCAATGTTCATAGCAGCATTGTCCACAATAGCTAAATCGTGGAAGGAGCCGAGATGCCCTTCAACAGATGACTGGATTAAGAAGTTGTGGTCCAGGGGCGCCTGGGTGGCACAGCGGTTAAAGCGTCTGCCTTCGGCTCAGGGCGTGATCCTGGTGTTCCGGGATCGAGCCCCACATCAGGCTCCTCCGCTATGAGCCTGCTTCTTCCTCTCCCACTCCCCCTGCTTGTGTTCCCTCTCTCGCTGGCTGTCTCTATCTCTGTCAAATAAATAAATAAAATCTTTAAAAAAAAATTTTGTCGTCCATATATACAATGGAATATTATTCAGCTATCAGAAAGAACAAGTTCTCAACATTCGCTACAACATGGACGGCACTGGAGGAGATAATGCTAAGTGAAATAAGTCAAGCAGAGAAAGACAATTATCATATGATTTCTCTCATCTATGGAACATAAGAACTAGGATGATCGGTAGGGGAAGAAAGGGATAAAGAAAGGGGGGGGTAATCAGAAGGGGGAATGAAACATGAGAGACTATGGACTATGAGAAACAAACTGAGGGCCTCAGAGGGGAGGGGGGTGGGGGAATGGGATAGGCCAGTGATGGGTAGTAAGGAGGGCACGTATTGCATGGTGCACTGGGTGTTATACACAACTAATGAATCGTTGAGCCTTACATCGGAAACCGGGGATGTACTGTATGGTGACTAACATAATATAATAAAAAATCATTATTAAAAAAAAAAAAGAAAAGAAAAAGGCTGTGGAAAAGAGGTCACTGTGTCACCTAAAAATACATCAAAATTCATGATTATGTATTTTAGGGTAAATGAATACACATATGTAGAAGAAAGAATGCTGTGATTGGTGATGTTTCTATGTGGCAGGGAAATTATACCAAAATCATATTTATAACAATGAATTCAGGTGTGTAGATGGTGAATTATTTTTACATAGCTGATGACACTGTAAATTAATATAATCCTTTTGGAAAGCACTTGGGCAGTATGTGCTAGAGCCATAAAAACTTCAGAGCCTTTTGACCCCAAAATGCCACGCCTGGTGATCTGTCATAAAATCATATGCTTAAAGATGTTCACCGGTATCCAGACAATGGAAAACGGGAAGCAATTTAACTGTCAGTGCTGGGGAATGGTTTGGTAAACAATCTAATGTGTTTGATGGCATACTGTGCAATCACTAAAAACATAACCGTGAAAGCCAAGTAACAGCATAGAACAATGTATATAATATAATGTTAGTGTGAAATGAAATAGACAATGCTTGTTCATTGTTGAAAAAGTGAACAGGAATATAGCAAAATTATAATAGCCATGTTACAGAGGAGCTAGAGAAGACTTTTTCCTTTCCTCTTTTCTTCGAAATGTCTAATCGCAAGGCACCGTTACTTTACAATTACAAATGTGTTAGATTATCCTCACAATGTCAATCTTAAGAAAGATCACAGAGACTGACATGTTCAGTGGTTGTTTGGAGACTTGAGGATGATCAGATTTCAATGTGTTGATATAGTTTGGGAAGTGGGACACTTGCTCCTCTACTCCAGTTGCATAGCCATTTTTAATACTCTGAAAGGGTATTAAGCCAGTGGTAAAGAGTGGAGGTGTCCGGGTGCTGACAGCGCGGACTCCGTTTTTGGCCCTCCATCTTGCTCATGCCCTGAAATGACCTCCCTCAGGGCTATCTGTTCCAGGCCCCCAGAGGTTAACGCCAGCCCGGACTGCAACGCCGGAAGCCTTGTTCTGATCTTCCCTAAACTGGTGCACAAACAGCGCACTTGAGATAAGTATCAGGCATGACTGGTGCACAGAAGGCGCTGCTTTAGATAACGAGCGGAGAGCCTCTGGTGCGCACATGATGCCACTTGAGATAACTACCCTGTGACCTCACCGCCACGCCTCTCGCTCTATAAAGCCTGGGCATTACGGTCAGGACTGGGTAGAGAACAGGGCAGAGGACAGCTGAGTGGCGCTTGGATCATTTGTCCACTGGATTTCCCGTCTGTAAGTTACCCTGGATGAAGCTTTCTAAACTGTATGGAACGGCTTGCATCATTTTTCTGTCTCAAAGTACCTTCTCAGTTTGGAGAATCCTCCACCTTCTAACGGGGAGGATGGCGGGGAGGAGCTCAATAACCCACGATGAGCCAAATTGTAGTATTAATCTGTGTCTATTTACCTTTAAAATACCAGTTATAGAAGCCACCAAATTTAGATAACTGGTTATCTAACTTTTAAGGCTTTTTGTAGAACTTAGTTCAACATTCATTGAGCCCTAAGAACTAAGTACTACAATTAAGCATTGGGGACAACATAAATGAGAAAGATACAGTTCTTGCCCTCAAATTATTCTTCCAATGGTGAGCTTGTAAACAAACACCTTGTATCAAATCCAGAGGAGCTATGGAGATCCCATTCAGCACTAATCAACTTTTTTAGCTAAGCAATCACTTACTCAGCTAACCCAGCAGCCGCTTAGTGAAGGCAGGCTATTAAAGACTAAACTAAAATTAGTGAGATTTCAATGTACACTAGTAACCTCCGAACATTGCACTATTTTCAGTCTTTTAATTCATAGTAGTTCTTTTATATTATATTATTTTTTATTTAAGTAGGCTTCACGCCCAGCACAGAGCCTAATGTGAGGCCTGAACTCATGACCCTGAGATCATGACCTGAGCTGAGATCAAGAGTCAGACGCTCAACTGACTGAGCCACCCAAGGGCCCCTCGTAGTTCTTTTATATTTTATAATAAACATTTTTTTTAAAGATTTTATTTATTTATTCGACAGGATAGAGACAGCCAGCGAGAGAGGGAACACAAGCAGGGGGAGTGGGAGAGGAAGAAGCAGGCTCATAGCGGAAGAGCCTGATGTGGGGCTCGATCCCATAACACCGGGATCACGCCCTGAGCCGAAGGCAGACGCTTAACCGCTGTGCCACCCAGGCGCCCCTATAATAAACATTTTTTTTTAAATGAGTACTGTCTCAATTAGATAGTGGTGAGCTGTCCTCCATAAAAATCTCAAAACCTTTTTCCAAGAAGAGGATTCTGCTGCTACATGGAGCAATAGCTTTATCACTGAGGACTTAAAAAAAAAAAAAAAAGATGAGAAAGTACTGTCAGAGTAATAAAAAGTTTTTTTAAAAGGCAGAATCCAAAACTATATAGTTTTAATCCAGTTTTGGAAAGTAAAATATCTATCTTTAATTATAATAATTGCTAATAGTTAATAAGCTCTTGCTATGCGGCAGGCACTGTTTTGAAAGTGCTTTACCCATTAATCCTCACAAGAACCTTATGAGGTAGCTAGGGTTAGGAAACTGAGATACAGACAAGGAACCTGCCCCAGGTCACACAGAGAAAGTGGACAAAGGAAAAAGGAAATGTCAGAATTCCAATAATTCTTAGATCCAGAGAGAGTAAAAACAGGTAATTTTCATTTTCTGTTTTGGTTCCATATTTTCCTAATTTTTCTGCAATGAACCTAAATTGTTTTGTAATCATAAAACTGTTTAAAAATATTCAAGTTTTACTGTCATTAAAATTATTCAGTAAAATAGCAAATGCAGTGCTGTAAGCCAATACATTTCAATAAACATACAAAGAGCTTTTTTTTTTTTTTTTTTTTTTTTTTTTAGAGAGAGAGCAGGCGTGAGAGTGGGGACACGTGGTGGGGGAGGGGCAGTGGGAGAGGGAGAGAGAATCTTAAGCAGGTTCCCAGCCCAGTGCAGAGCCTAATTCAGGCTCCATCTCATGACCCTGAGACTATGACCTGAGCCAAAACCAAGAGTCGGTCACTTACCTGTTGGAGCCACCCAAGCGCCCTGCAAGGAGTATTTGTATTGACTATTTGATGACATTTTCTTATAGTTTAAATGGGGACATGAAATGATGTCAGAATGTTCCTTCAGTGATGTAAAAACCCTTAGGCTTGCATTTTGAGCCTATTGCCAGTTGCACACATACTGTATAGAATGTAACTTTACACAAAACTTCTTCAGGATAAATCTAATACATATTAATCTAATTCTGACCCAAAGAAACAGAGCATTGCAGACTCAGCAAGACTGCTACTAGCTGGGTTTTGATTCCAAGTCCCCACTTTAAAGCCACACGGCTGGCCCATCTTAAAGGGATAGCACTTCTTCATGCCTTGACTACTTGACTACAGGTTTGAATCCACACCTCTGACTTCAGTGTTTGTGCTTTTTCTAGAATACCATGCTGCCTCTCAAAATGATCATACCAGTGTTTCTCTTTGGCTTCTTGTATTCTGAAAACTAAAGCTGTTCATGCAATATTGAAGCAAATATCAGGGTACACCCCGGAAAACATGCTGATTTAAATGATTTACCGATAATTCATAATTAACCAAAGACAGAACTGAAACGTGAACGTGGGTATACTTCCGCCATTGAGACCTCATGGGTTACACACATGCCTGTTCTCTGAGGCCTTATCCTAACAGACTGCAGTAGCGAGGAAGGCTGCCCCCAGGCTGGCAAAACTCTTCAATGCTGACTCAGGGTACTTGTAATGATTTCTGCCCCAAAGAACCTAAAGTGTATTTTACTTGTAACGGCATCTAATGTCAGGGAAGAGCTTTGAAAAACTTCATAATTCTTTATGCTCTCAGGGTTGCACTTGGAAGAAGTGAAAGATAATGCTCCTAGCTCACAATGATGAGGGAATCTCTGCGACGAAGGGGAGAAAACAGGGCTGAGAAAGCAGCCCTGAGCTTCAATTTAAGGTGACTGAGCCTGCCCTGCAGCTGAAGAGAAAAACTGGAATCCAAGAAAATTGAGTTCATTTAGTGTGGTAGAGAATTTGTGGTTATAAAAAGAAGGGAATAAAAAAAAAATAAAAAAAAATAATAAAAGAAGGGAATAGTGTGGGGTCTCCTGATTGGATGGGGGCCGCCAAGTGTGGGGTGACATGATGGAGCGGACCCAGCAGCACGGGAGAAGAAAGGAGATAGAAGTTCGCTGAACACACCTCAAGGAAACAGCGCGCAGGACAGCAAAGTGGACACTGTCTGTCAAGGGGTGGTAGTTGGGGGAAGGTGAGGAGGTATGGGGACCTATGGAATTTTCCTTTTTTGGTACCTGTGTGTGGTGTAAGTAGCTCATTGGTCAGCTAGGGCTTAACAGATATTTTGAGGTGCATCACCTAATGGGCCCGTTTATATTCAGCCCAGTGGTCACTGTGGGCCCTTCTACCCCATTCAGGTCTCCATTGTTCAACGTGTTTGCCTGAAAGAGGACTCTACAAATAGGAGAAAAAAAGAAGTAAGGATAATTGTGAACCTGTAAAATCTGCTTTTGTTAGTTACTGTCAAGGGTTTGGTCATGAGAAAACGTATGCTCTAAAATCCTACACCCAAGCTGTCCGAAGTGGTTGCCACCAGCCACATGTGGCTATTAAGCACCTGAAATGGAACTAGAGTGACTAAGGACTAAATTTTTAATTTTACTTCATCTCAAGTAGTTTAAATTTGATTCAGTTATTGGGAAGCGTTTAGGTATGTTTGTAACAACTTGGGTATGGGGATATACTTTACAACTCTAAATTTTATGACGTCTAAATACAGATCAAGCTTTCCAATAAAGATCTAAAGTCCAAACTGAGATCTCCTATAGCAGATTTGGGAGCCATGGTACAAAAAATATATATATATATTTCTTTATATTCTGTGTTGAAATATTTTGGACAAATTATGGATACATTGAGTTAAAACCTATTACTAAAATAAATTTCACCTGTTTCTTTTTTAATGTGGCTATTAGAAAATTTTAAATTGCGTGTGTGGCTTGCATTATCTTTCTATTGCGAAAAGCTGTCATATTTATGAGAAACATTGCTATTTGAAATATCAGTGAAAATGGAATGTCTCATTCCTGTTCAGAAGATCTGAGCCCTATGGGTTACTTTAACACAAGGAAACAGCCTCAATTTCTAACCAAGAGCTTCAGATAAGAGGTTTTTAAATACCTGTTTCCTTGGAAACTACAAATCAGAGTAGAATATTCCTAGGAGAACTTCTAAAATGTTTCCAACGGAAGGCCAAAGCCGTGTAAACAATGTTTCTCCTCTGGTGATACTGACCCTGTCCTTTGGAGTGATTACTCTTTTTTTTCTTTTAATCAGTGATATCCGTTGTTGTGCTTTGTTCCTGTTGCCTTCAGAACTAAAGTTGCAGAGAAACCTTAGTTGCTAAACTGCTCCTGCTTCATGACGTCACCAGTTCAGAGCCGATCCCCACTTCTCCCGGTCCCTCTTCAGAGCCCTTCAGCACGCGCTCCAACCCTGAGGTAAGCCCCTCCCAAGCCTCTGCTGCCCAGACAGCCCAGGATCCAGGAGAGGCCGTGCAGCACAGGTGAGTAAACCCAACTTGAACTACAAGTGTGTTCCTGGTGGTCTTCCTCTGAGGGACTTTATCTGTGGACATCTTGAAATGGAGTCTTGAAATCTTGAAATGGAATTACCAAAAAGGAGCAAGATGAATTAGTCATTGATTCCAGAAAAATTTGTAATGTAAAGCGTGGAAAGCAATTTTAGAGTCTAATCAACCTGGGCTGTAAGCCTGGAGTTACTCGATTTCTGTTCTCAAACTTCATTAATGTGAATAATATCGAAACCTCTATCTCATAAGGTGGTAAGGATTTAATGAAACGCCCTATTTAAGAGCTTGGCATAGCAGCTGGCATACAGCCAGCACTTTAAAATGGTATTTACTGTTAGCTGACCGCAAAGGGGAAAGTTAGTGTGAGGACCAACTCCTGTGGGCATTCCTGTGTTGTCTGGACCAACTCTGTTTCTGGCAAGGCAGGAAGTGGGGGCAGGGTGGTGAACGGAACCTAATTCATTAATCAACTTGCCTGATCAGTTAAAGTTAAAGGAAGGCAAAAGGGGCTCTAAATTTTCCTTTGGAATCAGAAGATGAAGGAATTGCAGATAAAGGATTCTCCTTTTTAGAAATTTGTTCTGCTTTTGCATGTTTTATTTTTTAAAGATATATTTATTTGAAAGAGAGAAAGAGTGAGTAAGCGAGGGAAGGGGTAGAGGTAGAGGGAGAGAGAATCCTCAAGCAGACTCCCTGCTGAGCACGGAGCCGGATGTGGGGCTCAATCGCAGGACCCTGAGATCATGACCTGAGCTGAAATCAAAAGTTGGATGCTTAACCAACTGAGCCAGCCAGGTGCTCCTGCTTTTCCATGTTTTAAAGATGCCCTTACTTTATATGCCTAATAAACTTTTAATGTTTGGTGGCTCCAGAGTCCCTGTAAACCAAGCCTTGGATTAGCAGGCTATCGGGATGAGAATAGGGTAGTACTGAAAAGAGTGTGGGCTTTGACCCCATAAAGACATGGCTTTAAATTCCAATCCTGCCACTTTTTAAATCCGTAGGTTAAAGGCTACATATGGTCTTGGTCAAGAGACTTACTTCTTCCTGAGCCCCCTTTGATAACGATACTTTCCTCGTGGAATTTTAAGACAAAGTACCTGACAAATAATAGATTTTCATTAAATGGTACTTTAAAATATTAACAATGTCAATAATAACAATATCCTTGGACATGCCAATAGGAACTATGTGCATATCTGATGAAAATATCAAGAAATGAAGAACAAAGAAGTATTGCTATCAGAAGTTAGTAAAAATGGCGAAATTTAGTGTTAGTTGGTCACCACTGTAAACTGGTAGAGTCTTTCCAGAAAACAAGCACTGAAGATGTTTCCCTAGCAGTCTCACTCGTGGTAAAGGATGGGCAGGATTTTCCTTAATGCACAGCTCTGTAAGCCATTGCTTCAGAGCAACATTTCCCCCCACCCATGTCCATTTTGAAATTTAAGGAAAGTCAAACTCCTTCAGACTTCTTTTCTCCACTTATTGCTGCTTTCTGTCACCAGTCATGAAAAGCTGTTGATTCTTCCCTCAGAGCTGGTCTTAGAAAACATAGCAGAAATGCAAAAAAATGTTGATTGACATTTTTATTATGTAGATGTTCTATATAAAGTGACAGTTCATTTTTTTTATGCTGCTGTGAACTCGGTTCAAAGTGACTGAAAACACTATTCAAATTTTCTATAAAATTTAAGCACACACCTGCAAAATTATCTGTGAAAATATATAAATACAGAGTTGACAGATTGCCATTATTTAAACGTTACACATATTGACAAATCCTAGACGGAACTGTGTGATGTGGCAAGATCGCGTGGAGCTTTCTTGTATTGTAATTTCTGCAAGTATTGTGATAACAGTTTTTGTACAATAAATAGTAGCTTAAAGATTCCTGCAAATAGTTCAATCTAACCTAAAGATCTAATTAAATGTTAAAATCTTCAGTTATCAAAAAAACACACCTAAAAAAACCACATCTTTCTTTAAAAGAAAGTGCTGAGTAATTTATTATATTTTATATATGTTATATTACAAATTAATCATTCTTTTATTAGCTAGTTAAGCTATTTTTAATTTCCCTATTATATGTAATCCTTTAACAACTTTTAAAATGTCAGGTGTTGTTCCAGCTTTTCTTTTATATCTCAACATTTTTTTTTTTTTATTTCCCTGGTCTTTACAATGGGAGAAAGAGTGACAGATTTTTTTTAAAACTATTTTTAAAAAAGGAAAGAAGTAAAAATACCTGTGAAGGCAAAATGTTTACATTTACATCACCACTAGTCATTCCCCACTAGTGCCACCTCCTTTTTTTTTTTTTTAAGGTTTTATTTATTTATTTTGGGGGGGAGGGGCAGAGGGACAGAATCTCAAGCAGACTCCTTGCTGAACATGGACCCTGATACAGGGCTCAGCCCAGGGCTCAACTTGGGGCTCAATCTCACAACCCTGAGATCATGGCCTGAGCTAAAACCAAGAGTCAGAGGCTTAACCAACTGAACCACCCCTGTGTGCCCCACTGCCACCTACTTCTGAGTGTGATCCCTTTCAGTGTGAAAGGGATCTTTTTTTAAAAAAGATTGATTGATTGGTTTTGAGAAAGTGAGAGAGAGCACAGAGTGGGGGGAGGAACAGAGGGAGATAAAGAGAGAGAATCTCAAGCAGACTCCCTGCTGAGCACAGAGCCCTACGTGGGGTGAGATTCTGAACCTGAGATCATGACCCCAGCTGAAATCAAGAGTTGGACACGCTTAACTGACTGAGCCACCTAGGCGCCACAGTTTCTGACTATTTTATTAGGAGAGAATCCCAGATGGGGAGATTACTGAGTAACAAGGGCTCCAATAATTTAGAAATTACAGAAACATTAAAGGGAATTATGAGTGACAAGGTGGAAAAATTCAGATACCGTCCATGTAAAGTGAGAAACATTTGCACAGAAGAGGACAAAGCTAAAAGGAAAAGCAGTGGAGCGGCAGAATGTTTGCAATTAATATGTCAGAGGGAAGCTTGGGATCTAAGAGGGAACTGATAATAAATTTCTCTGGATAATAACTAGCAACCAGTGGGTAAGTAACTGTTAAAAAAAAGAAAATGAGAGCTAGGAATAAAGGAATTTGCCCAGTTCCTGAAGGAATTTTTAGTCTGATGGATGTGCTAAGTCCATGTTCTCACTACAATAGATACTTGCTCACATTCAGGACCAGTGTGTATGTGTTACAGGAAGTTGAGATTTCATGACTATATAATGTGGTTTATATTGATTGTATAGATGGGAATTGTGATTTTATTTAACAGCTGGAATAGATTATTAAAAGGGGTTTTACTGGATGATCTTTTTGTGACTCTGATAATGAAATGTTTGGATGATTTCTTCTTTTGAGAGACTGGATACTCGTTAACACTGCTTTGTTACTCTTGTTAATTTTTGTTAGTGTTTCCTCCTAGTTGTTTCCCAAGTGTTTCTTTTTGGGTAAATTATTTGTGCATCTGCATAAAAGTAAGGAGATTTGTTTTACAATGTGGATTTTTTTTTTTAGCAGGTCTATAATATGAGAAGGAATTATTGAATTTTTAAAATACAGGCTTAGTGCCCATAGGCAAATTTTAATGTGAGTTCTTTATTAAATGTATCATAAATATTAATGAGACAGTGTGTTTAAAATAGCTTCATGTCTTTATTTTTAATTAATCTAGGGGGTTTTTTTTGTTAGAAAAGAATTGCATGCACATAATAAAAAAATTAGAATAAAAAAGCTTAAAATGAGAAAAAAGTCTCCCTCTTCTCCCCAACTCTATCCTCTCCTTTCCAGTCCCTAATTCTTTTCCTGGAATCACTCTTATTAATAATTTCTGCTTTTAGTTTATCATATTTCAAGTCTTATCAAGTTTACATAGGATCTATTGCTATTCTGTTATGAAAGATGAATTTATCATGAACTAACTACCCTCTACCTCTGGATTTTGTTGCTTATATTTTTATATTTATAAATGTTTTCTAGTGGTTGCCTTATTTACCTATTTACTTTAATAACATATTTAAATGTTTAATTCTGGGCTTATAGAGTTTAGTGTGGATTGAGGACCCACAATGAAAAATGAGAATATTCCCCATCTTTCTACTTCTATCTACCTCCCAATTTTTCTTAGCTATATTAATGTGCCTGAGTAATACTGTATAATATTAATTTATAGTTTCTCTTTTCCATTTCTCCATTCAAGCAAGTAATGGGCTCCACCTTTTATCACTTCAGGGCAGGTTTAGGACAGGGAGGAAAGCAAAATTAACTTGCAAAATTTTCCCTGGCTTTTGTTTTCCATAGCCTAAACTCACTGAGTTGCATAGGATTTGAGAAAGAGATCTCCTGGAGATTTCATGGGGTGGGGGGAGAGTAGCTGTGTGAGAGTCAAACACTGCTCCGTGGTGGAGCCTTGTGGAGAGGGGGGCAAGCTCAGAAGAGAGAGCCGCGTCAGATACCTGGGGAAGGCAGGACAGTGGCACAGGGTTCCTAACCTCAGCTAGGACCCTCATACCACATGTGGGGCCCCAAAGGAGCAGAGATCTGAGGCACTGGAAACAACCATTTGTTGATGCTATCTGTTACCTGAGCACAGATCACTGATGACTGGAGGGTCCCCTTCTCTCTCATGCTTTGGTACCTGTGTACTTTGGGACCCGGGGGAGGAGAGAGAAATCCCAAGAATGTTTGTGTTTACATTTCCCATCAAGCAGGTCTTAGAAGGGAGGTAGGGGGATAAAGGGAATATTCCTCAGAGGCAGAAATTAAATCGAAGTGTGGAAGATAAAGTGATGTTTCTTATGTACTCGAGTTTGTTGGCTCAGGTTTATATCCTGCCACGTAATTTTTAAATTGCCAGGGTTTATGGCATTCACATGCTACTCTGTGACAGAATCTCCTGTACTTTGGGCGTTGTTCGACACCCCAAAATGGAGCCAATAAACAGCATGCATGATACTATGATTACAAAAGTATTATTTCCTATAAAGCAAATACTATGATTGGGCTAATTTAGAAAGAAACCAAATCCTATGATATTAAAAATTTGTTGCGTAAGGGCACCTGGGTAACTCAATTGGTTAAGCGTCTGCCTTTGGCTCTGGTGATGATCTCAGGGTCCTGGGATCAGGCTCCTTGCTCAGTAGGGAGTCTGCTTCTCCCTCTGCCTCTGCCCCCCACTCTTGCTTGCTTGCTCTCGCTCTCTCTCAAATAAATAGCTCTTTTAAAAAATCTGCTTAAATCTTAACTTCATTTTTTCCGGTTCTACTTAGTTGTCACCATTATTGTATAACCTGATGCCTTGGATTCCTATTTCTGTGCTGAAGAACTTCCTCTAGTAATGTTTTCTCAGGTAGAGAGTATGAATGGTAAATGTTTTATTCCCAGATGTCTTTATTTCATCCTCATGCTTATTTAGCAATAAGGCTAAGTTTTTGTTTTTTGTTTTTTAAATCTCCCTTTGGACCTTTTGAAGACCTTACTCTACTTTCTTCTATATTCTTTTTATCTACTTGCTCTAACAGATGAAGGGAAGTGAATTGAAGTCTGTATCTTCTAGTGTGTTTCTGTTTTTCCTTGTATCTTCTATAGTTTTTTGCCTTATGACTATTGATGCTGTTATTTGGTGCATAGATTTATTTTCATTGTGAATTCAGCCTTTAATAGTTTTTTCCTGCCTTTATTATAAATTATCTTGTTTAATGCTTTTTTGGTACAAATTCTTTTTTTTAAAGATTTTATTTATTTGAGAGAAAGAGTGCACACGAGTAGGGGAGGGGCAGAGGGAGAGGGAGAAGCAGCCTCCCCGCTGAGCAGGGAGCCTGATGCACGACCCTGGGATTATGACCTGAGCCCAAGGCAGATGCTTAACTGACTGAGCCACCCAGGCACCGCGGCACAAATTCTTAAGTTACTACAAGGCTGGCTTTGATTTTTCTCTCAGGCCCCAATATCTCAACAGGAAGCATCTTGAATAAACTACACTGAGAGTTGTTCTACAGCCAACTTCTCTCTTTGAATTTGCCGATACTGACCCTGGATCTTATCTGAGGCTTTTTAGAAAGAACATGGTGGGACTTGGTGTCCTGAGATGCAGTTTCTTCTCTATTGATTTTTTTTTTTTTTTCAGGACATTCAAACCCATTTGCTTTCTATTTCCCAAGTAGTTCTCAAAATTTCTGGTATACTGATGATACTGTAATTGTTCTCTACTGATAGGGATTTGTGCTTTTAAAATGATCTCTCTTTGGAATTTCAGTGGGAGGTGGAAGGGGGGTGGGATGAATCATTTGTCACAGTCTACACGTTGACCTGGAATCTTTCCTGTAACAGAATCTTAAGCTCCACACTTATAGGAATAAAACATTGCTTAGTGTGCACCCATTTTCTTCTCCCCCCTCTTATTCTTCAGCACGCATTTACATGCTGAAATCATTTAATCATCTAACTTATCTGT
Source organism: Ursus americanus (assembly GCF_024610735.1). Classification (NCBI taxonomy): domain Eukaryota; kingdom Metazoa; phylum Chordata; class Mammalia; order Carnivora; family Ursidae; genus Ursus; species Ursus americanus. The sequence goes on along the minus strand of NC_142152.1, from coordinate 3,307,661 downwards.
ATACTTTTCCTTAATATTTATTAAAATTTTCAGTGCTGGAATTCTTTTTTCCCCCATCCTGAATATGTAAAATACTGGAAAGACCTATTTTAATGATGTATATCTAGCGAGCGTTCAAAAATTTCAGTGAACATTTCAAGATGTTAGTGTTAGGTAGCCATGATAGAATGGTATACTTCCAAAGGGAATTATAACAATTTGTAGTCAGAATATAGAACAATAATAAACATATCAGTAAGTTCAAAGGTTTGAATAAATTACCTGCATGTAATTTTATTCTTTTTTTTTATTTCCCCCAGAAACAAGCTTCTCATAACAAGAAATCCTTAATCTCTAGATCAGTTTCCCAGCGGTGCGTGAGGGGACCCTGGCTATGTGTGATTAAGTGTTAAAATGAGTGATACCAAAAACGAGGGCTCTAGGGATTCAGAAACAGCTGCCCACTGGATTCTCTGGGAGAACACAGGGTCCAGAGCCTTGGGCTGGACTTTAAGAGGGAAAAGACACAGAGGGGCAGAAGGAAGACAAAAAGAGTACACAGGCCACAGGAGGGTAGAGAGGTGACAACTTCCAAGGTTTTAAGTTCAGGAGAATCAGTACAGCATCGTTATGTAAGTCCAACCATAGCCATCTGCACAATGATACAGGCACTCCTCTGAGCTAGTGAAGGCTCCATTCCAGGCCACAGGCTCTTCCCTTTATGGAAAGTGGCGAGGGGCAGAGTGCAGAAGTCAGGCTTGACGTGGGTCAGCAGAAACAGACTACAGGGTCTGGTTAGAGACAGAAGATTCTGAGATCCACTCCCCCTCATGCCAGGACAGGGACCAGTTCAGATCAGGCTCTTGTAAATAAATGATCAGATCAGGCCAGCAAACTCCTCTGTAGATACACCCAGGGCAAAGAGGTCACGTCTTCTTCATCTGTGGATCCTGAAGCTGTGCTCTGACGGGCTAGGGTGGGGAAGGGGGCGGGGAGTGTTGTAATTTTATTCGTATCCTTTCTGTACATCACCACCTTCAAGGCATTTCACAGCTAGTGGCTAATATTTGCAATAAGTCATTTTTTTCTTTATATGCTAAATATTCAAGCAGGAAGTTATATACTCAATTTAACTATAAGTGATATCATCATCTATATGATCTTAGATCCTCCCTTTTGAAGATAAATCTTTTTTCCTCTTTGATAGAAACAATAGCTCACCTACTTTGTTCACCTCATCAGAATCTGTGTAATTGCTTTTCATTTTAGAAATCTAATGGCTTGAGTCCTTCTTTAAGGGCATCAAATAGCAGTAGACAGACTCACCACATGGTGGCAGCTGAAAGCCCAGAAACCAACATCATACAGGCCCGTGTTAGGCATGTGTCCAAAAAAGTTAGGCAGACAGCTGCCTTGTAGGACTGTAAGACAGTAGTATTAACAGGCTGCTGGAAATATTCTCTCTCTTGATCTGGGGAGTGGTTACATATGATGACTTGTAAAAAGTCATCAAACTATGTATTTAAGATTGGTGCATTCGACTACATTTATACCTTAATACAAAATTTCAGTGAGCCTGAATGAGAACCATTTTACAAAGGCCACCTTCAACTTTGCCTTAGTACTCAACACAATAACAAATTTCAGAGGGGTTACTCAGTATGAGACATTTCCCTAAATAGTATGAAACTATTTTACGATAGTTATTTCAGCTTATTACAATAAATTTAAAGGATTCCAAGATTGTCAGTTTAAGTGAAAACTGCACCATCAGCAAGAAAACAGTACAATGGATGGGTGACTCGCGGGCATAATCACATTTTGAAACATTAGCCACGAGAATCAAGGAAGCACAGCTACATAGATAGATCTTACACACAATGTTGGGTGAAAGAAGTCACAAAGAGGGGCGCCTGGGTGGCTCAGTGCGTTGGGTGTCTGCCTTCGGCTTAGGTCATGGTCCTAGGGTCCTGGAGTCCTGGGATCAAGTCCCATGTCAGGCTCCCTGCTCAGTGGGGAGCCTGCTTCTCCCTCTCCATCTCCCCACGCTGGTGCTCTCTCTCTTTCTCTCAAATAAATAGATAAAATCTTAAGAAAGAAAAGTCGCAAAGATCACAGATACATACATTTTTACATAAAATTCAAAAACAGTCAAAATATATTGTTTGTAGATGCATACATGGGTGTCAAACCTAAAGAGACGCCAGATAGTGATAATAAAACGTCAGGACCGTGGTTACCCTTGACGGGCGGCAGGAGGATGCCATCAGAGGAGAGGAACAGAGCTGGCTTCTAAGGTACTGGTGTTGTTCTGTTCTATTTCTTAACCTGGGTGGTAGTCACACAGGAGTTTACTTTGTAATTGCTCTTCGAAGGTAAAAGAGGCAGATTAAACAGTGAAGATCCAATTATCAGGTATTTTATAGTCCGGGAAGCCCAGCAGTTTACCCTTTGACAAACTGAAAGCAGTCACAGGCACCTGGCATTATGTGTAGGGTTACCAGATTTAGCAAATAAAAACAAGAAATTAGAGCAAATAAAAATATAGAATGCTTAGTTAAGTGCGAATTTCTGATAACGAGTGATTTTTTAAGTATAAGTATATCCCCATGTGATATCTGGTCCCATGCAATAGCTGGGACATACTTATACTGAACAATAATCCATTTATCTGAAATTACGTGTAACTGAGCATCCTGTATTTTGTCTGGCAACCTTAATTATGTGGCCAATTGCGCAGGCAGAAGCAGTTCTCAGTGAGTGGAGTACCCAGAGAAGGGTCAAGGGAAGAGGAGGAAGAAGTCTTTTTTATTTTTTTAAATCAATTTTAATTATTTTTATTTTTTGGAAGAAGTATTAAAATAAACTAGTCTGACCCTAAACTCCTATTTGAAGAACAGAGTAATTAAATTTGCTGAGTTCACCCATTATTGCAGTAGTTTAGGAATAATGAATCCACATGATGTGTTGCATAATTCCTATTAATAAAAAACAGTATCAGCAAATGTTTAAAAGAGCCATCAGTGTTTCCCCTAAAACTTGTGTATCTCTCATTACATCAGTCTCTTTTCTGATCACTTTAGATAAAGGTATTGTGAAAGACGCCTGTCAATGCTCATTCTGTGGCTAATGTTTTTCTAGTTAGTAGCCAATGATTAGGAATGAAGTTGCAAGGCAGGTCGTTTTGTTTTGTTTTTATTCTACAAATATTCTGACAGCCTACCATGGACCAGGAAACCATCTTACGCTCAAAGAACAGAATTATGAACAACACAGACATAGTCCCTTCCTATGGAGCTCAAAGTCTAGGCCCTAGGGGATGATAGATAGATAGATAGATAGATAGATAGATAGATAGATAGATAGATTATATGCCCTTGGTAAAACATTACCCAGCAATAGTAGATATTTGCTGTTTGGGGCCCAGCAGTCCTCTTTATTTGGGGAAATCATCCAGAACCCCTTTATATTATATGGTTTGGGTAGAATTGACCCTAAGTCACTTGCCAAAATTACAATGCTTGAGTCAAGGATGGGCATATAATCCAATTAGAATTGATGACACCAGTAAATAGAAGCTTCTGGAAAAGAGAAGCATTCACTCTTGCCTTTGGTAATGGTCACCACGTGCTAACTTGAAGGGAGCCATCCAGATGACCAGTCCAGATGACCAGGGCATCAAGTGTACACGCCCCAGAGGGCACTATTCATGTGCAAAAGATGAAGTCAACACCAGAAAAGCATCTTGGTGACATTGTTCAAGAGAAACCTGAACCCCCGCCCCCAGATTTTTCAGTTAAGTTTAGCCAATAAATTCATTCACTTCTTAGGGCAGTTTGAGTTTCAATTTTCTGTCATTTGTAGCATAGAGTCCTTAACTGAACATTCCCAATCTCAGTTTCATCCCTTACCCTTACATTTCTTTCAGACATTTATATATATATATATATATGCATCAAAAGGCATACTTTACATATATGTAAAGTATGCCTTTTGATGCAAATAGGATTGTATTGTACATGCAATTTTACCACTCGCTCTTTTTAGATTTATGTTGTAAGTCTTCTTCATTTATCTTCATTTGTCGATGCATAATATTCTGTAAATTGGATGTATCATCATCAGTTTAATCTGTCTTCCATTGATGGAGATTTTTTTTTCCTCAAGTTTTTACTCTGATAAATGGTCCTTTGTACATATAGCTTTGTGCACTTACACAACTATTTCCAAAGGAAAAACCCAGAAATGGAATTATCCTTTCGAAGAGCATGTGCTTTTAAAAGTTTGCCCCCCAGAATGATTATACCAATTCATACTCCTCTCAGAAACACCTGAGAATGTTTTTCCTCATCATTGCTAACACAGTTTTGTCAAATTTAAGACATTTTACCAATATGATAGTGAAAAGCCTATTGTTTTCTTGATTTCCATTTGTTTCATGAGTATATACACATAGACACATATGGAAAAACCACATATGTTTAGGCTATTTTATAAATTTGTTAACGATTGTCCTATAAATTACCCCATTTCAAAGCCTTTGCTGATTTTTCTGTTTTTTTTTTTTTTCCTATTGGGTCCTTTGTTTTACTTTATTGATGTGTCTTTATATATTATGAAAATAGATCCTTTCATCATACATATTTTAAATATATTTTTCCAAATTTGTTTGTCCTTCAACTTTCTTTTTTTAAAGTATAACATTTCAAGTGGACAGGAGACAGGAGAGAATTATATAACGAGCACCCACGTGCCCACCGTCCAGTTTTAAAATGTTACCATTTTACTATATTTGCCTCACCTTTTTCTTTTTTTTTAAATTAATGTATTTATTTGAGAGAGAGAGAGAAAGAGAGCGAGCGAGCATGCAAGCAGGGGGAGGGGCAGAGGGAGAGGAAGAGAGAGAATCTCAACTCCAACCTGAGAGCAGAGCCCAAAGCCGGGCTCTACCTGGCGACTCTGAGATCATGAACTGAGTGGAAACCAAGAGTCAGATGCTTAATTGAGCCACCCAGGTGCCCCACACCTTTTTTTCTTTAAAAAAATAAAATGTTGCGGATTAATTGCTGCTTTTATACTCCCACTGATCCCATTCCTGTCCACCTCTCCCCAGAAGTAATCACCGCCTCGAAGGCGATGTGCATGTTTTTGGAGACTATAAACCTGAAAATCCCCTCAGATGCACCAAAGGTTTAAATATTTTCTTGTCTCTCAGGGGGAAAAAAAAAGAGGCGGCAATAACAAATAGACTGTTAACAGTTGTTCTCAAGTAAGTCTTACCAGAATCTGTAGGCGTCTTTCTAAGAGACGTGAATTTCACATTATTGCCATAGGAAGGCTTGCAAAGTTCCCAGGAGAAGCCGCTCACAGACTGTGCCAGTCTTCTGGTTAATGTTGCTAGTAAGGAACAGAGGAGAATCTGCCCATCCAACTTGCCTCAAATGAGGTCACTGAGTTATGACAGGATATATTACACTGTAATTTATTTTTGCCCCAGAAGAGGTTATTTTTAAAAAGGCCATCATACCTCTTTCTGCTCACTTTGGAGCAGACATTAGTTGGGGTCAAAGCCCTTGTGTCCGTTTCCATAAAAAGTGAGCTTGTGGCAGTTGGGTGTGTTCAAATCCACTTGGACATATGAAAAATGAAGAAATAATCTTAGAGTGAAGAAATCAATGTGGTCATGTCTGAACATTGCTGCAGAAAGAAAAGACAGGTAAACATTCTTTGAATAATCTCTTGTCTTTCGATATTCTGAAACTTACATCTTCACTGCTAATTTTTAAAAGAACCCCCATTAAACTTTGCCTAAACAAGGGAGTCACCTTTGATTTTGACAAGCACCTGAGTATACTTGTATGGTTTTACACTTTTTAAAAACATAGCAATATTTCTTTAGAAAACATCTATGGTTTTATAAAATTGCAAAGTTTAAAAAAATCGCATTATACCGTGCGTATCATCCTGCGATTCTCTGTGGTTATTCCAGCATGAGTTGTGCATTTATCCATGTTGATACATACAGATTGGATTTTTCATTTTAACTACTGCATACTATTCCCTTTTGTGAATTTGTCTATTTGAAAATTCATAAACATGTAGATTATTCCCCTTGATTTTCTCTAGTAAAAATTAATGCTGCGTTGAACATATCTCCTTGTGAACGTGTCTGAGAATTTCTCTCATGTACCTGAGAGGGACACCGTTCGACTGTGACTCCCCACATCTCTTACCTGCGTGTTGCCAGATTGCTCTTCAAAATGGTGTATCCTACAAGTTATACTTTCCCCAGCAGTAAATGAAGGTTCTTTTTGTGAGGATTCTCGTATCCTTTCTGTCTCTGGTATTTTTGTTTTGGAGTTGTATGAATTCGAGTAATAGCATCATTTATCAAGCTCTTGCCTTGTGGCCTCTGGGTGGGATGTGTGTGTTCTCATGTTTAGAGGGGTTTGGGGTTATGTTTAGTTTTGGCAGTAAATGGTTATTGCAGCTTAACTTGCAATTACAGTGGTGCTGTTCGTTTTGTTTCCTAATGAGGGTGCTGAAAAAGAAGAGCACTAATAGTCCAGGAACCTAGTAATCTTGCAGCGTGATTCTACCCAGATTGCACAACACTCTGCCTGCCAAGTATTAAGAGGGGCTAACAGTAAAGTTATGTAAATTCAAAAAAATTGTGTTTGGGATACTGTGCTGATCACTGCGTGTAATAAGCAGACACTTTCTCATTGAGAGGTTTTCCCTCAGTGCACAGAACTGAGTTATGTAATGTAGTATTAATAACTATATCAAGTCCATGATGAATAGTTAATCTGGAGGGTTCCAGGACTGATGCTTCTCTTCCCCAATCTTCCTTGTCCTACTTCTTCTGAATAGTATTCAATTTCTCTTTCTTATCAGGTCAAATCTTAAAGTTTCAGGGAAGTCCTAGATATAACAAAGTTCAGGCTAAAAATTTTTGCGGTGTAAGCTTATCCAGGGCATTAAACTTTCTTATACCATCCCAGCTAAAAATAAACGAAAACTACAAACCAGTAGGATAACCAGATGTGACATCTGCTGAGCTGTCCTGTATAAATAAGCAATAAATTACAGAGTGAACAAGGAATTTGGCAGGTGTGGTAAATCAGGAATGGCTTTTTGACATAAACTGATATTTTTACTTCTGGAACAATTGGAGGCATTTTCTTATTTTACACATTCAATCTTTTTTATAAAACATTATTTTGTAACAGTATAAAGTCTAACAACAGTTTCTGATACTATCTCTGGGTGTGTGGGGATTTTTTTCTTTCACCATCTAAATGTCCCTAAATGGAGAATTCTTGCCTCAAGATGTACATTCCTCCAATTAAATGTGACATTTTTTTGGAAAAGAGCCCAACTACTTTAGGAAAGTTTAAATTCTGCATAAGCAAAGTCATTTTTAAAATTTTTTTTTAACTTTAAAAAAATTTTTAAGTAATCTCTGCACCCAATGTGGGGTTCGAACTGAAAACCCTGAGATCAAGAGCTTCATGCTCCACCAACTAAGCCAGCCAGGTGCCCCTCAATTTGTTTTGTTTTGTTTTGTTTTGTTTTGTTTTGTTTTTAAGATTTTTATTTATTTATTTATTTGACACAGAGAGAGACACAGCCAGTGAGAGAGGGAACACAAGCAGGGGGAGTGGGAGAGGAAGAAGCAGGCTCCTAGCAGAGGAGCCTGATGTGGGGCTTGATCCCATAACGCTGGGATCACGCCCTGAGCTGAAGGCAGACGCTTAACCGCTATGCCACCCAGGTGTCCCTCCTCAATTTGTTTTTTAGTATTTAACAATTTTTAGAAGGTGGCAAGGTCTTTAACCCTTTTTGGCCACACCTGGGTTTTTAATGAGAGTTTAAAGAACTCAAGTCTTCATTCAAGACACATGGAAAGACATCCCCAGCCCTTCTCAGGCTCTTATGGTGACGTATTCATAGTCCTATTCTCTCCACTGCAAACTCCAAGGTGCTTGGGTGACAACAATTGTGTTGTAGTATCTTCCATTTATTATTACCTTTGGTTATTCAATTATTGGAGCTCGATGTTTCATAAATCTGCCTGCCATTCACCTACCATCTGACTCCCTGATTCCTACCTTCCATGTACGTCAGCTCTCAAGTGAAATGGGTAAATTCAGACTCAAAGACGGAAACAGCTGTTGCTTTAGATGATAGAGATGCTGGCTTTAGAGCAGCTGCTTGGGAAGCAGGCATCTGGTCTGAGCAAGGAGGCCAAAGTTCCTTAAGGCAACTACTGTCACGGCCTGGGAATAACATTCTATAGGACACTTAGTTTGTTTCAAGATTGACTTTAATAACTCTTTTTTTCCTGAATTTCAGACTCCATTGTCTTTTGTCCCCTTTATTACATTCTTACAGAACTAGTCAAACATTTAAAAAATCTTTTTAGAGGAGATGAAGTTACCTGTAGTTATTCATTCAGTTGCTGAATGACTACTACCGTAGAATACTACTTTATAAGTAGTGAAGCCTAGACCAAAGATCTGGATTCAAAGAGCAGCAATCGGTATAGTCATGTCTCTTGTTTGTAGTTCCTACTGGATGTCAAGTGGTTAATTTCTTAGCTTAAGATACTTCACTGCATTATAACTGTCAAGGAGTGAAAATGTTGGCTGGGAGCACTGGCTGAGCTGTGTGCCTGCTGTGAAATCTTCTATGTATGAAACATAAGGGTACTGTCCTATCATATCGAATAGGCACAAGGCCTTTTAGGAAGTCACTAGGGATCAAAGACAAAAAACAGGGCACCTGGGTGGCTCAGTCAGCTAAGTGTCTGCCTTTGGCTCAGGTCATGATTCTAGAGTCCTGGGATCAATTCCAGAGTCCTGGGATCGAGTCCCACATGGGGCTCCCTGAACACTGGAGAGTCTGCTTCTCCTTCTGCCTCTCCCCCTGGCTTGTGCTCTCTCTCTTGCTCACACTCTCTCTCTCAAATAAAAAAAAGAAATTTAAAAAAAGATAAAAGTCATTTACTATGACACTATATGTATTAAGATGCAAATTGAATTAATTACTTGTCCCTGTTTCAGAAACTACCTTGAATAGTTTTTTTTTTTTTGTTTTTTTTTTGGTGTGTATTAACTGTATTTTGAAGGAAAAGGAGTGTAACATAACCTTTGAGTCCCGAGAAGAGTAATTTTGGTCAATGCATTTAATGCCTAAGCTGCTTGTACTATCATCTTTAATGGTATACAGAAAAAAGTAAAAAAGTTAATAGATCCTCACTTTCACATCTGGAACTTACAGATCAGTCCTATGCAGTAGTATGCATCTCTCTGTACTCGCTAGGAGCTCCTAGCAGCTGGTGCTTGGTATTAATCTCTTCCTAATTAGAGAAGCACATGCTATAAATTTATCATTCTGAATGAGAGCAAAGCTGTTTAATCTGTTTCTCTGATCCTTCTTGCTTTGTCTATTAAGCAACCCCTGATGATTATGCAGCTTATCATACAGAGTATGGGGTGATAGAATAACATGGGAATTGGAGGTCTATTGCTTGGATTTGAGTCTAGGCCTCTAACTAGCTGTGTCACTTCTGGCATGTTATCTGATCTCTCTGAGCCTCAAATTCTTCATCTGTAAATAGAGTCATTCCAGTTACCTCCCAAGACAGTTACAATGATTAGATGAAATAATACATGGGGGGACAAGAACCACAAAAATATCTTTTTTTTTTTAAAGATTTTATTTATTTATTTGACAGAGAGAGAGAGACAGCCAACAAGAGAGGGAACACAGGCAGGGGGAGTGGGAGAGGAAGAAGCAGACTCCCAGTGGAGGAGCCTGATGTGGGGCTCGATCCCAGGACTCTGGGATCACGCCCTGAGCCGAAGGCAGATGCTTAAGGACTGAGCCATCCAGGCCCCCCGTGGCACCACAAAAATATCTTTTAAAAACTTTTAATTATTAAACACTTCAAATGTATTCAAAGACTGACAGAAGGGTTGTACCAATCATTACCTATGACTCAACTTCAACAATCATCCACTCATGGTCAATGATGTTCATCTATACTCCACTTGGAGCTCCCCCACCTCCAAAAGGGATAGTGAATAACAATTTCCAGATATCATTTCCATCCTTAAATATTTAAGTACATGTCTCTAAAAGGTAAGTTATTTTTTTAAAGTTTTTATTTATTTATTCATTTAAGTAATCTCTGCACCCAGCATGGGCCTTGAACTCTCAACCCTGAGATCAAGAGTCACATGGTCTTCTGACTGAGCCAGCCAGGAACCCCAAAAATGTTTAAATTATTTTTTTAAACATGACTGTAAAATTGTTATCATATTTAAAAATTAACAAATATCCAGTCAGTGTCCATTTCCCCAATTATCTCATACATTTTTTTTTTTTACCATTGTTTTATTCGACTCAGGATCTACGTAAGTCTCCATCTAGCATTTGAGTCCTGGGATCTCTTTAGTCTAATCTACAATTGCCCTGTTTGATATGGTAGCCACTGGCCACATGCAACTAAATTTAAACATAAATGAAGAGTGAATAAAATTAAAAATTCAGTTCCTCGGTTGCAATAGCCACATGGAGAGTGCAGATACAGAACATTTGCACCACTGCACACCATATTATGGGGCAGTGCCGGTCTAAGAATCTCTTTTCCCTCTGTTTCATTCTTTAAAATTTAATTGTTTAAAAAAAACCCAAGTCATTTGTCTTACAGAATTTCCCACACTCTGGATTCTTTCATTGAATTCCCCTGGTGTCATTTCACATGTTCCTCGGTCCTCTGTATATAATTGATGGTTAGAGCTAGTGACTGAAAAGTTGTTCACCTGGTTTGTGAGCTCAAGTTCAACTGTGTGACCTTGAGCACATAATTTGACCTATGTAAATATCAGTTCCCTCATATATAAAAATGTGAATGCTAGTAGTGCCTATGCTGAAGGGCAGTTGTGAAGATTAAATGAGATAATTGATATGAAGTGCTCAGCCTGGTGCATGGCACGTAGTATGGATTAAACATATATTATTGTGTTATTATACTTATTAATCAGTGATTCTCAAATATTAGTGCATGCATTGGCTGCATCAAAATACTCTATAAACTTAAAAAAAAAGGTTCTAGAAATTTTAGTTCAGGATGTTTCAATGTGGTCCCCCCAAAAATCAGTATTTGTAATAAGTTCTTGATGATTCTGATGAAGTTATGGCTTTAGAAACTGATGGCTTTGTGATCTGTCAGCTTGACCAGGCTGAATTTCAGTCCCCAGAATTTCTGTTCTAGTATGCTTCCTGTTAGAGTGGATGATAAGAGATCGTCTCCTGAAAGAATTGGAGGAGGGAAGGGAGGCAGCAGCCATTTTGTAACATGCACATATCTTCTCCCAGTTATTCAGTCCAACATACGTTAGGTGTTACTTGTAAAGAGATTGTGTCCTTGTAATTAAAACCCCTAGTTAGTTGACCTTAAATTAAAAGGGAGATTATCCTGGGTAGCCCCGACTTAAATCAATTGGAAGGCCTTTATAAGAGGGTGTAGGGCTTAGTCCAGGCCAAGCTGGCTTCACTGGTGAATTCTATCAAACATTTAAAGAAAAATTAATACTGATTTTGCACAAACTCTTCTAAAATATGGAAGAGGAGAGAACTTTGCAACTTATTCTATAAGGCCAGTGTTAGATGCCAAAACCAAAGACATCACAAGAAAACAAAATTAGAAAACAGTATCTCTAATGAGTATAGATATAAAAATCCTTAACAAATCTAGCAAACTGAATCTAGCAACATATAAAAAGGATTATATACCATGACCAAGAGAGCTTTCTCCCAGAAATGCAAGGTCACTTTAGTATCCAAAATGAACATACTATTAATAGAATAAAGGGCAAAACCACATAACTATTTCAATAGATATAGGGAAAGCATTTGATAGAATTCATCGATTTATCCTAAAAACAATCAATAAACCAGGAATAGAAGGAATCTTCCTCAGCCTAGTAGAAGATATCAACAAAAAACTTTCTCTAGGGAACTCATGCTTTCTCAGAGGGGAAGGTGGGGAGGTTTGGGATAGCCCAGTATCTGGGCCTGGACAGGTGAAACTATCTTCTTAGTGGGGTTCAGTTTTAAGAAGTCCACCTGCTCACAGGTATATGCCATATTATCTACTATAGTATTTATTAATAATAAAGGGGATACTTTGCTGGCTCAGTCGGTGGAGCATACGACTCTTGATCTTGGATCATGAGTTCAAGTCCCATGTTGGATGTAGAGCTTACTTAAAATATAGGGGTGCCTGGGTGGCTCAGTCTGGTGGGCATCTGACTCTTGGTTTCAGCTCAGGTCATGATCTCGTGGGTGTGGAATCAGGCCCCACGACGTGCTCTGTACTCAGCGGGAAGTCTGCTTGAAGATACTCTTCTTCTGCCCCTCCTCCCACTCTTGCACTCGCTCTCTCTAAAATAAATAAATACATCTTAAAAAAATACAACAACAAATTAAAAGTAAAAATAAAAATATTTAGAGGTGATATTTTGCCTCCCGCTGGTCCCTAAAGGCCTTATACTCTATATTCTCAGTTGATTCAGGATTAGGGCATGAGAGAGGGATGGTAGTTGTTGGCCCCCTCAAAGACTCCAGCAGGAGGCAATAGAAGGAATAATCTATTGAAGTTTTAGATATGCACAATAGTAATCCCTACAGTAATGATTAGAATCTTAGACTTATTTTAAAAGTTGGAAAGGATCCTAGAGATCATTTAGCAGCTAGATTCTAACCCCCAGAGATTAAGTAATGTGTACAAGACTACCCAGTCATCTAGTGACATATCAGAACTAGAATCCAATTTTCTTCAGCCTGCCACACTTACCACCACACCCTGTTGCTTCCTTAATATGCTGAGATAAAAAAATTTTTATCATCTGCTTTCCCGAAGATCAGAATTTTGTCATTGCGATAGATGAAGAAATAAATGCAATTAAGTTAAATAATTTTCCCGTGGTAATAGGGCTTATCAGAGGTAGCACTGGAAATGAAAAATACCCCTCTAATTTTAGTTCAAGGCTGTGCTGATGAGATCATTTTTTCTGTCAAAATGCCAAACGGAAATAAATGGAACACTGGTACATCGTGGAAACACAATCGCTGTGGCCGAGTCTATGGTTCACATGTTAATTCAACTGATGATCTCTGGTTCCTTTTCTAGCATGATGTCATAATATGTTATGGTATTAAAATTTCCTCCTGAAAGAATAGAAGGAAGTAAGTAGAATGGGGTGTTACTGCCTAACTCCAAAGCCTGTGACCTTAATTAACCATGATGTTTACTGCCTCCCCAGATCTGTAAGGTACAAAGGCGAGTGTTTGGACAATAAAATGAAAGTTTAGGTGAATTCTAAATGCAGTTAATTTATGTCATTCGTGAAAGTAATAGAAATAAACACTTGGCTATTAGAACTTTCTTTAAATAATCGTCCCTGTAAATGTATTGGTGGAAATGCAATAATGTGAAAGATACACATTAAATCACCAAAATAACAGCAGATGCTCTTTATTAATCAGGCCATTACTGTTCGATTTTCTGCAAAATCTACAAATGAATTTGACTTTAATTTTCTACAAAGAGATCTATTCTATGTTTCCACATTGAGAAATCATTCATTCGTTCATCAAGTAGTTCGTGAGCGTCTACTGTGTATCAGACACTGTTTTACGGACTGAAGGTAGAGTTATAAATAGAACTAAGTTCCTGATCCCATTGAGCAGAGGGCATTATAAAACAATAACATCCTTTCTGTGCCGCTGTTAGAGATAGGCATAACTTTACTTAATGAAGTTGCTGTATTTGTGTTTTTAGAAAAGAGAAAAACACAGTGGTCAAATTTGGAAAACAATGCAACGATAGTTCTTCTTATTGCTTGAAATTACACACGCTTATTAAGGATCCAAAGATGATATTAGACAATAAAAATTTCTGCTTAACAGTATTTTCCTGACTTGACCATTTAAACTTTTCTTTCTTTCTTTCTTTCTTTCTTTCTTTCTTTCTTTCTTTCTTTCTTTCTTTCTCATTTTTGGGATAACACCTATTAACCTCTTGTGGAATTAATATTCCCAAGAAGCCAGTTTTAGAAAATACCAAACTGTAAGAGCTCTTTGTGTTGTGCTGTTTTTATATATGTTCTATGATTTTATATCAGTTGTAGTTCTTATTTTATATGGTTACATTTTCGAAGACGCAAATGGACCTGCACTAGCTTAAATACATAACAATAACTCTATTATAATAAGGGCCTATTGCACATACTTTTTTTCTTACCATTTCCAGGTCGATTTATCTCTGTAAACCACTAAAACTTTTTAAAACTTTTAAATTAACAAAATAAATAGAAACATACATAAACAGAAAGCTAAGCAAGACAAATGTAGAGCTTAGTGAATAATTGTATGGTGAATACCCTTGTAGCCACAACCCGTGTCAAGAAACAGAACTTTTCCAGTCATCTCAGAAGCCCCCCAAAAGCCCCAGACAATTCACAGCCACCCCTTTTCCTCCAAAATAACCAATATCCTGACTCATAGCAATCACTGTCTTGCATTTCCTCAGGCTACAGTTTAGTCTTGCCTGTTGAAAAGAAAGCACCTTGTTACTTTTTTACATTTCCTTTAATCTCCAGGTTCTCCTCCACCCTTTCTTTTCCTTATGCTTTATCTGTTGTAGACTCAGTCTGACACACAGAGTATCTTACAGTCTGGGTTTTGCTGAGTGCACCCTCATGGTATAGTTTAACATGGTCCCGGGTCTTTTGTGTTTTTAGAAATTGGTGGGTGGATCTAGACGTTTCATCAAGTTCAGATTCCATCCCTTTGTGTTCTTTTTTCAGAAATCTGGTTTTCCGCTCATTTTTTTTTTCTTTGTCATGTTGGCGGCCATTGATGCTTAATATTTAGGTTTATTAATTGGAGCTTGCAAAAGGATGATATTCTATTTCTACCATTTTACTTTCATCTATTACTTTGAACGATTGTATAATGAGATACATCCCTTTGTCTTCTTTTTGGTTATCCAATGAAACACTTTATTACAGAAAAGGCAGGAATGTTTGAGTTTTTCCCTTTTATTTCCCCAGGTTTTTAAAAAGATTTATTAGAGAGAGAGAGAGAGAGAGAGAGAGAGAGAGGGAGAGAGAGAGGGAAAGAGAAAGAGAAAGAATGAGGCAGAGGGAGAGAGAATCTCAAGCAGACTCTACACTGAGCACGGAACCTGAGGCAGGGCTCAATCTCACAACCCTGAGATCATGACCTGAGCTGAAACCAAGAGTCTGACCCTCAACCGACTGTGCCACCGAGGCACCTCTCTCCAGTTTTTGATGCAACAAATTGATTCCCTGTCATCTTTCATAAGTTTAGATTTTTAAACTATTACAGTGAACTCAAGGACTTAAACATATTTGAGGGATTTCAATCCACTGCAATTGTTACCATTATTGAAGCTCCAACTGTCTCATCTGCAGCCATGGGTACTCTTCAAATTGCCTCCTTGGACTTGATCCTAATAATTTTTTATAGCTTTCTTGATAGCTGATATGTCAAAATAGTCAATTTTCCACTCCAGACCTCAGTTCCTGGAATCAGCCATTTCTCTAAGGACCCTGATCTCTTTCAATGGGAAATATTTCAAGCTCACAATGTGGTTGCTGCGTCTGAGCCTCTTTAATGGAAGTGGATATATATATTACCTGATGAGTTCATACTAATATTTCTGTTTTAAAATCAGAACCACAAGGTTTTTACTTCACCTCTTTTGTGTTATATCTTCATCTCCTGTCTTTCACACCAGTAACCCTGTTTCTCAAAGTAACAGGGAATGATAGAATATTCCATATTTTTCATTTACTTCTTTCCACATGACCCCCAAAACAGTCCCAGAATTACAGTACTAATACTACTACTGATGATTAATATTACTAATATCACCACCAATTACTAAAAAAAATTAAAATGAGTATATGCTATCTCCACTCTCCCCCCATTTTAAAAATTGTTGTGGCATATTTGTATCATTCCATGTATGACCTACATGGTGAGATCATCTAGCATTATACTAGAATCTCCTCCCTTTTTAACTGTTATCTTGTCTTAGTTCTGCAAACAACTATATATTTAATAATCACCTCTTGTCCGTATGTTAATATATCTGCAGTCATTTTGGTTGACTAAAATTCACTCTCTATGCAGTTTCTTAGGAAGAGAACATAGGAACAATATTTTTTTGAGATTTACCAAAAATAATTTGTACCTTTTATACTTGCAAGTCAGTTTTGCAGGATATAAATGTTTGGCTAATAATTGTTTTTCTGAATCTCGTAAAAAACAGCCCACACTCAATTTTCTTCTGGCGTAATGGCTGCTGTTGAAAAGTTTGATGACAACTTAGTTATTTCTCCTTCATAAGTCATGCTCTTTTTGCCTCAGTACCAAAAATTTTATTTTCTTTAAAGTCCAGTAATTTTAGCAGAATATATCTTGGTTTTGGTTGTTCTGATCAACATTCTCAGGTGCGTAAGGTATTACTTTGATATTAATTTCAAGTCTTTTATTTCAGAAAACTTGTCCTCAATTACAGTATTTGTTTTGTTCTTTCTGTTGGTTTTCTTCTTTGGACCCCCTTTGTCTGCATGTTGGTCTTCTTTGACAATCTTCCATATTGACAGCTTTTGAATCCTTTTTAGTCTCTTTTCTTATTTAAAAAGCATTCATTATTTTTAGTTTTAAAATTGTCCTTTTCTTTTTTTTTTTTTTAAGATTTTATTTATTTATTCGACAGAGAGAGAGATAGCCAGTGAGAGAGGGAACACAAGCAGGGAGAGTGGGAGAGGAAGAAGCAGGCTCCTAGCGGAGGAGCCTGATGTGGGGCTCGATCCCATAACGCCGGGATCACGCTCTGAGCCGAAGGCAGACGCTTAACCGCTGTGCCACCCAGGTGCCCCTAAAATTGTCCTTTTCATCTTTATTTCTTGTAAGGCATTATTTGGCAGTGTGTGTGTGTGTGTGTGTGTGTGTGTGTGTGTGTGTGTGTGTGTTTTGCTCTTTTTTTCTTCTAATTTAGCGTTTATTTCTAAAATGAGTTCTTTTCAAATTCTCCTTGGAGAATTATTACCTAATTTATGAATTTTTCTAATGCTGAATTATGTTGTTTTCTCATGTCTTGAATCATTTCTTTAATTTATTAAAATTCATTTTTAAATAGTACAATTTTAACTGTTTCTCGAGTATGTCTTTCTGATATGCTTTTGTTTCTTTGTAAGGATGTTAGTCTGCTCCTTACTTTACTTATCTTTGCCAAGGGTGGGGGTGGTAGTAACCTTGAGATTTGACCTTGGTACTTCTCTATTGCTTGTTCTTAAGTAAAATGAATTTTCTTGAACTTTCTGCAGGAGGCTTGGTTCCAATAGCTTTTTAAAACTCGACAGTGATGCTACTTCATGTTTTTGTGTAATGTTTGAAAAACAGGACTGCTTGATTTCTGAGATTTAATTTTTAATTTTTATTTTTTTGAAGACTTTTTTAAAGATTTTGTTTATTTACTTGAGATAGAGCAAGAGTGAGAGAGTGACAGTGAGAGAGCGAGAGCACAGAGGGAGAGGGAGAGGGAGAAGCAGACTCTGCTGAACAGAGAGCCCAACTCAGGGCTCGATCCGAGGACCCCGAGATCATGACCTGAGCCAAAGGCAGCCACTTAACTGACTAAGCCACCCAGGTGCCCCACTTTCTGAGATTTTCTGACCATTTCCTTCAACTACTTTTTCCCCCTCCTCAACCACTTTTGCTATGGATCTTCTCTTTACTTCTATATTGTCCCTGCCCTGATCAATTTTTATCTATGACCAGTGGTTTCTTCTCAGAGCTAATGTCCTAGAAGGGAGCTTTGGCTGGTCAGTATTGAGAATTCATAGGGACAAGACTGTTCCTACCCTTTTGGGTCTTACCAGAGCCCCTGTGGACCTATCTATTATTGGAATGGGCAAAACCCCTCCCAGTTACTGTTGTCATTCTCAGATTGACCCAATGTATTTTCTAGTAAATATCTGTTTCTCTTTGAGATTCTTCTGTTCTCAGGTCCATCAAGTATCCCATTGATTCCCTCTCTTCTGTCTTGCATAAACTCTAGTATCATAGTTGTTGTTAGTGATTTTCCTCTACCTGCTTATATTTTGTGGTTTGTGGAGACACCTTACAGATATCTTGTTTTGTTGTAAATGTTATCCATGGGTTTTTTATTTTACTTTCCTATTTCTTTGTTTTTTTTTTTGTTGTTTGGTTTTTTTTAAAGATTTTATTTGTTTATTTGACAGAGAGAGAGACAGCCAGAGAGAGAGGGAACACAAGCAGGGGGAGTGGGAGAAGAAGAAGCAGGCTCCCAGCAGAGCAGGGAGCCTGACGCGGGGCTCGATCCCAGGACATTGGGATCACGCCCTGAGCCAAAGGCAGACGCTTAACAACTGAGCCACCTGGGCGCCCCCCTATTTCTTTGTTTATATGTAGGAATTTGAGAAGATGCAAACACTATGTTGTCACTTTTTAGATGCTGACAAAATCTTCGATGAACTGAAGTTTGATTATTTTTATAGTATACATTATGCTTTTTCAAAATTCACTTTTATTTATTTTTATTTATTTATTTATTTATTTATTTATTTATTTATTTATTTGAGAGCAAGAGAGACAGCATGAATGGGGGTGGGCAAAGGGAGAAGGAGAAGCAGGCTCCATGCTAAGCAGAGAACCCAGTGTGGGACTCGATCCCAGGACCCCAAGATCATGACCTGAGCTGAAGGCAGACACTTAACTGAGCCACTCAGGTGCCCCTATGTATTTATTTTTAAAGATTTTATTTATTTGACAGAGAGCACAAGCAGGGGAAGCAGCAGGCAGAGGGCGAGGGAGAAGCAGGGAGCCTGATGTGGGGCTGGATCACAGGACCCTGGGATCACGACCCTGGGATCACAACCCGAGCCAAAGGCAGATGCTTAACCGACTGAGCCACGCAGGCACCCCAAAAATGCTCTTTTAAAAGTGATTGTCGGGGCACCTGGGTGGCTCAGTCGGTTAAGCATCTGCCTTCGGCTCAGGTCGTGATCTCAGGGTCCTGGGATCAAGCCCCGCATTGGGCTCCCTGCTCAGTGGAGAGCCTGCTTCTCCCTCTCCCTCTGCCTGGCACTCTGCCTACTTGTGCTCTCTATCTCTCTGTCAGATAAATAAATAAAATCTTTAAAATAAAAAAAAATGATTCCAACCTTGGAGAAAATTGCAAGAACAATATGTAGGATTTTAGTTTAACCTTAGCCAGATTCTCTAATTGGTTATTAACATTTTATCATATTTGTCTTATCTTTCTTTCTCTCTCTCAATTATTTTGAATAGTATATAATAAAATCATTATAATCAAGAAATTGGTAAAATCATTAAAATAAAAAAATTAAAATTGTTAAAATACTACCATCCAATCTATCAGCTGCATTCAAATTTTGGTGATAATATACCGTATAATCACTCTTTCCTTTCTAATGCAGGATCCAATAGAGGGTAATGTGTTGTATTTAGTTGTTATATGTCTTTAGTCTCTTTGGAGCAATTGCTCAGTTTTTCCATGTCTCTCATGACATTGACTTTTTGGGAAGATAATAGGCTAGTTACTTTGCAGAATATTCTCAATTTGAGTTTACTTTATACTTATTCTGATTAGATTCAGGTTATTCATTGTTTGGGAGGGATACTGTAGACATGATGCTATGTTCTTCTCAGTGTATCATCAGGAAGCAAATTAACAAATGTTAATTTGTCCTATTTCTTTTTTTTTTTTAATATTTTTTATTTATTTATTTATTCGACAGAGATAGAGACAGCCAGCGAGAGAGGGAACACAAGCAGGGGGAGTGGGAGAGGAAGAAGCAGGCTCATAGTGGAAGAGCCCGATGTGGGGTTCGATCCCATAACGCCGGGATCACGCCCTGAGCCGAAGGCAGACGCTTAACGACTGCGCCACCCAAGCACCCCAGTCCTATTTCTGTCAGTGTTGACTCCCATCACTTTGTTAAGATGTAAAATTAGTTGTAAAATTAGTAAGTATTATATACTTATTAATCAATGAGTTATTAATATGTACTTTTTGGAGAGCTACTTTGATATTTTTTTAATATCTTGTTTCTCGTCACATTTTCACTCATAGTTTTAGTGTCCATTGTTGGTTCTTCTCTGAATCAATTATTACTATAATGGCTGACAAAGGGTGATATTCTAAGTCCACCATTCATTCTACAGTCATTGGTTGGCATTGTACTATAAGGTAAAGCTTTCTATTTTTCTCTCTTTTTTTATCTTTTCACATATATTTATATCAAGATGGATTCATGGATTCCTATTTTATTCAATCTGTTGTTGTCATTTTTCATTTTATGTTTAAATTGCCCCAGATTTAGCCAATGGAGCCCTTCAATCTGGCTCTTGTCCTTCTAACATGTCCTCATTGTTCTTTGAGTACTTCCTTACTTTCATACTCAACAAGATGTTCCAGGAACATGTTGTACTTTCCCTGTCCCGATTCTAAATTCAACTATTTCTCCAAGGAATTCTAGATTCTTTTAGTGGAGAATGATATTCAGAAGTTACCATCTGGGTGTAGGTGTGCTCATTGCTACTAGGGGATCACTTCTTTTGGGTCTAGTTTTCTCCCTTTCCACACTGATAATTGACAGTGAGAAGTCCGGCTCCCATTATCTCAGTGTACTTACTTCATCTTCCTATTTGTAACCAATCCCCTGACCTAATGGTTGCCTTGCAGATCAAGACACCCACCCCTCCAACCCCTCCCCACTGAGGCTACTGTGTGGTGGAAATGAGGACTTTCTCAGTTGTCCAGCTCCATTGCTCTTGCCATTATAACTTATAAATTGCATCATCCAAAGACGAGATACTTTCAAAAAACTCATTTCTATTCTTTATGCAAAAGAGAGTATATATGAAATTTGAGACTCCATGTATGTAATTTATTATAATTTTGAAAAATTTATTTTACTGTAGAAATTAATGCCATAAGTATTATAACTGGAATTTTTATGTGAAATCTCTGTCTTTGTGTTTAGGAGTTTGTTAAGGCACAGTGGGAATATTTGCTCAACTACTTTCTGGATGTATATCTAACAATTTGATAAATAAGACCTGCCTAGCAGGGGAAAAAAAAAGCGAGAATTTTTAAAAATTCAATTAACCACAAAAATCAGTTTGTGGCGTTTAAAAAGTGTTCTTAAAAAGCTAATGAAAGTCTCACATCTCATTTTTAACTCAATTAATGTGTTTCTACAATATTAACCATGTTATTGTAAGCTTTGTTATAATTAATAACAATGCTTTATCTGAATGAGCATTATTGCTCACAAAACACTTAACAACTATTATTTCTGTTCATCTTTTTCCAGCTCTGTGAATTAGTTGATTTAATCTCCATTTTACAGATAACATCACAGTCTTATAGAGGTTGTGCAACGTGTCGATGATTGTGCAACAGCTGGGTGGCCAAAATGGGGTGTAAACACAGTTCTTTTAATGCATAATTTATTGTTTCCTTTTCACTATTTCAATCCTCTGAATTAGAATTTCCCCCCTCTTCTCACTCCTGTCCTGTTTGCCAGATTACACATGGATAACTACTTTCTCGAATAATTTATTCATTAGTCATACAGCCTGAGATCATTCAGTCAACTCTAACAGATCTTATTTCTTCAGAGTAGCAGAGAGTGCTTGTCCCCAATATTTATTTTCCCCTCATTCCTCAGTAATGGAATGGCTAACCAGGAAAATGGTCACCCAGTATAAAGTTCATTCTTGCTCCAAATGTGTTCCTTTGCCCCTTCTTCTTTGTCACTTCCTCCATCTTGTTCCCTGGAGCAGAGATCCTCCCTTGGATAATGAAAATTAGGGCTACACCCTAGAAATGTCACCAGGGTGGTGAGCTAGAAGGAGACTCCTGGGTCCCAAGGACTTTATGCAACAGAGCAGCTGTACCAATCCTGTACTGCCAAGTTCAAGACAGAGAGCTTCTACTTTGTTTAAGCCATTGATATTTTGACTTGCTCAATCATGTCCTAATGTATACATTCAGTACCCATCTGTAGAATTCTAGTTGTCTTCTCAACATTCATTTAAACTTCTCCTATTATGAAGCAGCCTGGTGGTTGAGTGAGATTGCCCACACACCTGACATCTAGAGGGCGCCTTGTCTGATTAAAGGCCAGTCTGGGTAATTTCAACATGTGGTAGTGATTGGTTTTGTCATGAGTGCAGTCAAATGTTATACACAGCTGATGAATCTTTAAACACTACACCAAAAACTAATGATGTACTATATGTTGGCTAATTGAACATAATAAACAAACAAACGAAACAGCTTCTAGCCTTCCTCTGGCCCCAGTGGTTGTTTCAGTTGTGATACCAATAGTGTGAGGCTTGGGAGTCTTGGGAAGAGAACTTCCCAGAGATGTGACCCTAGATGTAAAGCATATAGCTTTAGAGAAACCAGGCTGAAGATATAGCTGGCTTGTGGAGGAAGGTAGAACAAAGAAAATTGTGGGGAAATGGTGCTTTCCATCAGATTGGACCAACCCCAAAGCCTGGCCAACTTGTAGTCTTCTCAGGAAAGCCAGCCAACAAACTTCCTGTTATATATTTAAAGCTAATTTGAATTGGGTTTTCTCTTAACTGCACCCAAAGACGTCTTAACTGGTATACCTTCCAGTGGCTTCAGGATTATATCAATATCCAATAATGTAGATCAACATTTCTGGAGAAGTCTTTTTGACAGGAAGTCCTGATTTAACACAACTTTTTCACACCATTAACTCTGTTGCTTTATTCTCTTATTTTACTTTCAGAGTCTTTGAAGGATAATCTCGGAAAGGCTAACGAGTATGATTAAAAATCAAATGTACAGCTTATTCTTTCTGGAAACACTCTGTTTTGTTTTGTTTTTAAGATTTTATTCATCTATTTGAGAAAGAGAGTGCGAGTGCATACAAGCAGGTGGGCAGAGGGAGAGGGAGAAGCAGGCTCCCCACTGAGGAGAGAGCCCGACACAGGCTCCATCCCAGGACCCTGAGATCATGACCTGAGCCAAAGGCAGATGCTTAACCAACTGAGCCACCCAGGCACCCCAACACTCTGGTTTTCTTATGCTGTTTCATTTCTGTGCTTATTTACCCATTTCTCAGATTATTTCCATACTGGCCCCTTTATTTTCTTTTCTCCATTTTCTCCTCTAGCCCCTAAAGGTAGACATACATGTCTTAGGCTTGGTCCTTGACCCCTTGATGTAATGTCTTTCTCAGAGAAAGACGCTCACTCTTCTGACTTCAAATAGTTACCTTTCCAACTCATGTCTCCAGCCCTCTCTTTGCATTTCATGCCTCCATTTCTACCTTTGCCTGGAGGCACGGTCACCACCTAAATGCAGTATACCTAAAACCAAACTTATCTCTCATCTAAAACTACTGCTCTCTAAGAACGTTTTCTTTTTTCTTTCCTTTCTTTCTTTCTTTTTTTTTTTTTGAGGTATAGTTGACATACAATGTTGCGCTAGCTTCAGGTGTACAACGTAGTGATTTGACAAGTGTATACGTTATGCTATGGTCACCACAGGTGTGGCTGCCATCTGTCATCATACAACACTATTAGAACACCACTGACTGTATCCTCTATGCTGCACCCTCCATCCCCATCATTCTCTTGGTCTCACAATCTCAAAACTTTGAAGTCCATCGTTATCTTCTACTTTCTACCATGTTTACTCTATAACCAATGTGTAATTTCTTCCTTTGTGATGTTTTCAAGGAACACTACTGTGGCACGGATCTTCACAATTTCATATCTGCAAAACTACACCTATGTTCTAATTTGTCATTCTGTCTCTAACCCTCCAGTCTGCTTTATATGTGAATTCTGAAGCACTGTCTTGCTAAGAACCTTTAAAGACTCCTTAAAACCTTAATTCCCAGTATTCAGGCCTCTGGATTGGTTCTTTACTCAGCTCTCCAAACCCATCTCCCTCTATTGCTCACATCAATCAGCAAAATGGTAGGTACACTCATTTCTTCCCAACAGCCATGTTTCTTTCTTCTTTGCTCACATCCTCCACTTCCTGAAATGCCCTCTTCCTTCTTATCTGTTGTTTAATCTCATTTCTTCCTTAAAGCTATCAAGTTCTGCTTCCTCAAAGAAATAGTTTCTAAGGTGGATGGAGGGTGCCTTTCACTTTCTTTCTTTCTTTCTTTCTTTCTTTCTTTCTTTCTTTCTTTCTTTTCTTCCTTTCTTTCTTTCTTCCTTCCTTCCTTCCTTCCTTCCTTTCTTTCTTTCTTTCTTTCTTTCTTTCTTTCTTTCTTTCTTTCTTTCTTTCTTTCTTTCTTTCTTTCTTTCTTTCTTTCTTTCTTTCTTTCTTTCTTTCTTTCTTTCTTTCTTTCTTTCTTTCTTTCTTTCTTTCTTTCTTTCTTTCTTTCTTTCTTTCTTTCTTTCTTTCTTTCTTTCTTTTCTTTCCCAGAGTCAGATACATGTCTGGCCAGCTAAACAGAGGACATCTAGCCTTTAGCAAACGTTTCAGCAAGTGCAGGAAACACCTGCAAGATGTTTGACCTTACCCCTGCACTATGTAATTATTGTATAGATACCATAACCTGAGGGCAGACCACTAAGAAGGCCTGTTTTTTCTCTTTCTGTCTCAAGCCTCCAGGGTTGAACCCCAGCCCCATCTGGCAAGAAACCGGACTGCATCAAAAGACTAACAATTGTCACAAGTAGCAATGGGCTCCTGGAGTCAGGAGAAAGGGAGATTAAAACAAAATAAAACAAAACTCTGTAGCTACAGGGGAAGAGGCTTCTCTGATAAGAAGGTGGATGAGAGAGAGGTTGAGGTCTGGCCCCAGTGAAGGAATTTGAGGAGTAGAAACTGATAAAAGAAAACAGAGGAGGGGCGCCTGGGTGGTTCAGTGGGTTAAGCATCCAACTCTTGATTTTGGCTCAGGTCATGATCTCAGGGTCATGAGATGGAGCCCTGCTTGGGGCTCGGGGCTCTGGGCTCTGGGCTCTGTGCTCAGCAGGGAGTCTGCTTGAGATTCTCTCTCTCCCTCTGCCCTTCCCCCAGCTCGTGATCTGTCTCTCAATTAAATAAATAAGTCTTTAAAAAAAGAAAAGAAAAAGAAAACAGAGGAGTCACTCGTATCTCCAATGCTAGAGGTAAACAGTTATTTCATATATTCTTTCAGACGGTGTGAACTTGACCTGCCTCCAAGTGGCAAGACTGCTTGGGGACAAGTACAGTACCATCTTCTCCTTTCTAGAATATGAGTATAATGTATCAGAGTGCCAGATGGAAATAAAAGGCATACTCAATGGGTGTAACTGAAGAGTTTAAAAAGGGACTATTCCCAGTGGAAAGCCACAGGACAAGGGAGGACAGGGCATGCAGTTCTTGGAGTCATCCTTCTAGGGCACAGAAAGCAGGACAGAGAATAGTAGACAATAGGATCTGTGGTGAGGGGACAAACCCAGAATACCTAGCACACTGGACTTATAACTGTTTGTTCTGTCTTCTGAATCCCATAGCATTTACTGCTTATACTTTCATTTCAGTTTCCAACAAACATCTCCTGAGTGCTTTCCAAAAGTGCTTTGGGATGGTACACAGATTAACCAAACCCAGGTCCCTTTAGGAGCTCAAATCTGGTGGGCAACCACTGGACACAGGGTTTGCTATGCTTTCGGTGGGTGCTGCATGTTTTCACATTGCAGGTGCAGAGATGTGTTCAGGGCCTTTCTTATGATGTGATTTCTGTATCAGGTTCCATATAAAACTAGACTCTTGGTCCAGATACTGTGGCAGATCTAGTGGCAAACCAGTGGCTCTTGTGAGAATTGTCTCTGAGTCAGGTAGTTGTGGTTCTTTGTTCCCTGCTCTTGTCACTCTCCATTCTTGTAACCCCACTTTCTCTGTTAACTGTTGACCTCTCTCTATGTCTCACTCTCAGATACTCTGAGAGGATATAAATTGGGCCAGTTTGTCCTTCTCTGTCCCTATGAGAAAGGGTTCATCTATAAGCCACTTCAAAGGGTAACTTTTTATTATGCTTAGTATATAGATGCAGAGTTATGTCCTGAATAGCCAGGTCACACGACACAAGTATGGCAACTGTACTGAGCAACCGTCGTTCATGGCTATCCAAAATCTTCTGAACATTCTCTCCCCCAAATCATAGTTCTTCACAGTGGAAATCCTGCCTTCCCCATGTAGAACCATTTCCTTTCCTCAGCTTTCCTTCTTGTTAGGGTGCAGACATGTGATGTGGAGTCTGTTCATCAGATTTAAGACCTTGTTACAGACTGGAGGGGAAGTGGAAGAATTCAGGGTACGCTTTTCGCAGGCGCAGATCCTGGCAAAGATGGTATGGCTCTGGAGCTGGTGAAGTGAACCAGAGAAACAGAAGAAATGAGCACGCACATCTGCTCTTACTCTATATCCCAGTTCCAAACAGCCTTTAGTCTCCCTGGGGATGAGGACTTCATAGGCAGAAAAGAGAAGGCCATCAAGACAGTTGTGGACATCTAACAGCCAAGGCAAACTTTTTATAAAATGCAAAGGCTCTCTTGTGCCTCTGCCATTGCCAAGGGAAGACATGACTGGGCTTTTCTGCTGTCCTGGGAGGAAGAGGAGAGACGGGTAGGGAGAGCCCAGTGCACAGCTGGGTCCAATCTTCCTCAGCTGATTCCCAGACGACCCCGAGATACTTTGAGCTAGTCTAGCCCAGATCAGCCTACATCAGCTGACCCCAAAGCACATGAGCAAATCTAGGCAAGGTCAGTAACACCGGCCAGATCAGCTGACCTCTAGGTAACCTTGAGACATGTGAGCAAAGCCAGCTGGGTCAGCAGATCTACTTATTGCCTCCCTGTTAAAATCAGCCAATTCCCAGCTGACCCACAGTTTAATTGTCAACAAGATTCAGCTGGACAAGGCCTGGATCTCTACCCACCCCCCATCCCCACATCTATGGCTCAAGAGCCAGGCTCTATATTGAGGATATGCTCACATGGCCCAATACTCCTGCCATAGTGAGGAAAGCTCCGTCAGCACCCAATATCCCCTAAGATTCTCATTCTGAACAACAGCACCCTGAAGGGCTTCTGTGTCATCCAACATTTCACCACTATGTGTAGGAATAGTTTGAATATCATGCTTTCTTTGCTCACAGGGGGGCTTCACAGTCTTGAAAGGTGAAGACCTTGAAAATACCACTTGCTTCTTCCTTAGTTTTTAAAGATAAAATTAGCAAAGTAAATTGAAACCCTTTGTGGGGCCTTCTATAACCCCTTTAGCATCCCCTCTCCCCCACCGCCACACACATGCAAAGGCCAGCCAGATATAAATCAAGAAGGGGAGCTGAGAATAGGGAGTTTTCTGTGAACTTTGTGGGCAGGACAAGGCCTCTAGAGTCTCAGAATAAAATGTTTATTCAAGAAAGGGAGCATCATTGACCAGGGTCTTATGGTCTCTCCTCCCCCACCTCCACTGAGGTCTGTGCCTATTGCTAGCAACTCTTTGGTTCTGGGCTAGATGCTCACCAGTGTTCCCTGCAATCTGAGGTAACCAGCAGGGTCCTGGCATTTTTTTTTTTAAGATTTTATTTATTTATTTATTTAAGAGAGAGACATAGCAACAGAGAGAGAGAGAGAGAGAACAAGCAGGGAGGAGAGGGAGAAGCAGGCTCCCCACCAAGCAAGGAGCCTGATGCAGGGCTTGATCCTAGGCCCCTGGGATCATGACCTGAGCTGAAGGCAGACGCTTGACTGACTGAGCCACCCAGGCGCCCCAGGGTCCTGGCATCTCGAAGGGGTCAAAGTGATAGCCCCGATGCTCCATGTCACTTTGGTCCTGGAGACACTGTGCCAGGAGATGGCAGACCAGACCCAGATCTTCCCGGATTGCTGTGGGAAATGATGTATTTATATTCGTAGTCATATTTTTAATTATTAAAAGCTTACTTTAGACAGAGACAACGAATTGGCCACTGGGGTTTGTGCCCTTCTGTAGAAAGATATCAAGTTTTTGACAAGCTTAACCTGGTTCAATAAGAATAGAAAAGCCTACATGCTGTATGATTTCAGCCACAGGACATTCTGGAAAAGGCAAAACTGGATACGACGAAAAGATCAGCGGTTGCTAGGGGCTGGGGGAAGGGATGGATAGGTGGAGCAGAGAGGATTTTTAGAGCTATGAAACTATTCTATATATACTACAATGGTGGATACATGTTATTATACTTTGTCAAAACCCATAGAACCTACAACACCAAGAGTGAACCCAGATGTGAGTTATGGACTCTGGGTGATGATGTGTCCATGGAGGTTCATCACTTGTAATAAATGTACCACTTTGGTGTCCCATGTTAATAATGAGGCAGTTGTATATGTGTAAGAATATGGGGTATATGGGAGCTTTCTGTATTTTCTGTTTGATTTTGCTCTGAACCTACAACTGATCTAAAAAATAAAGTATATTAATTTTTAAAAAATCTTAAACCTATAGAAAAGTTGCAAATACAATGCAGGTAGCATTTGATCTTGAACTGTTTAAGAGCACGTTGCCAACCTGGTGCCCCATCACCCCTGAATGCTTTAGGGGATATATGTAGGACATTCTTCTATAAAATCCTGATATCACCATCAAAATCAGGAAATTAACATTGATAATACTACCAAATCCTGAGATCCCATGAAATTTTATCAGTTGTCCCAGTAATATCCTTTACAACAAAATAAAGGATACAATTCAGGAAAAGGGGGAAAAAAAAGAATTTAGAGGCCTTGAGTCAATTTCGATGGATGTCACATTTGAGGAAAAATAATCAGAAATATCAGAAATATAAAAACTGGAGGCCGTTAATAAAGAGCTGAAAATTTCCATCTCTTTCCTTGGGCTTAAAATAAAGATTCTGAGAAAAGAACTAAAAGAAGAAAAAGCTAACTGTTTAAAACCAGTCAAGTTGATGACTGACATTATAAGAAAGATTCATTCTTTAGAAGTTGCATCAAAACATATAAAATTGCAAGTAACTACAACCAAAACAGCCTTCAAAATACATGACAAGAGTGAAAATCAACTTCAGAAACACTAAAAAATGCTTTGAATGAGAGATCTGATTTTCGGGGGAGCATAGAACTGCACTCACAGAAAAATTGAAGAACAGAAGAGTGACCAAATGCGGGCGCCTGGGTGGCTCAGTTCTTAAGTGTCTGCCTTCGGCTCAGGTCATGATCCCAGGGACCTGAGGATTGAGCCCTGAATCGGGCTCCCTGCTTGGCAGGAAGCCTGCTTCTCCCACTCCCACTGTCCCTGCTTGAGTTCCCTCTCTGGCTGTCTCTTTCTGTCAAAAAAATTAAAATCTTAAAAAAAAAAAAAAGAAGGAAGGAAAGAAAGAAAAAGAAAGAAAAGGAAAGAAAAAGAAGAGTGAACAAATGAATCCAACAGAAAGAAAAAGTTAGAAAATGCTCAAGTGCACATGGGACAGGTGCTAAATGGTAGAGAATGTTGGAGTAAGCCTCTGGTGAGCATGTGCTGAAGATGGGACATGTGCTCAAGATGGCCCTTCTTGGAGAAGACAGCAGAGATGGTGGGAACTTGAACCTGGATATAGTGACTCCATTAGAAAATGACCACTTCCTGAAAGATGAATGAAAGGAGTTTTGAAGAAATGGATTGAAACAGCTGAGTTAAATACTTATTTAAAATCTCTCAAAGAAAAAAAAAACCCAAATGTCCACTAAATTAAATAGAGAAAAGAATTGATGCATTGAAAGATCATATTAGAAGTCTCCAAATGAGTGTCATTGCATTTAGAAAAAAACACTGAAAGGGAGAGGTCAAAGCTCTGGCAGAAATTTCTTTCTGAGTTGCACCAAGAAAAAGAAATGGGGGCACCTGGGTGGCTTAGTCGTTATGCGTCTGTCTTCAGCTCAGGTCATGATCCCAGGACTGGGGTCGAGCCCTGCATTGGACTACTTGCTCAGCGGGAAGCCTGCTTCTCCTTCTCCCACTCCCCCTGCTTGTGTTCCTTCTCTTGCTGTCTCTCTCTCTGTCAAATAAATAAATAAAATCTTCAAAAAAACAAAACAAACAAAAAAAAAACAAAACAAAAAAAAAGAAAAAGAAATGAATTTTCACCAAATGACCAATGTGGAGAGAATTTACCCTGCGAAGATAGAGGAGAATCTTTTAAAAGCAGATGTGAAGATCACCCATGTGTGTGAAGAGTGAACACCTATAAAATAGAAACAAAAATTCTTCCAGAAAAATTCAAGAAAACTTCTGATTTATCGAAGTTAATTTCCCCATGAAAGAAAGGCTCATACTAATGGTTGTTGAGAGCTCTGTTGGCTGAGATCAAACCTTGATAATTTAAGAAGAGAAAATACATGCATTGAGAAATTTTGGGGGAAATCTTTATGTTCCTCACATTCCAAATGAGATATTTGGAGAGGTCTGAGACCACTAGGGAATCCTCTGGATGACCAGGTTCCTTAGGAAGAAGAACCATCTGTGATGTTGTGGAGATCCAGGATCCCATGTCGTATATGGACCAGATGCCAGTCCCGTTGGGTCAGGATCCCAGAAAAAGGGTCCCTCCAATCAGGCCAATTCCATCGACACAGATCCCCCTACAGGAGCAAGACACAGCTTGACCTTGTGTTCCTCACACTGACAGATGCTCAGGATCTTTTGTAATTCAACATCCCACCTGAACTGGGAGCATCTGGCCCACGCAATTTCTCTCTCATCCTCCTGTCAGGGATGGGCTGTTGCAGAGGGGACAGAGGGAAATTCTTGAGAAGTAGGTCTCCCTATTTTTCCCTCATTCTGGAAAGTGAGGCTGAAGGTCCTCAGGAATCCCTTCTCCCCTCCTCCTAGGGCCTTCTGACCCAGCACATTCTCTGCTGGCAACAGGAAGTGCCTATGCCAAGGCTAGACTCAGTCTCTTGTCTACGTAGCCTGAAAACAATGAATCACCTTCTGAAATGAACCACTTTCCAGGAGTCTACTTCTGAAGGCCCAAGCCTACAGCAGGTTACTTTTTTTCACTCTATGACAGTAAATTAGATTTTTTTTTCTTTTACGTGATTATACAGTGACTCAAATGGGAACTTGATAGGATTATAAATTTTTAGGATAATGTTTTACGACTATATTTCAAATGTGATCTTGAAAATTAATTGCATAGTTAGTAGTCCAGTATTTTTGTTTTTATTAATAAGTTCAGTAAAATAAATCAGAAACACATGAAGTTTTATCTTCTAAAATAAACTTCTTTTGGGGCACCTGGGTGGCTCAGTTGGTTGGGCGTCAGACTCTTGGTTTCAGCTCAGGTCATGATCTTGGGGTCATGTGATCTCACCTGCCTAAGGTTCCCTGCTCAGTTAGAATCTGCTTGAGATTTCGCCCCTCCCTCCCTCTCCTCCTCTGCTCCTTCCCTGGTTTGTGCGCATGTGCTCGCATGCGCACTCTCTTTCTCTCAAATAAATAAATAAAATCTTTAAATAAAATAAAATTTTTTCCTCTTTTGGTTTTATTGTTTACTTGATTAAACAATAACTCAAATGGAAAGTTATTCTTAGATAGGTTTTCTAGATAGGTATAATTCTTAGGTTTTGTAAATGCACACTACATAAGGTGTGAACCTTGTTGGGGCGCTTGTGTGGCTCAGTTGGTTAAGCGTCTGACTCCTGATGTTGACTCAGTTCATGATCTCAGGGTTGTGTGATTGAGCCCCACATCTGGCTTGTACTGGGCAGTGAGCCTGCTCAAGATTCTCTCTCCCCCCCTTCCATTTGCCCCCACCCTTCCAAAAAACAAAAGGCATGAATCTTGTTAGTAAACTATTTCCATCTTCTTTGATTTCTAGATAATGTATCATAGTTTGTATTGCTATTTAACAAGTGTCCTCTTTTGATCCAGAAACAGCATTTTTTGGTCTCTCATAAAATGATTTTGAATTTTCTCTCATTCACCTTCTCTGCTCTGTGTTAAGTGATTATACAATTGCTTAGATATAAGCTCAATAGTATTATAATTCAAAGGATGGTGTTTTGTAAATGTAGTTTATTTAAAAATGACTTTCACAAGTGAATTTTTTCCTTCTATTTCCAGATGATGTTAGGATAATAATTCAGTTGTTTCTGTTTAAAAAGCCCCCCATAACATGTACTCTTATAACAGTGGTCACAACCAGAGACATTTGAAACTCAAAGTTTATTTCTGTATACCAAAGACTGAATTTACTCTAGTTATAAGACTGATATGTCTAAGTAAATTTTTATTTCAAAAATGAGGTAATTTCAAATATTAATTATTAGCAAAGTAGAAAAAGATAGTAATTCTCTTTATAAGACTGATATTTTAAAATAAATTTTGATCTTTAAAAGCAGTGGAACAAGCAAAAACTGATGAATGATAAATAAATTATTGATGTGAGTTTTTCCTTATATTCTCTGAGGACTTGAATGTGTGGTATGTAAAAAGCCTAGGGATATAATATATTGCTTTCTTACCCCTAACTATAACCTCCTCAACAAGAACCCCTAAAGGTAGTGCTGAAATGGATACCCAGAAGCTCCTGAGAGCTAATTGTACACACCTGTTCCCATTAGCTCCACAGCAGTAACTTAAACTTGGCCTTGGTGGGAGTATTTGCACCACAACACAGGCACACACTAGCTTCCAGACAGAGCTCCCTGGAATAATCAAGCCTCATCCCCAAGAGTCAGTTTACCGACATATCCCCGGCCCTAGGGCAGTAATTCTTAACCTCCCCTGTGTGTCAGGATCACAAATGCCCCGGGTCCTCTCCCCAGAGACCATGTTTCGGTGGGTCTGGGGTGATACCTAGACATCCAACTTTTCGAAAGCTTTCTAAATGATTTAAATGTGTAGCTAAGGTTCAGAACCACTGCATGTAAATACTTTCAATCAGACTTTGATCTGTTTATTGTGGAAGAGACTTTTAGATGTCACCTTAATAATTATTTAAGGAAAAACACATCGACCTCATCAAGTTCTGAGTTCTTATCTTCTGGGACTTCTCTCCCCCCGCCCCCCCAGGCAGTAAGCAACAGTATGTGAAAAAGATTACAGACTGTCTTGCACAGAGCTACAGGCTTTTTCACAGCTGGAAATCCCTCCTGAGTATATTTGGGTGTTACTAGGTCTCCTTACCATGGGATACCTAATAATGATCACAGAATGCTCTCTTTATGTTGGATGCTCCTTTTGACATAGGTCTCTGGCACTAACTCATTTTAAATAAGTGGTGACTATTTTTTTCATAAGATTTTTAAACCTAGGCAAAATAAAAGGTTTTAATTATCATTCAGTTCTTTATTTAGAGCTTTGCTGAGTAAACGTAGAGTAACAGTATGTTTGAAATTTATATGAAGCATAGGGGTTAAGACCTGGGTATTTGGTGTGGTAGTCAGACAATGGCTTTGCCACAGCTCCATCAAAGACACATAATGGAATTATGTGGGTTTCTCTATATGCATGCCTGGGCTCCTAGCATCCTCCACTGTGCTTAGTCATTGAGTGGTACTTCTCTGTAATAGGCTAGCTATATCTTTCCGTGCTTGTTCTGTGTACAGATCTGCAGGGTATGGAGCCAACCACAAATTCATTAATGTAATTTACTAATTTTTAAGAAGATTCACATTATTTATCTTTGACAACAGTGTGCCAGATTGCAGTCCAGTCCAGTATAAGGCCCAATGTGTTAACGTAGGACATCAAGCTCTCTAGAGAGAACCTTTGAGAAGGCACTGAGGAAAACGTGAGCCTTTGGAAAGACCAGCAAGATTCACTCCAGCAACATTCCAGCCACAAAGACTAGTTAACTACTCAGAAAAGGATCACAGAGCTATGACCACTGAAGAGTGTCATGTGCTTTATATTAATTTGTTATTAAAATCGACAAGTTCAGTGATTCAAATATCATTGCACTCGATGAAAAGGCATTTTCCCCTCTGAATATTTTGATATAGTAAATGAAATTGTTCCCGTTCATCTATTCTCTGATTCAGTAAATCTTTAGTATGTGTCTTTAAAGAGCTCACAGAGGGAGAAGGTAATCTCTAGACATAAATTACATTAAAATGTTTCAAGTGCGAGATGGCTGGTTCAGTTGATGGAACTCTTTTTTTA
Source organism: Ursus americanus (assembly GCF_024610735.1). Taxonomy (NCBI): domain Eukaryota; kingdom Metazoa; phylum Chordata; class Mammalia; order Carnivora; family Ursidae; genus Ursus; species Ursus americanus. The sequence goes on along the minus strand of NC_142152.1, from coordinate 3,273,403 downwards.
GGATTTATTTACTTGAGAGAGAGAGAAAGTGAGAGAGAGAGCAAGAACAGGGGAGAGGGGCTAAGAGAGAGGGAGAAAGGGTCTTTAAGCAGACTCCATTCTGAGCACAGAGCCAGCTGATGTGGGGCTCAATCCCATGACCTGAGTTCACAACCTGAGCTGAAACCAAGAGTTAAACACTTAACGGACTTTGCCACCCAGGCACCCAAAGGAACATGTGACTTTTGATCTCGGGGCTGTGAGTTCAAGCCCCATGTTGGGTATAAGAGATTACTTAAAAATAAAATCTTAAAAAAAAAATAAAATTGGGGTGCCTGGATGACCACTCGGTTAAGCATCTGACTTTGGCTCAGGTCATGACCTCAGGGTCCTGGGATAGAGCCCCTCTTTGGGCTCTGTGCTCAGCAGGGAGTCTGCTTGTCTCTCTCCTTCTGCCCCTCCCCCTCCCCCACTCAGGCTCTCTGTCTCAAATGAATAAATAAAATCTTAAAAAAAAATAAAATAAAAAATAAAATAAAATGTCTGAAGTTTAATAGCAAAAGTGGAACAAAGTACCATGAGATCATATGTGATGGGGATGAGTAATTTTATTTACTTTTAGGGAAGAAGTCATAAGGGCGATGATATTGTGGTAGGTGGATAACATGTTTGTGTGAACTATGGTGCTTGCCTCTTCTCTGGACGGCTTGAGAACTACCCATATATAAGAACAATGGTGGAAACATAAAAAATGAAAATTACCAATTTCATTCATTTTGTGGTTTGTGCAGCTTTTTGAAGGAAGGCAGGCTTAGCCAATAATTTTGGAGCTTGGAAAACATTTTTTTCTGTGATGTTCCAACAGGGCTTCTATTATCAGAGCACAGCTTCCTTCTCAACACAGGAAATTGGGAATCAGATATGACAATATCCAGAATAACACATATGTGAAAACATATTGAGGACATTTTTGAGACATATTTAGTGAACTTAAGAACAGGACTGTTACCACACATATTAATCACACATGGATTTTATTCAGAGTGGAGCTTTAGAGCCTTGCTGAGACTAGAAATGTAAAAAAAGACAATGCATGCTGCCCTGTGAAAATAGCCTCTGAGTAGCAGAGAATGAAGGAAATGACTCACAAGGGGAGAGGGTTCAAACCTACACTCAGGATGCAGAGGCTTGAGTGATTGTACATATGGATCGAAGGGAGTCTCACCAAGAGGAGTCTTGTCTTCAGCTAGGGATGCCTGTCAAAGTCAAGCTGTTTGGTAAGAAAGTCAAGAAACATGGGAGGTATAGTAGAGGAGAGAAGGAAAGCATACAGAAAGCTAGAGAGGTGTAGCAACGGCAAAAGCAACATATGGCAAAAGCCATGGGAGCCATGAAGCCTTAAGGAGCATGTAGTCAGGGTGTGGAAATGTTGGCTCTGGAGTAGCTCTGAACAAGGAGGAACAATCAGATGCCCCTTCCTTTTATAAGGTCATCACTATACCACTTTGAAGGCACACTTTGGCTTTGTTGAGGGGAGGGACATCTAGAAAAAGGACAAAACAGGCTCAATTTACTTTTTAAAAAAAATTATTTGAGAGTGAGCATGAGAGAAAGAGATCATGAGCAGGGGAGAGGGGCAGAGGGAGAAGCCGACTCGTTGCCAAGCAGGGAGCCCAATGCGGGACTTGATCCCAGGACCCTGGGATCATGACCTGAGCCGAAGGCAGATGATTAACCAACTGAACCACCCAGGTGCCCCAATTTACTTTAATAATACATGTATATATTACTTTTCAGATCTTGCTGAAGGTGTCTTGCTGAAGGTACGCACACTCACAAATTACACATAGCTTCACAGTCTCAGAAAGGGGCAAGAGGAGAGGTGTGGTGAGAAATCAGTGGGATTCTGTTAGAGCAACAGTAAACTGTAGAGTGGTGGGACAGAATGCACACGGTGGGCAGTCAAAAGAAGCCCAACCACTGTACACGTTTCCAAGGAAAATCTAGTTCGAGTACACTACTTAATTGATAAAACAAATGATTTTTGCAAGGAAATGCTGGTAACAGCTCTGTACTTTGGTATTTCAAAACAAGGCTAGGCATTAAAAGCATAGCTATACTTGGTAGAGAATGTCAGCAAATCTTAAAACTGCAGAATAAGTTAGTGGCTTTTTAAAGGAACTCAATTCTGAGCAAAATCTATCCCCTGGACGATGTTAGCAAGCTGATGTAACTAGGTTATTTTAGCCAGGCTGTCTCTCCTCTGCTGTAGCAGGTGCCCGTGAATTAGGTATATAGAACTTAGGGAGAATAAGGACAGACTGGCTAGTTTTATGCAGACAGTCTCCCTCAAATTAAATTTCAGTGGTTGGAAAATGTAATTTTCTTAAAGATTTCAAAGAATACAAACATATTCATTAATGAAGATTCTATTCCCACTGATTTATATCTACTGCTGATATCATGAGTTTGATTATTCTGAGAGCATGGTAAAACAAAATTATTTTATAACAGTCTATTGTAGAGCTTGCTCCCAAAGAAACAGGTTAGTGTCTCCACCTACCCATTTTATTTCCTATACAACCTCCCCAGATATATATATATATATATATATATATATATATATATATATATATATATATGGTGTGAATGAAGATGTTTCCAGCTACTTTCCTATAAAATAAATGACTTAAATAGTTGTAGCATTGATTATCTTATGTAACAAGACTCAAGGATTGGGTAAGTCAGAGGTGCAATGATGACATCAAGGATGCGGGTTACTTCCACCTTACTGCTTGGCCATTCTCTTCTGCTCTCTTCAGCTAACAACCCTCATGGTCCCCAAGATAGCAATTGCAGTTCCAGACACTAAACACAGACACAGTGACATCTAGCAGCACATGAGGGACTATTTCTTTTTGTATGTTTCTGTCTCGCATTGTTGGTAAATATGGTTCTACTTAGGAAAGTAATGCATTGCAACAGAAAATGAATATCTTCCTTTAAGGGTAAGAAAAGCCTTTTGCAGAAGTATATCAGTCGATTTCCCATTGCATTTTGTGAGCTAGATTTGCATCACGCACCCATGCCTGAACCAGTCGTTGACAAGGAGATTGGGACCACACTGATGACCTCAGAGCATGGTCTCTCAACCTCGGCACTGTCGGCATTTTGAGAGACATAATTCTCTGTTGTGGGGCAGCTGAATGTACCTTAGAGGCTGTTGAGCAGCATCACTGGTCTTTCCCTACTGGTGCCAATAGCACTTCTCCCAAGATGCGAGCATCAGCAGTTGTCCAGACAGTGCTGAATGCACCCTGGGGAACAAAGTCAATCAACCACCCCATTGAGAACCACTGGCTTAGATCAATCATAATTCACTCCAAGGGTTAGGCTCCCCTCCCCTGAAGCACAAAGAAGGCCCGAGATCAGGATCCTGTTAACAAGGAAGAAAAAGGGAATTGCTATTTGAGAGGTAGTTAGTGGGCAGGGTCACCCCCCCTTTTCTTTCTTGCCATTTTTCAACAAACAGATCAGGGACTTATTGGAAATATGAAAGCTATAAGAATGAGTTACCTGGTATTACCCAAAGAATGCTAGTTCCTATCTAATTGCCAAGTGGATAATACAAATATTCTTACATCCAATTGGTAATCTAGAAAATATAACCAAGGCTAATGTGCGTTGAAGCACCCAAATCATGACTGGTAGGTTGGTTGGGCTCGTAGGGCTCTGGTGTCCCTACTTTTGGTCCTGCTCTTGCAGCACAACCTTAGATTCTCCCTTAACTCGGGTCCTGTTTATAATGTGTAAGACTTTCTACTCTTGTCGTTTTTGTCACCCATTGGTGTTGAACACTTGCATCCTGGATTAAATCATTTGGTGAGAAAAAGTATGAAGTTTTTACTAATTCAACGGCCATCTATTGAGTAGCTTTCATCAGGCATGGGTACTATGAAGGAAAGTGACATGGCTGAAATATTACATTGGAGACTAGAGAAAAAGCTCTCTGAGGAAGTAACATTTCAGCCAAGAAAAGGGGGTGAATGGAGAGAGATTGAGGGAGGGAACATGTCTGATTATATAACGGCTGTAGTAAGGAGTTCCGATTTTATGCTAAGATCAGGAAAAAGAACTGATGGACTTGGGGATGGCGTGTGTGTGTGTGTGTGTGTGTGTGTGTGTGTGTGTGTTGAACTGCTTTCCTTTTGTCTGTTGTGTTTTGTACTTGGAACGTAGTATAATTCTAATTCTCGGCTGAGTTTAATTTCTTCTGTGCTATAACAATTTGTGGGATATGTAAACCTTCATTCTCCTTTTGTGATTTTTCCCCCTTTCCGTTTCTTAAGGCAGCATTGTTACTTGGCTTTCAGTGTCTCAAGCACAGCTTAGACCTCCTGGTTCTCTAAGAAGCCCCAGCCTCTAGCTTTAGACCTAATGTTCCCACATGAGTGGCTTTCAGGCTATAGGTCTTTGACCTTATCTGGACCATTGTTTTTGGTATTACTCCACTGGCTATGGAGAGAACATCTCTTGGGGAAAATCCACTAGGAAAATTCTTCCAGGAGCAGTGAGATCCCTCTATTTTTTCTGCCCCACTTTCAAAAACATCTTCCATCTCCCATAACTGCAGGAATTAAACCACTCTTAATATAGATCACTGCTGCCCTTGCAGAAAAGTATTTCTAGGATTTAAAGGAGATCATTGAACCATTACTTATTGAGTAACTTCTAAGTGTCAGACACTGGGCTTGGCAGTAGGATATAGTAATGAATAAAGTCTAGTCTCCATTATTTTGAAGCTGCCCCTCTGCAGGAGGTTAAATAAATACATAAATACATAAATAAATAACTGGTGTAATTAATGTTACAAAATTTTGTGAAAGGATGGCTAGGGGAGTCCTGGTTTGAAGAGGCTCTACCCACCTCCTCATGTCACCCCAAAGGAAAATAAAATCTAAGTAAAAACTAGACTTGTTAGGCAAATGCTTCCCTAGCTTACCTCCTTCCTCCTCCCAAGACCCTCCTGAATATAAATTCTGGTGCTTCCAGTGCTCTGTGGAGACTTTAAGCCAGTATCTAAGATTGCGTCAGGGCTAACCAGTAGCAGAGAGGGGAGAGGAACCTTCTAGGCTGAGGGATGAGTAGATGGAACAGAGATTGCCCGACTTGATAGAGGAGCTAACAGAATGCTTTCCTTGTTTCCTGCTGCAATGCAGTACTTGGATCCTGTGGACTACAGAGAGATTTTACGTAGAGGAACAGCAGGAATGTACACTGTTGCTTATGTACAGATTTCTAGTAAAAAGTAAAACATTAAGAAGGGACTTAGAAACCATTATGGCCAGGTATCCAATCTACCCAAATGTTAATTATGATGATCAGAATGTGAAGAATTGGGGGGGGTTGCCTATTTTATATGCATCGGGAAGTGGGATACACATAGAAATTGCTGTGGACCATTGGGTTGGTGTTGTAGAAACCATCATCTGAAATGTCAAGTGGCACTGAAAACAATGGGAGCTTCTAAGAGCTCTAGCACAGGGAAAGAACTTGGGACCTTGATTGGGTTTTGCCATGGCATTTCACTGGAGGAGGCTGTCACTCCTCACCCTGCATTTCTTTTACTTCCTTTATAAGCATGCGGGTCACCATAAAGTTAGTTCATCTAAAGGATGAAGAGTTTGGGGGTGTGGAGGAAGATGAGATGGTATTTTTCCTTTGGAGGTGGGAGTGAGCTTACTAATGAGTGGAAGGTTCTTAGTTTTGTTTGTTGTTTTCTGAGCAGAGAGGAGTGATGAAACCAAATCTATACAAACAGGCCCATTTCATTTAATGTTTGCTGGTTTGAGGTAATTAAGTTTTAATCTTTTTTTTTTTTTTAAAGATTTTATTTATTTGACAGAGATAGCCAGCGAGAGAGGGAACACAAGCAGGGGGAGTGGGAGAGGAAGAAGCAGGCCCACAGCGGAGGAGCCCGATGCGGGGCTCGATCCCACAACGCCGGGATCACGCCCTGAGCCGAAGGCAGACACCCAACCACTGTGCCACCCAGGCGCCCCTTAAGTTTTAATCTTTGATGGAATGACCGAAGTTGTATATGACCTATATTTAGGACTTTCCTGCTGCTGTGCCATCTCAGGTCATCTTAATCTTGTTCCTCTTTTCAGCTCCTTATCAGTCCTGTGGCCTCACTGTGCCACACTGACACCTTTTTTGGGGAGCTCCCTCCTGAGAGCCTGTCACAGGGTCTGTGGCCTGACCACTGCACTGGCTCTGGTAGCTTTGTTTTTTTTTTTTTTTTGATCTTTCCTATTGTGTAAATGGAGAAATAGACTCAAAGGAGCAACTTGCCTAAAATGATTTCACTGCCTCTTCACCTAATCTTATTTCTCCCAAACTAGTGATATTCAAAGCGTGGCCCACTGGCCAGCTTATGATGAGTCTGTGATAAGAACAGAAATTAAGAAGGGGTGCCTTGGTGGCTCAGTTGGTTAAATGTCCAGCTCTTGATCTCAGCTCAGGTATTGATCTCAGGGTCACGAGTTCCAGCCCCACGTTGGCTCCATGCTGGGTACGGAGACTACTTAAAAAAAAATTCAGGGCGCCTGGGTGCCTCACTTGGTTGGTTGAGTGTCTGCCTTCCACTCAGGTCATGATCCCAGAGTCCTGGGATCAAGCCCCATATCAAGCTCCCTGCTGAGGGGGAACCTGCTTCTCCCTCTCCTCCCCGCTTGTGCTCTCTCTTGCTATCTCTGTGCCTCTCTAATAAATATAATCTTTAAAAAAATTTTTTAAAAATCTTTGAAGAACAGAAATTGAGAGTAAGAGTTTTAGAAATTTTATGAGTAATTTTATGTGTGCTGAGTTTAATAGTAAAGAATTTGGGCTTTTATTTTGTCTTTTTTAATTTTTTCTTTTTTCTTTTTCTTTTTTTTTAAAGATTTATTTATTTGACAGAGATAGAGACAGCCAGCGAGAGAGGGAACACAAGCAGGGGGAGTGGGAGAGGAAGAAGCAGGCTCATAGCGGAGGAGCCTGATGTGGGGCTCAATCCCATAACGCCGGGATCACGCCCTGAGCCGAAGGCAGACGCCCAACCGCTGTGCCACCCAGGCGCCCCTAATTTTCATTTTTCTAATAGTTTTGTGGTTTTATCATATTTTACAAAACAATCAGTTCACAATGTATTGAGAGAAAAAACAAACTGGTCCTTAACCACAGACAGTTTGAGAAACACTGAATTAGACCACAGAGACTCTAATAGGACTTTTGAAAATGAAGATGTGCTATCCACATGCAAACCATTGTCATTTTAGTTTAATGATATCTCTGTTATGCTTTGTAGTTTCAATGTCTTTAACTGATCTGAAATTCCCCCAAACGATACAGTGACATGGTAAAAATGCTGGAGTCTTTGCTAAGTTTGTCTCTATGACACCTACAATCCTGGCCAAATGTTTTAAGTCTTCGAGCCCCAGCCTCCTCATCTGTAATAACAACAGTACTCACCTCAGAGAGTTGTTCTTCTGATTAAATGAAAGAATGTATGTAATACACAGAATAGTGTCTTGATCAAACATTGTAAATGCAATAAATGTTGGATATTAATGAGCTGCAGTAACACTGTTATAAAATGGAGATCATACTTATCTACCAGGAGAAAAGTACAGATTAACATGTTATAATTACCCGTTAAACGTTTATGCAGTATCAAGTACAAGACCTTTTGGTGGATACTAGGATATAATCTTTGTCCTCTAGCAGTTTAGAATCTAGCAGAGGATATTAAATACACACATGGAAGATGTGTGTGGAGTAAAATCAAGGCCATTGGAGGAAAAAATGAGGTAGATCAATTTTCTTGATTCCTCCAAGGAAGCAAGAGGTTTTAAAGAGGACAGTGTTTGAGATGAACCTGAAAGGATGGATTGACATTTTAGAACTTTGAAAGAAATATGACACAGAGAAGTTTCAAATGATCATGATACATTAAGCTAATATTGATCAGATATTAAATCAGACATGCTGTTTGATGTCAATATGTACAGTATGATTCCGTCCCCAATTTTTATTAAAATTATTTATATAAAGGCCTAGATGGAGAAATTAAATGATTATTTCTTGGTGGTGAGATTATATTATTTTATATATTATATATTATTTATAAATATGTATTTTACCAGAGTAGTTTTATAATTGGACAAAACTGCTTTTTATTTTTTCTTTTATTTTTTACAAAACTACTTTTTAAAGGGCTGGCTCAAATCAAAGCTGCTAATTTAAGTATAACTTGGTACAACCTTTAAAAAATCATTTTCACAGTTTTACTAGTAACTATAAATGTGTGGATACACTTTTACCTAATGATTCCATTTCTGGGTATTTATCTTAAAAAATCTACATTCATGAATGTCCTGTGATTTCTTTGTAATGGCAAAGAGAGAAGGGAATAAGTTGTGTCCAAGAATAGAGAATTAAGTAAATTTTCCATGTCCACTTAATATAATTTTATTCAGCTGTTAAAATGCTGATGAAGCTTAGGTGAAATATGAAAAATACTTAAACGTGAAAATACAGGACCCCAAAACTGTGTGCACTCTATGATAACAACATTGTAAAAGAAATATGCACAGGACAAAAAAAATTTAAGAAAATACACTAGATGCTGAGAGTGGCCGTGTTTGTGTGAAGGAATTTTTCTTTATTGTGCTCATGTTCTACGATGCAGTTAAAATTATTTTTACAATGAAAGCGATTATTTTAAAGCCTGGGTATAAAAAGTTTCCTCACTGGCACTCTGATTTGAAAATACTAAATTTAAAAAGTATTAAAAACCTATTCTATATATTCCTTAAGTTTCTACAGACCACATTTTGAGAAAAGTTTAACTCTGTGCGGTAGTCCTGCCATGATTTGCATAAAAACGAATGACAGAAGGGATTCTCTCCTCTTACAAATGAGAACTCTGAAATCCAGCCTTCCAAGCTGGTAGCAGAACCAAAATTGGAACCCAAGTCTACGAGGATATCTAATAGTATCTAATACCGTTCGTAGCTCCAGATCCACCTATGAGTGCTAATAAACTGGTCGTGTCTGCTGACTGAACAAACATTGGCGTCGCTACCCTTCTGGCTGGCCTGCGGGTTTGATTCCTTTCGCTACAGCTCGTCCTCGAGAGCCTTCGCTCTTCTCCACCACTTGGGGGCCCGCAATACTTCACCGTTTTTAAGTCCCTCACTCTTTCCGTCCCCAGCGTCCGAAGTATCGCAGAACGCCCGGCAGGAGTCGCTGCAACCCCCTCTGGTACCGCGGCCCCTCCCCTGGCCAACCGTCGATTGGGCCGGCGCGTGACGTCACGCCGTTTTAGCCAAACAAATGGGTTTCGGGGCGAGCGTTGGGTTCCGCCGCGCCGCGCTGGGCGCTCGGTCCGCCTCAGCGGTGGGGAGCGAGCCAGGCCTCCCGCCGCTGCCGCCGCCGCCGCCGCATCGGGGTGTGCAGCCCCGGCCGGGGCAGGAGCGCAGGTGGGTTGGGGCCGCGGTGGGGCGTGGCGTGAGGGCAGCGCGGTCGGGGTCCTGCGGCGGCGGCCACGGTGGCCGCTCCCCGCCCCCTCCCGCCGTCTGCCTGCGCTCCCGGGGCGCGGGGAGGGTGGGGGCGGGGGCGCCGCTCGCGGCGCGCTCTGCGCGTCTGGGACAGGGGTCCGGTGGCCCGCGCCTCCTCCCGGGCGGCCTCAGCCGGCGCACTGGCCAGGCGCGGAGCGCCCCCGCGGGCCACGGAAGGTCGAGCGGGCCGGGCCGGGTCCCCAGTCTGGGCTGAAGCTAAGGAGATCACGGATAGGCCGTGAGGAGGCACTGGACCGGCTCTCTCAACCTCCGTGACCCGCGGCCGGCGAGGAAGTCGGACTCTGGGTGGGGGTCGCCTCGCCTGGTCGCGCCCGCCTGGGCTCGGCCACCGTGTCCTTTCCGCCCCAGCACAGGTGAGCTGACGCCTGCCCTTAAGCTTTCTCGGGGGCTGGCCAGGACAGGGGATCGGAAGCTTCTCTCGCCTCGGGGCAGGCGCAAGTCGACTGCGGTCGGCCCCAGTCAGCGATGAGGTCATAGTGCTCTGGGTCCTCGTGTCTGTGACGTCAGGGGTTTCCAAGAGATGGGCTGTGATGTCACAGCAGGCCCCCGGCTAGGACCTTGGCGCGCGGAAGGGCGGGGAAGACCAGGAGGGGAGAAAAAGGAAGTTCAGTCTTCTGCCGACGACTGGAATCACAGCGGATTTGAATCGAAAGCGGTTCAGTACCAGCATTTTACAGTTGTAATAGTTGTCAAGTTCTTTAACATTTCAAGCAAGCATTGTTAGTACAGTTCAATATAAGACTTTTGATTTAGAAAAATCTAAGTCTGGAGGTTTGGGGGGGGATTGAGTGTTTAATGTAAATGCCTTTCAGGAAGGTGAACTCCTAGTTTGATGGTTTTTTTTTTTTTTAAGATTTTATTTATTTATTCGACAGAGAGAGACAGCCAGCGAGAGAGGGAACACAAGCAGGGGGAGTGGGAGAGGAAGAAGCAGGCTCATAGCGGAGGAGCCTGATGTGGGGCTCGGTCCCACAACGCCGGGATCACGCCCTGAGCCGAAGGCAGACGCTTAACCGCTGTGCCACCCAGGCGCCCCTAGTTTGATGGTTTGTGATTGCAATTGCTGAAGAAATAGAACCGGTTAGAGTACTGATAATTCAATTTGTCTTACTCTTTTTTGCTACACAGTCTTGAAATTATATACGGTATTTGCTTGTTTGCATTTTTGTTAGAGAGTGGCTAGGAAGAGGGAGAGCAGATCATGAACTTTTTCTGTTGTGGAGGGGCGGGAAGGGAGGTTTGAATTAATCCAACATTCTTTTTAAATAATAATTACCTGACGATTTAATTTATCTAGGTTGTCTTTGTCCTGCGCTATCATGGATAATTAAGGGTTTCCTATGGCTATAACTTATCAGCAAGCCGTTTTCTTGCTTTCCTACTAAGACTGGGCTATGACAATAACATATCCCAAGACAACTTGTCTGGACAAGTAAGAAATTTTGTGTGTATTGCTTTCAAATATGAAACTGACAGAATTTCATTTAAGTGCCTTGTCTCTGAATACTGTTTTTCTTCCAGAGCTTTCAAACGAGATCAGGCCAGACCAGAAAATAAGCTAGTCACTTGCCATTACTGACCCTTTTCAGGTATTTCAGCATATCGATATAATTTCTTCCTCTTTATAGGATCATTTAAATAGAATCTAGTTTGAAAGGTAGCTGCCTTAAAATTAAAGCGTTATTACAATTTAGGGTTTTCAGCGGATGCTTGGGTAGAACTCCTCAGTCCTTCCTTATTGACCTTGATTTGTAATGGTAGTTTTTTGTTGTTAATACTTACTGTTCTCCATTTGCTCTTTAAGAGTGATTGATAAGGGATTGTCTCTCTGGATTTTACACCAACATGCTGGTGGAAGTTATGCTGTGTACATTAACAGGAAATGAAAGCAAAAATTACCCTCATTAAATACTGTTGGATTTGACTGAAGTTCACAAAAGGAGGCTTTCTTGTAAATCTCATTTTGATCCTCACTCGCCATACCTTGGAAATTTGACAGCATTGTGTGTACTACTGAGAGTTATTTTTTTCTTTTAAGAAATTAGGAATTATATGTTAACAGTGTTGATCGAAGACCCTGAAGACAAAATTTGAGCCTTTGGATCCTCAAGACTGATAGAGTTAAGGTAAAACTGCTGGTAGTGAGGGTGTTAACCTACTCTAAGATGAAAGGATCATGGCAAGATACTATGTAATGAAATTGAAGGAAGTTCAGAAGGACACTTTGCTTGTGTCTTTTTCCAAGTAACCTTTCTGGGGCAGGCTATGTAGCTCTGTGTAAATTAAGTGTACTTGTATATATGGGAAGGGATGAAAGTCAAGTTAAATGTAAATTGAAAGACATATAAATGATGATAATAAAATAGCCCCTCTCTGGCAGTGCTGTTTTCCCTCTTTCGTGTTTAGTAGTTATAACTTTTTTTTTCCTAATGGAAAATGAGATAATAGGTGGAGAATAATGTCTTTAGTGCATTCTGATGTGATCGTGGAGCAATGACAGGTATAAAAAAGCCAGCTTATGTATAGAGTTGTATAACTATTCTGAAACATTTTTGCAGCTTGTTTCTACCTTTGGCAGGATGTTTTTCTACCCAGGCCTTGAATTTGGGTCTAGGAAGTAGCTTTTACTTTTTATAAATGGGAATTTATTTGAAATCGGATTTATTATTTTAAAATGTTTTGTTATCTTACTCGGTTACTGCATTTGAAAGGACTAAGTCATTCATTCATTTGTGACTATGGCATCTTTTGGACAGGTAAAGCAAATATGAAGAATGAAAGTGCTGTATTTTGTGAATTTTCCAAATTCTTTGGATATGTTTATTGGATCAATTCTTTTAACACATAGAATTTAAATTCATATGCAAAATTCCTACTTTATTTTTTGAACTTAAATTTATGCTCAGTTTAGTTTGGACAGTTGTGATAATCTAGTAAGCCGTAATCTCGTTTTAATATTTGTTGGGGGAGGACATACTAATCATTAGAGACATCATTTAGTGTTACCTTCCAAAATTTGCAGCTGTTTAGAACCAGATACTTGAGGGACACTACTATGGTATAATGAATGCCTTCCTTGTTAAGTCATGTGTGACAAAGGCAAAATTCAGCAAGTGCATAATCTACAGTCCTTGGGAAGCAACAACAAGAAAGAGCAGATTAACTCCAAATGCATTTAGGTTATCTGGAAATTGAATTCCTGTCATTCTTTATCTTTGTATAATTTAACTTCTTTTTTTTTGACGTTTATGGTATTCTGAAGCTGATGTACTATATTATGTAGGACATTACTAATGGTTAATATGTAGGTGTTTCTTAACATTAGCTGAGAGAGTTTATCAACCTACCATTTCCAACTCCATCTTCTGGTTAGCTCTCCACAGAGGAGACTCCAGATCTTCTCCTTTTAAGTATTCAACTTCGGAATTTTAGCACATACATTTCCTACTGTCAGGACAATGTAGGTATAAATATGAAACTAATAAGCATTAATATGTGTGATTAAATATTATTATAAGGCATGGGTTTCATTCATCCAACAAACATTTTTTGAGTACCTCTATACCAAGTGTTCAGCCAGGGACTGTGACATGGAGATGAATTGTCCTTGCTGCAAGGATCCTTGACCTTTGTTTTAATATTCCCTTGCCATGGAGGGCCATGGGTTTGAGGAGCCAGAATTGGACCAAGAGGACGAACCATTTATGTGATGCCAAGATTGGCCAGAGGTCTCATCTTAAGGTCAGTTTAAGGAGGTATTTAGAAACTCAGGTGAAAAGAATGGGGAATGGATTATTATACAGGCAAAGGGTCTAGACTCCACAAATATTGATTATTCTAAAATGAATGGAGCTTAGTGAGTGAGCACTTTCTTTGAGTCAAGAACAAGAGCACAAGGCCAGAAATAGTCTGTGTAGGCAGTGTAAAATTAGAGCTAGAGCGAAGAGGTAGAATCCAGACATCCCACCCTGAGGCATGTATGTACGTTCTTTCTTCTCTAAGGCCGTTCCTTTTATTTTTTTTAAAGATTTTATTTATTTATTCGACAGAGATAGAGACAGTCAGTGAGAGAGGGAACACAAGCAGGGGGAGTGGGAGAGGAAGAAGCAGGCTCATAGCGGAGGAGCCCGATGTGGGGCTCGATCCCATAACGCCAGGATCACGCCCTGAGCCGAAGGCAGACGCTTAACCGCTGTGCCACCCAGGCGCCCCTGTTCCTTTTATTTTTTAATTGTTTTCATTCCTTTTCTTGACAAACCTGCAAAATACGTGAGCCTCTCACAGCCTTCATTTCCACTTTATTTTTTTAAAGATCTTATTTATTAGAGCAAGCGAGAGAGCACAAGCAGGGGGAGTGGCAGGGGGAAAGGGAGAAGCAGGCTCCCCACTGAGCAGGGAGCCCCACGCAGGGCTTTATCCCAGGACCCTGGGATCATGACCTGAGCCGAAGGCAGACACTTAATGACTGAACCACCTAGGCGTCCCTTCCCTGACATTTTATTATGAAAAATTTTAACACAGAAAAGAATTGTTGCAAGAACTGTTTGTTGAACAATTGAATATATAAGTACCAACAAACCTAGGTTCTGTAATTTGTAATTCGGACTTTGCCATATGTACTTACCTGTCCATCCATCCTACCCTCCTCTCTCTCCCTGTATCCTTTCATCAATCCATCTTCTATTTAGTTGTATTTTTACCCCCAAATACTTCAGTGTGCCCATCATGAACTATTTGTTTACTTGTTTTTTGTTTTGTTTTTTTAAGGGAGAGAGAGTGCACAAGCTGGGGAGGGGGTTGCAGGCAGAGGAAGAGAGTGAGAATCTTAAGCCCCACACAGGGTTTGATCTCAGGACCCCAAGATCATGACCTGAGCTCAAATCAAGAGTCGGACACTTAACTGACTGAGCCACCCAGGTGCCCCAGTTTACTTGTTTTTAAGGTAAAATTTATATACAGTAAAATGTACAAATCTTATGTACCCTTAGTTTGAGTTCATACATCTTTGTAACCTATAACCCTGTCAAGATATTAAACATTACTATCACTAGAGAAAATTCCTTCATGTACCTTCCAAGTCAATTTGATTAACTTTTTAATCTGCAGTCTTCAGTTTCTTCTGAAACTACCTGTTCAAAGGTCCTAGTTTGTTAGCATATTTGAGTAGCATCGTGGTAGGTGTTCAGAATATAAAGAAATGAAGAACATAGCTTCTATTTTCTTTAAGCTTATAATTCATTTTGGGTTTTAGTTAGGTGTTGGTGTCTGAAAAGAGATAAGTAAATGTTATTTGAATTCAGAGGAGGCATCTGGGACTGCCAGAGAAAGCTTCCTAGGTATGGGTCTTGAATTGGGCCTCTATTTTAGAATCCAGGGAAGAGTTGAGTTTTGGTTTGTTTTTTATTTAAATAAACTGTATGATTTGAAGTTAGAAGTTATTATATTAAAGAACAGTAGTAGACAAGTGTGGTTGGGACCCAGTTTTGGAATGAGTATAAACATTTTATACCCAGTGATAATTTTTGAAGAAGGAAGTAATGTAAAAAAAAAAACCAAACAAACAGATTAGGGGCGCCTGGGGGCTCACTTGGTTAAGTGTCTGCCTTCAGCTCAGGTCTGATCCCAGAATTCTGGGATCTAGTCCTGAGTAGGGCTCCCTGCTCAGTGGGGAGTCTCCTTCTCCCTCTGCCCTCCCCCCCCCCCCCCACTCATGCGCCCTTTCTCTCTCTCTTTCTCAATTGAATAAATAAAAATCTTTTGAAAAACTGATTAAATTCTTGTTTGTTATCTCTGGTATTTAATTGTGTAGATGACTTCTTCATTTTTTTGAGTTCTCTCCTTTCTTGGTTCTTTGCCTATCTGGTTTCTCAGCTATGCTGGCATTTCTTTCTCTTCCAGATTTAAACTATTGAAAGCTTTGTCTTGACTCTTTATTGTGCTCTTTGTTATCTGACCCTTAGCTGTTAGGGCTTCTCAATTATAATTCTTTCCAGGTCATGGCTACATCTGTATTCTTTAGCTGTTAACCCTTGTTAGGTTTCTAACTGCTAATAGGATGCTGCTTTTTGTATGACCCTGTTTACTTTGTACTTGTTCAAGAGTCTGTAGCAAGAGCATTTAAATACTTGTAGCAAATAGGATTTAAGAAAGAAAGATGTACCTTTGGGCTGAGTGAACAGACTAGGTAGAGCTTGTAGGAATAAACCCCGGAATGACACTGCAGAATTTGCCTGCTAAGGGAGCTACTGCCATTGGGGACCATGTTGTTGAATCAGAAAGCTGCTGCCATCATACTTGACAGAAGTTTAACTTCCTACAAAAAAAAGGTGGTTTAACTTCCTTGGGCAGAACTATCATTACGTGTTATTTTTTTGCCCTGCATATCTTATGCAGGTATGTCTGCTTAGCTGCACTTAGGTCAAATGTGAAACCTTAGTTTCAAGGGCAACTGGAAAATGTAGTTTTTAGTTGTTCAGTCTCTATAAAACAGGAAGTCTATGTGAGAATGGATTGGAGTAAGTACCGAGTGACACTCAGTTTGTGAAAAACTAAACTCATTTTCCCCAGATTCCCTCAGTGTATTATAAAAGTCAAGTTTTTTATAATTTTGCTGTTTCTGTGCAAGACCATAGGTTTTGTCCTAGTTTCCTGAGATAGAAACTATTGAAATCAATTGTATCATTTCGATTTTTATATTCTGGGTATAACAGAAAACCAACTCAAATTTACTAGCTCACAATATTGGAAAGTCCAAAGGCAAAGCTTGGTACACTTGTACTATGTGATCAGAATCTCATCTTTCTTTCTTTTTCCTTTTTTTAATGAGCTCTGCTTCTGATGTGTCTGTCCCTTTGGGGTCCCAGGATGTTCGTCAGCAGCTCAGGCTCTAGGTCCTCATGCCCTCAGATCCAGACGGGAGGGATGAGTGCTTCAGAAGAAGCTGTAGGGCAGGGCTCTTGACCTTTGTTCCTTCCTCCACTCCTTCGGCAGTCTGAAGCCTGTAGGAGTCCTTTCCTCGGTTATTTATTTATTTTATTATTATTTTTTAAAAAACGGTTAAGAGTAACAGTATTCACCAGTGGCCCTCAAGGCTGGCCAACCTCATCCCACCTCGTGGAGGGGTGGGGCACCAGTGGCCTCCCACTCATCCTACACCTCTCATGTTCCTTCACCATGCCAGACTAGAGTCAAGCTCAACAGGGTCATCTTTCCATGTTCCCTTGGCTCTGGTTTTGCCGGATAGTAGGTTGGGACAGTGGAGATCTTATTCCTGTGCATCACTAATTAGATGACGAGGAATTTGGCTTCCTTAAGAGAGTCATAGTTACTCCCACGATTTACCCAGGCTTCATTGAATTTCTTCACTTTGACATTTAGAGCACTGACCAGAAATCATGTCAATACCCGCCAAGGGCCTTCGCAATTATTTTAAATAAAGTACATAGGTCTAGCAAAGAGCAGCTATATTAAAATACTGTTATTAAAATGTTTTTTAAAAATTGTAAGATAGTATGTGCTTCTTTGTTATAATAAGATTTAGTATGGTTCTAATAATTTCCGAGTAGTGGTGAATATTGTCACTATTTGTAGGTGTCTGCAACCAGTGATAATGTGATAGGAAACTATCTGTGACTTCTGCTGGTGATAAAGTGACTGGTATTACTAATATTGAGGTCTGTTGACTAGATTCACAAAAGAAGGACATGCTAAATTTCTTTTAAGTTCAGTGAAGTTAAAGATGTCTTTCACCCCCTCATCTGAGCTTATAGACACCCTGATTTCTATACTTAAACGTTTTGGGGGATCTTTGCACTTCAGCTTAAGAAGTATAGGTAGGAGAGAGTCTCTCTTCCCAGGGGCCCCAGCAAATGTTTTGCGTATCTCATTGACTTTGGGTTAAATTGACATTTCTGAACCAATGAGTAAGGCCAGATAAGATTTGGTAACTGGTTTAGCCAGCCTGGGCCTACCCCTGGAGCTGAGGTTGGGGTCATTGCTACCTAAACAGCATGGTGGCTTAGCTTTTTTTTCCTGAGGGAAATTTGGGGGCTACTGGATGCTGAGCCCATCTACTAGCAAATAGTAGATGTCCATTATGTCATCCCCTCTCCTTTGCTTCCATAGTCGACCAGTCATTAAATTTTAGTGAATCTTTCAGTTGGATTTGTCTTTCCCTTGATCAGTGTCTCTGCTAATATCCTAAGCCTCCAGTATGGAGCATATGGGATGGTCCATTGGGTTGCAAAAAGAAAAGTATTAGAACTTCTAGTTATTTTTTACATCCTTTTAGTATTTATTTTTGTGTTTCTTTTACACGGTATATAAAATACAGAAGTTTGGTAGTACATGCATATATGTAAAATTTAGAAAAATATACATTTATGTTGGGTGCATGTTAAAATTCTTCAAATCATGGGAGTGGGAGTGTCAGAAAAGTTAAGCTAACCATAGAGCAGTGCTATTCAGTAGAAATATAATGTGAGCCATACGTAATTTAAAATTTTCTAGATTACCACATTAAAAATGGTGAAAAGAAACAGCTGAAAATAATTTTAATAATGTTATTTAACATAATAAATCCCAAACAGCATGATTTCAACACGTAGTCAATATAAAAAATTACTGAGATAGTTTACATGTAATATAAATGTAATATAGATGTAAATATCATCTCTGTTAAGACAAGTGATATTTCAGATGCTCAAAAACGAGATGTGGCTAGTGCCTTCTGTATTGGATAGCACAGAGTTAGACCAATGATCATTCTGGGTTTAGATTTCTGTAATTGTCGCTGTAGTTTTCATAAATCCGTTATTTACTCTCTTCAGTCTTTTTGTACACTTGTTGGGTTAATTGAACAAAAATCCCACTGGGATTTTACTTTCCTGAATCACATTTAAAAGTAGCTTTTAAGACTTTTCATAAGGTGGTTCATCCCATCTTTCTTCCTCCCATGTTTCTGGGCCTGCCTGCAACAAACCTGGGGTTCAGTTAGGTAGTTTCCCCAGCTGTGCCTTCCTTTTCCATTTCTGCAGATGTAATCATCCATTATGAGGAGCCTGTTCCCATAAAATCTCCTTGGACTCTCCAGTCCCTCTCTATAATCTATTTCCGGAGCTCCCACTGTGTATATTGAGTACTCAGCCTCACCTTAGCACTTCATCATTTACCATTGTTCATTGTTATTGTTTCATAAATGTTATTAGTCTTATCTCCCTTACTAAATGCTAAGCTTCATATCATATGTCTCCAAATTGTAGATACATAGTTAAAGGCTTAGCTTTTTCCCTCCTCGTCTTTTTTTTAAGTTTATTTATTTATATCTCCACCCAATGTAGGGCTCGAGCCCATAACCCTGAGATCAAGAGTCGGATGTTCCTCTGAGCCAGCCAGGTGCCCCTTTTCCCCCTCATCTTTAAGGGGGGATTTAAATTTGTACCTTTAAATTTTTTGAAATTGTTTGCTTCTCTGCTGGTTAACTTGGACACCTTCTAGCAAATTCAGTTGTAGGAGTTTGTGTAATGAAGTATTCATTTGGTTCTTGAAAATGAAAGAATTTAATTTTGTTTATAAAGTAGTCTACTTGAAGCTGTAGGATCACTCTTAGTACTACAGTAGGGAATTATTGATTAGCTGGAGTTTCCGAAGATGAAATTTGGGTTTGATAAGGAAGTCTCAAAGGACACATTTGCTCTATTGTCCAGGAGCCAAGAGTGGCAAACTTGTTTCCTAAGTAGGCCAAGAGATTTTATTTCAAGTTCAGTCATCAGGATTATTCTCTGGAGGTTTGTGGTACTTTCTGCACACTAGTCACTTTAGCCCTAGGGGATAGGTTTCTCTAGTTCAGGCAGTAGTTGAAGAGCTCTACCGTCCATTACAATGTTTTAGCTCATTTGGAATACTACAAAAAGGATGACGAAAATGGATCCTGAAAAAAGTCTGAAGAAGATCATATATAGCTTTATGTTTTATGAATCCTCTCTTTCATTTGATATTTTCTTTGCTGTGTTATATTTAACATGTTATATGGTTATCTTGGTAAAATAGCTATATACCAACATTTTTAACTTGTGGAATTTCAAGGCCTCCTTGTTTACTATTTACTAAAAAAAGTGCAGTATGGTTTAGATGCCAGGCATTATGTTAAGTGCATTAGTTAACGTCTGTCACTTTTTCTTTTAGCACTATTTTACAGATCTATATACTCTTTGGCAAATAGCAGTCTTTTTTAAAAAAGATTTTATTTATTTATTTATTTATTTATTTATTTATTTATTTATTTATTTACCTATCTATCTATCTACCTACCTACCTACCTACCTGAGAGAGAGAGAGTACAAGCAGGGGAGCATCAGGCAGAGGGAGAAGCAGGCTCCCCACTGAGCAAGGAGCTTGGGATCAGGACCTGAGCCAAAGGCAGATGCTTAACCAGCTGACCCACCCAGGTGTCCCTGGCAAATAGCAGTCTTTAAGAATATATTCTTTTGTCTTATTATTTAACACCTTGTGGGTTTTCCTCTCTTTTTGGCAAATATCATTAAGTAAAATTGTTTTTGTTTGGGTATTTATTTATTAAAATATATTAACTTCTGGAAAGTTCACTTTTTTTTTTAATTAGCAAGAGGTTATAAGTTTTCTTCAAATTAAAACATAACTTTACATTCAAGTTGCATATATTTGTAAGACTGTAGTATAAAATATTTTTACACTTGAAAATTACGGTTATG
Source organism: Ursus americanus (assembly GCF_024610735.1). Classification (NCBI taxonomy): domain Eukaryota; kingdom Metazoa; phylum Chordata; class Mammalia; order Carnivora; family Ursidae; genus Ursus; species Ursus americanus. Next base: position 3,253,074 of record NC_142152.1, on the reverse strand, counting down.
AAACATTTTAGAGCTACTGATTTTTTAAAAAAAATTGATGGTCTTGAAATTTAAGTGAAAACTTAAGCCATGTTAGTAACTGTTTTATATCTGAATTGAAAAAATGAATTATTTTCTCTCTTCTTTATTTGGTCTAGGTGCTTAGCTTTTGCATTACAGATTTTTTCGATAACCCAAAATATTATTGAGTATAGTACCAAAAAAATTAATGTGATTCTTACTGTAGTTTCTACCTTGTTTTGTGAATCTACCTTGTGTATCCTGTTTAAATTTTAATTATCCCCTTTTAGTAGAGAATGAGGAGTTGTAAAGCTTTTAAGAATTGTTGCATTATGAATATCTCGTGGATTTCCTCTTCTTTTAAGGGACAGAAAAACAAGGACAGCATGCTTCTTTAATAGATATAATTAATTTTGAAGATTAAAATCTGCTTGCCAATTCATGTTTTGGACTACTTAAATATTATGATTTTATGTTATTAAAGGTCTGTTTGGGTGCCCCCCCAGTGTTTCTAAGGATTTCTTTTACCGAACAATTGTTGCATTTTTCTCTTGTTTAAAGGCTGTAGTTTAAATACATGTTGCCTCTTGACCACAGTAATCTAATTCAGTGGGAATTCCTTTAAAAGTCTTAATTGGTTTCTTGTGTAAATCCCTTAAGGACTAGTCTGACAATTACTAATCTTTGTTTTCTGTAGCATCAGGTAAAAATTTGTAACATTGTTTATACTGAGAAAAAGTGCAAATTTTAGAAGTGTTGAGATAAGAAAACCAGGGAAGGTCAGTTTGATAAATTTCTCAGAAATCCTCATTTTATTTCAATTTCTAATCTGATTCACAGACTTTCACAGTTACTATTTGTAACTCTTCATAATCTATACTTGCCTAACAAGAAAGAACCTTTTGTATGATTGTTTCAGTTAATCAGAGAAAAACCCTGTTGGCCTTTTTGATTTTGTTAGCTGCCTTTGTTTGTTCTTACTGAAAGGAAATAATGAGAAATTAAAAGATAAATAATATATTTCCAGCAGTAGAATGATCCCAGTGCCTCTCCTTTGGATTAAAATGTTTTCTTGCCTTTTTTCCTCGAAAGAAGAGTTCTCAGTACTCGCCTTGCGTTTTTCCTCCTTGCAACATATTCTTTTGTCATTTTTGTGTCTAGTGGTTTTCTGGGTAATTAGTCCAATATGAGATCATGTTGAAACTAAAGTCAATATAAGTCTTCAAATCATTAAAATCTGCATATACCAAAATTTCAGAACATTTAAATGGAATATTTAATAGGATTAAAGAGCATTTATTTTTTGGATAGGTAATGTGTTCACATGGTCAAAATACCAAAAGGTGCAAAAAATGAGTTTTTGTCTCTCTTCTCTCTGTTGGGCACACTTTTCCCCTCACTGGAGGCAACAATTCTATTTGCCCTACCTTTTAAAAAAACATAAGTGGTAGTAGATTCTACATACTATTATCTTGCCTTTTTCACTTGATTTTTGTCCTTTACATATTGTAATATGAAGAGTGTATTAGTGATAGAAAATCTAAACTAATAGTGGGTTAAACAACAAAATACTTCTCTTACAAAAGTTCAGATATGTGGTCTAGGGCTGGTATAGCACTCATGGTATCTCTCTTGTTTTGAGGCATGATGAATACAGTAAAATGCACAGATATTAAGCAGACAGTTTGATGAGTTTTGACAATTGTATATAACAAACCCTGCAGTCGAGAGCCAGCCCTCTAGCCTATCTTCATTCCTTACCCCACCCCTTGGCTGTTTCCATACTATTACTGCTCCACTGTTTGTTGCCTGTGTCTTCATTGACCTAGCTGGATCTCCAGCTATTGGAGCCTCTTTCACACTGCAGGATGCAAGAAGGGGTAAAGGTTACGTGGCAGCCTTTTTATAGGAAGATTTTTAGAAGCTGCCATTTCACTACGTTTCCAGTCATGTTTCATTAGCCATACTCATAAATACAGGCATACCTTGTTTTATTGCATTTCACTTTATTGCGCTTTACAGATTTTGCGTTTTTTACAAAGTGAGTGTTTGTGGTAACCCTGTTGAGCAAGTCTGTCGGTGCCATTTTTCCAACAGCATTTGGTCAGTTTGTGTGTCTGTGTCACATTTTGGTAATTATTCAATATTTCAGACTTTTTCATTATTCTCTTTGGGTGATTTGCAATGAGTGATCTTTGATTAATTGTTTTGGGGTGCCACAAACTGTGTCCATATAAGATGGTGAACTCAATAAATGTGTGTTCTGACTGTTCCACTGACCAGCTGTTCCTCTGTCTCTCCCACTTCTTGGGGGTCTCCTTATTGCCCGAGACACAATACACTGAAATTAGGCCAATTAATAAACCTACAGTGGCCTCTCAGTGTTCAAGTGAAAGGAAGAGTTGCACATCTATCACTTTGAAATCAAGGCTAGAAATGATTAAGCTTAGTGAAGAAGACACGTCCAAAGCTGAGACAGGCTGAAAGCTAGGCCTCTTGTGCCGCATAGCCAAGCTATGAATACAAAAGACAAGTTCTTGAAGGAAATTGAAAGTGCTACTCCAGTGAATATACGAATGAAGAGAAAACAAAACAACCTTAATGCTGATATGAAGAAAGTTTTAGTGGTCTGGATAGGAGATCAAACCAACTACAACATTCCCTTAAGCCTAATCCAGAGCAAGGCCCTCACTCTCTTCAATTTTGTGAAGCCCGAAGGAGGTGAGGAAGCTGCAGAAGAAAAGCTTGAAACTAGCAGAGGTTGGTTTATGAGGTTTAAGAAGCCATCTCAATAATCTAAAAAGTGTAAAGTGAAGCAACACGTGCTGATGTAGAAGCTGCAGCCAGTACCCAGGTGATTAGTGAAGGTGGCTTACACTCAACAGCAGATTTTCAGTGTAAATAAAATAGCCTTATATTGGAAGAAGATGCCTTGTAGGCTAGAGAGGAGAAGTCCATGCCTGGTTTCAAGTCTTTAAAGGACAGGTTGACTCTCTTGTTAAGGGGCTAATGCTAATGATGACTTTAAATTGAAGCCAATGCCTATTAACGATTCAAAAATCCCAAGGTCCTTAAGAATTATGCTAACTCTACTCTGCCTGTGCTCTATAAATGCAGCAACAAAGCCTGGATGACGGCACATCTGTTTACGACATGGTTTACCCAGTATTTTAAGCCTGCTATTGAGTGAGACCTACTTGTCAGATATTGAAATGTCACTGCTCATTGGCCACCCGAGAGCTGTAATGGGCATGTTGTTTTCATGATTGCTAACACAGTATCCGTTCTGTGGCCCATGGATCAGGGAGTCATTTTGACTTTCAGGTCTCTATTTAAGAAATCCATTTTGTAAGGCTGTAGCTGCAATAGGTTGTTGTTCCTGGACAACGTAAACTGAAAACCTTCTGGAAAGGATGCATCATTCTAGGATGTCATTAAGAACATTTGTGGTTCCTGGGAAGAGGTCAAATTATCAACATTAACTGGAATCTGGAAGAAGTTGATTTTAACTCTCATGGATGACTTTAAGGTGTTCAAGACTTCAGAGGAAGTAACTGCAGATGTGGTGGAAACAGCAAGAGAACTAGAATTAGAAGTGGAGCCCAAAGGGGTACCTGGGTAGCTCAGTTGGTTAAGTGGCTGCCTTCGACTCAGGTCATGATCCCAGGATCCTGGGATTGAGTTCCACATCAGGCTCCTTGCTCAACGGGGAGCCTGCTTCTCTTCTACCTGCCCCCCCCCCCCCGCTTGTGCTCTCTCTCTGACAAATAAATAAATAAAATCTCAAAAAAAAAAAAAGTGGAGCCTGAATATGGGACTGAGTTGCTGCAATCTCATAGTCAGACTTGAACAGATAAAGAGTTGCTTCTTATGCATGAGCAAAAGAATGGTTTCTTGAAGAGTCAGCTCCTAGTGAAGATGTGGATTGTTGAAATAACAAAGGATTTAGAATATTACATTAACTTAGTTGATAAGGCAGCAGTAGGGCTTGGGAGGATTGACTCCAATTTGTAAAGGAATTCTGTTGGTAAAATGCTATCAAACAGCATTACATGCTGCAGAGAACTTGTTTGTGAAAGGAAGAGTCAGTGTGGCAAACTTCATTGTTGTCTTATTTTAAGAAATTGCCACAGCAACCTGATTAGTTAGCGGCCATCAACATAGAGGTTAAGACCTCCACCAGCAAAAAAATTAAGACTCGCTGAAAGCTCAGATGATGGTTAGCATTTTTTAGTAATAAAGTATTTTGAAATTAAGGTATGTATGTTGCTTATTTATTTTTTTTAAAGATTTTATTTATTTGTCAGAGAGCAAGAGCGAACACACAAAGGAGGGGGAGTGCCAGGCAGAGGGAGAAGCAAGTTTCCTACTGAGCAGGGAGTCCGATGCGGGGCTCAATCCCAGGACTCTGGGATCATGACCTGAGCTGAAGGCAGACGCTTAACGGACTGAGCCACCCAAATGTCCCTATACATTGCTTTTTTTAGACCTAATGCTGTTACATACTTAATAGACTACAGTATAGTGTAAACATAACTTTTATATGTACTGGAAAAGAAAAAACTAATTTGACTCACTTTGTTGTAGTATTTGCTTTATTCTGGTGGTCTGAGCTGAACCTGCAATATCTCTGAGATGTGCCCCTACTTCACAGTAAACTGACAGGAAGACAGGTGAGTAATGTGTTTTTCAGGAGTTGCTCTCTTAAAATGTAGATTAGGGCACAAGGTTAAAATGCGGTAATTTTTTTTTTCCCTTTCTCACATACATTTCTTAACATGTAGAAACATGTTCCAGCCAATCTTTACCTTTTAACTTAATTCGGAAAAAAGAAAGTAATCAACAAATATATTCAATTTCGTTCCTTTTCTATAATATTTCTTGTGTTTCTCTTCTAACCTTTTATTTTCCAGTTGCTCTGTGGGCTCAGATAAATTATGTAAAATATATTCTGCTAAATTGTAGTTTTTATAGAATAATAAATGGGTTTTTTTTTTAAAGATTTTATTTATTTGTTAGTGCCCACAAGTGGTGGGGGAGAGGGAGAGACTCTCCAGCAGATTCCCTGCTGAGCACAGAGCAGGAGGAGGGAGGAGGGGCTCTATCCTATGACCCTGAGATAGTGACCTGAGCTGAAACCAAGAGTTGGACGGTCAACTGACTGAGCCACCCAGACGCCCCAGAATAATGTGTTTTTAAAATATGTTTTTAACTCTATAAAATAAACTTTTGGTTGGAACTTGAGGTAAAAAAATCATAGTAATTTCCCATACAATCAGGTGGTATTATGAGCTGTACTCACTTTTGAAATAGGAAATAGCATTCAAAAAAGGATGTATACATATGTTTTCCCAAATTACATGATATCTTAGAGAGCAGAGCTACTGTAGCACACAGTATTGAATCTTTCTCTTGGTAGATTGCATTTTTTCTTTAACTGAAGTGAATCTTGGGAAAGTGGTAGAAAAATGATTAGACTCCAAGTAGCAATGTATTGGTCCTTCAGGGGCAGGGGGGGGGAAGCTATTTATATAATGTCATTTTTTTTAAAGATTTTATTTTATTTGAGAGTGAGTGAGTAAGAAAAAGAGCACATGAGCAGGAGCAGAGGGAGAGGGAGAAGCAGACTCTTCTGCTGAGCAGGGAGCCTGATGGGGGGCTTGATCCCAGGACCCTGGGATCATGATGTAAGCTGAAGGCGGACACTTAACCGACTGCCCACCTAGGCACCCTATGTAATGTTATTGTTAGTACTTTTGAAATTATCATCTATTTAGGTAAAGAAACTTAATGAGCTAATACCTGTGCTCTAAAGATAGAGACTTTTAAGATACTTTCAGTGTAGTATCCCGTTATATCTGGAGGTCAAGTTTTTGTAACTCTCTCTCTCTCTCTCTTTTTTTTTTTAAGCAATGAGGCCCTAATAAGCCAAAGAACAGGAAAAAAAAAATATTTCCTGTACTTAATAAATGGGTTTTGTAGTCATCCTCAGGCCCCTTCCTGAGGGCTTCATAATTTAGAACAGAAAGTAGTGTGTCTCATGTTTTACCTGTGTCCTTAGCACGAAAGTGGTGTCTAGCACATGGTTGATGTTCAGTAAACATTTGTTGAACGAATGACTATTTATAAATTGATTTCTTTCTTTTGGTTTTGCTAGCACATTTTTTGGGTGGAGAGGGAGATACTGTTGAGAGACAAATTATACCAGCTGACGTTTTTGCTTGTTTGTTAGGTAGTGGTGGTGGTAATTAGGTATGTGCTTGCCTTAGGATTTGTATTGGCTTTTTTCTGTGCCTAGAACACTATTCTCTTAGATAAATCTTCATGCCTAACTTCCTCCCCTCCTCTGAATCTCATATATATATATATATGCCTAACTTCCTCCCCTCCTCTGAATCTCATATATATATATATATATATATATATATATATATATATGCCTAACTTCCTCCCCTCCTCTGAATCTCATATATATATATATGCCTAACTTCCTCCCCTCCTCTGAATCTCATATATATATATGCCTAACTTCCTCCCCTCCTCTGAATCTCATATATATATATGCCTAACTTCCTCCCCTCCTCTGAATCTCATATATATATATGCCTAACTTCCTCCCCTCCTCTGAATCTCATATATATATATATATATATATATATATATATCTCATATATATATATATATCACCTTCTCAAGAAGACTGTATTGACCTCTCTGTTTAAAATGGCATCTGCTCCCCTCTCCCTGTATTTCCGAGTTTCCTTATCCTAATCTGGTTTTCCCCATAGCAATTACCTCCTTGAAACATATACTATATAATTTACCTAAGATTATTACTGTCTCTCTCGCCACCAGTGTTCGTTCCTTTAGGGGCTTTAGACTATTCACTGTATTTCAAGTGAGTCATAGATGCTGGGCAAGCATTTGTTGAATGAATGAAGATAGGAACAAGGTAACATGTGAGAAAGTAAGTTATAAAATAATTCTTATTTTGAAAATTTCTATTTAAAAGTAGATATCCATTATTTAAAAAGTTTTGCTTTTGGAGACCACTGTGCTCCATTATGATACCAAGGCAACACCTGTGCAAGGTTAGGGACTATATTCTCTTGGTGGAAAAGGGACTGAGTTTTAGCTTCGATGAAATACATCATCTGCTTCAAACCTCTGGCATCTGTTTTGGTGAAGTTGCTTGTTGTAGCCTTCAGTGGTGGTTTAGTTAAGACAAAGTTGCTAGGTTTGAGTGTGTTCCACTGTGTGCGCATGGAACACCTATTTCCCGCTGGAGGTGGCTTTCCACAAAGTGAGGAATGACAATAGTAAGAGCTTCCTTCTTTCTTTGGACTAGGTCTTATACTAATCTTTATTAAAACCCTATGACGAATGGGTTCTTGTCCCCTGTTTCTTGGGGAAAACTTAAGAGGTTTTAGAGGTCAAGCGGTTTGCTTAGCCAGTAAGTGTGTTGAAGCTGGAATTCAAATCCAAGCAGTAAAACTTGTAGCGGAATTCACTACCCAAAATGTTTTCCTGGTGAAGAGCACCTAGAAGTGAAAAAGAAATTAGAAACAAGTTAGTACCTGATGTCACAGAGACTTTTATCATTATTTGCTCCAGCTTCGCATGACTTCAGTTGATTGAATGAGGCCACTGTGATTGAAACAGTAATATTATGTTAAAGTTAACTAATGCAACTTAAATAAAGTATATTTTAAATAAAACCAGAACTGGCTCCTAACCAGATCTCCTATTACTTGAATTTGGTTTAGCTCAAGAACAATTAATTTTAATTTGTTTTAAAAACAATGGTGATTTGTGGAGTGTGAATTAGAATCTACAGTTGCAGGAAATTATGCTTAAGGATACGTATTTATATGCTGAAGCCAGTAATGTGTATAGGAAAAGTTGTAGGACATTATTGTGTAGATAGAATCATTCTATTTTAAAAATAACGCTCCAGAGCAAGACATGAGGTACTACTTTTGGAGATACTTCGAGACTTTTTTGGCCTGAGATGATCACTGGGAAGAGTTCTCACTGTGATGAGAACATCCTACTGAATGAGGTGCTTTTCTTGATGCCCCATTCAGTTTTAGTGGGATAAAATACTGACAAAAGCTTTTTCTTAATACTTCTTTTTGCCCCTTTGAAGTGGCCAGCAGAGGCTTCTTTCTCAAATGCATGTTCATGGTGGAGGGAAAAAATGTAATGGTTCAGAAGAGTTCATGATGAAAACAGTAATTCCTTTTCCTTACCCCTCCCCAACTAGTTCCCTCTCCAGTGGAACCACTTCAGTTGTTTCTATGATTGATTCATATTTCCCCATGTTAATATGCTTTTTTGTTTTCTTGATTTGCCAATTTTAAGCATTATCTATTGACTTTCTGCGGTGAGAGTCAAGATTTAGCTCTCATTTACCACGTGTCAAGAATTACAGGGGATCTGAGATTTTCCCCTACTTGAAGCTAACAAGTTAGCCTGCCACAGTTTCGTGGATGCTGGTGGAAGACACAGTGTTAGAGATGAAGTACAGTTTATTACTCATAACAGTAGCAGTAGTCAGAATATCAGCATTCATTTGTGCCCGTGTCCTGAGCCTCAGTTCCCACAGGATACTGCAGAGAGGGCCACATAATACCTATTATACCCACATAGTGGGTTTTGTTACTGGAGAAAAGTCTGAGCTTAGAGATTTCAAATATTTTATTACAGGCAGTAAGCATGCCTGCCCTTTGTTCCAGAGGGAGACAGTAAGCATGCCTGCTTTTTGTTCTTGAAGAAAACATTTTGTTTTGCAAGGCTGTTTGCTATATGAACATTCTTGAAAATACAGTCTAGAACAATGAGCAGACAGCATCTTGCCTGAAAGACATAGAGACCCATTACGAATTATTTCCCAACACGACTATACCCCATTTCCCATCTTCTTTCTGCTATAGTTCTGTCATCATTTTAAGCTCTTTGGTCACCTTGGTAAATACTATCTATTTGTTTTTATTACACTAACAGTAGGTGATATCTTTTGACTTCCTGCTTTGAAAGAGGAGTATTTAAGGCTGGGATCCTTGTATGTTAGAAAACCAGCGCAACCATAACTTAAGTGAAAAAAACAAATTGGTTTCCAGACCTGAGAGCCCAGGAGGATAGAGTAGGATTGGATCCAGGAGCTCAAACCTTGCTTTGAAGAGTTGCTCTCTTGCTGTTACCCGTCTGATTTCCTCCTTTTAGCTTTATTTTCAGGATGCTCCACACCCTTCCCACCCCTTACCCACCTGTACAGATTCTAGGCTTTGTGTTTATTTCCAAACAAGTTATGGCAAAGCAGAGAGAATGGGTTAGAATACTTAAGAGCCTGGTCAACATGCATACTTTTTTTACAGATGGGAATGGGGTCAGCCCTGTATGAATCACATGTATTAGGGGTGGGGAGAAGGTAATTCTCCAAAGATAAAACAGGATGTTCTCCCCGTATCAGAATTTCCAGTTGTATTCTTTTTTGGGGTATTATTTGCTTTTATAGCTTCCTTTAATTTTTCCATTTTTAAAAATTTATCTTTTTGTTTTTATTGTTTTTAAAGATTTTATTTATTTATTTGACTGAGAGAGAGAGAGCACAAGCAGGGGGAGTGGCAGGCTCCCCACTGAACTGGGAGCCCAATAGGTGACTTGATCGCAGGACCCTGGGATCAGGACCTGAGCTGAAGACAGATGCCTAACCGGCTGAGCCACCCAGGTGCCCAATTTTTCCATTTTTTAAAGATAGTATCAAATTTCTAGTATCTCTCTTTTTCATAGTTACCATCCTAGATACCCTCTATCCTCCTGCTCTGTTCTGTGTGCTTTGTTTAGAATTGCTGCTCAACTGGCATCTTGTGACTTGCCTTCATTATGCTCCTGTTTCCCATATATTCATCTCTCTTGGTTTTATTGCCTTGTTTTGCTAGGGTACATACTAAGGTAAGATGTGTGGGAGGTAAATTTTGAGCAATTCCTTGTCTGAAAAGGTTTTTATTCTGTTCTTAAACTGGATTGTTAGTGTGGCTGGGAATGGAAGTCTAGGTTGAACATAATTTTCTGTCAGAATTTTAAAGCCATTGCTTGACTGTTAGTATCCTTCATTATTGATGAAAAGTCCTAGGCCAGTTTGATTCTTGTTCCTTTGTAGATGAGCTGTTTTTTCTCTGAAATCTTGTAGTATCTTTTTTATCTCTGTTGTCTCAAATTCTCCAGTGATATGTCTTGGTTTGGGCTTTTATTCATTTGAGCACTGAGTGGGCCCTATTAATTGGAAGACTTCTATAAATCTATTAACTTATTCATCTTTTGTGGAAAGTTTATATTTCTTCAGAAACTTCCTCCAAATTTTTTTCTTTTCATGCCAGAATTCTCTTTTTAATTTTTAATTTTTTATTGAAGCATAGTTGACACACAATGTTACATTAGTTTCAAGTGTACAACACAATGATGCAGCATCTCTGTATGTAATGCTGTGCTCCTCACAAGTGCGGCTACCCTCTTTCTCCATACAGCGCTGTTACAGTACCATTGACTGTATTCCCTGTTCTTTCTGGAATTCTTATTGATCATATGCTGACCTCCTGGACTGTTGCTGTGTCTCCTTTGATAATTTTTTGTGTTTTTGTCTACTTTTTAAATTTCATCTTCACAACTTCAAACCTTATATTGCCTTTTTAAATTTATTTTTTATTTCCAAGAGTCTTTTCTCATTCTGTTTTGCCTTTTCACAGCATCCTGTCTTGCATTATGTGTGCAAAATCTTAACTGTTTCTGAGGATCTTAGAAGGCTTTTAACAAGATCTATTCTGTTTTACGAATTCTATTTCTACCTTTGTCACATTTCTTTAACTTTGTGTTTCCTTATCTCTTTCATGATACAGATGTTTGATTCTGATTTAACAAACAAATGGAAGAATGAAGCAATAGAAAATGGTTGGGATCTCTGTACCTACCTAGGGTCTGTCAACTGGTGAGCTTTGCATTAGGGTGAGCAGTTAGGGGCTTCAGTATTCTTGACGAGTGGTGCTAAGGCCTCTAATAGCTGCTATTAATTCTCTTCCGACAGTTTAATTTTATTAAAGAAGGATCTGCCAGTTAAAATTTTTTTTAATAACGTAAAATCTCAAAGATTATTAGGATTATGAAGAGAGTCAATGATCTAGGGTCTAGAAATGTTCAAATAGTCCTCTTTCCTATGTTTTACGGTAGGAAGTTTTACGGTATAGAGTAGGATAGCAGACAGCAGCCCCCATGTTGGAGCTTGACTGGTTGGGTTCAAATCTGGTTCTGCCACTTAGTTACAAGTTACTTAGCCTCTCAGTGCTCCACTTTCCTCATCTGTAGTATTCAGACAATACTGATACTCACCTGGAGCACCTGGGTGGCTCAGTTGGTTGGGTGGCTGACTCTTGGTTTTAGCTCAGGTCATGATCTTGGGGTCTTGAGATCAAGCCCTGTGTTGGGCTCTGTGTTCTGTGGGAAGTGTGCTTGGGGATTCTCTCCCTCTCCCTCTGCCCCTTCCCACCCCTGAAATAAATAAATCTTAAAAAAAAAACACTAAGGTTGTTATGAGGATTTAGTTAAAAAATACATATTAAATACTTAGCATATAGTGAATTCTCAGAAGGTGTTAATTTTACTTTTTGCTCTGCCAATAATAATTATGTAATTTAGGTATGATGGTTATTGCCCACAGCAGAAATTTTGTTAGGATTAGGTAATTTTAGAATGTGTTTTTCTCTTTAGAACCTCAAAAAACACTTGGTGTCATTACTTGAAGCGCTGAAATGTGTATGTGCAAATGTTTTCATAAAAGTCTCTGAAAGGTTCCCCCCCTACAAAGAATCTTACTAAAGATAACTTGATAAGAAAAGTAGTCTCGGAACACAGCCAGAAAACTAGGAATGAAAAAATACTATTTTCATGCCCAGAAACCTCTATGTACAATCAAAATCATATGTGCTCAGGATGTTAGGGAAGCTTGTTCCCATACAGAACACACTGACAATCCTACTTTTTGGACTTCAGAAAATATTGAAAGTTTCTTTATAAATGGATGTCTAGGGCAGGACTGGCGGGAGGAAATAATTCTTGAAAAAAAATATTTTTCGAGTACTCCCCATTATGTTGGAACACTCTGAAACTTTCCTCACCACACTCTGCTGACTATTTGTGAAATTCGGGTGAATTAAATAAGAGAAAAACTCTTGTATGGTGGTTCCTGTCTCCCTACGCCCTCCAAACTTGACCCTTATTTGAACTAGGGGGTTTTTAGTTTGAATTATTTATGTTGCTTTTTTTCTTTTCCCACATAGTGGAGGAAGTCCTTGGAATGTATTACTGTTCCTGTTATTATTTACTTTTTAAAATGCAAACACACACATTAAGTAGTGTCAGTGAGCCCCTATATATTACCAGTTAGTTTCAACATTTTGCCGTAGTTGTTTATTCTTGTCCCCGTTTAAAAACAATTTTAAACCAAATTCTAGACATCATGTTATGTTAGCCCTAAATACCTCAATATGTCTTTTAAAGAGACATTTTCCCCATAACCACAATGCCATTATTTTACCTAACAAATTAACAGATTGCTGTGATGCTTAGCTTCTGAATTTTATTCTCCATATTAGTATGATCAAATTCCTTTATGTCATCTAAAACCCAGTTATATTCAAGTTATTGGTATCATTTTTAAGTGACCTGTTTTTTTTAAATTTACGTAAACATATTTGTATTTGCAAGTGCTTGACTTTAACTTAACATAGAAATTTTGAAACACATAAAAGTAGATGAAATCCGTGCAATAAACCCCCATGTACCTGTGACTCCGCTTTGGCAGTTATCACCAACTCAATGCCCAGTTTTCTTTCATCTGTTCTTCCACTTTCTTCCTCCTGGGTTATTTTGAAACACATCCCAGATATCATTTCACTTGTAGTCTAGTTAGCGTATCTTTAAAAGATAATGACTCTTGGGGCACCTTTGTGTTTCAGTCCGTTAAGCATCTGCCTTGGGCTCAGGTCATGATCCTGGGATCCTGGGATCACGCCCCCTGTCCCACTCCCTGCTCAGTATGGAGTGTGCTTTTCCCTCTCCCTCTGCCTGCTGCTCCCCTTGCTTGTGCTCGCTCCCCTTGCTTGTGCTCGCTCGCTCTCAAATAAATAAATAAATAAATAATATTTAAAAAAAAATATAATGACTCTTAAAAATGTATATATGTATATATGTATTTACCTCCACAATTCCTTAATATCATCAACTATCCAGTATTCAAATTTCCAGTTATTTCAGATGTCATTATTTATTTTTCAAACTTCATAGTTTTAATAGGATCCACATAAGGTCACTGCCTTCCTGGTGGTTGATAATGACTTTTAAGTCCTTTTTAATCTAGAGGTTCCCCCTCACTACCTCTCTTTTTTCCTTTCCCTTGTAATTTATTTATTAGAGACACCAGGTTATTGGTCCTTTAGAGTTTCTGAGTCTGGATTTTAATGCTTACATCCATGTGGCTTAGTTTAACGTGTTCTTTTTTCACCGTTGAGCATACTAAATATTCTTGTAATCTGAAGATACAAATGTTATTATTTTGTAAATCTTAGAGTTTGATTTAAATACTATATAATACCAGTCGTTTAAAGCGTGGCCTTCTCTTTTTGGTGAAACAGCATTTGTAAAGTGAGTTGATAGCTAATTAGAAGCTGTAAGCCAGATTCCTTGGCACTGCAGTGGGCTACTCTTCACATAATGAACAATATGAAAAGCAGCCCTGTAAGGACAACATCAAAAAGAATTTTGTTTACTAATGTTATGCAATATCTTGTACACTTAGCCTTATCTTCTTAAATATGCAGATACTGGAGTTACACCATTTCCTCATGTAAAATGAGGGCAATCTGTATTTCAGTGGCCTTTGGTGGGTCTTGAGAGAGAACGCATCTAGCACAGTATGAAGTGTGGAAGAGACCTTTGAATGTTTATTTCCTTTTCTGTAAGCATGGCCATAATTGTGAGACTCTTCTGTCTTCAGTCGAAAGTTTTAGGTATAAGGCTGGTGGCCACGGAAACCATACCTAGTCTAAAGGGTTAGGTTGGGTCAACAACAGGTCTGTCCGAGTGAACCAGGGTGTACACTCCGAGCCACTTAGGACAGGTTATGGAATAGCTGGTTAGAACAGATAGGTCATGTTACATGTACCCATGGTTCACTGTTCCCTCTTTCCCCAACCTCTTTGGTTGCTGTTTGACGGATTGTACGGTTTAGAAGGTGGGCATTAGATCAGTTCTAGGAGTACAAGAAAAACAGTGATTGGATTACTAGGAAGACAGAGCAGCAGATGTGGCTATGGGGAGCTAGGGATCAAGCAAGCAGAGTGGCCGAAAGATGTAGATACAGTTCCAGCAGCAAGGAAGGACAAGCTGGTTGCGGAGAAACGTGCAGAAAGTCTGAGAACAAAAGTGAAGGAGCAATTTCTGGCTCCTTAAATGATGGTTTCTTTCATGAGGCCTTGAAACAGTTTATTGGTAAGAGCATTCCAGCTAAGCCTCTGTGTTTGAATAACAGAACATCAAATGGAGAGGACTTTTGGAATTTATTTCTTTGTATCTCATAGAACCAGACATTAGAACCTGGGATAATGACCATTTGCTTGCCTCTGCTTGGTTGTGTAGGAAATTTGTATGATGTTAATTAGGCTAGTTAATAGTATAGAAATTATTATTATTATTATTATTATTATTTCTTTTTTTTTTTACAGTTTTATACCATTATTTGACAGCCAGTGGTTAGTTCTCACCCACATCATCCGTCTGTAGATTTTTGAAAGTGGTGACAGGTAGATAGGTGACCAGTGTATAAAGCTGGTTTGGTGAGTCTTCATCCTTGTTAAGTTTTCTGGACAACTGCACACGTATATGGTGTGGAACCTTCCTTATTCCTTTGGCCCTGACAGTGTTGTTGAGCCCGGTGTCAGTGCGCACATCTGGAGTTTTCATCTCCTTCATGGTGAATACCGGATGTCTTTGAGTGCCTGAGGGGCACGCTTCTTGAGACCCACTCCATGGATGTGCTTGTGAATGTTGTTGGTGTATACTTTGGTTACTACCTTGCTGATGGCAGAATGGCCCATCTTCTTGTCACCCTCTTTGCAGGAGCTGTTCTGCCAGGCCCTGGTTGAAAAAGAAGAATAGTAAATGCCCTGGCTCACGTCAAGTGATTCTGTCATATCTTGTTTGGGGGAAAGTGTAGGGATAGAGGAATCTTCTTAAGGAAACCCCTTTAGTAGTTATTTTTCTCATAGCTAGCAGCTGATTGGAATACTCTGGGTAGAATAGGCTTTATAATTAGAAAGTAGTGTTAAGTTACTTATTAGCTATGGGGAACAAATTGTGTGGTGTTTCCTGGGTTTAAAGAAGAATTGATTAAAGGCTAAGAAATTGTTTTTCCTCCATTGACTGGGTTCTTTCTAAATCTAATCTAGCTGGTCTTTGGGCAAATACATCAAAGTATAAGGACTTGCTTGTGATTTGAACTAGATCTGTGTCTCTTTCTGGTGAATAATAGCAGTAAGGACGCTAAGTTGTCAGAGTTTGTGGAGAGATTCTGAGGCAAATAAATCTTGGCCACCAGTGTTTGCTCCTAATGTTCCTTAATTTAAGCAAAGATAATTTCATGTTCCTGTTCCAGAATAATCTCTGCAAACAAATATGTTGAGCATATTGGAGCAGAGTGAAATATGAGAACTAGTCAAGGACATTGTGCATTCATTGAGTAGAAGGTACCCACAGTGGCCTATGTTATTTTGATACAATAGAACAACCTCGATAAACAGATAAAATGTTTTAATATCCATTAATTTCTAGGGCTCTTTACAGACCCTCCCCTGCCCTTTTAAGGACAGACTATTCATTCTTTCAGTGAAATGTTGAATACCAGCTATGTCTTAACACCATTACAAGAACTAACTCAGCTGTTGAAAAATGATTATACAAGAGTGAGCACTAATTTTGGTTTGCTTTGAACAAAGTAGACAGGACCTTTCTGCATAATTATAGTATTGACTGAATATTGTGCTAAGGGATCTGATCCTCACCACAACTCTGAAATATCAGGCTCAGAAGTAGTGATTCACCAAGGTTATGGAATGAAGAAAAAATGACTACTCTTAGAGTAGAATCCAAGCTTTACAGGAATTGAAGTGGTATTTTGCTTAAAAATTGGAGGGGGATGTCTTTTATGTAAATTACTCTATCTAAATAGGCTGTGATATCATAAATTACTAATTTTTACCAGATACCACATATTAGGATTTGATAACTGGGGACCCCCCCTTGACCCCCTCCTGTAGGAGCTAAACTAGGATTGGGGTCTCCCATTTCATAGGTGTTAGCTTGTGGGGAGCTGTTGGGAAGGTAAGAATTTGGATTCCGTTATCTGTTTCTAAGGTGGTAAAGTTTCTGGAACTTTTGAAGCCATGGGAACTTTAAAAAAAAAAAATCCCCTTAATTTCTTTCTCCCTCATCTTGATTCCCATTCCTGGGATAAAAGTAATCCTATTTGTGAAAGAGGGCAAAGGGTATTGTGAACTAGATTAAGTGTGGAGGGCAGGAAGCTGTGTTTACCAGGACCAGGTTAATGCCTGAGAAGAAATATACCCTTAGAGAAGAGAGAATCTGGGTGCAAGGGTAGTAAAGAGATGGACAATTTCAGTTCCCCTTGAAGACTGTTCATTTATATGGATCCTGTGGTGCTGATATAAAGAAGAGTTGTTTCACTGGACCTGATGGAAGACCCTTGTTCTGTGTCCAAGTGGGTGAGAGGTATTTTCTTTTTGAACTATAGTGAGGGGTCTGTTGAGCACATTGGTGCGAAGCAGAGTATAGGAAACGGTCAAGGGCATTGTGCATTCATTGCCTGGAGTAGAAAGCACCCTCAGTGGCCTGGGTGGTTCTGATACAATAGAATACCACTCTTTGGATATAATAGAGGAGAACAACAAAAGCAGAATAATTCTCAGTTCCTTAAATTTCTGCAGTTTGGAGATCCATGTATAATAGTAAATTTATTCATAAGTGAATTGAGCTAGTAAGTTTTTCCTTGGTTGCTATTACAGCTCTGACAGTTCCTTTCCCTACTGGGAATCCAGGTGAATTCTTGAGAAAGGTTCTTGGTTATGTTGCCTGGCTTGGTGATCTGCTAAAAAACACTTGAGATGTGCTTCATATACCCTCATGAACTTGTGACCCTGAATGTACCAGGATCTAATACTATGATGGTATTAAACAAACTTCCTCCTTTTGCATTTAGGTTTCGAAGTTTGAAAAGCATGCTATTTGTTCTTTGGCTAAGGTGTATGAATTTGAACAGTCTTTGTTGGTGGAATGTCTTCTCTGCCATCGGAGAGGTTGAGGCTGTGTGACCTCTTAGGGGCCGGGTTATTAAAAGGACTCAAATGTCATATTGGAAATAGGTAACCTTTAGATTATATACACATTTTGTTCATTTATAAAATGTGAAAGTTAAAGATTTTCCCAACTAGAAAAATAAAACTGGAAAAAGATTTTAAATTTCTTCTTTCTTTATTCCTCACCCACATTATTAGGTTTTCATAGCTCTAATTAGTATCTGTGTTTTCCTCCTATTTGGAAATATGGTTACTTCATACATAAGAGTTATTTAAAAAAATGAGGGGGTGGTTTTCAAATTTCCTCTGCTTTCCACAATCCAAATACCTTTTTAACTGTATCATAAATGTAAATAAAGCTTATCTCCATTGATTCCATTTTAGCAAACAGCTTTAAGTCCCTCTCCACTTACCAGGCAGTCAATTTTTTGAAAAGGTTGGTGGTTTTTTGTTGTTGTTGTTGTTGTTGTTTTTAGTGTGTTTATATACTCAAGTGGTATTTGCATACACATTTTATTTTTAAAATATGTAACTTAATTCATTTATAAGACAAACTAATTCGTTCAGCTAAAGCAAACAAACAACCAAATAAAAAGAATCTTTGTACTTTATTCTGGTCGCAGTTTTTGGTAGCTTTTATTCCTTGGTTTTCTCACATATTCCAGATTATTTTCGAGCTTTCCTGTTATGCTCAGGTTATAAGAAACTGACCATCTTAGATGAAAGTGGCAGAATTCTACAGCCTTAAATGAACTTAATGACTCATCATTTGCCCATCCCTGCACATCTTTTCAAGAAAAAGTAACAGATTTGTTAAGATCATTGGGCAAGGGATACAAACAAAGCATTATACTTTGGAAGATAACGACTGTTTTAAATCTTCGTCATTCTCTTTTGAAAATATTCAGAATACAAAATAGCACTAAGGAGAGGTGCAAGGTTGCTTTGATATCACTGTGGAATCGAATGTCTAATTTGCAAACACTTGTAAGTAACATTGTATCATATAATGGGCTTCTCTTATTAGCTTGTTTGAATATATTGGTGTTTCTTTTTTTCCATTTATGGTTGGCTCACCAGTGTCTCTGTGAATGATTCTATGAGCAATAGACCTAACTGGTTTATGTTGTCTTATCCATGGGCCAAATTTCAAATACAGATCTGTGATTCCAGTGATATCCCTATTTAACAACTTATACTATTCCCTTTGGGAACCAGCTATAAGGATCTATACCAAAGGATATTGGGCAAAAGTAGGAATATGACTTTGAACCTAAGTTTTGTAAGTTTACGTTAGAGAGACTTATAAACAGTTTTTTAAAATTTTTGTTGTTAGTGAAATAGTTTAAAGTAATTTTGATTCTGTTCAGAAAAGACCTCAGATGAGCTGAAATTTGAAGTGTTTATAAAGATAGTTCCCTGTTTTTGAGTGCTCAAAGCATTTTTTGCTAAGCATTTTACATGCATATATGTTAAGGACACAAAATTACTGTTGTCATATTATTAGACCGACAAGTGCGGTGTTTAAAAAACAAACAGCACTCCCCAGGAGGTTCTAATCTGCAGCTAAAGTTGAGAAAAACTACTTTAGAAAGATTCACAGGTAGCTGGTTTGGGTCTCTGGATGAATGGTTATGCTTCTTGGAGAGAAAATATGGGAAGAAAGGGGCTTAGTGTATAAATGTCTGATTGGGCTGGCAGTTGGAAATATGATCTGAGGCCTAGAGGCAGTCAGTTCTAGAGAATGAGGTACGGGAGAATTATTGGCAACAAGATGGTATTCAGAGTTATAGGATTAGGTAAAATTGCCCTGGGACAGCTTGCGTGATGGAGAAGACCCAGAATCCTGGAGAATCTTGAAATGTTTTGAGTGGGTGGAAGGAGAGGAACAAGAGAACAGATATGTATGTAGGTGTTCAGAAAAGAAGCAGGAACAATGAAGAAGGAGTGAATGGTGTTTCAGAGGCCAAGAGAGATGATAGTGTCAGGTTACAGAGAACAGGTGCCTGGTATGTGGTGGGTGCTTAATAAATACTTGTTGCAAGTAGAATTTAGTTTTAGAAGTTGTAGGTTTCCACTGGTGGTTACTGGTGACCTTGGTGGTAATTTAATTGTAGTAGTATTTCTCCTACCTTGCTCTAGGCTCATATTGTTCGCCTTTGTAAGTTCCTTATTCTCTGCTTTAACTATCAGAGTCTTGTAGGGCTTTGTTGTAGGCCATTGGTTCTCCAGGTATGGCTCCCCACATCAGAAGCATCAGCATTATCTGGGAACTTGTTAGACATGAAAATCCTCAGTCCCTACCCAGACCTACTGAATCGGAAACTGTGGGGATGGCTTCCAGCCATTTGTACTTTAACAAGCCTTCCATGTGATTATGTTGCTCATATTTGAAAACCAGTGTTTTAAGACCTTTTCTCTGTCTGTGTTTTCTTCTTAGGCATTTATATTATTATGGCCTAAGTTGCCATGCTTTGTGCCCAGACTTCCAAATTTACCTCTTTGGTCTAGTTCTTTTGACCAAAAGATCCAGTTTTCAGGTCCACAGATCCAGTTTTCTGTTATTCATTTTGACTTGGCTGTCTCACAGTTCCTCCAGCTCAACTTGTTGAAAACTGAACTCAGAATTTTTCTCCCAACCATCTTTTCCCGGGCTCAGTAATAGGCACTGTCATCCATGCATATGTTCATGCTAGAAACTTAAGCTTGATTCACTTTCTAACACAAATACTAACAAGTATTTGTAAACATTCCACTATACTGGTTTAGGGGACACACACACACACACACACACAAACGAAATAGTGATAATGAATAAGTGTCCCCCAAGTTAAGTGTAAGACAGTCTTTTAGGAAATGTCAATTCTCAGAGCTGCTGCTAAGTGATCAATCAGCCTGCCTTGCTGAGTGTGATTCCAGAGTTTAAAGGTTAGTTACTCTTATAAAACATGGACTCTAAACTCAGGTATTCATCTTGTGCTCAACCAAATAAACTTATGTATAAAAGTATAATGTATCTGGTTACTGTTACAGGATTCAATATACTGTTACAAAATTGAAAGCTATGCCTGTTGTAATCCAGACAATTTCCAGGAAAAGATGAGTTGTGAAGTGTTACTGTGTAGGACTCTGGTGCCTGAATGTTTTGGTTCAAGTCATGGTATCACCACTTGCTGTGACCTTGGGCAAGTAAACTAATATATTTGAGACTTTGGAGTAAGCAGTGCCTGGCACATAGGTAAAGGTTCAATAAATGTAAGCTGTGTTATTACTGTCTCTACCACTTCATCCCTCTACTCCAGCCAGTCTTAATTTATCTTAGCTACTGGTAGCTATTCAGACATGTACTTGGATGCTTTATTTTATTTTATTTTTTATAATTTTTATTGTTATATTAGTCACCATACAGTACATCCCCAGTTTTTGATGCAATGTTCCATGTTTCATTATTTGCATATATTGCACCATGCAATATGTGCCCTCCTCAATACCCATCACTGGCCTATCCCAATCCCCCAACCCTTCCCCTCTGAAGCCCCCAGTTTGTTCCCCAGAGTCCACAGTCTCTTGTGGTTCATTCCCCCTTCTGTTTACGCCCCTTTATTCTTCCCTTCCTTCTCCTACCGATCTTCCTATTTCTTATGTTCCATAAATGAGTGAAACCATATGATAATTGTCTTTCTCTGCTTGACTTATTTCATTTAGCATAATCTCCTCCAGTCCCCTCCATGTTGCTGCAAATGTTGTGTAATCGTTCTTTCTGATAGCTGAGTAGTATTCCATTGTATATATGGACCACATCTTCTTAATCCAGTCATCTGTTGAGGGGCATCTCGGCTCCTTCCACAATTTAGCTATTGTGGACAATGCTGCTGTGAACATTGGGGTGCATATGGCCCTTCTCTTCACTACGTCTGTATCTTTGGGGTAAATACCCAGTGGTGCAATTGCTGGATAATAGGGTGGGAATGCAAGTTGGTACAGCCACTTTGGAAAACAGAGTGGAGGTCCCTTAAAAAGTTAAAAATTGAGCTACCCTGTGATCCAGCAATTGCACTACTTGGATGCTTTAAAATGCTTATGTAGGTGCGCCTGGTTGGCTCAGTCGGTTAAGTGTCTGCCTTTGGTTCAGGTCGTGATCCCAGAAGTCCTGGGATTGAGGCCTGTGTCAGCTCCCTGTTCAGCGGAGAGCCTGCTTCTCCCTCTGGTCCCCAACCCACCCCCCACTGCTTGTGCTCGTGCCCTTTCTCTATCTCAAATAAATAAAATCTCTCTTTTTTTTTTTTAAAGATTTTATTTATTTATTTGACAGGATAGAGACAGCCAGCGAGAGAGGGAACACAAGCAAGGGGAGTGGGAGAGGAAGAAGCAGGCTCATAGCAGAGGAGCCTGATGTGGGGCTCGATCCCACAACACCGGGATCATGCCCTGAGCCGAAGGTAGACGCTTAACCGCTGTGCCACCCAGGCGCCCTGTCAAATAAATAAAATCTTTTTAAACATTAATTAATTAATTGTCAGAACAAGCAGGGGGAGTGGCAGGCAGAGGGAGAAACAGGCTCCCCGTTGAGCAAGGAGCCTGGTGTGGGACTGGATCCCAGGACCCTGGGATCATTACCTCAGCTGAAGGCAGACGCTTAACTGACTGAGCCACCCAGGCGTCCCATCAGATAAATAAATAAAATCTTTAAAATGCTTATCCATTCAGGTCTTCATTTAATCTTCTTCTGTTTCCTCAGATTAGATTAGGGATCCTTTTATATGTTTCCTTAATACCCTGTACTTTTTGGGGCACCTGGTTGGCACAGTTGCTTAAGCTTCTGTCTCTTGGTTTCAGTTCAGGTCCTGATCTCAGGGTCATGAGATCGAGCCGTGCATTGGGCTCTGTGCTCAGTGTGGATTCTGCTTGAGATTATCTCCCTCTCCCACTGTTCCCTCCAGCCCCGTGCATACTCTCTCTCTCAAATAAAGTAAATCTAAAAAAAAAACAAACAAACAAACAAACAAAAAAAAAACCCTGTACTTCTTCACAGTGCTTTGTAAACATTTTTTGTAATAGCTTTATTGAAATATAATTCACATACCACACAGTTAATCCATTTAAAGTGTATAGCTCAATGCTATTCACAGAGTTGTGGAACTATCCACAAATGTATTTTAGAGCATTTGACTCAAGTCATAAGAAGCCATAGTCACTTGCTATTATGAAGATAGCAGAAGGGTTCCCTGTACTCCTTAGCAGTCACATCGTACACTCTTCACTTCTTCCAGCCACTGCCAAGCACTAAATCTACTTTCTGTCTCTCTGGTTTTTCTTTTCTGGACACTTCATATAAATAGAATCATATATGTGGTCTTTTGTGTTTGGTTTCTTTCACTTAGCTAATGTTTTCAAGGTTCATCCATGTTTTAGTACATACCAGTACATCATTTCTTTCAATGGCTGAATGATTTTCCATTATATGGATATAAACAGTTTGTTTATTCATTCATCAATAGAAGGGCATTTAGGTTGTTTCCACTTTTTGGCTGTTAGGAATAATGCTGTTGTGAACATCCATGTACAAGTTTTTATGTGGATGTATGTTTTCATTTCTCTTGAGTATATACGTATCTAGGAGTGGAACTGCTGGATCATGTGGTAACTCTACGTTAGCCTTTTTGAAGAACTGCCAGATTGTCTTCCACAGTTGCTGCGTGTTTTACATTTCTAACACCAGTGTATGAAAATTCCAGTTTATCCATATCCTTGTCAATACTTATCTCTTTTAGATTCTAGCCATCCTAGAGGGTGTGAAGTGGTAATCTCATTGTGATTCTGATTTGCATTTTCCAGATAGCTCATGATGTTGGGCATCTTTTTAAAATTAATTAATTGGTTAACTAATTAGAGAGCAAGTGAGAGAGCACAAGCAGGGGGAGCAGCAGAGGGAGAGGGAGAAGAGATTCGCCACTGAACAGGGAGCCCCATGTGGGGCTTAGTCTCAGGACCTGGAGATCATGACCCTAGCCTGCCAGGCTTCCCTGTTGGACATCTTTTCATGTGTTTATTAGTTACAAGTATATCCTTTGAGAAATTATCCATATCCTTTTCTCATTTTTTAATTGGGTTGTCTTTTTATTACTGAGTTACAAGAATTCAGTATATATTTTAGATACAGATCCCTTATTAGATACATGATTTGCAAGTATTTTCTCCCCTTGTGGGAGGTTGTGTTTTTCACTTTCTTGATAGTTAAAATTCAGAGTTTTTCATTTTGTCTATTTTATCTTCTGTTGCTTGTACTTTGGGTGTCATATCTAAGAAACCATTGCCTAATCAAAGATTTATTGCCCAGTTTCTTCTAAGAGTTTTATAGTTTTAGCTCTTAGATGTTATCCAACTATTTTTCTGTCTTCTCTGTTAGAATGTCAGCACCATAGGAGGGCTGGGGTGCTGTTTGTCTTATTTGTTGTTTGGGTCTCATTTAAGGTTTGGGAAGTACTAAGTGTTTAATGATGATTGTTAATGATTTTGGAAAGACAGACTTCAAGGAGCTATTATCAAAATGCATTAAAACACCTAACTTGAAACACTTTTTAGTTTTTTTGTTTTTCTTTTAAAGCTGGGAACTGAAATATTTTGTTAATGTGCCAGGAGTTAAATTAGTGTCTCAGATTAGGTTTAGGAGACTTTAAATAAGTTTGTTTATTATGATTGACTTCCCTAGTTCTCAGACTTGTCTGTTTAGCATTACAAAACTGGGCTTCTGTAGCTGAGTATTTAATGCATTTGCTTTTAGACTTGGAGAATTTTGTTTGTTTACTCTGTTTGAAAACATCATTATTGATTCTTAAAGAATAAACCAGTGAACAAGTCCCATGTTTCTAAACCTCTGTATTTCTTTCTGATAAACAAAAAATTTACGCCACTCTCTGGGAATCTGATGCCACCCTCAGTAGGTGTTGAAAGACAGAACCTTTTTTTGTTTTTGTTTTTGGTTATTTCCACAGTAAGGAGGATTTTGTGAGTTTTTCCTACTAAGTGATGTTCCCCTTCCTGTAATACTAGATTTGGAGTTAAGGTGGCATCTGAAATGAGGGCTTTGACATATATTAAATTGAACTACGGTGACTTCCCTGAATAGCATAGACTTTGTCACTGTAAATGAATGCTTAATCTTTTGAGGAGAAGAACTGGCATTTTGATAATGAGTGATTTTGTACCTGACTAGGAGTCAGCTTTTTGTTTTTGTTTTTTAGTGGATTGATGCTAAAATTTCAGTATGAGAAGTACCATAAACTAGTGCAATAACCAAATGTTGGTACCTTGCTAGATTTCAGACAATCCTGGGGGAAAATTTTTAGGATTAAGCTAAATTATGAGAGGGGGGGATACCACCTCATTTAACACTTAAAAAAAAAAGTGGGTTTAAGAAGGCCTCAGTAACAGATATTTATAAAGAATGTGTATGTGTTTGTGTATATTAAACTTAGAATTTTACATCAGAAAAATTAGTCAAGCAATCTGGTACTTGTAAGGATATACAAGGAAAAGAATAATATTTGGATTTATTTATTAATTATAGTGACACATCAGCTGCTAAAGTGATGAAATTGTTTAATATGGGTTAGTATATGTCTCAATTCTGATGCAATTGCCTTTAAGTCTGTGTTTATGCTTGTGAATTTAATTTTTACAATGGTAACCTCATTCTGTTCTTAAAAACTTAAAAAAAAAAATCTGCCAGCATTGAGTGCTTATTTTTTATGTTGGGAATAGATTCTCTCTAATGCTTAAAGCACCAGCCCCAGTCTCCTCAACACCATCACTACCATTCTTGTCCATGAAAATATCTTACAGAATATATAAGTTTGGGTACTGATTAGACATAATCCTGAATCATTTGGTGTTGGTGAGGTAGTGTGGAAACTTTCAATGAATTTTCTATATTTCAGTCTCCCATTCTCATCCACCACTTTATTTTATTGTGAAGTTGAATAATTTTGTTTTTGAATGATTTTTTTCTTTGATCCATAGCAGTTAGTTGCAAAACAAAAGCAACAAACAAAATACACCAAACTGCAGCTTCTACAAATGTCAAGAGAATACCAGAGTTCCTGTACTTCAGAGTAGTGAGGGTGGGTGAGGTGTGGGGGTTTGATTGAAATGAATGATTTATTAGTCTTCAATGTTCTATTCAGTTAAGCTCTTTTTTTTTTTTTTTGACCTTTAAGTAGGTTCCAAATACCTAAAACAGATTGAATTTTCTCATTTACATCTTATTTTGTTTTAAAAATAATTTATTGCTTATACAATTTAGAAAAGGTTTATAGCACTGTACATATTTTTCTTTATTATGTATGTCCATATGCCATCCCCCCAAAGCAGGGGGTATTACACAGTTCTCTTTTTATTTTTATTTTTTATTTTTTATTTTTTTTTAAAGATTTTATTTATTTATTTGACAGAGAGACAGCCAGCGAGAGAGGGAACACAGCAGGGGGAGTGGGAGAGGAAGAAGCAGGCTCCCAGCGGAGGAGCCTGATGTGGGGCTCGATCCCGGAACGCCGGGATCACGCCCTGAGCCGAAGGCAGACGCTTTAACGACTGCGCTACCCAGGCGCCCCACACAGTTCTCTTTTTAGAGATGAAGAGGAAGATAGAAGCCAATTTACAAAAATTCGATTTGGGCAGTTTTTTGGTAATGCCATTTTTTGTAGTGCTTTCTTGCCTCACTCTCACCTAGTTTGCCAGATATGTTTAAAAGTATGGCCTCAGAAATTGAGGAGTGCATTTGTTGCGATGAGCACAGGATGAT
The DNA here is from genome assembly GCF_024610735.1 of Ursus americanus. Lineage (NCBI taxonomy): Eukaryota > Metazoa > Chordata > Mammalia > Carnivora > Ursidae > Ursus > Ursus americanus. The sequence goes on along the minus strand of NC_142152.1, from coordinate 3,226,857 downwards.
GTATGGAACTGTTGAATTACTACGCTGTATACCTGAAACTAATGTAACACTATTATGTTAACTAACTGGAATTAAAATAAAAACTTAAAAAATATAAAATAAAATAAAAACGTGACCTCAGTCTTAAATAATGATAAACCATTTTGTTTAAAGTCACTGTATTAAATTGCAAATAATTTAGGTGGCCAGCCCATTTTTACTGTAATCATCTTTCTAGGTTTGGAGCTCTGTGTGAGACTGGTTTGTTTTTCAAAATACATTTTTAAGATTTTTTAAAAATATGGATTTTACCTACTTTGTTTTTGTTCTTTGTGGCCAAAGTGATGATGACTGGTTGCTGGCACACCAAGGCAGTAGATGCTGTTTCTGCCGAGGGAGTGCCCAAGAAGAGCTTAAACCCTTGGGTTAGGATTCTTGTAAAATGAGCCGATCTGAGAAGATACTCCCCTTTCATTTTAGTTTGAGCAATAGATTTCTCTCACAGTAGCAATTAATTGACCTAAAATATAGGTCTAATTAATACATTAGCATTGCATCTGGAAAAAAGGTTTCAAAAATAGAACTTTTAAAAACAAGCTATTAAAAATTGTTTTGTAAAAATTTTCATTGAATCAGCTCAATGGTGGGATTTCTCCCAAGACCTGAATTTTATTCCCTATTTTTCCTCCACCTTAGTAGAAGTACTGTGTGTATGTACAAGGCCACGTTGATGTGATTATAAAGTCATATCATTATTAAATGTCTTTTTCATACCTTTTCTGATTTTTGCCTTGAAGTCAGTTAGTAAAGCATTAATGTAATTAATCTAGATTGAATAAAATATTGACAAACCACAGTGACAGATAAAGTGCACATTTTAAACCTGTATAAGAGCAGTAGACTACTCCTACAAACCAAACTGTATTTTGCTACTTATTGCCTGCAGTGAATTTCCACTTAAGTGTTTGTGAAACACATGGTTTTCTATAGAGTTGCAGTGCTTATATTTAAATGTTTCTACTTAGTTGTTTCTACATAACATCCTTTTGAAAACTATATGATGTCACATCTAGTATCCACCACATGTATTTTACGTTTATAGATTATACAAGGAAATAATCATTTTGTGCTTAAAAACAGTCCATATTTAGGGGCACCTGGGTGACTCAGTCAGTTGGGCTTCTGCCTTGACCTTAGGTCATGATCCCTGGGTCCTGGGATGGAGCCCCACCTATGTCAGGCTCCTTGCTTAGTGGGAAGTATGCTTCTCCCTCTCCCTCCCCCCTTTCCCCCCCAGCTTGTGTGCTCTCTTTCCCTCTCTCTATCTCAAATAAATAAAATCGTTAAAAAAAACACAAAAAACCCAGGCCATATTTAGGTCTTACTAAATGGAACCTTCCTCCACTAGTGCTTTTCAGATAATAAAAATTTTTATTGTGTAAAGGAGGAAGAGAATTTAGCATCTGCATTAGGATCATTTTTTCCTATATCCTATTAGCTAATTCCAAGATTGTTTAATATGGTATCCACCCATTTCATTTGGCTGCAACTTTTGCTCTCATGAAAGTAAGGCTGATTGTTCTGAATTGCTATGTATATGTGCTTTGGCACAGCATGAAGGTACCCTTAATAACGTAGTCATTGTCTTTAAAACAGCTTGCAGTTATGACTACAAATAAAAGGGTGCGACAGGAGGGCATGGCAGATAATGATTCTTTTTTCCGCACCAAGTGTTTAACAAATCTGCTTTGTACTATGAGCCTTTTGTGTGCCCTTGGACTACCTACTGTATTTTCTGTATATTGTTTCTAGTCAACTGAAATGTTTGCATATTTGTCACTATAACTTTGACAAGTCTGCAGTCGACCACTTTGATTT